>NC_050573.1:88720302-89320302 GCF_011100635.1 Trichosurus vulpecula | reverse complement strand
GATTTATATTGCAATGTATGAAAATATGGAGGAGTAGACAGCAGCTTGACTGTTACGAACCAGATTTTGACTCTCATCTTGCCTGATGCTTGATATGTCTTGCACTGAGTGCTGTACTACTGGGAAGACAGTGAATTAGGTGCTTATGTGGCATCCTGTGTTTCCCTAAAGGTCTCCTGGACTATTTGGGAGTCTGGGACCTAGACTGTATCCAAAGGAATTGTAATTTGTGATGGAGATTTACTCAGAGATGGCATTGAGAGTCACTATGGTACAATGGAAAAAGCCATAGTAAAGGAAATAGGGTCTGAATCCCCATTGGCATCACTTACCACTTGTGTGACTAAGGGAAATTCACTTAACCTTTCTGACATTGTTTCCATATATGTGAAATAAAGGGATAGATCACATGACCTCTAGGGGTTCTTTCAGCTCTAAATTTATGATCATATGACTCTGGTGATAAGCTATGACTACAATGCGAAGATTATGTGCAATGCAGAAAAAGTCTCACAGCATGTGAAGGGTGGTTTGGAGTAGGGAAAGAATAGAGGCAGGGAGAAATATGGGACACCTATTGCAGCAGTTCAGGCAGGTGGTAATAAGGCCCTTAACTTGGGTGGTGGCAGAGGAGGAGCTGATTAAAGAGCTGCCAGGGAGGTGATATCAAGAGGACTTTAATGTGCCCGGCCTGGGCCATTTGGTGGATGTAAAGACTCTATTATTTTCTCTCTACCTCCTTGTTCCTGACCTAGAATCTTATGATTTATTACCCTCATTTCTCTCTTCACCACCCATGTATTAATTACATGGAGTGGGTAGGAAGTAAGCCTTGCAAGTCTTCCCAAACCATTCATGAGCTATAAGAGAATCATTCTCTACCCAAAGAGACTGTGAGCTTCTTGAAGACAGGGATCATGTGGCAGACTTCTCATGTCTCCCCCACAGTGCCTAGCATAGGACTAGTTAATAGTAGAGAATAGTTGAATAGAATTATAGAATGTTAGAATATGAGAGATGGAAGGGACCTTAGGATATATGACATAGAATATCAGAGGTGGAAAGAATTTCAGAATATATGAATGTCAGAAGTGGAAGGGACCTTGGACCATAAAATGTCAAAGGTGGAAGAGACCTTAGAGTATATGAAATATAATATCAAAGGTGGAAGGGACCTTAGAGAATAGGATTAAGAACTTGTGGGACCTTAGAACATAAAATGTCAGAAGTAGAATAAAATGTCAGAGGACCTTAGACCCCAGAATATCAGAGGTGGAAGGAACTACAGAATATATAATATAGAATGTCCAATAGAAGGGACATTAGAACAGAAAATTACAGAGTCTCAGATCTGGAATACTCAAGGCCATCTAACTTTGCTCAGTTCACCACATGAATACTCTATACAATAATTGTGACACCTATGCTCTACTTGAAGACCTTCGGGGGTCATCCATTGTCTCCAGAGCCAGTTCATTCTATTTTTTTTACAATTGTGATTATGAGGAAGTTTTTTTTCTTGTACCACACTTAAATCTGACTCTGTGCCATCTACCTTTTTCTTAGTTCTGCCACCAAGGTCAAGCAAAGGAATGCTAGACCTTTCCCCAAAAGATAGTACTCCAAATACTTGAGGAAAATTCTCAAGGACCGCTAAATGGTTTTTTCCCCCAGGTCAAACAACATTAGACTTTTTATCTGATTCCAATATGGCCTAGTCTCTAGTCCCTTTAACAATCTGGTCATAGTCTTCTAGACGTGTTACCATTGGTCAATCGGTCTGTCTTAAAATATGATAACTGGGACAAAGAATGTCAGAGGTAGAAGGGGATCTTAGAATATATATGGGGTGTCCCAAAAATTTTAGTGCAGTTTACAGTTATTAAAGTAAAAACTTCATTAAGACTTTTGAAACACCAAATATGTATGTGTATGTATATAAAATGTACATGTGTTTATGTTGTATGTGTAAACATATATGTATCTTATATGTTGCAGTTTGTCTTTGGTTTTTGAAGACCAGTGATGAATTGGATTTAGGTGAGGCAGAATTGCACAAAGTCATCAACCTTGCTCTCTCTTCTCAAATCATCAAAGTCCAGGGGAAAGATAAAAGTCAGGATGACTGACTGGTGATGGTCTGGCATGCAATGAATGATTTTGGAATCTTCAATGTCTAACCAGGCTCTAAGGGCTCCACAGCATGTGTTTCAGTTGCCTTGATGACCATTGGAACAAACTGCTCTCATCTGCCCATTCCTCCGGAAGAAGTCTTTTCATGGTTGGGGCAGGCATCTCCCTGACTCACCAATGGAGTTTTAAGGCCTGTTGGTCACCCTCAACCTGACTTAGTACATCTGACAAGACAGTTTTACCAGGATGTGGCCACCGGTGATGCTACAGCTTCTTGGAGCCATGTGTCAGAGTTGAGTGCCAGGTACACAGCAAAGGTGGATGAGCAGCCCTGAAAAGAGCTTGGCAGCTCTCACACCAGAGCTGCTGGTCCTCCTTGAACACCCCATACATGTGTATATATAAAGACCTAGAATATTAGTATTAGAATACATGACATAGAATTTCAAAGGGGGCAATATAGCATAGTGGATAGTGGAGATGAATTGAACCCACTTCAGATGGATATTAGCTATGTGATTTCATCTGAAAAATGAGAATGATGCTATCTACATCATTGAGTCATTGTGGATAGACAACTGGCCTAACATATTAGGAAAATTGGGTTCAAGTCCAACTTCTGACACATTTTGCTTGTTTGACCCTTGGCAAGTCACTTAGTCTATCTCCATCCCAGGTAACCTTATAAGACAGTACATGGCTGCTCAGGTGCTGATCTGCATTTCTAGATGGTTTCCTCATTGACAGTTTCCTATACAGGTGAAATCACAGGTCAATTAAAAAAAGAAAAGTAAAACTGGATTAGCTACCTTACAGAGCTATTGTGATAAGGTAGCGTAGTATAGGGGAAAGCTCATTAGTTCTGAAATGAACCTAGGATGCCCTGGGTTCAAATCTTTCATTTTATACTTATTATCTGTATGAACTTGGGTAGATCATTTATTTGGACCTCAGTTTTCACATCTATAAAATGATAGGATTAGATTAGATCATGAGTTCTTAGCCTTTCCTGTCTCATAGAGTCCTTTGGTAGTCTGGAGAAGCCTATGGACCTCTTGTCAGAATAAGATTTTTAAATATCTAAAGTAAGGTATATAGCATTACAAAAGGAACCAATTCCATTGAAATAGTTATCAGAATATTAAAAACAACAAATGAAGTCACAGACCTCAAGTTAAGAATTCTTAGGGCTGCTCTCTGAAATGTCTTCAAACTCTACCTCTATGATCCCTCCAGCCATTTTTCAATCCTGTCTGACTCTTTGTGACTCCATTTGGGGTTTTCTTGACAAAGATGCTGGAGTGGTTTGTCATTTCCTTCTCCAGCTCATCTTACAGATGGGGAAACTGAGGCAATCAGAGTTAAATGACTTGCCCAGGTTCACACAACTAATAAGTGTCTGAGACCAGATTTGAACTCAAGAAGGTGAGTCTTCCTTACTTCAGTCCCAGAGCTCTGTCAATTGTGCCACCTAACTGTCCACTATGATTGTAGGTCCTGCTATATAAATGCCAGTCATTATTAGGAGAGCTGTGAGGAACCTCAGTATCAACCCCTTTCAGTTATAACTGAGGAAACTGAGGCCCAGATTGGTGGAGAGTGCAAAGTCCATGGCCAAGCAAGACCAGGTCTCCTAAATCTTCATTTAGGCCCTTTTTCTGCTAGGCCATATCAGAAAGGGTTCTGACTCTTCTTTGGCAGCAGAGACCAGAGCAAACAAGCAGGCAGATGTGACTCACTCCATGAGGGAGGCTTGTGAGCAGAAGCTCAGAGATTCCTCTGATGAGAAGCAATAATGTTTGTTCTTGAATCTGACCCCCAGAACACAGCTAACAATACTCTCCTAGAATCAAAGAAGCATCTAAAAATAAATCATCTGCCAGGTTCTGCATAGATTAAGTGTCAAAACAAAGAAAGAATTGAAGGGAAAATAAATTTCCCATTTGCTGGTGTGACTGTTTGGGCAGAGGTAGGAACATGCTGTTGATTTATCTCTTTTCTACCTTCTTTTCTAGTTCTTCATGCTTTTTCTGATCCTTTAAGGTGAAGGTTGACTAAGACTGTCCTCAGTTTTCTTTTTTCCCTTTTATGCCCTCTCATTTGACACCCTCATTCACTCCTATGGCTTCAAAAACCCCTCTCATGTAGGTTTCTTTAAATCTGTAACTGACTCTGACAGCTTTCTTTAACTCTACACCCTTGTCTTCATTTGCCTACAAGACATCTCTGCCTAAATGTCCTGCATTGATTCATTGAGCGATTCATTCATTCATTCATTCATTCATTCATTCATTCATTCTACAAGCATTTGTAAAGAGCCTATTATTTGTCAGGAAGAGGAAAATGGCAGAGTTGAGCAGCTCTCAGGTTAGGTGGAGGTATCATTACTTGAGCTGAGCTTGAGATTCTAAGTGGAGAGGTGAGAAAGGAGTGGAAGTGAGGTATTGTGGGGGCAGGGAGGAAAAGACATCTGGTGCAATGTAATGGAGATGGGAAATGGAATGATGGGATTGGAGAATAGCTAGTAGGCCAGTTTGGCTAGAATATAGAGTCTGCGAGGGGATGTGACAGGTAATAAGCCTTAGAAGAAATGCTAGAGCTAGAAAGTGGAGTGCTTTAAATGCCAAACAGAGGAGTTTGTATTTGGTCCTGGGGTAAGAGGAAGTCACTGGAGCTCTCTGAGCAGGGCAGTCACATGGTCAAACATGGGCGTTAGGAATAACAATTTGTCAGGTGGATGAGGGACGGTTTGGAGAGAGAAATGACTACAAACGGAAACCAATTAGGAGGCTACTGACTGTCTAGAGGAAAAATGGATGAGATCCCAGACTCAGGGGTTTGGCTATGTGAGACCTTTCCTGAGTCCCCCAGTCATTAATCCTCATTTCACCCTTGATGCCTGAAATTATTCTGCATTTACTTCGTATAGGTTTTATATTGTCTTAATTGTTGTGCATTCTGTTTTATCCCAGTAGAATGCAAGCTATGTGAGAGAAGGGCCTATTTTGGTTTCATCTTTGTATGTATCCTCTCCTTCACTGCCTCATTGCCTAGCACAGTGCCTGATAAATTATTAGTGCTTACTAAATTTTTGATGAATTACACACATATTATTATGTATTATAGTAATGTATGTTTCTAGTTTATTACCCTATTAAACTGTAAGTTCCTTGAGGCCCATGTTGGTTGACTAGGATAACCACTAGCCTTTGTCTTACAATTCTGTGAAGAGTAGGTACTTAAGGAATTTGTTGAACGAAATGAGGTCAGAGGTCTCAATAGGCCGAGCATAGAACCTTAGAATCTTTACTTTGGAAGTGATCTAAATTTTTCTAATATTAGCCTGGATTTGTTCTCTTTGTTACTTCCTCCCTCCCCCACCTGCCTCCAGTTGTCTAGGTTCCGTCTTCTTAGCCCATATCTGATCAGTCTTCTCTCTTTTCCATGTGATGACTTTTCAGTTATTTAAAGACTGTGCAATGCCTTGCCTATGTCTCAATTTATTGGCATAAATAACCTCAAATACTTGAAGTCTAGTATTCTGGAGCCAGCTTGAAATGACTCATGAAAGCTGATTGTTAAATTTTTAGTGTGAACATTTATACCTCAGGAAAGGCTACACAATTGAGTATTTGAACTATTGCTTTGTTGATTTATAGACTTAAGAAAGTAGTAGATAAAATGTGAATGATGTATAAGAAACTTTAATGTGTGTGGTGAGTAAATTTTTTTCTGGAAACCTGGTTGTTAAACATTTACTAGCATGCTACTGAGTAACATTGCCAAAATATGAACTTAATCAAGCATGACCAGTTTTCCATGAACCCATACTGGCTTCCTGTCCTCATTTATTTCCCTTTCCATATACTCACAAGATACTCCATTAATATTAACACTCCATCAGTAAGGTATTTTAAGATTTTTTAGTGTCAAGCTTTGAATCCCAGCTCTGCCACTTGCTACCTGAATGACTAGGCATGAGTCACTTCACCTCTTTGGATTTCAGCTTTCTCATCTGTAAAATGAGGGAGTTGGACTGGATGGATGCTAAAGTTCTTCGAGTTCTATGTCTATGATTCTATGAGTTCTTGCTTGTGGTCAATAACTTAATTAGATACATGCTTAATGAGTGCCTACTATGTGCAAAAGGCTTTGCCACCAAAATGAAAACAAGTTCTTGGTCTGAAGAAGTTTTCACTCTATTGAGAGATAAAATCCAATGTCATTGGAAAGGAAAAACAGTTCTAACCCCTGGGGAAATTGGGGAAGGCTTCATGAAGAGAGCATTTCAAGAAGATTTGGAAAGGCAGAGACCAGAAAGAGGGACAGTTTGATAAAATTCATGAGGGTTAGAGGCAGAATGCTGAGTTTGGGGACTAGCTATGTAGATAATTTATTATATCCTACAAAGAAATATGAAATAAATCTGGAAAAGTAGGATGGAATCAGCTAACAGTTTGCTTTATAGGAAATGTGGAACCATTAATTTTTTTTAACAAAGGAATGATATGATCCTACCAATACTTTGGTAAAAATATTTTGGCATCTCTATGAAGGCTAGGTTAGAAAGAGAAGAAGATAATGAAAGCAGTGAGATAAACTTAGGGACCATTGAAATAGTCCTAAATGAGTGGTAGTGGTAATTTCAATAGAAGAGTGGTTGAGTGTAAGAAATGTGATTGATACTAGAGACATTGTAGAGGAAGAAGTCAAAAGACTTGCTAACTGAGGGATAAGGGATTTCAAAGTCAGGGACTGGTAGTGCTCTCAACGGAAATAGGAAAGGGTGCTGGAGGGATGGGTTTGGGAGAAGATAATGAACTCTACTTTGAATATGTTGGGTCTGACATGCTGATGGGACTTTTAGATGAAATAGTGTATCAGTCAGATGGAGATGTATGAATGGGTTTCAGGAGAAATATTGGTACTGGTTGGATATGATCATTGAAATGGTGTAAATGGGCGAAATTACAGAAAACGTAGAGAGAGAACAGGGCTCAGAATCAATGCTATGAGGATACCTGCAGTTAGAAAGCATGAGTTTCATAATCATCTAATAAAGGAGACTGAAAAGAAATGCTTGGCTATGTAGTTCATTTCCTTGCCTCTCAGACTCTTTAAATCTGACTCTGTGCTTACCACTTGACTGACCCTGCTCTCTCCAAGGTCACCAGTGATCTCTTTATTGCTCAATCTAGTGTTTTCTTGGTCTTTCTTGGTTTCTCACAACCTTTGATGGTGTCGATTTCCGTCTCTTCCTGAAAATGCTCTCCTATCTGGGCTTTTATAGCCCTATTCTATCACAGATCTTTCTACCTCTTCGAATGATCTTTCTCAGTCTCCTTTGAAGATTCATCAACAATATTCTTTCTCCAAGGTATAGTTATACCCAACGACTCTATCCTATGTCCTCTCTTCTTCTGTGTATACGATTCCTTTTCTGGTAAAATCAAATTGAATACAACTATCCCTTCTGTTCATATATTTCACAATTTGCCCATTTAATTCTTATCTCTATCCTGAGCCCCAACCCTGCATCTGTAACTGCCACCTGGACATTTCCATTTAGATGTTCCCAAAGGCATCTCAAACACAATGTGTCCAAATCTGAACCCATTCCTTTCCCCTTAACCCACAAATTCTGTTAACTTTGTTATTTCTATGGAAGACACCACCATTCTTCCAGTAACTTAGGTTCACAGCCTAGGAGTCATTCTCTACTCTTCATTTTTATTCACTCTCTTCATATCTAATCAATTACCAAATTTTACAGATTCTATCTCCACAAAATCTCTCACATCCATTCCTTCCTTCCTTCCTTGCTTCTTTCCTTCCTTCTCTCTTTTCACTTTTTTCTTCTGTTTTTCCTTTTTTTCTGTCTCTTTGTTTCTTTGTTGCTTTCTTTGCTTCCTTCTTTCCTTCCTTCTTTCCTTCATTTCTTTCTCTTTTTTCTTCCATCCTTCCTTTCTCTCTGTCTCTTTGCTTCTTTGTTGGTTTCTTTTCTTCTTTCCTTCATTCCTCCTTTCTTTCTTTCTTTCTTTCTTTCTTTCTTTCTTTCTCATAAAACAGCCATCAAACCCTCATTTCCTCTTGCCTTAACTGCTTTTACTAATTGGCTTCCATTCAATGAGTCTCTGCTCTTTACTACTCATCCTTTACATAGATGCCAAATTGATAATCCTGGCCAAGTCACTTCCCAGCTCTAAAAGCTCAGTAGCTCTCTATTGCACCTGGGATAAAATACAAATTTCTCTGCTTTGTATTTAAAGCCCTTCTAAATTTGGCACAACCTTATTTTTCCAGGCTAGTAACACATTCTCTATACTCAATATTCCCCTCTCACATACTCTATATCCAAACCAAATTGACTTATTTGCTGTTCCATGTATACCTGTCATCTCTTTCCTCCATACCTTTATGCAGGCTGTCTATCCCCATGCTTGCGGTGCTCTTCTTTCTCACTTCTGCCTCTTGGAGCCCCTAGTTCTCTTCAAGTATCAATTTAAGTGGTATTTTCTTTAAGATAATTTTCCTGCTTTCCTTTGTTTTAGCACATCCTTCCACCCTTCTCCTCACTTTGTATTTCCTTATTTGTAAACATTTTCCCTCTCTTTGCTTTTAATGTCTCCAGTGCCTAGTAAAGCACCTGACATGTGGTAAATGCCTAATAAATACTTTCTGATTTATTGACATTGTCAGGCAAGTGAAGCCCTAAGCTAGTTGTTAATTTATTCATTCATTTATGATAACTCATAATTCTATATTGATCTGAGGTTCACAAAATTACTCTATTAAGATGTCAGTGTAAATATTATTTCCCCCATTTTACAGAAGAGGAAACTAAGGCTCATAGAGGTGAAATGAAGTCACCTAGTCTAAGTGAGTTCACCTAGTCACCTGAGCCAGGGTTAAAACACAGTTCTCCTGACTTGGTCAGAATTCTATCCAGAATCTTATAAAGAGTTATAGGCTCTTGCTACCCACACAGTTCTATGTTGAGGGTATGTGTGTGTGTGTGTGTGCGTGTGTGTGTGTGTGTGTGTATGATACAAATATAAATAACAATCTTTGTGCTCAAGGACATATAATGTAGAAAAGGTTCTCACCATGGGTAAAGTATCGAGGTACATGACCAGGGTGAAGCACACTACCCCCTCCCACACCACACTCAAAGAAGGGGACCCTTCTGGCTCCTGGACTCACATTCCATTCAACACTCAGCATGAAAAGAACTCTGGACTTGGAAGTAGAGAAAAATCTGGGTTCTAGTGCTTGCTCTACCACTTACTAGCTGTGTTACTATGGACAATCGTGTTTCTGAGGCTTGATTTCCTCCTTGCTTAAATGAGGACTTGGACTCAAAGATCTTTTAGATTTCTTCATATTCATTGAACCTTCACTATGAGATTAAAATTAGAGTTCAGGGGAAAGGTGGGGGTGGGGGAATCTAGATTTGGGAAGCATCTGTAGAGAGGTGAAAATTGAATCCATGAGAGGAAACTCTATCCTTCATTTCTCATCCCTTTCTCCCTATCTTCCACATTCCCCTCCCTCTTCCCTCCTTCTTTTCTTTCCTTTTTCTCTCTCTTCCTTTTCCCTTTTCCTTTCCCTCTCCCTTTCCCTCTCCTTCCTTCCTTCCTACCTTCCTTCCTTCCCTCCTCCTTACTAGCTTTATGATCTTGGGCAAGTCACTTAATCTTTTGTGCTTCAATTTCCTCACCTGCAAAATTGAATTAATAGTAATAGCACCTATCTGTCTTGTGAATATCAGGTGAGATAATATATGTAGATTACTTTGCAACTATAAGCATTAAATGAATGTCAATCTGTCAACAAGCATTTATTAAGTCTTGTTATGTGCCAGACACTGTGCTAAGTGCTGGGGATACAACAAAAGACAAAAGACAGTCCCAGCTCTCAAGTAAACCATAGTCTAGTGGGGCAGACAACATGCAAACAACTATGTACAAATGTGATATATACAGGATAAACTGGAGATAATTTTAGAGGGAAGGAACTAGCAGGGGGTTTATGGGGTTAGGAAAGGTGAATGTTAAGATATTATTTGGAACCTTTTTCTAAATGGTAAAGAAAGGTTGGGAGGGAGAATCGAGAAAGACACAAGTGGGTGAAGATTGCTAGCTTATCGTGCTAGGTGGGAGGGTGGAGGAGGGGGCACAACTTTTAAATTCAAAAGAGACCCACATGTCAAAATTGCTCAAACCATGATAAATGGACCCAGAGCTCCCAGCTCCTTCCCTGTGGCTCCTGAGTGATGGTGATTTATGATGGCCAAGCTATTCCCTAAACAAATGGTTTTTGGAGAAAAAAGAAAGGTCACGGAAAGTTAGGCCTTACATATCTTATCTTGTTCTCCTGCAGCCTGCAATTCCCTTTGAACTCCTCCTAGCAGGATGAGTGTGTCAGCCAACGAGGAAGAGCCATTACTAATAAAGAGAGAAATAAATAAACCAATAGCAAATATACAAAGCCACAGTTAGTATTATTATTATTTTGGGGGGAGTAGAGAATGACAGAGGGAGGGAAGAATACGACAAGGAGAAGTTATCGACAGAGTTCAGGCAAAATATAATGGGAAAAATACGAGGGAATCTAGGCTGAGAAACAGCAGCTAGTTGGGTAAGGAGCAACTGCCATACCATTGTC
Source organism: Trichosurus vulpecula (assembly GCF_011100635.1). NCBI lineage: Eukaryota > Metazoa > Chordata > Mammalia > Diprotodontia > Phalangeridae > Trichosurus > Trichosurus vulpecula. The sequence continues at coordinate 89,309,502 of NC_050573.1, read as the reverse complement.
CTCTCAGGACACAAAGGAGGCCTGGAGGATGATGGTGATAAAAAAGCATTGAAGAGTATACTGCCAGCTAGGAGCAATTTGGGTTATTTTCTAGGATAGCTGTCTAGTTGGAAAGATCCCAGGATATGGAGTGACGAGATCTGGGGTCTAGACCAGATCCTCCCATTGATACTACATGACATTATGCATATTGTTTTCCTTCTCTGGATCTCAACTTTCTCTAATTTAAAATGAAAGTGTTGCATTGATGCGGGAATGGGTACATGCATATAAGGGAATAGTACTGAACTCAAGAAATCATGAACATGAATTTAGAGAACCATAGGAAGACTTATGTGAATTGATGCAGAGTAAAGTAAGTAAGCACAACTAGAAAATTGACTGCACAATTATAACATTATAAATGGAAAGAGCAAAAAAAACAGCCTAAATGCTGTTTAATTATAAGGATCAAACTCAACCCTAAGGAAGTCATGAGAAAATGCATCATCTTCTCTTCTTTGCTGAGGTGAGGACTGAATAAAGAAGGCAGTAACTCATCTGCAGTATGGGTATGGAATATTCTATATATTTTCAGACTCAATCAATGCATTGGTTAGTTTTGATGAACTGGTTTTTCATTTCATTTAACAAATTCTTTGTTACAAGGGTAGAGGAGGGAGAATATATTCAGAAACGAAAGGTAAAATAAATAAATATGAGAAAATAAACATATCAACAAATAAACATCATATGAAGAATTTAGATAAGATGATTTATACAGTCCTTAATGTCTATTACATTCTGTTATTACACATCCTAGCAAAGTATCACAATCATAGATACTGTGTTAAGGTGTGGGGAAGAGATACAAAGTTCAGAAATCACAGTCTAGTAGCAAAAAAAAAGGCATTGGCACAAATAATTGGGACAGGTAATATTATGTGATGAGTTCATTAAAGAGTTATAAAAAGAGCTATATGAAGTTTTAGGGATAAGATCCTTATTGATGGGCAAGGGACCTTCCTGGAGGAATGGGTATTTGAGGCAAACTTTAAAGGTGGAGTAGGAATTCTACAGGTGAAGAAGAAGAAGAGTATTCAAAAATAGGGAAAATCTTGAACAAAGGTGGAGAGGCATGACATTACAGAGTGTATTGTCAGGCCTCAAAGTTGCCCAATATATCTGGAGATCATATTGTATGGAAGGTAATTACATAAGAAGCTTCAGAGATTGGGTGGCACTAGGTTGTGGATAATCTTAAATGCCAAGAAGAGGAGTGGAGTTTGAACATTTGGGGGTGAGTTCATCCGAGGGCCTTCATATTGGGAATGGGCTTAGGTCATGCTTTGTTCCATTCCTGACTCTGCTTCTGACTCTCAGACTTTGCCACCATGCATCAGCTGCCCCATCACCCTGGCCCCTTTCTCAGAGCCCGGGGTCTCCTCACTCTGTAATATCTTCTGCCTCTCTGACCCCTTTTTCCCATGTGTGAGTTCTTCCTGGATTCTTCATTTTTAGGATGGTTCCAAGATGGCTACATATCATTCCTTTCTTGGCTTTATTTCTGACTTTAACCATTTCCCTGCATGAATCCCCCTTCTTCCCCCTTTTAGCTTGCTTTTGTGTTGTCTTCACTTTCTGGAATGTAAGCTGCTTGAGGGAAGGGGCTATATATCTTTTTGCTTGTATTTATATCTCCAATGCTTAGCACGGTGCTTGGCATATAGTAAGCACTTAATAAATGCTTATGGCCTCATTGTCTTTGTTTTCCTTTTCTTGGTAGCCAACAGGCATGCACTGAAGCTATTTGAAAAAATAGCGATGAGGAAAGACAATACAACAAAGATTATTCTGATATGGTATGCAGAATGTATGGAGGTAGGGAGAATAGGGGCAGAAACATCTGTAACATGGCTAGTACAATTATCCAGGCCAGTGGTCTCCAAATAGTTTTTGATAGCATATACCTCTATCAGTAGAAAAGAAAACAAGCATGTACCTCTAATATATGTATACTTATTTATTAACAACTTTAATTTTGATATTTGTTTTTCTACTACTGTGCTAATATGTAGAAAATAAAAGCCACAATAAAAATTCTAAAAGGATGGGATAGATGAAATAATATTTTAAAATATGATTTATTTTACTTTGTTAGTAGTACAAAAATCCTTTTGTCCTGAATCAGGGGAATTAGGAGGTTCATACTGCTGCATTGGGAGTGGCTGAGGAAGAACAGGGATGTGCAGGGCCAGAGGCTGGGTCCAGGAAGTAATGCCTGCCTATTTACTGTCGGCTGACTGTTTTGAGTAGCTTGTGGTGGGCCAAGACTGGGAAAGGAGGGTAGCTGAGGCAGTAGTGACTTCAAGCAAAGCTGAACAACTATTCAAATCTAGTATTTCCTTCATGTAACACAATGGACCCTCTTGCATACTCTTGCGAATATGCACGCCCCAATCAATCACCCTCTGCCCCTCTTGGGTGCACATGCTTCACTCTGAAGAGCACTACTCAAGGTCAGTGTTAATGGGGGCTTATACTAGTGCCATGGCTTTGGGAATTGAAAAAAATGATGGATTTGGATGATATAGCTGAACATGATCCACAGAAAGGGCAACTGATTAAATATGAGAGGTGAAGGACTAGAAAAAATCTATGTGATATGACCATGCAAGGCAGGATGAATGGTGGGGTTTTAGGGAGAGAGAAAAAGGGATCAAGTATTTAATGAGCACTTGCTATTTATCAGGGGGGCCAGTGAGGTGACCCAGTGGATAGAGCACCAGGCCTGGAGTCAGAAGACCTGAGTCCAAATCTGGCCTTGGACAGTAGTTGTATGACCTTGGGCAAATCACTTAACACTGTTTGTATCAGTTTTCTTATTTATGAAATGAGCTGAAGAAGGAAATGGCAAACCCCTCCAGTATCTCTGCCACAAAAACCAAAAATGGGGGTCACAAAAAGTCAGATACAACTGAAATGACTCAACAACAAATCTCTCAAGTACCTTGTTAAGCATTTTACAATTTGTATTTCATTTGACCTTCACAAGAACTCTGGGAGGTTGGTTCTCTTATAATCCCCATTTCATAGTTGAGCAAACTGAGGCTGACATAGGTGGCTTGTCCTGGGTCACATACCTAATAAATTTCTGAGACAGGATTTGAACTCAGATTTTCCTGACTCCAGGAGCAGTGCTTTCTTCATCCAACCCCATAGCTAGGAAATCAGAAAGTAGAACAAGCTTAGGGATAAAGATAAATCAATTTTAAACATGTTGAGTTTGAGGTGTTGGTGGAATATCCAGGTAGTGATATCCTATAAGGACCTTGAGTGGGAATCTGGACTGCAGAATAGAAGTGAGGACTGAAGAAAGAAGATTGTATGTCACCTTCATAGAAGGACTTCTAGTAGTTGAAACAATGAGAATGAATGAGATAACCCAGGCAAAGAGTGTAGAGAAAGAAGATAAAAGCAGCTAGTAAAGTCCTTTTGAGAGTATTCAAATTAAGAAATTAGGAGGAAATTGGGACACCAGCAAAGGATGTAGTTGTGGTTGTGGTTTGTCCTTTGTTTTCGAAGAGGACCATGACAGGAGGGAGATGATGACATGACTTGCAATTGACTTTGATTTAAGTGAGGGAGGGCTGTGCAATGTCACCAGCCTCACTTTCTCCTCCAGAGCCATCTGGGTGTGGTGGACAGATATTTATCAGGAAGACTGGAGATGGCCTAGGATGCAGTGGGAGACCTTGGTCTTTTAAGCTAAGGTCTTTTCACATTCTCACTTTGAGTGAGGCATCACCCATTCAGTGAATAGGTCTGTTTAAGAACTGAGTCAAAGGATGGCCTCTTTAATAAAAAAATCAAACTGGGAGAAGATCCTTAGGGTTGCTGGCCAAAAGAGAAACGGTTACTATTTATGTTCACTTGGAGCCTGGATAGCCCAAAAAGTAACCATTAAGTGTGCTTGGGCATGGACCTATTCTTGTCTAGTACATGAGATCCAAAGTGAATTAGGTTTAAGGCTCAGTCTTTGAGAAAGAAATATAGCCAGTAAACCCCAAATTAACTAGGTAGCTTTTGGCCATCAAAATTTACTTTCCTTTGGGCAGAACACCGTCAGGGAAGGAGGGGAGGGTAGTGGAGGGGATAAGCTGAGTTGCCCACCTGGAACTGGCAAGCTGGGTTCCCATTCAGGCAGCTCAGACTAGTCACAGGCTGTGGTTTGTCATTCGTTCTTGAAGAGGACCATGACATCAGGAAAATGATGACATGACTTGCAATTGAGTGATTTGAGTGAGGGATTAAACCCAATTTACTCTGGACCTCATGGATTGAACAACCAGCAAATGAATGGAACAGCGGAAGTAGAACCTGGACATTGTGGTATCTGGAGTTATTATTGTTTTTCCTTCATTCTCGAAGAGTGCTATGACATTAGGAAAGTGATTCTGTGACTTTCAAGTGAATTGGATTTAAGTGAGGGAGGGCTGTGCAAAGTCACCAGTCTCATATTTTCCTCTGGAGCCATCTGGGTCCAGTGGCAAAATATAGATCAGGACATGACTTGTAATTGACTTTGATTTAAGTAAGGGCGGGCTGTGCAAGGTCACTAGCCTTACTTCTCCACCAGAGCCATCTTTGTCCAGTGGCCTTATATTCATCAGGATGATTGGAAATGGCCCAGGATGCAATGGGAGACCCTGGGCCTTTCAGGCTAAGGCCTTTTCAGGTACTCACTTTGAGTGAGGTAAGGCCCATTCAGTGAGTAGGCCACTTTAGGAAGTGAGTCAAGGGGTGGCTCCTTTAATTAGAAAAAAACAGAAACAAAATCAAACTGAGAGGGGAAGACCTTTATGTCATGGTCCTCTTCAAAAACAAAGGACAAACACAACTGGCAATTAGTTTGAGCTGCCTGAATGGGGACCCAGGACAGTAAGATAACTCAGCTGAACCTCTCCTTCTCTTTCCACAATCTGGCTAGCAGCTTCTGTGGGGGTGTAAGATCCACCCACAGCCAGCGCCCAGAAAGCTGCCAACAGCACAGTTTCTTTTGATCTGCTTAACTAAGGAAAGCAAGGTGAAGGGGTTGACAAGCTTACTTTAATTCAGCATACAAATATCATTCACTTAATTCAGAGGAAAAAACCAGCACCCTGAACTTCAGAGCAAATTACAAACGAAGTACAAACATCAACAGACAGACCTTGTCTGATTCAAATCCCAATACATAGTTACCAGATGCAAACCCAGCATCTGGGTTTACAAGCTGGAGGGCTCCTTAGCTACAGCTGCCAGGGGTCTCCTCATCAACACCATCTCGAGAGCCCTGCACAGATGGCTCTGTCCTCCCTTCTTATAGGGCTTCAGACATCATCAAACATCATCTGAATGATTGGTTCTTGAATTGGCCCCTCCCCTTAGGACCCTGGGAGGTTCACATCCACATAGATTAGGTTAACATCTAATAGGGCATGGCTCTGGAGTTAGCACCTCCCTTTAGCCAGCCCCACCTTGGGCCCCACCCCAGTCACCAATCCACACCTACATAGGTTCCACACCTAATAGGGTTTGGGCCTGGGGCTTAGCACCTAGTAAGGCTAATGAAATACACTGAATTACTCAAAGCAAACAAAAGCCAAACTCTTCAAGGGCACTAAATGCTAAGGAGCCCATTTTGCTTACCAACACACCTTCTCCTTCTCCTCTCCAAAGGGAGGTATATTTAGATGGCCAGAAGCTCCCCAGTTACTTTGGGGTTTACTGGCTAGATTCCTTCCTTCCTTCTTTCCTCCCTTCCTTCCTCCCTTCCTTCCTTCCTCCCTCTTTCCTTCCTTCCTTTCCCATTTCACTCTGAAGCTCATAGATTGGACCATAATAGGTCTCTGCCCAAGTTCCACTCAATGGCTATAATTTGGGCTCTCCTGGCTCAAAGTGAATGTGAATGGTAACTGTTCTCTTTTGACTAGCAACCTCGAGGGTCTTCCCCTCCTGGTTTGATTTTGTTTCTGTTTTTTTTTCTAATTAAAGGGGCTACCCCTTGACTCAATTCTTAAAGAGGCCTATTCACTGAATGGTCCTTACCTCACTCAAAGTAAGAACCTGAAAAAGACCTTAGCCTGAAAGGGCCAGGATATCCCATTGCATCCTGGGCCATTTCTAATTGTCTTGTTGAATATCAATCCACTGGACCCAGATGGCTCTGTAGCAGAAAGTGAGGCTGGTTACCTCCCTCACTCAAATCAAAGTCAAGTGCAAGTCATGTCATCATTTCCCTAGTATCATGATGCTCTTCGAAAATGAAGGACAAACACAATAATAAAACTGGATGAGTGTAGATGTACCCCTCCCCTCTCCCCCAACGCAGTGGGAAATCTTAGCCTTTTTAAGCTAAGATCTTTCTGAGTTCTCACTTTGACTGAGGCAATGCCCATTAATTGATTAAGGCTAGATAAATGCACCAAGGAATGGCCCCTTTTACCTAATTAAAAAAATCAATCTGCAAGGAGAAGACCCTCAAGCTTCTGGCCCAAACAGAAACAATTACCATTTACATTTGTTCTGAGCCATCTGGGCCCAAAGAATGACCATTAAGTGGGGCTTGGGCTGGAACCTATTGTTAGCCAATCAATGAGAGCCAAAGTGAATTGGATTTGTCTTGGTCTCATTTAAGAAAGAAATATAGCCTGCAAACCCTGAGGTATTTTGTTATGTTTCAGCCGTCAAAATTTGCATTCCTTTGGACACAGCACCTGTAGGTCAGGGTATGATACTCTATGTGGGCAGAGTGAGAGGAAGGGAAAGGAAGGAGGGAGAGAGAGAGAGGGAGGAAGGAAGGAAGGAAGGAAGGAAGGAAGGAAGGAAGGAAGGAAGGAAGGAAGGAGCTGCATTGTCCAATGGAATTTGCCAGTTGGGTCCCCGGTGGGACAGCTTGGATTACTCACAGGTTGTTGTTTGTCCTTCTGTTCTCAAAGAGGACCATGATGTCAGGAAGTTGATGTCATGACTTGCAAGTGAACTGGATTTAAGTTAGAGAGGGCTGTGCAAAGTCACCAGCCCCACTTTCTCCTACAGAGCCACATGGGTCCAATGGCAAGATATAGATCAGGACAACTAGAGGTGCCTCCCCATCTCTATAGCCAAGGGAGTAGAGAATAACCAAGGAGTGAATGAAAATATCTACATCTATAGAGAAGTAAAAAAAAGTTAAGAGCTATTAAAATGAAATAAAAAGAAAAGAAAAAAAATATATATATATATCAATTGAATGTCATTAAAGTGTTTTACATATAAAACCAATGTAGCTGAACTTCGAAAAAATAAAAATTAATTAGAATTTAAAAAAATTTCCATTCAATTTTTTTAAGCAAAACTCTCTGGCATTCTAAATATTCCGACAAATCACTATGATTCCCCAAAAGACAAGTGTTCAAAAGATTTGATCGGTTTTCAAAAAATAAATACAACTCCTGGCAACCAGTTGAAAAAAATGTTTAAAAATCTCTACTAATCAGAGAGATGCAAATTAAAACAACCTTGATGTATCACCTTACACTCATCATGCTGGCAAAGATGATAAAAGATGGGAAAACTCATTGGTGGAGGGGCTGTCTGAAGACAGGCATACTAATTCACTTCTGGTGAAGCTGTGAATTATTCTGGAGAATGACTTACATTATGCAAGAAATGTTACTAAATTGTACATAACCTCTAACTCAGAGTTTCTACTGCTGTATTCCAAAAAGATTATTAACAGCAAGCAAAGAGGCAACTGTTCAAAAGTGTTCAGAACAATGTCATTTGTAAGAACAATAAGTTGGGTATAAACTATGTGTCCAATGGTAGGGGAATGGCTGAACATACTGTAGGTGAACATACTGGAGTATGATGGTACTTTAATAAATGAAGAAGTGAAAAATTAAGAAAAATGGGGCAAAACCTCAATCAATCACTTAACAAAAATTTATTAAGTACTTAGTATTTTCCAGCACTTGTGTTAAGCCCTGGATATACAAATACAGACAAAAACAGACTAGTAAGAACAGACCAGTAAAAAAAGCAGAGCCAAAGGAACACTACATGGTGATTGCAATAATATAAATAAAATCAATATCTTTGTGGGGTGAAGAAAGTCTGAACTCGTGAGTTCATCCTAAAGGGAATTCCCAGTAAGAAAACTCTCTTCTGGAACTAAAAATTCTGCAAATTAGAGAATTGCCTAGGATACCAGTCTTCGAAGTGGCTAGAAAGGACACTGGCTTTTCACCCAAGGGGATTATGGCTTGACCCCAAGGAGTGTATGATCAACCAATCCACAGATGGGAAGATGAGTTGCAAACAAATTCCCTGTGATAACCAATCAAGGGGCTTGACTCCAAAACAACTAGATCTGCCTATCCTAGACTCATTCTCTTATACTTCTTTTATCCATGCCCTTCTCCTGTGGAAAATTCATAGCCTTCCTTCCTCTCCTCCCCACCTCCTTTTAGCTTCAGGGCAATTAGGGCAGTTAAAAACCTGCAGGCTCCCACAGCTGCAGCTGTTTAGGTGCTATTGGGAAATTCAGCCCCCCTCCCACTCTTTTCCCCTATTCCCAGCTTACCCACCACTATCCAGATTCTGAATGAACCAAGAAGGTTCTACTCAGAAATCGGTCTCTGAGCTGGTGAGTTAGAGCTCTTCTTCCCTCTGGTCCCCCTTTTCATTTTGGGCGGGACACAGTGAGCTCTTAGTTGATGAACAGACATGGCATGTTTGCAATATGTTATATTACCTTTCTCCCCAAACTCAACCCCCTTCCAAACTTCCTTATTACTACTGAGGGCACCTTTATCCCTCCAATTACCCAGGTTTGCCACCTTGGTGTCATCCTTGACTGCTGACTCCCTCTTATCTCACTTATCCAATCAGTCCCAAATCTTTCATTTATACTTCTACAACCTCTCTTGAAATTTGCCTCTTCCCAGCATTCACAAAACAGGCATCCTAGTTCAGATTCTGACCACCTCTCCACTCAACTGGCATGGTAGTCTTCTTTTTAGTTCCTTTGCCTCAAGTCTCTTCCTACTCCAATCTGTCCTCCAAATAGCTGCTCAAGTGATTTTCCTAAAGCAATGATCTGACCATGACTCTTCTCTAGTCAATAAATTCTGGTTGTTCCCTGTTGACTCTAGGATCAAACATTATTTTATTTTAATCTTATCCTTTTAAATTTCTATTTTGTGTAAGTTCCACAATGTACATAATGATGACTACATTAGTAATATATGTAATTTATAGCTAAATAAATGTAATTAAATGGGTAGGGGGTGAGCATTTTTTTCCAGATAGGATTTTAATGTATGATCAACAAATTTTAAGAGCATTGACCTAGGACAGGGCTGTCCAACCTTAGGTTTTTATTGAAACAATAGACAATATATTTTGATTTGCCATTTTAGTGAGAGCTCTGCAGTAGTTTGGCTTCATTTACTAAAGCATTTATGTAAATTTCTATGCTTGTAGGCAGGCCGAATAAATCACACTGTGGCCTGCATGCGGCCATTGGGCCACATTTTGGACAGTCCTGACCTAGGACAAGTGAATGATTAAGTGACTTTCTCAGGGTCATAAAAAGGCTTGGACTACTCTTCCTGAATTTAGGCCAGCTCTCTATCCACCTTGACAAGTTACCTCTGAAAACTGACAATGAATGGTAAAAAAAAAAAAAACAAAAAAAAAACCCTTCAAAACAACCTTAACAACCAGAAACATTGGACTTCACAATTAAGAGCTTATTATGACCCTTGAGAGAGTAATTCTAGGAGAACTGTGGGAGTGGAAGCCTGATTAAGGTTGTTAGAGGAGCTAGTGATAAAAAGGAGGTTCAAAGACCAGTGTAGACCAATATTTTAAGACACTTAGGACCACAGGAGAGATTAATGGGATGGTACTGGATGAACTAAAAGAATCAAGGGAAATTTATTTTATGATAGGGAGACCTGATAAAAGTTTGCACAGAGATTAGAAGGAGCAGACAATGAGAGAGAGACTGAAGATATATGAGCAAGGACAGGGGCTACTGGTGGATTGAGGTCTTGGAGGTCAGTGGCATTGGGATTAAGGGTCTAGGAAGAGGTTCTAGCCTTATTAAATAGTAAGGATGTGTACTCCTCTGGCACCAGAAGTAAGGAGGAGAGAGTGGTTGCTGATGATTATAGATTATAAGGAATAAATTAAGGGGATTGAGGGTTATTGACATGTCGGGTGGCCTCAATGTTCTTAGGGAGGCACTCTGCTGCAAGTTTGTTGTTTGTGAGTAAAATTGGTGGTGGGAGGAAAGAAAAAATCATTTGGAATTGTCACTGTGAAATAAAGTAGGGAGTTGGTATGGATTGAAGAGTACTGTAGAGCTTCATCCAGGGCCTTGTTGAGATCACACACAATGAATTTGCAGTGGGTAAAATCAGCCTGCTATCATGACTTTCTCTGGTGATGTTCAGTAGTGCTGGTTGAGAAATACAGAAATTGTATGGTGAGTGTTACACATGGATAAGGTTTTGTATACAAGTCAGAAATGGAAGAATGTTGGTGGGTGTGTGTAGGTCTAGGGTAATAGCTAGTGAAACATTGGAAAACAGGTGGAATAGGTGGAAAATCATTGCACCAAGCCTAAGTATGAAGGTAAGTGTAGCTATAATGAAGGAATTATATGGTGAATTAGAGAGGAGAAGGGCTACAAAGATAGGAAGTTGTGGTCAGAGAGTGGAATCTCAGAGTTACTAATCTTGGAGCTACAGTAACTGAGAAGTGGGACGGCCTAAGGGGTGACCAAGTCAGTGCTTGTCCCAAGTGGGGTGGCCAAATAAGTTATTGAAAGATGAGGTAGCTGAGGTTAGAAAAATTGTCAACATGAGTATTGAAATCCCCAAGGATAATGGAAAGTGTCAAAAGGAAGACTGGGAGCAATGTACTAGGGCCATTAAAAAAGTTGAGAAAATGATCGGGAGGTCAGCACGGGATGACAAGGATGGGAAGGAAGTCAATACAAATGTTTGTAGGGACCTCAAAAGAGGAAAGATCATTGAGAATTGTGTAGGAGGAAAGGTTTTGAAATGGTAGTGGGTAGCAAGGAGCATACCATTTCCTCTTTCTGTCCCTGAAGGTCAGGTGAATGGAAGGAGTGACCACCAGTGGAAAGCATTGAAAGACTTTCGATGTTCCCAAGGGAAAAGAAAGTTTCTATTAAATCTGGAAATGTGGATGAAATGTTTGAAAGTTTATCAGATATAGACGAATTTGTGGATAAACAAGGGATTTAAAAGGTTAAAATGGAGCACAGTCTATAAGTAAACCACATTGAGTTGAGTGTGGAGAAGGCAGAGATGTTTTCAAAAGAGGTGACAATTGTTGCGGGGGGGGAAGGGGATGGGGGGAGGGGGGGTGGGGAGGTGCCTAAGGAAGGGTGAACATGTTTAGGTCAGAAATGGAACAGATCAAAGCTCCCTTACTGATCAGCCCTGATCAGCTTCTGAGTAGCTTCTGAACTTCCAGCCTGGGCAAGACAGTCAGACTCAGTCTTTAAAAATGAGTAAGCAAGCAAAGAAAAAATCATTTTGAAAGAGCTTGATACACAAACTGTCACTTAAGAGTATAACACGGTGGTATGACCTGCTTCTTAGTCAGAATGTAAGCAGTAGCAGAGTTGAAGTTAACCCACTCTCTGGGTTTCAGATAGAATTTGGAACCTTCATGTTTTGCTGTGAACTTCTTGGTATGTTTTGATTTAGAAATTGGGGGCAAAGGATTTTTCGACTTTGGGCTTCAAGATTCCTGGCCGTAGGATGGAAAGGAAGGAGGGAAAATGACAATAGGATGTATGGCCTCTGTGAGATGTCTCCTCCAGGTGAGCTTCCTCTTACTGGTCTATGCCAGCTCCACGTTCTTTGTCCTAAGGTCCTAAGTCCTCAGGCCTTCCAACTTTGATATTTTGTCTTCTACCATATGGAAATGACTTGAAAATCTTAAAATGTTTTATGAATGTCAGCTATTATTATAAGCGCACTTTTCTCCCCCAAAGTACTTTTCTTACTACAGCCCTGTGAGATGAGCTGTGCAAGGCTAGGTTGCACAATGGATAGTATGGACTAGGAGTCTGGAAAACTTGAGTTCGAACCCAATCTCAGACTCTTATTTAGCTGTGTGACCTGGGCAGACTTCTTAACCTCTGTCAGCCTCAGTTTCTTTATCTGAAAAATGAGGATAATGATAGCACCTAATTCCCAGGATTGTTGTAACAATAAAAATGAGATATTACTTGGAAAACAATTTGCAAACCTTAAAGCACTATATAAATGCTATCTTGTCTCCTTTTTTACAAGTGAAGAAAATGAGGCTCAGGTAAGTTCAGTGCTTAGGTCAAGGTCATATAGTGAGTTGCTGTGGGTTGAAATTCAAGCTCAGGTCTCTTGGCTCCAAGTCTAGCACTGACTTCACTCTTCCATATAATGAAGGAATAAATATACAAATGTGAGTGAATGGATATTCAAAACCATTATCAATAGGCTAATCTAGGGAACACCTATACCCAGTACTTCTCTTAATGCCCTTACCCCTGGCCATGCCTAAGATTGCAGCAAATTCTTGTGTTTGCTGGAAGAGCAGGGGAGACAATTCCTTTACTGTATAGTTTCCCAGGATTCCCAGGGGGCCTTCCTAGAGGAATCTAGTATCACTTTCAACGAGTCTAGCTCTGAAAGGATCTAGAATCCTCTTTTCAATGGTGAGTAATTAAAAAAGTGTTGGTCTTTATAGGGTGACACGGTCCACAATCCTCTCAACATTTTGGTTTTTTCAATTTATTAACGTTTTCTCTAAACTATGATTGATAGACATGAATACAATACTTGAGATATGGTCTGAACAGGGCAGAAGACAGAGGATCCATAAGATCCCCACCTTTTTTGGGGGGAGGGAATATCCTAACACTCTATTTGCTCTTCCTGAGTTCATATTCCATTACAAAATTGAAGACTGCTCTCATACTTCCCCTAAGTTGATTCAGATCCTATTGACTTATAGTAACTATGAATAACAGAAGTGTCTAGCACAGAACAAGCACTTAATAGGTGCTTGTTGACTTGACTTACCTGGTAGGTCCATCATGTCTTGTAGGGATTAGGGAGCTACCCAACAAAAGTGACAAAGAAAGGGAAAGAAATTGCACTGAGTAGTTCACATTCTGGTGAAGGGCATAAACTATTGTGCTGTGTGCGGATTTGTGCTGTATCTATCAACAGACAAATAAGAGGTAGCTCAGAGTTAAAGAGACTTAGCCTGAGAGTCAGCATGTGCTTTCATTCAAGTCATAGCTCAGTCAATATCACTGAACAACATGGTAGCCTAAAAAAAGCCTAATTCCCCTCCCTGGGCCTCAGTTTCCTTGTTTTCCAAATGAGGAATTTGGATTGGATGATTTCTTGACTCTATTATTTTGTGATTCTAATAGTGTCAATTCCAAAGCCCCTCTGAACACTGACCAGTAAGCCACAAATTGGTCCCTGAGAGTCCCACATGCTTTAGAAAAATCATTATAACCCCTGAGCTTCAGTTCTCGCTAAAGCTGAGAAACTTGAATTAGGTTGAAAAAAAAACTATGAAATTTCTCTCTCTTATAGTTGCTTTTTGAAGCTTCTCAGCTGTCCAGAGGGAGAGGTCACAGCAAAGATCCTGCCCTGGCAGCTAAGATGCTGAGTTGTTGACTGGGAATGAGAATGAAACCAGAGCAGCAGGCTCTGAGAAGACAGTAGAGAGTTGATTGCTCTTCCATTTTTAGAGGATTTAAGACTCAGTGACTCATGGAGCAGCTTGGTGCCAGGCCTCAGTTTTCTTACCTGCAAAATGAATAGTTTGAGTTGATTCCTACCAGCTCCCTCAGCTCTGACATTTTGTAATGAATAGGTTGGGTAATTCTGGCTCCTCAGCTCCAGAATTAATCCAGGCCAAGGTTAATTTGCATGCCTTTGACCTCTATTTGAATAGAGCTAATTTTACCCACTTCAGATTCTTGGTATGCAACCTCATTTAGCACTCCTTGCTGCTGCTACACTGTGGGATACCCTATCTTATTCAACAGGATGAATGTCCCAAACCTTCCCTTCTCTCCTCTCATTGCCAGCCACACTCCTATTTCCCTCTCATAGCCACATGACAGCACATGAATCAATCTCCTAATTAATTTAGAAAGATTGAGACAATCTAATGCAGATCACTTACTTTCCCTCCTTCGTTCCCCATAATTCTTAGCATCATAAATTACTTTCCTCTTTTCTTTCCTTCTGACCATGAAAGAAGGGATATACCTTTCACTCCATTTAGCTAGTCGCTCTACCTGCACCTTTGATGCTATTTGGTCCTGTTCTCTCTGGAACCTTGCTCTAGCAGTCACATCTTTCCTCTTAAGTGTCTTCCATCTCTTTTTCTCCACTGGCCCTTTCCCATCTGGCTAGATATATGCTCAGATCTTCCCCATTCTAAAATAATTTTTTCTTGTCCTCCCAGCCAATTCATTTATTTTGCCCAATATTGGTTCATCTTGATGGCTAAAGTTCTGATAAAAACTACCTTACGTGACAATTGAATTTCCTCATTGCCTATTTTCTCTTCATTTTCTTGCAGTCAACTATCTCTCCCCACCACTTTACTGAATCTGCCCACTGAAGGTCACCAGTGACCTCATGACAGCTAAATCCAATGGGCTTTTTTAATCCTCACCTTGATCTCTCTTGGGTTTTTGACACTGCTAGCCACCTTGGCCTAGCAGGTATGTTTTTTCTCCATTGTCTTGAGATATCCAACACTGTCCTGGTTCTTCCCTTATCTTTTTTTGTGTGTGGAGGGAATTGGTGTTAAGTGACTTGCCCAGGGTCACACAGCTAGTAAATGTCTGACACTGAAGTTGAACTCAGGTCCTCCTAACTCCAGGGCTAGTGCTCCAACCACTGTGCCACTGAGCTGTCCCTTTCCTTATCTTTCTAATCACTTCTTCATCTCTTTTGCTAGCTCCTCATCCACTTTCTGGTCTCTCAACTGAAAGGATATATCTTTTACTCTTTTCTGTCCTTTTGCTAAGTCTCTTCTTTGATAATCTCATTGCCACCTCTATGCAACTCTAGGGTCCTATATCACCTATCTTCTGCATCCTAATCCCATACTCTCACTTACTCATAAGACATGCCCATCTCTATAATCTTCTAGCCCTCAATTGCAATGTGTCCAAAACCAAGCTTATCTTTCTCCCTAAACCTGTTTCTTCTTCTGATTTCACTATTTCTATCTATGGCATCTCAGGCAGCTAGGTGGTATAGTGTATAGAGTGCCAGGCCTGGAGTCAGGATTACCTGAGTTCACAGTCTCAGACAATTACTAGCTGTGTGACCCTGGGCAAGTCACCTAACCCTGTTTGCCTCAGTTTCCTCATCTGTAAAATGAGCTGGAGAAGGAAATGGCAAACCAGTCCAGTACCTCTGCCAAGAAAACCCCAAATGGGGTATGAAGAGTCAATGACTTAAACAACAACAGAAATCTGTGGTACCACCATTTATCCTGTTGCCCAACTAGCATCAAAACCTTGTAGTTATGTTAGACTCTTCCACTTGTCACACCATATCTATTACCAATCAGCTTCTATCACTGCGTCCTCCCCATTTCTCAAATTTGTCCTACCTTTTATAGTCTCCTTATTGCCATTATAGGATAAGACTTCATACTGGGACTATTTAAATAGGCTTCTTGCAAGTCTTCCCAACTTTAGTTTCTATGCACCTCCCTTTAATCCACTCTGTTGTTTGGTGACTCTCTCTTTGGGACCACCATTTTCAGAGGACCATCAGCCATACTTCACCTTACTCAAGCATGGACTCCTACTCCTTCTGCTTACCTCCCTTCTTTGCGCTGTGGATAAACATCTGCCCATCCAGTGTGGGTGCCCTTACCCTTCCTACATACCCTTTCAGGCTCTTCTACAATTGTGCTTGAGGGTAGAGTAGGGACTGTTTTGTTTACTTCTATTGGTATCCCTAGTACGTAGCACAATGTTTGGCCCACCCTAAGCACTTAATAAATGTTTTATTTTTTCTATCTTTCTGCCTGTCTGTCATTTATCTATGAGTATGTTTAATTCACCAGACTAACTTCACCAAGTTTTCCTTAACTCCAACATAGGGAAATTGTCTAAGTACACTTTTGGTGTCTTTTAAAAAATATATTATCAGTGCATTTTACTAAGGGAGATCCATCTGTTGTGATTGCATGCTCATAGGTCCATAGATTTAGAGCTGGAAAGAACCTCAGAGTTCATTTAGTCCAGCTCCTTCATGGTACACATGAAGAAACTGAGGCCTTGAGGGATTAAGTGAATTGGTAAAAATCACACAGGTAGCACACAACAGTTTTTTTTTTGTTTTTATCCTTAAATCAAATCTTACTGAGATTTAAGCCTTAATCTTCAGATCTGAAATTTAAAACCAGATTTTGTGTCTCCAAACCTATCGTTCTTTCCATGATATTATCCCGCCTTTCTGATGTATGGATGGATCAAAGGAGAATATGGATCAATTTCATCACCACAAAGAACTCTGTTTTACTCAGTATTTGGAACATTGTGTGTGATTTAATAAGCGCTTTTCATTTATTTTCAATCAGCATCTGCAAGATGCTTTGTAAGCTTCAAGGCTCTATATAAGCACCAGTAATTATATAATTGTTATATTATATATTTAACAAATTATATAATTATTCACCATAATTACCAGACTCATAGGATCATAGGACCCCAAAATCTCAGAGTTGGAAGGTAGCTGTCTCCATCATTCCCAATAAATGGTCATATAGTTGGCCTCTGTTTGAATACCACACATCAAATAACACATAAATCACTAGTGAAAAGGTAAACAATTTCATTTTGGAATATTCTTGTTTTCAGGAAACTTTTTGTTTTTACTCTTAAATCAAGCCTTAATCTGCTTCACAGAAACTTCCACTGATTGCTACCTATCCTGCCCTTTGAGGCCATGTAGAATATGTTTAATCCCTCTTCTTTGTGAATTATTTTAGATATATGAAGGTAGTGATCATGTCCTTCCTAAATCTGTTCTCTGGACTAACCATACCCAGGACTTCCAAATGATCCTTCTATGGAGTGATCTCAGAGACTTTTCCCGTTGTGGGTACCCTCTTCTAGACATACTCCCATTTTAGTGCCTCGCTACAGAATCTTTTTCATTAAATAATATTTTATTTCTTCCCAATTGCATGAAAAAACAATTTTAGGACTTGTTTTTAAAGATTTTGAGTTCTGAATTTTCTTTATGCCTTTTTTTCTCCCTGAAATGGTGCCCTTCCTACCATGTGATAACAGTCTTGAATGCTCTGACTAGAGAGAAGAGAGGCACTTTCATGTTGCTAAACCTGGATATTATGCCTCTCTCACTGCAGCCTAAGGTGACATTAATGATTTTGGGCCACATGTCACTCTGGTTACTTATATTGAGCTTGTGGTTACTAAATCCCCCACATTTATTTAATGTGGACTGTTATCATTAAATTCCTCTTCTACCCTGAAATTGTACAGTTGTTTTTTTTTAAACTTAAGTGCAAGACTTTACATTTCACCTTATTAAATTTTATCATTCCAGTCTGTCAAGATGTTCTTGACATTCATCCAATGTAGTGGCTATCTTTTCCAGATTCATGTAAGCTGAAAATATTATAAGTGTGGCTTCTGCACCTCGATTCAAAATATTAATTGTTGTCTTCACCATTGCTACTAGCATTAATGAAATTACCAGCATCTCTAGCATCAAAAGCATTTCCTTAAACCTCCAATACCCTTGACATATCCAGTACAAACAGCACCACCAGCATCTCTGTAGAGGGAGAAACAAATGTAGAGGGGGAGAAGAAACGCAGGGATTCAGGGATCCCAAACCAAAGTTCCCAGGAAGGGGCCACCTAGAATAAATTCATGGATGCAAGCATTCTTTAAGTCAAGGAGGCAAAGATTATGCTTTTTCAGTGGGCAAGAGTTCTTAGGGAACCTGCAACCATACAGAGGTGTAGGGGCAATCTTTATAGAAGCTAATAGGGGATGGTGGGGGGCATGTCAGTTAGGTGTTTGGGGGTGGGATTAGGGAGTGATTTAGGGCGTGTTCAAGGAGTGGTTAGTTCTTAAAGGAACATGCACATTTAGTATCCACTGCTCAGGCATATCACCCAGAATTCTCTAGGAAATAGCCCACAAGGGGTTTACTAGGCAGTATGGTCTTTACTGTGAAATGTCACTAAGTTCACTCTTGGTCGGGGCTAAAGGGAATATTTTCTCACCTAGTGTCTTGTTAGACAAAATAGTATCTCTAAGATACATGTTAGAAAGGTCAGTGAATAGGAAATATGGTTATGACTCAGTGTATAGTCAATTACCAGCATCTGGAATTCAATCTATAGTCACACATAGCTGCTTACAGAGGAAGAAGCAGAGATAAGTTGGGGCAGGCTGCCCTTTAGCTAGAGAGAGACAGCCTGGGATAGAATGTTTTGGGAACAAGATGTGTTTATGAGAACTGGATGTGCTTTGGAATTGGGGTTGAGGCACAGGCACCCAAGGTGAGGCTGTTAGAATTTAGGGTCCAAGCACAAACACCTCATCATCTCCATTATATCTCTCATCATCACCATTATCAAGATCAACAAAATGACAAACATTACAAATATTACAAGTATCACTAATATCACCATTATTATCATCTTTCTCCTTAAAATACTTAAATCATGAAAGGTTTCTTTAGAAAGTATAACTTGACTTGCCTACAGTTGTGTTCATGAATGTGTCTAAAAGACTCATATGTTAAAAGTTGCTCTATTATAGCAATGAGTTTGGGGTTTTTCATGAAAGATTCCGGTGCTTTCTTCCCAAGCTTGGGTATCCTTATAAGTCTGAGAAGCATTGACCAGTAGAGACAAAGTCCCACTCTTCTACAAACTGGAAAATGAGGGTGATCAATGGAGTGACTCCTGTCCTTGGCTTCTGAGTCAGAACTTCCTCCTATACCCCACCATCCCTGCCTCTCCCTCTTTCATCAGGTTAAATTCTTGTACTCCTCCCCATCCATCATCTCTTTCCATCCGTTCATCTTTGAAGGAAGGTTTGGCCCACTGCTGTCATTCACTGTGGATTTCCTCTGGATTTTACTCTAAAATCGACCAACACATCGGCGGTAAATTCATGTTAATTAAATATTTCACCAAAATGGGTGTTGCCTCACCAGTATGCCTTCTCTTCTCCTCACTGAAGCAATCATGACTTTCAACAATACTTTTTTTCCTGAGGACCAATTTATCCTCCCTCACTCCTAATAAAAGGACCATTCATTCAATAACCATTTATTAAGTGCTCAATATAAGCAAAGCACCACATTAACTTGGAAAGAGACATAGATTTCGGAGTCAGAAGACCTTAAATCTAGTCATTGTTCAGCTACTTGCTAACTGTAGGCTGGTATATTTAGGGCAAGATTTCTGGAGGAGGTGAGGCTTAAGCTGAAACCTAAAGCCAGAGATTAGGTTCAGGTTTTTGGTGTGACAACAGAATTTACTCAGTCACTGATTGGAAAGAGGGAGTGTAGAGCAAGGTAAATTCATTGAGTTCAATTCCACACAAATTAGAAATGGCACAGTTCCTGCCCTCAAGAAAGTTACAATTGATTGAGGAGCTGTGTGTATACAAGTAAATATGAGATAAGGGAGAATATGATGTGGTCCTTGGAGAAAGGCATAAATATCATGTTTGTCAAATTTGAGGTTGATACAAAGCCAAGCAGACTAACTATTGTTTTGCATGAAAAAATATATTAGATCAAAACCTCTAGATTGTATTTGGTGTATTTAATAGCCATCAGTGTAAAAACTTTACACTTGATTTCAAATCGTAATTTCACAAGCACAAGATAGTAGGAGATGTGAATAGGAAGCACTTCATCTGAAAAAGTGCTGGAGATTTTATTGGACCACCGGCTTCATAGTGTGATGTAGGAGCAAAAAAAATTAAATGCACATAACTATAGTGTGCTATTTTATAAAATTCTTTACTCACAACAACCCTGTACAAGGACTCATTAAAAAAGAAGTGTGATGTCCAGAATAAGGCAAGTGACAATTGTCTGTATTGCACCATCGTCAGATCACATTTAATATACTCCCTTCTGGGTGACATATCTTTGGAAGGACAATAATAAAGAATATGTCAAGAGGAGTGTAAACAGGATGGTGAAAGGGCTTGAGATTATTCTATAGGAGGATTAATTGGAGGAAGTGACAATGTTTAGTCTGGAGAAGAGAATATGATGGGGCATGATAGCTATCATCAAGCATTGGAAAAACTATCATTTAGAATTAGAATGAGATTTCTTCTTGGCTCATGTTGGCAGAACCAGAAAAGGAACAATGAGAGGAAATTTTAGTGAGGTAGATTTCAATTCAATTTAAGAGGGGAAAAACTTCTTAAGAATTAGAGCCATTCCAAATCATAATGGTATATTTCAGGAAATAATGGGTTCCCCCTTAGTAATGATCTTTAAGCAAATTCTGGGTGGCTACTTGCTGAAGATGCTGGAGAGGGGATTTTTGTTCAGATAGAGTTTGGACTAGAGGTATTCCAAATCTGAGATGCTGTGAATCTGTGTTACTGACACTTCCAAACAAAGTGCTCTAGGAAAGTTGTGGATGCAGAACTCATTTTCAGAAGGCAGAGGTAGAGTACAGAATTTGAGAAAATTTCATGGATGAAATTGCTTACAAATCTTTCTGACAAAGAAAACTTACAAGGAAGCAAAGAAAAGATGAACAGCTTTCGGCACAATACCTAGTATTTATTATATAGGCTTTCTTGAAATAGAAATTTATTGCTATATATTTTGAATCATCTCTTATATTCTGCTGTGTACAACATGCTTTTTTCTTGTATTTCGTATTTGTTTCAATATTTAATTTTATAATATGTTTCTTTTTCTTTTTATTGTGTATTTAAATTTTAGTAATAAAATACTCTCTGACACTCAGTTTTCTCATCTATAAAATGGAGGTGATAGTCTTTGTACAGGGTTATTATAAATAAAGTGTTTTATAAAACAGCACATGATAGTTATGTGTTATTGCTATTATTATTATCATTATTAACACCTATAAGAATATAGAAATCCTTGGCACAATGATCTACTATTGTTATGATCACAAGGTTATCACCAGGTTTATCACAGAGCAACGAATTTTTCAATCATAGCAGCTCTCAAAACCATCTATTAAATAGTCAAGGTGTTGCAATCTGTTTCAGTGGAATGAGTATCTACACAGATGAATCATGGGTTATTGAAGTATTATTAACATCAGTGCTATTATTCAGGCTAGTTTCTTCCAGATGCTGAGGAGCAAGATTAAGTATAGTGTCCAGGACAGAGGAGGTGACAGTTTTGCTCTCTGCTCTGTCCAGAATACATCTGCATTGTTTGGCTTATTTGTGGGGGTGGTGATGGCAGATTTTAGGAAGAACACTTGTCAAACTGAAATATTTTCAGAAGATAACTAGCACAATAAGAGAACTGGACCTCATTCCATGAAAGAATTAGTTAAAGGTTATTTAGTTAATGAGTTTTGTTTTGTTTTGTTTTGTTTTTACCTGGAGAAGCAAAGACACGGCAGGTTTTAGGTGGGGCCTGGTTAGTGGTCTTCAATTTTTGAAGCAAATAAGAATAAAAGAGGCATTAGACTTGTTTTGTTTTGTCTTGGAGGTCATAACTAAGAGTAATTGCTGAAAGTTATAGAGAGGCAGAATTCAATTTAATGGGGGAAGGGATAGATACAGGGAGTGGCTACTTCTCAATAATTAAAGCTGTCACAAAGTGAAATGAGTTGCCCCAGGAGGCAGTGTATACTTCATTACCAAAAGTCTTCAGGTGGAGGAAAGTTGACCACTTTTAAGGGAAGTTGTATAGGAGATTCCTGTTCAGTTAGAGGTTGGGTTGTAGTAGATGCTGTTCTAAATCTGAAATTCTTTGTTTTTGATAATAGCAACTGCCTGCTAGCTGAAAGTCTGATACCCAGAAATGTATGGAGCTGTCCAGCATCCTGAAAAGCTTCTCAGGCTAGAAGTAGGTAATTCAGCGAAGTTCTAGGCCTATCATTTCAGAAGTCACTAGTCTGCCTAGCAATGGAAAGGACCTCATGGTCTTACTGGAACTATTAATAACAGCTCATATTTCTATGAATTTTCTAAGTTTACAAATATGAGGTCCCAGAAACTCTCAACACACCTAACTAAGGACAATATGGAAAGACATTCCCAAAGATACAGCTGTCACTGACCTTGGGAAAGAGTCATCTTCACCCACTCTTCTGTTGCTCTTTGTTTCCAAGACCGCAAGCAGATCATAGCATGGTCTTGCATACATAATTTCCCGAGGGACACAAACAATACAGGAGAGCACAGACACACTGAAAAAGACATCCAGGAGCAACAGACCTCCAGAGCCTTCTTGCTCTGTTGCAACTAGGGCTTGATAGTTTCTCTTGCATATCCTCATTCCAACACATACAAATCCACCACTGTCGTACAACAGTCCTGCATAAATATCAGGTAAGAGGTGGGAGGTGGAGATCTCTCCCTTTAGGTAGCTTCAGAGAGTTAGGAGTGCAAATGCTGGGGGAAGACAGACAATAGTGTAGAAAGATGTAACATTCATGTATCTGTCTATAATTATTAACTGTACCATTCAGTGTGCTTAAAAAAGTTCTGGGACATTTTCTTCCTGATGATCAAATGATCATTACCAGCATGGTGTGGCTGGTTCCAGTCCCCGAGAGTATTTCTGGTGATCATTAACTAAATGAAGTAAAATAACAAGCAGGGGAGGAAGTAGGGAGAGAAGAGAGGGAGAGGGAGAAGGTGAAACTGATACAAGAACAGAAATATGGACAGGGACAGAGACAGAGATAGGAGGGAGGAGAAGATATAGTGACAGAAAGGTAGAGAGGAGATAGAAAACCAGCAGAGAGACGGGAGATGGAAACTCAGAGACAGAGAGAAGACATACATATAGAGACAGAGATATGGAGAAAAGAGGTGGAGAGGAAAGAGAGCAACAAAGAGTGGAGGGAAAGAGGAAATAAGAGACAGAGACCAAGAAGAGGGGAGGAGGGAGAGAGAGACAAAGAGAGACGAAGATAGAGAGTCAAGTTGAGATTGAGAGACATTTAGGAAAGACAGAAAGAACTGATTTGGGATCAGATTGAGTGAACCGAGGGGTGTGTTGAATACTGCAAAGTGAGCATGAAGGAGAGAGGGCATCGAAGTGCAGATAACCATAAGAAGTTCCATGTGAGATGCATGGGGAGTGAGACCTAGTAACTGACAGAAGTAGATGAGTCTGTGTATTTTGCTGGATTATTTTAGGTTCTGGGTCCTAGTGCCTCTCCACAGAACAATGTCAGCATTTTGAGAGCTCGGATGACCAAGCTCTGTCAGATATGGATAGCCAATTACAACAGTTCTGAGACTTCACTAGTCTCCACACATGAAAAGAGAGGGCCTGAGGAGAAGCCAATGGACCCTGAGTATGGATGTGAGTGTAATTGGTGCTTGTAAGTGTATGTGTGAGTGGGTCCATGTCATCAAGTAGGATACTAAATTGGGCCATTAGGATCATTGGCAGCAGCTGCTGCCTTCTTGCCTCACGGATCAGTTCTGTCTCTTTAGTGTAACAAGACACTTTCTTCACAATAACCTTGGGAGTCAGGTAGTGCCAGAATTATTATTCCTATTTCATGAATGAAAGCATAAAGACTCTGAGAGATGAAGAGGCTACTTCAGGTCACATAGCTAAGAGGCAGCATAGCCAAGCCTGATCTATCTTTTCTGACTGAATGTACCCTTTGAATGGACCATGCTGGCTCCCTCTCTTCACAGTGAGTCTTCTCTTCCTGGGTTTTTTTAAAATTAAATTTATTTATTTAACATATTTAGTTTTCAGCATTGGTTTTCACAAGAGTTTGAATTACAAATTTTCTCCCCATTTCTACCCTCCCGCCCCACTCCAAGATGGCTTATATTCTGGTTGCCCTGATCCCCAGTCGGCCCTCCCTTCTGTCACCCCACTCCCCTCCCATCCCCTTTTCCCTTCCTTTCTTGTAGGGCAAGATAAATTTCTACGCCCCATTGCCTGTGTATCTTATTTTCTAGTTGCATAGAAAAACTTTTTTTGTTGTTTTTGAACATCTGTTTCTAAAACTTTGAGTTCCAAATTCTTCCCCCTCCTCCCTTCCCACCCACCCTCCCTAAGAAGTCAAACAATTCAACACAGGCCACATGTATGTCATTATGTCAATACTCATGTTGTGAAAAACTCACTATATTTTGCTCCTTCCCAACCCATCCCCCTTTATTGAATTTTCTCCCTTGATCCTGTCCCCTTTCAAAAGTGTTTGTTTTTGATTACCTCCACTCCCATCTGCCCTCCCCTCCATCATCACACCCTTTTTTTTAATCTTCTTCCCTCTTGTTTTCTGTGGGGTAAGATACCCAATTGGGTATGTATGGTATTCCCTCCTCAGGCCAAATCTGATGAGAGCAAGATTCACTCATTCCCCAATCACCTGCCCTCTCTCCTCTTCCCCCAGAACTGCTTCCTCTTGCCACCTTTATGGGAGATAATCCACCCCATTCTATCTCTCCCTATCTCCCTCTCTCAATATATTCCTCTCTCATCCCTTAATTTGATTTTATTTCTTTTAGGTATCTTCACTTCATCTTCAAATCACCCTGTGTCTGCTCTCTCTCTCTCTCTCTCTCTCTCTCTCTGTATGTATATATACACATACCCATACATATATACATCCATACACATTCACTTATATATATATATATGTATACATAAACATATATATACATAAACATATATATATATATATATATATATATATATATATATATATATATATATATATATATATCCATATTCCCTTCAGCTACCCTAATACTGAGGTCTCATGAATCAGACATGTCATCTTTCCATGTAGGAATGTAAACAAAACAGTTCAACTTTAGTAAGTCTTTTGCAATTTCTTTTTCTTGTTCTTTTTCTTGATTACCTCTTCATGCTTCTCTTGATTCTTGTGTTTGAAAGTCAAATTCTCTATTCAGCTCTGGTCTTTTCACTGACAAAGCTTGAAAGTCCTCTATTTTATTGAAAGTCCATATTTTGCCTTGGAACATGATACTCAGTTTTGCTGGGTAGGTGATTCTAGGTTTTAATCCTAGCTCCACTGACCTCCAGCATATCGTATTCCAAGCTGTTCGATCTCTTAATGTAGAAGTTGCCAGATATTGGATTATTCTTATTATGTTTCCACAATACTCAAATTGTTTCTTTCTGGCTGCTTGCAGTATTTTCTCCTTGATCTGGGAGCTCTGGAATTTGGCGACAATATTCCTAGGAGATTTCTTTTTGGGATCTATTTGAGGAGGTGATCGATGGATTCTTTCAATTTCTATTTTGCCCTGTGGCTCTAGAATATCAGGGCAGTTCTCCTTGATAATTTCTTGAAAGATGATATCTAGGCTCTTTTTCTGATCATGGCTTTCAGGTAGTCCAATAATTTTTAAATTATCTCCCCTGGATCTATTTTCCAGGTCAGTGGTTTTTCCAATGAGATATTTCACATTGTCTTCCATTTTTTCATTCCTTTGGTTCTGTTTTATAATATCTTGATTCTCATCAAGTCACTAGCTTCCGCTTACTCCAATCTAATTTTTAAGGTAGTATTTTCTTCAGTGGGCCATTGGACCTCCTTTTCCATTTGGCTAGTTCTGCCTTTCAAGGCATTCTTCTCCTCGTTGGCTTTTTGGAGCTCTTTTGCCATTTGAGTTAGTCTATTTTTTAAGGTGTTGTTTTCTTCAGTGTATTTTTCAGTATTATTTTTGGGTCTCCTTTAGCAAGTCATTGACTTGTTTTTCATAGTTTTCTCGCATCCTTCTCATTTTTCTTCCCAATTTTTCCTCTACTTCTCTAACTTGCTTTTCCAAATCCTTTTTGAGCTCTTCCATGGCCTGGGACCAGTTCATGTTTTTCTTGGAGGCTTCTGTTGTAGGCTCTTTGACATTGTTAACTTCTTCTGTCTGTATGTTTTGGTCTTCTTTGTCACCAAAGAAAGAATCCAAAGTCTGAGACTGAATCTGTGTGTGTTTTTGCTGCCTGGCCATATTCCCAATCAACTAACTTGACCCTTGAGTTTTTCAGCGGGGTATGACTGCTTGTAGACTAGAGCGTTCTATGTTCCACGTTTGGGGAGATGTGCAAGCTTTGCCACACCAGCACTACTCCTTCCCCAAGAACCCCCAACCCAGACTGGGCTTAAATCTTCAGCAGGCTGTGCACTCCTGCTCTGATCTGCCACTTAATTCCTCCCACCAGGTGGGCCTGGGGCCGGAAGCAACTGCAGCTGTAGCTGCCCCACCTCCGCTGCCCCCAGGGTCGGTAGCCAAACCATGAACTCCTTCCACTCCCGCAGCTTTTCCCACTAACCTTCTCCACTGTCTTTGGTGTTTGTGGGTTGAGAAGTCTGGTAAGTGCCGCAGCTCACTGATTCAGGGTGCTAGGGCATGCCCCTCCTGGCTCCTGGTCTTGTTGGTCCGAGCTGCTCATGCTGGGCTTTGCTCTGCTCCGCTCCCAGCTCCCAGTTCCATGTGGGATAGACCTCACCCAGAGACCATCCAGGCTGTCCTGGCCTGGAGCCCTGCTTCCCTCTGCTGTTTTGTGGGTTCTGCAGTTCTAGAATTGGTTCAGAGCCATTTTTTATAGGTTTTTGGAGGGACTCGACAGGCAAGCTCACGTTAGTCCCTACTTTTCTGCTGCCATCTTGGCTCCGCCCCCGGAAGGACCTTCCTGGTTTTTTTTTTAGAGTATTGACTTTGAGAATTAATGTTGCAAACCAGTTCCCAGTGAAACCACTTCCAGAAGATTGGACCAGCCTCATTTAGACAAAGTACTTTTTATCCTTGATCTGAGTAGTATCCTTGTCATTGCTTCTTTGCAAAGGTCAGCAGACTTTCCATATGAGGATCAGCTTGTTTATGTGTCTGTTTAATAAAAATAATAATGGATGTTGATATAAAGTTTACTTTATATACATTTTCTCATTTGATTCTTAGGATGATCTCGTGATGTAGGGGTTGTTGCGGCCATTTACATTTAGACAGCTAGGTACAATGGAGTGGTCAGTAGCATACTGGGCCGAAAGTCAGAAAGACCTAGGTTTAAATATGACCTCAGACACTTCCTAGCTGTGTGATCCTAGGTAAACTACCCAAATCTGTGTCCTCCTCAGTTTCCTCATCTGTAAAATGAGGATAATAATAGCACCTTTTATTCTGAGGATAAAACGTGATGGTTATTTGTAAAAGGTCATAGAAATGCCACTTATCATTATTATTATTATTACTATTGTAAAGAAAATGAGGTTCCAAGAGATTATGTGACTTGCCCAGGGTGAGGCAGAAATGAAGTCCAGATCTTCTTTACTTCCATCTATGATACCACTTTGCCTCTGTATGAGGCTGGAGGAATCTAGAAGCAATTTCAGAACAGGTTAGATTGCTAAGTATTGGAGCCTAATGAGGCTAATTGGCTGTAATTGGATATGTATTTTTCAGACTCCTGTGTGAGTCACATGGTCCTGAGTCCCCACCTGCATTTATCACAAGAAGGAACAATCTGAGGGAGAAACATAAACTGGACCTGGTAATGAAACTGGTCAGAGGATGAATACTGCTGAATCAGAAATGATGGGAGAGGGGGAGGCAGAGGTATATGAGCATGCCCTCTAGAAAATAAATTGGTCCCTTACCCTCTTGCCATCCTTTTAGGATGGCAGGGGAACATAAATTTAATGGGAAACATGGCTTAGGGATGTTCCTATTTGAGGATGCTAAAAAAGTGTGATTCTATATTAAATAAATTCATATTGAAATGTTTATAACTACAGGCTCAGAAACTTCGCCATAATTTATCCCCCATGTACGTCTTTATACAATTATAACTGTCATTGTACACTCTTAAAGTTGGAGGAGATGTTAGAATAGCTACAATAGAATGCCAGAGCTGGAAGGGACCTTAGAATATTGGCATTTTATCTTACTTGAACATTGGAACAGTCATGTAAGGTTTATAATGTACGCATTATTGCCTCTGTTTTACAGATAAGGAAACCAAGGCACAGAGAGACAAAAATGGATGGTCACACTACTAGTGTTAGAAACAAGATTTGAATTTACCTCTTTCTGACTTGAGGCCCAGAATTCTATCCACTGCACCATATGAGTGAACTAAATATTCATCCAACAAACATTTATAATTTGCCTAATATATTCAAGGCCCACAGTGCTATGGGAGATATAAAGATTAATATGATAGCAATCACTGCCCACCAGGAACTCACAGTCTTGAAAGAAAACATGACACATAAGACTATGTAATATGAAACAAAATAGGCTGTGTGAATGCATAAAAGCCTCCTTGGATTATATAGAGGAGATTATATAGAGTTTTTGAAGCCAGACTGGACTCTCAATCATTGCTTGATCTTGGTATTCCATTTCACAATTTCATGCACTTTCCCTGGCTGTTACCTATGTCTGGAATTCACTCCTTTCTCATCTCTACCTCTCAGTATATTTCAAGACTTTTAAATAAAAAAAATTACATATAAAACAATTTTTAATAATTGTTTTTAAAACTTTGAGTTCTAAATTCTCTCCCTTCCTCCCTCCCTCTCCCCCCACATTGAAAAGGCAAGCAATTTGATATAGGTTACATATATGTAGTCATATAAAACATATCCATAATAGTCACATTGTGAAAGAAAACACAGACAAAAAAAACAAGAAAAATAAAGAAAGTAAAAAAAAAGTATACTTCAAACTGTATTCAGACACTATCAGTTCTTCCACTGGGGGATGGTAACATTTTTCATCATAAGTCCTTCAGAGTTGTCTTGGATCATTGTATTGCTGAGAACAGCTAAGTCATTCACAGCTGATCATCTTACAATATTACTATTACTTTGTACACAGTACATTTCGCTTTGCATCAGCCCATGCAAGTCTTTCCAGGTTTCTCTGAGTGCCTCCTGGTCATCTTTTCTTACAGTACAGTAGTATTCCATCATAATCACATACTACAACTTCTTCAGTCATTTCCCAGTTGATGGGCATCTCCTCAATTTCTAGTTCTTCAACCCCAGGAAAAAAGTTGCTATAAATATTTTTGGACATGTAGGTCTTTTTCCTTTTTAAAAAATCTCTTTTAGGATACAAATCTAGGACTAAGTGTCTGCCTTTTTGGCATAGTTCTAAATTGCTCCACAGAATGGTTGAATCAGTTCACAACTCCAATGACACTTCATTAAATTCATTTTTTCCTACATCTCCTCTAACATTTGTCATTTACCCTTTTTACCCTATTCGTCAATCTAATAGGTATGAGGTAGTACCTCAGAATTGTTTTAATTTGCATTTCTGCAATCAATATTGAGACAGAGTATTTTTCCTATGTCTGTATATAACTTTGATTACTTCATCTTAAAACTGATCATTTGGTCATTTTTCAATTGGAGAATGGCTCTTATTTTTATAAATTTGACTTAGTCCTCTGTATGTTTGAGACATGAAGCCTCTATCAGAGAAACTTGCTTCAAATTTTTTTTACAGTTACTGTTGCTAACCATATTCCCCTCCATTCTATTCTCCCCATTTATTCTGTTCTGTCTCTCCTTTCACCTATACCTCCTCAAAAGCAGTTTGCTTCTGACAACCCCCTCTTTCAATCTGCCCTCCCTTCTATCACCCCCCTTCATCCATTTCCCCTCCTACATCCCTACCCTTTTTTATAGGATAAGATAGATTTCTGTACCCAATTATGTGTGTATGCTATTCCTTCTTTGAGCTAATTCTGATGACAGTAAGGTTCACTCACTCCCCCTTACCTCCCTCTCTTCCCCTCCATGATAAAAGCTTTTTTCTTGCCTCTTTTATGTGAAATAATTTACCCCATTCTACCTCTCCCTTTCTCTTTCTCCCAGTAATTTCCTGTCACCCCTTAATTTTATTTTGTAGATATCATCCTTTCATGTTCAACTCACACTTGTGCCCTCTGTGTATATATACTCCTTCAAACTACCCTAATAATGATAAAGGTCTTATGCGTTACAAATACCATCTTCCCATGTAGGAATGTAAACAGTTTAATTGTATTAAGTCTCTTATGATTTCCTCTTCCTGTTCACATTTTTATGCTTCTCTTGTCTCTTGTATCTGAAAGTAAAATTTTCTATTCAGCTCTGGTCTTTTTATCAAGAATGCTAAAAGTCCTCTATCTCATTGAATATCCATTTTCTTCTTGAAAAATTATACTTAGTGTTGCTGGGTAGGTAATTCTTGGTTGAAATCTAAGCTCCTTTGCCCTCTGGAATATCATATTCCAAGTCCTCCAATTCTTTAATATGGAAGCTGCTAAATCTTGTGCTATTCCAGCTACTGCTCCATGATACTTGAATTGTTTCTTTCTGGCTGCTTGCAATATTTTATCCTTGACCTGGGAACTCTGGAATTTAGCTGAAACATCCTGGCAGTTTTTATTTTGGGACCTCTTTCAGGAGGTGGTCAGTGGATTCTTTTAGTTTCTATTTTACCTTCTGGTTCTAGAATATTGGGGCAGTCTTCAATGATAATTTCTTGAAAGATGATGTCTAGGCTCTTTCATGATCATGGCTTTCTGGTAGTTCAATAATTTTTAAATAATCTCTTCTGGATCTATTCTCCAGACTAGTTGTTTTTCCAGTAAGATATTTCACATTGTCTTCTATTTTTTCCATTCTTTTGATTTTGTTTTTAATGTTTCTTGATTTCTTATAAAGTCATTAGCTTTCATTTGCTACATTCTAATTTTTATGGAATTATTTTTTTCAGTGAGCTATTGGACCTCCCTTTCTATTTGACCTATTCTGCTTTTTAAGGCATTCTTCTCCTTGTTGGCTTTTTGGACCTCATTTGCCATTTGGCCTAGTTTTTTTTTTCTTTTTAAGATGTTATTTTCTTCAGTATTTTTTGTGTCTACTTTACCAAGCTGTTGACTCTTCTCAGGATTTTCTTGCATCACATTCATTTCTCCTACCAATTTTTCTTCTACCTCACTTGCTTGATTTTAAAAATCTTTTTTCAACTTTCCCATGGCCTGTGACCAATTCGTATTTTTTTGGATCCTTTGGATGTAGGAGATTTGATATTGTTGTCTTCTGAGTGTATTTTGAACTTCCTTGTCATTCTATAAATAATGTTTTCCTGTTGTTTCCTCATCTTCCCAGCCTATTGCTTAACTTTTATCTTTCTGTTAAAGTAGGGCTCTGTTTCCAGGGTGGAGGGCATACTGTCCCAAGCTTCAGGGTTTTCATGCAGCTGTTTTCAGAGATACCTCTAGGGACCTGTAAGTTTTAACTTCTTCCAAGGTGGTATGATCTAAGGAGAAGTGTTTACTCCTCTCCTGGACTGTTCTCTGATCTGTGAGTCACCACAAGCATTCTTTTCTTCCCTGGAACTGTGAGGAGGGTCCCCCCTCCACTACAGCCACAAGCTCTGCTATGCTAGTGCTCCTTCTCACTTTGGGCCTGCCACTCAGGACTGTGACCCAGACATGAGTATGAGCAAAGCAACAGATTCCTGCCTCAGTGCTAGCAAAAAGACCCCTGTAGTCTCCTTCTGACCAGTTGTTTCACCCCCTTACTCTCTGTGGGTTCTGTTTCTGGAGGATTTGTTTAGAGTCATTTTTAAAGGTATTTGTAGGGTTTTGCAGGGAGAGCTCAGGTGAGTCCTTGCCTTTCCTTCACCATCTTGGCTCTACCTTCCCTTTCAAGACTTTTATTAGGGGCTCAGGTACCATTCCATGAAACATTGTTGAATATTTCACATTGTTATTGCTCTCTCCCTCCTCAATTTATTTTATAGTTTATTGGCTGCCTCCTGTAGACTGTACACTATCTGATAGAAGACACTGTTTCTCTTCCCAACCCTGACACTATATGTGTGATTTTGGTCAAGTTGCTTTAAATCTCAGAGCCTCAGTTTCCTCTGGAGGTAAAATACTGGGACTACCTACTTCACAAGGTTGTTGGAGAGAATTCCGCATTTGAATGTAAGGCTTTTGAGAGCAAAGGCTGCTTCATTTTTTTTTTCTATATCTATACATTGTCCTTATCACAGTGCTTGGCACATAGAAGATTTTCTATAAATTAATGTTTGTCCATTGATTTAAAATCTTGTGTTGTCTAAGTTGGTTTTGTTATTATAATGATTGTTGTTGTTGTTTTGTGGAAGGTTTTGCCAGTAGAGCAAAGCTAGAAAGAACAGAATCTTTGGCTGCAGTTTTAGGACCAACCTAGCCATGAATAAGTAGGTAGGCTAATTACCCAAGGACTGACCACTGAGTAATGGATTTCAAGTGGCCTCCATAACTCCTTATGGTCAGTCTTCCAAACTGAGGATGAATTAAGATCTGCCTTAGGAAAGAGAATACCTGCAAGGATTAAATCCTAAATCATTTGAAGTATGGGATGGAGTACACAAAAGGATTACAATGTATTAGCAGATCAAAGAAGAGAAAAAATCATTTCTAGCCAAGAATGTTCAGACCAAATTTCACAGTGAAGTGTTTACCCATTATGATCTCTCAGCCTCTAGCTTTCATATCTGTAAAATGGGGATAACAAAGCACCTATTTCACAGGGTTGTTTTGAAGATGAAATGATATTCTACAAACCTTAAAGAACCACTAAAGCTATTATTATGCAAAATTCCCAACCTGAGCATGCTGCTATCAATATTGAGATCTCAGGTTGAACTTGGTGATCACAACCTCTAGTGTTTCAATGGTGTCAAAAAGCATATGAAAGAAGGAAAAGATATCCTCCCTGGTGACTTATTGCTTGGGAAATACCAAACATGCATAAGAAAAACAAAACAAAACTAAGAAGGCTCTTTATTTCAACAATTTAGAGTTGTCAGGGACCTCAAAAATCATTTACTCCAACATTTTCCCTCCCTCCCTCCAGAGCTTCCTTCATCCTTCCCTCCTTTCCTTCCTCCCTCAGTCCCTTCCTCCATTCCTCCTTCCCTTCTTTCCTTCCTCCCTCCCTTCCTACATTCCTCCCTCCATCCTTCCCCCCTTCTTTCCATAATTCCTTTCTCTTTCTCATTTTGAGTTCCAAATTCTCTTGCTCTCTCTAGCCCCTTCTTCCCATCCATTGAAGAAGGCAAGTAATGCATATGAAGTTATGCAAAACACATTTTCCTGTTAGTTATGTTTCAAAAAAGCAAGAAAAATAAAGTGAAAAAATATGTTGCAATGTGCACTCAGAGTTCATCAATTCCATCTCTCTCTGGAGATCTCTCTCTTTTTCAATCATGTGTCCTTTGGAATTGTCTTGTATTATTGTATTGATTAGAGCAGCTAAGTCTTTCACAGGTGATAATTGTTGTAATATTGCTGTTACTGTGTACTATGTTCTCCTAGTTGTACTCACTTCATTACCATCAGTTTGACAGAAATGAATATTAATAACCAATGATGTGTAGAGATCCAGAGTTCTGCCCTTTTTCTTTCATTGTTTTGGATTAAAATTTTTTTTAATTTAATTTTTAGTTTACAACACTCAGTTCTGCATGATTTTGAGTTCCAGATTTTTTTCTTCCTCTCCCCTCCCAAAGACAGCATGGAATCCAATATATCTGCTACATATAGCTTCACACTGAAGTTATTTACACAATAGTCAAGTTGTAAAGAAGAATTATGACCAATGGAATGAATCATGAGAAAGAAGAAACGAAACCAAAAAACCAAAACCAAAAACAAAACAGAAAAAAAAGGAGAGCAAACAGTTTGCCTCAATCTGCATTCAGACTCCATAGTTCTTTCTCTGGATGTAGATAGCTGTCTCCATCACGAGTCCTTTGGAGTTGTCTTTGAACCTTGTACTGCTGAGGAGAGTGAAGTCTATCAAGGTTAGTCATCACATAATCAATACATCTGTGGTTGTGTTTAATGTATGATGTCCTCCTAATTCTGCTCCATTCACTCAGCATTATATCATGTAGGTTTTTCTTTTTTTTTTTTTTAGTGGAAAAGACTGTTTTATTTTATTTTTTTGTGGCAGTAATTTTTTTTTATTTTTAGTTTACAACGCACGGTTCTACATAATTTTGAGTTCCAGATTTTCTCCCCTCCCTCCCCCCTCCCTCCCCAAGACGGCATGGAATCTCATATAACTACCATGTATAACTTCACATTGAATTAATTTATACACTAGTCAAGTTGTGGAGAAGAATTATGACTGATGGAATGAATCATGAGAAAGAAGAAACAGAACCAAAAAAAAAATCACAAAAACAAAAACAAAAGAGAAGAAAAAAATGCGAGCATGAAGTGTGCCTCAATCTGCATTCAAACTTCATAGCTCTTTCTCTGAATGTAGATAGCATTCTCCATCATGAATCCTTTGGAGTTGTCCTTGCACCTTGTGTTGCTGAGAAGAGCGAAGTCTGTCAGGGTTGGTCCTCATGGAATCCATATATCTGTGGTTGTGTACAATGTTCTCCTGGCTCTGCTCCGCTCACTCAGCATTATGTTGTGTAGGTTTTTCCAGGTTGTTATGAAGTCCGTATCATCCCCATTTCTTATGGCACAATAGTATTCCATCACCTTCATATACCACAGCTTGTTCAGCCATTCCCCGATTGATGTGCATCCCTTTGATTTCCAATTCTTGGCTACCACAAAAAGAGCCGCTATAAATATTTTTGTGCATATGGGTCCTTTTCCCGCTTGTGTGATTTCTTTGGGATACAACCCTAGAAGTGGTATTGCTGGGTCAAAGGGTATGGATATTCCTGTGGCCCTTTGGGCGTAGTTCCAAATTACTCTCCAAAATGGCTGGATCATCTCACAACTCCACCAGCAACGTAACAATGTTCCAATTTTCCCACATCCTCTCCAGCTTTTATCATTTTCCTGTTTTGTTATTTTAGCCAATCTGACAGGAGAGATGTGGTATCTAAGAGTTGTTTTGATTTGCATTCCTCTAATCAGCAGTGATTTAGAGCATTTTTTCATATGCCTATAGATAGCTTTAATTTCTTCCTCTGAAAACCGCCTGTTCATAACCTTTGACCATTTCTCAATTGGGGAATGGCTTGTATTCCTATATATTTGGCTCAGTTCCCTGTATATTTTAGAAATGAGGCCTTTATCAGACATACTAGTTGTAAAGATTTTCTCCCAGTTTTCTGCTTCCCTCCTAATTTTTGTTGCATAGGCTTTTTTTGTACAAAAACCTTTCAATTTAACATAATCAAAATTATCCATTTTACATTTTGTAATGCTCTCTAACTCTTGTTGCATCATGAATTATTTTCTTTTCCATGAATCTGATAAGTAAACTATTCCTTGCTCTCCCAAATTACTTACAGTATCAGCCTTTACTCCTAAATCATGAACCCATTTTGACAAAACATGTAGGTTTTTCTAAGTTATTATGAAGTCCGTATCTTCCCTATCTCTTATAGCACAATAATATTCCATTACATTGATATGCCACAACTTGTTCAACCATTCTCCAAATGATGGGTATCCCCTTGATTTCCAATTCTTTGCTACTACAAAAAGAGCCACTATAAATATTTTTGTACATATGGGTCCTTTTCCCACTTGTATGATTTCTTTGGGATACAGCCCTAGAAGTGGTATTGCTGGGTCAAAAGGTATGAACATTTTTATAGCCCTTTGGGCATAATTCCAAATTGCTCTCCAGAATGGCTGGATCAGTTCACAACTCCACCAGCAATGTAAGAATGTTCCAGTTTTTCCATATCCTCTCCAGCATTTGTCGTTTTCTTGTTTTGTCATTTTAGCCAATCTGACAGGAGAGATGTGGTACCTAAGAGTTGTTTTGATTTGCATTTCTCTGATCAGTAGTGCTGCCCTTTTCCTAAAGTTCTGATTTTGAAAGTTCAGTCTTTTGAAGGACATTACTAATAATAGGATTGGATTCAGACCCCACCCAGGTGGGGAAGCCAGGCTGCTCTACTCTGGTTCAGATGGGGTTAAATTCTTTGAATAAATTGCCCAAGGCTGGTGGTAACTTAGAAACAAATGACACAATCAAAGTTCATTTGAATAGGTTCAGCCCTTCATTGTAATATTCATTCTCTCATTAATTGTTAACCAATCAGAGTTAATGACCACCCTTAGGAACACTCTTCTTCCAATGGCAAATAAGCCATGAAGCAACTGCCATGATTGTCTAAGAGAGATGACCAAATGACTATCTTTTTTAACTAATAAACATGGTGGTATTATTAATAAAATTATTAAAGTATCCAGAAATTATGTCTCAAACATTTTAAACATCATAATTTCATATGTCTTCTCAGTTTTTTCCCTGAAACCATACTGTTATTATTTCTTAAAGTACAATGGTTTTCCATTAAAATCATATTCCACAAATTGTTCAGCTATTCCATAATTGATGGACATTCCTTCTATTTCCAATTCTGTACAACCGTGCAAGAGCTGCTATAAATATTTTTGTGCTTATAGGTCCTTTTCCTTTTCCTTTGATCTCTTTGGGATACATGCTTAGTAACAGTATTGCTAGGTAAAGGGGTATGCATAGCTTGATAGCTCTTTGGACCTAGTTCCAGATTGTTTTCCAGAATGGTTGGACCAGTTCATAATTCTACAAACAGTGCATTAGCAGCACCTTCATTTTACAGATAAAGATATTTGAGCAGAGAGATTGAATATTTTACCTGAGGGTACTCAGATAATAAATTATAACAATTATATATATATGTAAATAATTATAATAAATTATAATAAAATAATAAATCAGAGCCAGAATCTGTATCTAGTTTAGGTTCCCTGACTCTAAATCCACTTCTCTTTCCACTGTGCCCTGCTGCCTATAATTCTATTTGCAAATGACTGGTGGGTACTAGGTGACCTATAAGAGTTCACAAGAGGAAGAGACCACTGTGCTTTGGGGCTTATCAGGGAAGGCTTTCTACAGGATACCTGGTTTAAGCCAGGCCATTAAGGATGGATTTAATTTAAAAAAGATAATGGCGGGGGGGGGGGGGTAGTTAGGTGCACAGAGGACATAGTCCTGGGCCTAGAGTCAGGAAGACTCAGCTTCCAGAATTCAAATCTGACCTCAGACACTTAATAGGTGTATGACTCTAGGCAAGTCACTTAACCATATTTGCCTCAGTTTCCTCATTTGTAAAATGAACTGGAGAAGAAAATGGCAAACCACTCCACTATCTTTGCCAAGAAAACCCCAAATGGTGCAAGGAAGAGTGGGACATGATTGAACAACAATAGACTGAGAGGTTGTGAGCTTTTTAACATTGGTGTTCAGAGGCATGGTGAGTACCTGTTGGAGATGAGATTCCTGTTCAGATAATAGAATTATTATCCCTTCTGAGGTACTGCTAAATCTGAGATGTCATGAAACAGCTTGGAAGAAGCTGGATTTGAATTCTATTTCAGATACAAATTATTTGACACTTGACAAGTCACTTAACTTCTCTGTGCCTCAATTTCCTCAGCTGACAATAACCTCTAATGTCATGTCTAACTCTAAAACCATGATCCTGTCATCCACCGAGTGTATGGCCCCTAGAAGTCTTCTGATTGCATGAATTATTCTAAACACATCACATTGTTTTATTTCTCTTTTTTCCCTGTTTTAAGTGAGTGTTCTCTTATGAATTTTCTGATTGAAAAAACCTAACCATCAATGAGTTAGTGGAGCTCTCATTTATCACCCCAACAACTATCTTTCCAGATTGGGAGGCAACAGACTTCCAGGTAATTAAATTGGAAAGGTTGGCTCTCCAAAGTGCCAGATGTTTCATGTTTTCTGTTGGCAATGTGGAATTACAGGCTGCAGTCATAGTTCATATTATAAGAAGTTCTTGCTCATTTGTTGGGTTGATCAAAAACTTGAGAGGAGCTCAAGGCTACATAAGATGCCCTCTCACGTATCGACCCCATGCTAATAACTTTCATGAATACAGCTATTATCTGGAGTAGATGCCATTTTAACCAATGTACCTGAAAATGCATCACTTTATAAAACTGCATAATTATACTTGGAAGACAACAATTATTTCTAGAACAAAAATTACATCTCGCTCTCTTGATACTGAATCTCCCAATCTTGCTTAGGTTGGAAGTGAAATAGTTGCTTATAATCTTACTCCCAATACTGATTGGCATGACAATTTTAACCTATTCCATTTTTTTCTGATCTGAGACCATTAAGTTCTTCTGTAGGCAGCCTGTTGTCTTTCTGTTCCTAGATATTCACTGCATTGGTGCCAGACTTAGTGTGGACACTAGTTGTATTTAGCCTTCCTTAAGCTCAGAAATTCTGAACTCCACTAGCCTCAGCCTCCCCAGGAGCAGTGACTATAGGTCCATAGTTGTACACCACCACAAATCCAGCCCATAAATCTCTTTCTACGGTGCTGGCCTTTCTGGATTTTGACAATTTAATTTGTGGAAAGGGGCAGAAACATGAACAATTGTAAAAGAACCTCTGAGAACACAGCCCCACAGGGAAAAGTACTTGGAAGAAAATACAGACTGTTCTGAGAGGACCCAAGAGAAATCAGCCCTCAGAGTAAAATTACTTACTGAAGGCAAAGATGGCCTAAGTGTTTTGTTTCCCAAGAGCTAATTTACATATGACTATAATGAAGACATTGAAGTTAATAAAGAGGATAGACACACTGTTACAGAATGACCTTTTATAATGAATGCAGGTTGGATGAGAGAGTCAGCCCAGAAAAAGGAGAGA
Source organism: Trichosurus vulpecula (assembly GCF_011100635.1). Taxonomy (NCBI): domain Eukaryota; kingdom Metazoa; phylum Chordata; class Mammalia; order Diprotodontia; family Phalangeridae; genus Trichosurus; species Trichosurus vulpecula. Next base: position 89,270,529 of record NC_050573.1, on the reverse strand, counting down.
GAGAGGAAGGGCTGAATATTGTGGTCCACACAATGGTATCATGCTGACGTGCTACAGCAACATTCAACTCTATTCGATAAATGAAATACATACTTATATTTGTGATGTAGATTGTAAAGCTACTTATTAGGGAGGAAAAGATAAAACAAAAATATTTTCTGCCTTCAAGGAGTTGGCATTCTCCTATAGGTGATACAAAATATAAAAAAAATACAAAAAGGTACAAGATAAGTATAAAAATAAGAAAATACAAGATGATGTAAAGAAGGGAAGTTCACAAATACTTGAGGGGTTCAGGAAAGATTTTGTGTAGGATGTAGAACATGAATTAAGCCTTAAGGATACTAAAGATTCTCAAAGGTGACTAACATTAATCTTTTTTGTTTAATATTTTATTTTTCCCCAATTACATGTAAAAACAATTTTTAACATTTGTTGAACTTTGAGTTCCCAGTTCTCTCCATTCTTCCCTCACCACCTCTCTCATTGAGAAGGCAAGCAATTTGATATAGATTATACATGTGTAATCATACAAAATGTATCCATATTAGTCATGTTGTGAAAGAAGAAAGACAAAAAAACAAGAAAAATAAAGTTAAAAAAGTATGCCTCAGTCTATATTCAGACACCATCAGTTCTTTCTCTGGGGAATGGTAGCATTTTTTTCATCATAAGTCCTTCAGAATTGTCTTGGATCATTGTATTGCTGAGAATAGCTAAGTCATTCACAGGTGATCATTTTACAATATTGCTGTCGCTTTGTACACAGTACATGCCATGTTACATCAGCTTCTGTAGGTCCTTCCAGTTTTTTCTGAGAACATCTTTCCATCACAATTACATAACACAATTTGTTCAGCCATTCCCCATTTAATGGGCATCCCTTCAATTTACAATTCTTTGCCACTAGAAAAGAGCTACTATTAATAGTTTTGTACATATAGGTCCTTTTCTTTTTTTCTTTTTTTCTCTTTTTGGATTACAGGCACAACAGTGGTACTGCTAGGTCAAAGGATATACTTGGATTTATAGCCTTTTGGGCATAGTTCCAAATTGCTCTACAGAATGGTTGAATCAGTTCACAACTCCACTGACAATGAATTAATGTCTCATTTTTCCCTTATCCCCTCCAACATTTGTCATTTTGTTTTTCTGTTCTATTAGCCTATATAATATGTACAAGGTAGTGCCTCAGAATTGTTTTAATTTGCATTTCTCCAAACAGTGATTTAGAGCATTTTTTTTATACAGCTATATATAGGTTTGATTACTTTATCTGAAAGCTATTCATATCTTTTGATCATTTATCAATTAGGGAATTGATCTTATTGTTCTTTATAAATTTGACTCAGTTCTCCATATGTTTGAGAAATGAGTCCTTTATCAGAGAAACTTGCTTTAAAATTTTTTTCACAGTTATGATTGCTAACTGTATTTCCCTTCATCCTATTTGCTGCTCTGTTTATTCTATTCTCTCTCTTCTTTCACCCTGTCCTTCCTCAAAAGTGTTTTGCTTCTGACTACTGCCTCCCCCAAACTACTGTCCCTTCTATCCCCCACCCTGCCCCTTCTCTTATCCCCCTCCACTCCTACTATCCTGCAGGATAAGATAGATTTCTATACCCAATTGTGTATGTATGCTATTCCCTCTTTGAGTTAATTGTGATGAGAGTAAGATTTACTTCCTCCCTCTTACCTCCCCCATCTTCCCTTCCATTGTAAAAGCTTTTTCTTGCCTTTCTTTATGTGAGATAATTTGTTCCATTCTACCTTTCTCTTTGCCCTTCTCCCAGTGCATTCCTCGCTCACCCCTTAATTTTATTTTTAAATATCATCCCATCATATTCAACATTCCTGTGCCCCCTGTCTATATATAATGATGAGTAAGGTCTTATGAGTTACAAGTATCATTTTCCATGTAGGAATGTAAACAGTTTAACCTTATTAAGTCCCTTATGATTTCTCTTTCCTCTTTATCTTTTTATATTTCTCTTGAGTCTTGTATTCGAAAGTCAAATTTTCTACTCAGCTCTGGTCTTTTCATCAAGAATGTTTCAAAGTCCTCTATCTCATTGAATATCCATTTTTCCCCCTGAAGGATTATATGCGGTTTTGCTGGGTAGGTGGTTCTTTGTTGTAATCTTAGCTCCTTTGCCCTACAGAATATCATATTTTAAGTTTTCTGATATTTTAAATATTAATCTAAATTTTGGAAAGTACTGTACATGAAAGGGAATAATATAGAATGTTTGGAAAAAAATAATTTGGTGTCACACTGTGGAGTTCTTTAAATTCCAGGCTGAAGAATTTGTATTTTATTCTAGTAACAATAAGAGGATACTGAAGGTGAGCAGAGGTGTGACACATTTATTCCACAACATCTTAGAGAAGTGGTCACTCTGCCTCTTATTGTAGATATCCTGTAAAGGGGTACTCACTGTCTTCTATGGAAGGCTATTCTACTTTGTGACAGATCTAATTGTTAGTATATTTTTCCTTCCATGAAGCTTCAATCTGTCTCTCCACAACTTATACCCATTATTCCTAGTTCTATGCTCTGGAACCAATTATAACCAATCTAATCCCTCTTCCACCTGACAGACCTTCAAGTACTTAAAAATGGTCACCATTATGATTTTACTTCTAATCTTTCTTTGCCCCAGGCTAAACATCTGCAGTTCCATCAATCAGTTATTGCATGGCATGGTCTCCAGTATCTTCATTATCCTGGTTATTGGTTCTTGACATGCTACAATTTGTGAGCATCTTCATTAAATATCGTACTCAGAACTGAACAAAATACTACCCAATGGTTTGATCAGATCAGAGGTCAAAGGTACTATTTCCCCCCTCATTCTGGACCTTCATTAACACAGCCTAAAATTATTTTTTTAGCTACTATTTTGAACCAGTCTTTTTTTAAATTTCACATCACACTATTGACTTACATTATGCTTACATTCTGCTAAAATCCCCAGATCTTCACACAAAAAATTTTCATATGCAGCTGACCCCTTGAAGCCAAGTTTAAGACTCTACAATTTTACTTACAAGAAAATCACATTAATTTTCCCATATGTCTAGCTTAAGATATTTTTTCATGTTGATGAAGAAGAGAAAGAGGAAGAATATGAAGAAGAAGAGGCAGAAATGAGGAAGAGGAGGAGAAAAGGAGGAGGAGAGGAGGAGGAGGAGAGAAAAGAAAGGGAGAAAGAAAAGAGGAAACAAGAAGGAGAAAGAGAAGGAAGAGGAGGAGGAGAATAAGAAAAGGGAAGAAGAAGAAAGGAGAGGAGGAAGAAGAGGAAGAGAATGAGAAGAATGGAAGAGAAAAAGAGAAGGTGGAGAAAGAGCAGAAGGAGATTGGGTAGGGGAGATGGAGGGAGGAGAGATAGGGACTGAGAAACAGGAATGAAAAGAAGAGAAATTGAGAGGCAGAATGGACATAGAAGAATCATGAGGAGACAGGATCCTGAATAAAGAATGGTAAAATCTCAGAGGTGGGAAGGTAGGTTTCAGTAACCATCTAGTTTGAGTTATAATAAAACTGAAATTTCTCTACAACTATCCTGACAAGTGGTCAACCAGTCTTTGCTTGAAGATGTTCAGTGAGGAGGTACCACCAGCTCCTGACACATGTCCTCATCCTACTTTTAGACAGCCCTATTAGGCAATTCTTCCCTCAGTAAAAAGCCTAAATATGCTTCTCTGTAACCTTTACCAATTGTTCATAGTTCTGCCCTGTGAAGTCAAATTTAAAAAATCTAGTAATAACCTTTCAAATGCTTTTGAAGACAGCTGTCATATACAATTTATCTTCTCTCTCCCTGGTCAAAGATCCCCCAATTCTTCAATGGCTCTTCATGGATACTACCTCTAGGCTCCTTATTATCCTGATCACAATTCCATGGGTGTTCTCTACCCTATGTTCAAATGTTCCCACCGTACCTGTTTTCTTTTCACCAGGTTAAACATTTCTATTTCCCTTAACTGCTCTTCCCACCCCATATAATATCTCACCGTCCTCTTTTACCAGGAAAATAGAGGCCATTTGTCATAAACTTCATTTTCTCCACTTTCACACTTCCCTGAATATTACCCCCATTGTCCCCTCCTTATCTTCCATCTGGAAAAAGGTAGAATTTTCCATGTGTAGGCCAAACTTTCTACATGGGTCCTTAATTCCATTCCCTCTTGTCTCTTCTAGGAACTTGACCTATCAATCATACCCTCTCTCTTCTATTTCTTCCCACCTATTGGCTCCTGTTTTGGTGTCTTAAAACATGCCCAGATCCCTACCACCTTTAAACAATCTTCATTTTCCTCTGCCATCCTCTTAGGCTACACTACTATGTTGATCTCTCTTGCCTTTGACAGCCAAACTCAGAGAAAAATTCTGAATATTATATCCATAAAGATGACTCTTGGGTCCATATAGCCCTAGTTTCTCTCCTCAACTCTAGCCCTCTATCACCAACAGCTTATTGGGCTTCTACAATTGGATTCCTGTGGACATCTAATAATCAGTATGTTCAAATTGGAGTTCATTATCTTCTTCTCCTCCAAAAAATCTACCCCTCTGCCAAATTTCTCTATTTTTGTTGAGAGGCTCATCATCCTTCCAGCAATCCAGGTTCCCAACCTTGCTGTCAACCTTGATGTTCTCCTCCAGGAGCATGAAGTAGCCAACTTGAACCAGCTTTTTGAGAGCTTATTGTTATATTTTCAAAGTGAGCATTTACACCTTGAAAACTAGAAAATCCTATAAATCAGGGTTTGAGTTATAGTTTTGCTGATTGTCTAGGTTTAAGGAAGCAATGGAGAAAATGTCACTAATTCAGATCAAACTTGTGTGTTGCATGTACATTTTTTTGAGAGAGTTGGTTGTTAAACATTTACCAGTGCACCCCTGCTTCCCTCTTGCACCTCTCATTTTTATCAGTTGTCAATTTTTGGCAATCCTACCATCAAGGCATATTTTCCATCAATCTCCTTCTCTCTACTCACAAAGCCACTGCCCTAATTCATAGTCTCATCACCTCTCGTTTGGTCTATTGTCACAGACTATTAATTGGATGCCTAGTTTTCACTCTCTCCCCTGTCTAATCCAAGTTCAATATAGTTGTCAAAACAATCTTCTTAAAGCACAGGTCTGACCATGTTTCTCCACTGCTCAAGAAGCTTTAGTAGCTCACTGTTGCCTCCAGGATAAAATACAAATTCATTAGCTTGGCATTTTAGCCCTCCACAGTCAGATCTCAGAGCCAGGCAGTCTTGGGTTCAAATCTTCCTTCTGATGTATACTCGTTCTGTGATTCTGGGTAAGTCACATAAATTCTCAGTGAACTAGGGAATTCGTTAAGATTATAATTTGCAGGAGAGATGCTAACCCACATTAATAGAGAGAGTTGGCTTATCTGGGAGATCTCTATGCCAGTGAAAGAAGAGATCAAGTCACTCTCCCAGTACCTTTGTCAATCAGGCTCCAGTCTATCTTTCTGGACTCATTACATGTTGTTCCCCCTCATCTACTTTATGTTTCATATAGTCTGACATCCTTGTTATTCTCAAACTCAATATTACACTTGCAAGTTCCCTCTTTTCTCCCAAGGTTAACCTCAGTGTGTGCTATGCATTTCTTCCTTACCTTCATGCCTTACACTTCCTAGTTTAATTGCATTTCCTTGAAAATATGGCCATTTCCTCTACCTCCTTAACCTAATGTGGTAGCATGCCCACATCCTGAAAATTCTTAAGAGCATGAGGGGTGGTGCATTTTGAAGGCATGGACCACTCTGGTCCTGATGGGTTTCTGTGATCCTTCTCCCTCCTACTATTTCCAGGCAAACACAGTTGGTGAATTTCCTGTGCTCAGTCTTCCTGCTATCCCACTTTCCCAAACCATCGTCTTCTTGGACTCAGCATGAGCTTACTTCCTGAGGAGGATAGAGGATTTGTCAGATGTTGGGAGTGAAAAATAATGATATTTCACATTTCAATTAGTTCTATGGTTTATTTATTCAACAAACATTCATTGTGTGCCAAGTGCTGTGCTAGGTAGACCCTGGGGAGATAAAGCATGTAGATATGATCCTATACCTGCCCTCATGATGCTCACAGTCTGGATTTTCTGACAAGAACCACTCTCCTGATTTCCCCAATAGGTAAGTGTTATCAATAAAACTACCTTTTCTTTTATAGTTGCATCTTCATGTGCATGCTGTTTGCCTCATTAGAATGTAAGCTGCTTGAGGACAGAATGATGTAGTAGATAGCATGTTGCCCATTAAAGTGGGAAGAGCCCAGTGCAAATCCTGCCTTGGACACATCCTAGGTTATTCACAACCTCTTGGAGCCTTGATTTCTTCATTAGTAAAACTGGGTGGATTGAATTCAATGACCTTTTAGATCCCTTCCAGGAAACAAAGCTCAGAGACACATCTTGGTTTGGTGGGTAGATGGTGGACTAGGAATCAAGAAGACTCCCGGTTACATTTCTATCAGTAGCTGTGTGACCATTGTTAATATATGAGAAAGGCAGTACTTGAACTCAGGTCTTTCTGACTTCAAAGTTGGCCCTCTATTGTTTATCCTTTTCCAGTACAATGTTATTACCCCCATTGTACAGATGAAGATATGAAGGCTTAGAGAGAAGTGACTTGTCCAAGGTTAAAAGAATAGCAGGCATCAGAGCTAAGAAGTAGTCATAACTGATTGAGTTAATCTTCTGCCCTCCTTGACTTTTTTTCCCTTCACTCCTCAGTGTCCATGTGCTGACCTACCCTGTCCAGCACTCTCTGAATAATATTCTTCCCTTCCCCTACTTCCTCCAATTAAAATGTACCCATCTTCTACCCCAAGAAGCTCAATGTCACATTGGATAAAGTTCCAGGCTTGGAGTTAGAAAGACTCATCTTCCTAAGTTCAAATCTGTCCTCAGACACTTAGTATCTGGGTGACCTGGGGAAATCACTTAACCCTGTTTGCCTCGGTTCCTCATTCGTAAAATGAGCTGGAGAAGGAAATGGCAAACCACTCTAGTTTCTGCCAGGAAAGCCCCTAATGGGGTCACAAAGAGTCAGACACAACTGAAACTACGCAACAACAAACTCTATGTCCTCAAGGTGCTATTCTCTGTTCTGGCTAGCTTGATAAAGTAATCTGTATTAAGATATGAATAAGTTTTACAGGAGGTCCTGGGTGATTAAACTCTCTGGTTCTGATACAGGGGATTCTATCCTTAAGGTGGAGGAAACTGGGTGGGATTATGTCCGGAGCATCCTTGGCATAGCTTCAATAAAAATAATAACAATAATAATGATGATGATGAAGATGATGATGATGATGATGATGACAATAAAAGTTAGAATTTATATAGCACTTAAAGTTTTGCACATCTTATCTTGTTTGATTTTCACAACAACCCTGGGAGGCAGATGCTGTTATCTCTATATTTTTCAGATGATGAAAATGAGGCTGAGAGTAGTTAAGTGACTTGCCCAGAGTCACATAGCTTGTAAATGTCAGAGGAGGGCTTAAAGTCACCTTCCCATTTTGAATTCCTATACACTATCTCTACACTGTCTCATATAGAATGTAATGATAGTAGATCTCTGCTGTTGCAACTCACTGTATAGGAGGTCTGTGATACAATTTGTCTCAGTGGTAGCCTTATGGTGGTTTTTTTCTAATCTCAGTAAAATATTTGCTTGGCAAAGCATAGCATTGGTGCTCCTGGAGCTGACCTCTACCTCCTCCATTCACTGATGCCCGGCCTCCCCCTTGAGCTGTTCATTTCGTTTTCTGCCTCCCTTTAGACTATCTTATAATTGATGACCCTCCTCTCTTGCCACCCCCTGCTCTGAAGTGCTCCAGATCTGGATTCCACCCTGCCCTTCTGAACTAGGATGACTCTGGGTCAGATCACTTCCTTCTTACCTGATGTCCTACTGACTGACAGCATGCCTCCATCCTGTATCAGGCTTAGAAATGTTTTCAGAAGATTTCCAACTGCTGCCAGCCCAGCTCTGATCTACCTTGTGGCTGCCAAATCAAGCAAATAGTTGAAGGGGTAGTTGTGATTTCCCTTCCTCCTGTGTGACCTCTACTCTATTGTTCTTTCTCCCGAGGGACATAGTGTACACTGAAGCAGGAGCCTTTTGGACTCAGCCAAGAAAAATGACTTTGTGAGGATTTCAGACCAGGCATAAATGGTGTAAAGAAGAAGATTGTACTTTAAGGCAGAAGACCAATTCCATTTCTACACCTTGCTTTTGCCTCACCTTTGGTGAATCACTTCTCTCTCTGTCTGTCTCTGTCTCTCTGTATCATGAAGGCAGAATTCATGATTTCAAAGAAAATCATAAATATGCCTGAGTGGTTCAGAACCGCAGGATATAAGGAATTCTCTATGTAGAAGGCAGAGGAATTAAAGCATTTATTCAAGCTCCAAAGTAGCAGACCCACAGACCAGTGTCCCCAATTTGATATCCTGGCCAAAAGCTTCCAGGTCCAATAAGTCTGCCTCACAAAAGTAACCAGGAGGTTACAGAAAAAACATTATGACAGTAAGCCAAATCATATTCATGCTTCCCCCCAATGCAAGGGCCCTCTGGTAAGAAGATTTCCCACTGGCCTCAAGGCCTTGCTCAGCACTCTCTGGTCTGCACGTGGGTCAGTCCTGCTCTCAGCAGTGCCTGCTGCTTCAGCATCTTCTGCTTCAGCTTCTACTACTGCTGCTGCTGCTGCTGCCTCTGCTGCCACTGCTGCTGCTTCTCCTGCCTTCACCAAGTCTCCATCTCCAAGCTATGTTCTCTCTTTTTGCACAGTCATTAGATGTCATCCAATAGACTAGAGGGTCATCTGAGTGACCAGAACTTAGATGGCTACTATTGGCTCTGGAGTTAGCACCTCCCCCTAGCACCTCGAGGGCTTCACGCTCACATCGACTTAGCACCTAAGGGCTAGGGGTTTTGGGCCTGCTTGGGAGTGAACATGTAATCAGACCTCCCTTCATGTGCCCCACCTGGATCCCCATCTTTAGCCTATTCAAAAGGCATGGTAAAGATCTCATTTACTGATTGCCTTAACACTCTTTCTGTCTCTGTCTCTGTCTCTCCCTGGCCCCCATCAACACCTCAATTGCTTCATCTGTCAAATGAAAGAGTTGAACTAAATGAGCTTTAAGGTCCCTTCTAATTATTGCATTCTTTGATTTCCTCAGTCTAGGGAGGTCCCTTAGAACATAGATGGCCATAGATGGAAGAGTCTTCAGAGGCCATGTAATGATAAGATCATTGAATTAGAGCACAAATGGAGCACAGAGATCATCTAGACTAGGGTTTTAAATTTGGGTGTAACTTAAAAAATATATTTTGTGACTATATTTTAATATCATAGGTTTCCTTTGGATTCCTGTTTATTTTATGAATTAAAAATATTCTGAGTGGGGACTATAAGTTTCATCCAGACTTCCCAAAGGGTCCATTACACAAAAAGGTAAAGAATCCATCATCTAGCCCAAGCCTTACATCTTGCAGATAAGGAAAATGAGAATGAGAGAGGTTGAGGTCACACAGCTTATAACAGAGTTGTGATTTTAACTGACATCTTTGATGCTAAATCCAGGGCTCTTTTCGATAACCTGGCCTTCCTTTCTTTTAGAAATGAAGAAAGTAAAAGCCAGCAAATGAAAGTAACTTGCTTAGCTCACACAGCAAGTCAGTAGATGACCCTGAACTTGAAATTGGTTTCCATGAATTCTTGCAGTATTTAAACCTGGTTCCTTCTTGTGATTGTCATGGGATAGAGCAATGTCTTTCTTCTGCTTTTGCCCCAGTTCCCTATGTTTCCCATTATTCTGAAAGCTCTAAAGAGCCTAATTAGGGACTAAGAATTGGGTCACAAGGAAAAGAAAGGATAATCATAAACATAGAAAGCCAGAGCTGGAAGCACCCTTATAGCATTTAGGGTTAGATCTAGAAGAGACCTTAGCATATAGAATGTTAGAGCTAGAAGGGATTTTAGAACAGACTGTTTCAGCTGGGAGGATCTTAGAACTGGAAGGGACCTTGGAGCACAGAATAGAGTTGGGAGGACTTTAGAATATACACTTGGAGGTGGGAGGGATCTCAGAACATAAAATGGCCAAGTTAGAATGTGCCTTATAAATTAGAATTTTGGAACAGAGAGTATTAGCCCAACTACAATGTCAGATCTTAGAATATGTGCCCAAGTGGGAAGGAAACTTAACATCTAGTCTAATCCTTTTGTTTTAATGAATGAGGAAAGTGAGACTTAGAAAAGAGAAAGGACCTGTTCAACACTGCACAATTAATGCAGTAATGAGGCTGATCTGAAATTTGAGCCCAGGTCAACTTAATGATTTTATCACTTTGCAACTAGAAACCATTGCTTTTATGTCTACCCTCTAAGGTCATGGAGAATAAATATAATTTCTAGTTTCTCTTCCATGTAACAGCCCTTTAAATACTGGAACATTGTTTTCATCCTTCCCCCTCATCCTTCCCCTTACTTGTAAGTCCTATCTTCTCTGTGCTATATAGCCATGTCTCTTTCAACTAATCCATGATCTTATGGCCTTTCAGCACTATAACTGGTCTTCTCTGTTGATCTTCTCTCCCTTAGCTTTTCAGTGCTCTTCTTCAAATGTCATATTATTCCAGATATGTTCTGGATAGGACAACATTTTTGTCCTATGTTTGTCCTATGGCTTTGTTTGGGGCACCATGTTTCTCTGACTATAACTTAAGATTGGATTAGTTACATTGGCTTCCATGCAATATTCTTTATACATATTGAGTTTTGAGTCTCCCCAAACTCAGATCTTTTTTCAAATGAACTGCTGTCTAGTCATACTCCCCCAATTTGGGCCTTGTGAAGTTGATATTTGGACCTCAGTGTTCTACATTACCTTTATTTCTTTTAACTTGCACCTCGTTAGAGTTTGCCCAATATTTAGGAAGTTCTTTCTGGATTCTGACTGTTGTTCAGAGAAATAATTATGTACCTCTCCTATTTGTGTCAACTCTGACTCTGATAAACATATTCCTTTCTCCATGTCCTTGACCAAAATGGTAAAGCGACCATGGCCAAATGCAGATCCCTAGTGTGTTCTGCTTCATATTTCTTTCCAACTTGGAATCAATGACTACTCTCTGGGTCTAGACATTCAAGTGTTTGTGAATCAACCCAACTGTACTATTAAAGAGCATAGATAGCTAGACCATAGACTTTAACAGCTAGAAGAGACCTTAAAATAATCTAATCCAACCTCTATTTTTTCTTTGTATGAGTAACTTGAGGGATTGAATGACTTGCCTAGAGATTAATGGGCAATATCAGAACCAGAATTTGAACCCAGGTCATCTGATTTCAAACTCAACGTTTATTCCAATTTAAGATTTTGCTTCCTTTTCTAATATGAAAAGCTTTGTCAAACCTAGTATAGCTACTGAATCCTACCCAGTATAAGGATGCCTTTTTATAACTTCTGTGAGAAGGGTTCACTATGACTGTGTTTGATCACCCTTATGGTGTAAAAGGAAGAGAAATGGGTTCAGAGTTGGAAGACCAGGTTCAATTTTGCCTCTGCTTTCTTTACCTGTGTGACATAAAACAAGTCCCTTAATCTGTCAGGCTTCAATTACCTGATCTTTAAAATTAGTGGGTTCAACCATATATAGTCTTATCTGGCTCTAAAATTAGGGGATTTAACTAGATAAAATTCTTTCCTACTCTAAATCCTGTGATTTAGATTCTACAGCCTCCAGTGACTGGAAGTGATTATGAAGTGGAAAGAAATGAAGGAAATTATTGACCCAGACATTTCCTGACCAGATAGACATTTGTGAGGGAATTATGGATAATGCTAAAATTATGAATCATTAAGTTCCAGTTGATGGATGTATTATAGAGAGAATTTTTTTTCAGGTATGGGTTGAACTGGATAGCCCTTGGATCCCCTCTCAAATTTGAGATTCTGGGATTTTGATTCTGTGTCATATTGGATTATCTGTGATTTTGTATTATCTACACTTTCTGTAGTCCTCATTCCTACAGATAGCTGAAATGGGTCCATTTTATACCTGGGCTTCTTTGAAGGCCTGCCCTGTACCCACATCTACACCCGGGCTGGTTCCAAAGTCTGGGTGACTTTCTTCCCCCTCCTCATCCCTCCAATCCCCCCTTTCTGTTTTTTAATTTCTTTTTAAAGTTGCATCTGACTCGGCCACAAATTAAACCCAGAGCTGCCAGATTCCAGCTGGCTCTAACATGAGATTTTCCCCCATCAGCGGGTGGCCTGACATCTTATTAAAAACATTGCAAATTGCATCATCTGAATAATGGCCTTGATGCACCAAATGTGATTTGTGCCTCTGGGAAGACACCTTGCCCTCCTTGTCAGCAGGTTCCCCCCTCCCTGATGTGGATAAGAGCTGCAAATGCTGTCAGTCACTGGGAGTAATGTGAGAGCTCTCCTTCTAAGCCCTACTCTATTTTTAGAGGCCCAAGATGTATGATCATATCTAGAATAGGTACACATATACACACAAGTGTGTTTATATATACACACATATTTACATATATAAATATATGTGTATATACACATACACACATGTAAATATGCATAGAGTCCACAATTGTGATTTTCTTGGTATATAGAACTCCCTGGTGAGGAAACTTACACCACTAGTGTAGATGAGAAATTTTCCTTTGCAATTTATAGTTTTAGAGAGTAGCCTATGGGCACTAAGAGGCCAAGGGGATAAATCAAATGTCAGAAGTAGAACTTGAACCCATGTCTTTCTTTTTTTTTTTTTTGAGGCAATGGGAGTTAAGTGATTTGCCCAAGGTCACACAGCTAGTAAGTCACTGAGGCCAGATTTGAACTCAGGTCCTCATGACTCCAGGGCCCATGCTTTATCTACTGTGTCACCTAGCTGCCCCCATGTCTTTCTAACTAATAGGCTAGTTCTCTATCTATTACATCACACTGCTTTCATTCTGAGCACACAATTTCAGAGTTGTCAAGGTTGGTTAGAACATAAGACATAGACATTTATTTTAATTAGAATATATATTAAATCAAATCATAATTTATTTTTTCCAAATTTTCTTGATATCTTTTGCTTATATTTCTCCTTCATTTTTAAGGATATCCTTCCCTGTTCTCCTACCCAAAGAATCATCTTCCTAGTAGAATAAAAAAGAAAGGTAGGGAGCTAAATAAAACTGACCCATCGACCAAGAGACATATTCAATATTCCGCACCCATAATCCTCCATGGGAGGAGGGAGGTAGATTTTCTCATAGCATTCTTTGTTGCCAGTCTTGTTACTCCTTTTTGTTGTTTTGTGGCTGTTCTTTCAATTTACGTTACTGTAGTTATTGCACTACAGTTATCCCTTCTACATTATCACTTTCCCCATTACGGTTTCACTATATCATGGGGTTAAAATAAGAAATTAAATGGGAATTTTTGGGAAGTTTTGCTGGAAGCTGCTGACCAGCAGACAATACAGAAGAAGTTTAGAATCTCAGATATGCATAAAATATATGCATAGAATTGTATAATATCAACATATTTTATCTTTTAATGCCTTGCTAATTCAGACTTCTCTAGTGCAAAGGAAAGGCCAACAAATTTTATGTGAATTTTCCAGACCTCAGGGACATTGTACTCCTAACTCTCTCTATGTGGGAGAGATAACTGGATTGTCTTCCTGTCTCTGCTTAACTTTCACCACTGCATCATTTCAGATAAGTCTTCCCATACCTCTCTGATTTATGGATACTTACCATTTCTCATAGTGCAGTAATTCCATTATCCTCATCTGGCACATCTTGGTTAGCTACTTCCCAATCAAAGGGAATCTACTTTTTTTTTCTAATTATTTGCTACTATGAATATTTTAACATATATAGGATCTTTCTTTCTGACGTTGAACTCTTTGGGCTTTATTCTAGAAAGGGGATCTCTTGGTCAAAAAGTATGGGTATTTTTGTTGCATTGTGAGATTTATATTCTCCGCATAATTACAAATTGCTTTCCTGAATAGTTGAACTAAATAAAGTGTATTAATGTACATATTCCTCTAAAGCCCCTCCAAACGTTGACTATCCCCATCTTTTGTTGTTGTTACCAGTTTACTATGTGTGAGGTGAAACCTCAGATCAATAAGAATTTATTGAGTGCCTAATATTTGCCACGTAACATGCTAGATACTTATTCGAAAAGTGAGACAGTCTCTGCCCACAAGGAGCATACATTCTACTAGAGGGATACAACATAAATACATGCATGGTATCTACAAAAGAAATCCATAGTGATTGGGTGAGGTACTAACAGCTGGGTGAAGTAGGCAAGACTCCGTGCAGGAGAAGCCAATTAAGCTGATCCTTGAAGTGAGTTAGGAGTTCCAAGAGGTGGAAGTGCCAAGGGAGAACATTCCAGGCCTGGACACTAACACCTTCTACCCTTGTACACAAGGGATGGAATGTAGTGTTCTGGGAATAGCAAATAGAATCATTTGACTGGAAAGGAGAATACATGAAGGAGAACAAGCCTGGAAAGGTAGATTGGGGCTAGACTGTGAAGGTCTTTAGATGCTAGACAAGCTTGTGCTTTCCTCTACAGGGAAGGCAGAACTTCCCTGCTTTTCTAATGAGTTTATATTCAGTCCTTTATTCAGTAGAATTTAAGCTGTTTAAGGGCAAGGAATATTAAGTTTTGTCTCTGCAACCCCGGTAGAGGCACACTGCTTGGCATATAGTAGGCATTTGGACATGCTAGTTGAATTGAATGGGATATTTAAAGGAGCTTTTTCTCTGGCTTCCTCATCTCCCACTTTGACAAAGAGATAAAGTGTTTGTTGGCTGAGGCAATCTTTGAGATTTTTAGGCCTCCTTGTTGTGGCAATTGCTTTACATCATTAATTTAAAGTATAAAATACTGATAATCCCCATTAATGGTGTTTTTGTATTCATTTCCTTTTCTTCAGTGTCAATGGCTTGTTTGAATAGGTCAGGCTAGACTGGCTGTAATTGCACTCACTCTCTTCTTTCCATCTCTATCCTTTCTTCTAATTTGGTATTGATTTTGACCTTTGCTCTAACAAGTCTATGTTCTGACTGCACAAAGATGGCTGATTCTGAATTGACTCTTGTGTCAGCAAACAGTTCTCTCTTGTCTTTTAAGAGTTTCATAGTTTTTGTTGTTTTGTGCTCCTTATAACAAATACTTTTGGATTTGCTTCTTGAGGAGGAAAACTATCCATGATATACTGGCATGAAGCAATTGAGCCTATAAGGCTTAAGCATTTGGTTTCTTTGTGTAGGAACCATGATTTTTAAAAAATCTATCCCGTGGTGTCTTCCTCTGTGTCTCTCTCTGCATTTAGTTTCAATGTATATGGTGATTTGGTGTATATGTGGATGGCTGGAAGGCCATCTAATTCACCTCCTCCCTATTTTGCAGATGAGGAACCTGAAGTGCAGGGATCATAAGTGATTTTTTCCCAATTTCACTAGAAATAGGAAATGTCAGAGGTGGAATCTGAACCTAGGTCATCAACGCCAAAATTAGTGGTCTTTGCACTAGACCACACTATTTCCTGCCTGGTACTCTATAGAATTCCTCTCCCTTTTCATTCTCTGTAAAAGATGTTGTCACATAAGCTGCAATACACTTCATGATAGTCTTTTTCCTTATGCTAACAGTAAGTACTACGAGGTGAGACAACCAAGCATCCTCATAAAAATGATGCTTCATGTTTCCTTTGGGTCTACAGCAAACCAACACTGACAACTTTTTATTTGCCTCTTCAAAGAGAACTTTTGGGTCATTCTTCAACTCAGCTCCATCTTCGTTCATTCATTTATTCATTCACACATTCATTTATTCAACAAGCATTTATCAAATGATTATTCTGTGCCAAGCACTGTGCTAAGCACTGGGGATACAAAGAAAGGCAAAGACAGTCCCTATCCTCAAGGAACTCACAGTCTAATAGAGAGACAGCATTCCAACAACCTGGTATAAAGAATATACATAAAGGATAAGGTCCAGATAATTTCAGAGGGAAAACATTAGATTTAAAGGGGATTGGGAAAAACTTATTGTATAAGGTGGAATTTTAGCTTGGTCTTAAAGGAAACTAAGAAAGCCAAGATGGGGACATGAGGTAGGAGAGGATTCCAGATATGGAGCAGTCAGTGAAAATGCACAGATTTGGGAGATAGAGTCAAGGATGAGGGTGTCACTGGATCATAGAATACCTGGATGGGAATAAGGTGTAAGAAGATTTGAACAAGGTCTCCATACCACTTCCCCTA
The DNA here is from genome assembly GCF_011100635.1 of Trichosurus vulpecula. Taxonomy (NCBI): domain Eukaryota; kingdom Metazoa; phylum Chordata; class Mammalia; order Diprotodontia; family Phalangeridae; genus Trichosurus; species Trichosurus vulpecula. Next base: position 89,254,176 of record NC_050573.1, on the reverse strand, counting down.
CTTCCTAGATATCTCCAGACCCTGAGGTCTCTCTGCTCCTTTCTAATATCTTGAGGACAGGATCAGTTTTTCTTGCTTGTGTTTGTCTCACTGGTTCTTAACATAGTGTTGACACATAGTAAGCACTTCACTTCATCTCTCCCTCTCTCTCTCTCTCTCCCTCTCTCCCTCTCTCCCTCTCTCCCTCCCTTGGAATGAATAAGGGTCTGATTTTCTGAGCAGCGAAAGAGAGAGAGATTGAGAAATGATGTTATTGATATATGAACTATTAAAATGGAGAGAAGGAGGTCTGGGTAGATGGCCTCTATTCAGTCCAATATAAAGTGAGGTTCTCCAATGGAGATGGAACAGAAAAAGGGTTGTATAAGTGGTTGAAAGAGAGAACAGAAAATGTCAAACAGAAGCTGTGGTCAGTGGGATGGAAAGCCCTGTCAAAATTATATAACAAATTTGTAGTGGATGGAGGTCAACACATTTGTGTGACTTCTTCTATTGGTGTTCACTGAGTATTTGAGTTAGAGAGGAAAAGGCAGGTGGTGGGAGTAATCCAGGATCATTTTGGAATGAGAGGAATAGTAATATGACAAGGGGATAAAAGACTCAAAGGTAGAGAATAGTGTAAATTTAAACTGGTTAATTATAGGGTTAAAATTTTGAAGTGAAGAAAATAAAGCCATAGTTACAGTGCTGGCCTGGAAAATTAGGAAGGGGTAGAAGTTACAGCAAATGATAGGAAGTTATGGACAAATAATGGAACTTCAGAGTAATAAATTAAGGATCAATCAACAAACAAGTATTTATTAAGTGCCTACTATGTACCAGACACTATGGCTATAGAACCCTTGTGGATGATGATGGTATAAAGAGTATGACTCCTCCCTATATGGCTGTGGTAGAACAAAGGTGCAGCCCATGGGAGATGAGTAGATTGATGACCCTGGAAGTAAAGATATTTGATATTAACATTTCAGGGTAGTATATGGGCAAGAGTTGATTTGAGGAAGAAAATTGTGAGACAAATATTGAATTCCTTGAAGAAGAAAGGAAGTTGTCTTGGGGCCCAGCAGAGAACAACTACCATGATTTGGATGAGGTGATTTATCTGGATGTTGTGAACTTAGCATATAATAAATGCTTAACAAATGATTCTATGTTCATTCACTTCTCCTCTTAGTAGCTCCTTGAGGGCAAGATACATCTTTAACTATGTATCACTAACCTTCATCTCAAGGCATATGGTATGTTAAATAAGTACTTATTGAACTAAGTTTTCATTCATTCAAAATCTTGGCTTTACCTCCAACTCACTGTATGACTTTGGACAAGCCATGTCCCTTCCCTGGGCCTCAGTTCCCTTTCCTATCAAAAGAGAGTTGAAATCTGCAATTTCTGAGGACCCTTCCAATTCTTTGAGTCTCCAAGGATCCTGTGAATGTCTCTCAATCATCCCTTGTCAGACAAAATAAAGTCAATGTGAGTACAGCTTGACACTGTTGATAAAGGAAAGGTCACTTGGGTTCTTCTGTTTATCATGACAGCCAGTCACTCCCAAGCAATTCCCTTAGGTCTCTCCTCATCCCTTCCCGGAATTCTTCCCTGATACTTGTAACCCATACTGATATATCCCCTTTCTCTGACATCTACGGCACTTTTGTTCTTGTACCACTCTCTTGGTCTTTAATCAGCTCTGCCCATGTGACACCCCTTCTGTCATTATGCGACAATTTTCGTGTAGCACCAAGGTGATATTATAAAGCACAAAAATTAATTTTCTCTGGTAGTTTTATGGAAATCCATCTCATTACTAAGATGTTATCGTCTGTGTGTCCTGTCTTCTCAGATAATAATAATAGTAATAGGTCATCTGTCTGTAGTGCTTTATGGAATGTGTAGTTTGGGCTGATTGGAAGAACACTGGACTTAGAGCCAAAAGATCTGGGTCCACATCCCGGCTCTTCCTCTTACTGGCTCTCTGACCTTGGGTGGCCATATTGATCCTTTATTGGCTCTACAATCGGTCATCATTATAGCAATGTTGGGGCTGATGGTAACCCTTTCCACATCTGCTCATCCTGTGTGATTCTTAACTTTTCTACAATTCTTCTATAGACAATTCACCAGATACCTTGAGATTTTGCACTTGTTCTTTTAATATTTATTGGATACCAACCCAGTACTCAAACTCTCCATGTACTTTCCCCTTCTCTTACTACCTGTTTGGCCCACTTCCCTTTTCAGCCTAACATAGCCTTGATGGTACCTTTTAAGGCAAATCTCACATGCAAATTGTCACTGATGACGTGCTTCCCTTTGTTTGTATCTGCTGTGTGTATATCACCCTTTGAGGCCATCTATAAAATGAAGCTAATAGCCTTCCCCTGTTTCCCTTGTGTCATGGTGAAGGAAAATGCTTTGTAAAGTGCCGTAGGAATCTGAGCTGTTATCCCATTTTGTAAAACACTATCTTTGCATTCACTCTTTGAGGGAAGCTACTACATGCATTATTATCTTCATGTTACAAAAGAGGAAAGTAGATTCTGAGAAGTAAGGTGACTTGCTCAAAGTCACAGGGCTCACAGTAGGTAGAGCTGGTATTTGAACACAGGGCTCTATTCATTGCATTATACTTCTCAACTTGCCCTTGAGACATTTTGAGACAGGGACCATGTCCTGTTTCCCCACACTGGCCAGCACAGGGGGAGGTACACAGGAGGAACACAATAAATGTGTTAAGTGAGTCAATGAATGAACAAATGAATGACTCACAGGATCCCTGAATTTAGAGCTGAAAGGGATGTTAGAAATAGATCAAAACTATTTGGGCAGTTAGGAAATAGAATGCAGAAAGTTACAGAGTGCATGGAGAAAAATCTCTAAGGAAACAAGCAATCATTTAACAAGCATTTATATATGCCTACTATATGCCAGTCATTGTGCTATGCTCTAGGGAAAGAAAACCCAAACCAAAACTGTTCCTGCCTCAAGAAATTCGATTTTTATTGGAGGGGGTGAGAAGGGATAACATGAACATAGAAAAGAAAATCCAAAATATCTTCAAAATAGCTTCTTATTGGGGAGAGGGCTGGAGTAATTGGGCACTGTTAGACTTGTTTTGAGTCTTGCAGGAAGCAAGGGATTCAAAGAAGAAGTGAGGAGGGAGTGCATTCTAGATAGGGGGTTACAGTCTGTGCAAATGCATGGAGGTGGGAGATGAATTGCTGGTGATGGGGATCATCAATCCAATAGGTCAGTTTGTTTGGAACTTAAATTGTGGGAAGGAAAGAATTGTGCAATAACCCTAGTAAGGTAGATGTGAGCGAGAAGAGCTCTAAATGTCAAAGATGTTTGTATTTTATTTTCCAGGTACTGGGGAACAAATTGAGCTTTTTGAGCAAGAGAATGGCATAGTCAGGCATGCTATAGGAAGATTATTTTGTCAGGTAAGTAGAAAATGGATTGGAAAGGGGAGGGACTGAAAGCCCGGCATCTAATTAATAAACTGTTGCAACAGTGTTGGCAAGATGTGATAAGGACGTGAAGTAGTCAGATGAATGGAGAGAAGAGGTTGGATGAGAGATATGCTGTGGAAATAGAATTCATGAGATGACAGCTGATTGAATGTGAAGGGTGAATGAGATTGATGGGTTAAGGATGCCTCTGAGGTAGTGAATCTGAGTGCCTGACAGGATGTTGGTACCCTTCACAGAAATAGGAAAGGTAGTGAGGGGGAGAAGATTTTAATGGAAAGACAATGGGTTATGTTTTGTGCATTTGTGCGTTTTGGTTTTGAGATGTCTAGAGGACATACTGTTTAAAAAAATGTCCAATGGTTGTTATTCTGGAATTAGACCTCAGGAAAAGGATGAGTACCGGATACACACACACACACACACACGCAACACATATAAATATACACATCTATGCATATATCTGGTAGTTATTTGTGCAGAGATATAGGTTCAAAAGCTAACTCTCTTTTCTCATATTGTTCAAGGTTCTTCTCTGAATCTCAGCTTCCCCATCTATCAAATGATATTGACCATAATCCTTATACAACCTACCATGGAAAGTTACTAAGGAAAGCCTTTTGTAGACTGTCAACATTATAGCAATATGAGCCAATTATTATTATTTTGGCTTGGTATTGCTAAGTTTCTGAAACTTCTTTCTTCAAATGGCCAGGTGCCAAAGTAGTAGTAGCTTACATATATAGAAAACTTTGAGGCATGCAAAGCATTTTATATGTGATATATCATTTATCCGCATACTATGTGAGGCAGGTGGGATTATTATTCTCATGTTATAGATGAAGAAACTGAGGCTGAGAGGTTAAGTGCTTTACCCAGGCTCACATGGATAGTGTGTCTTTGAGTTAGGATTTGAACTCATGACTTTCTGATTCAATTCCAGTATTATCTATCCACTATGAAACCTGCCATATTTCACCACATAATCATCGCATCCTATTTTTTCACCAGTGGCATGTGGATGCACATTTATCTCTTGCAAATTATGAGGCATGAGGCTAGAATTCTCAGTGAATGTGAATTGTCAATATATTTCCAAAAGCCAATTTGTATGGTTTGTTTAGCATGCCCAATGAAGATCTGTAGGTGCAAGGGGGAGGTGGGGAGAGCAGGTGAAGCTGCCCTGAGTAAGTCATGTGATATGGGAAGACTTGCATCTCCCTGAGCTAGCTGAATTGTACAACTTGTCTGCCAGCAATACAGTTTAGTAATAAATGATTTTTAAGTAATACTTGCACAATTTTTTTAAAAAAAAGCTCAACATAATTGTCGCATCCCACTTCTTTGCAAAAATTTGTCGTAAAATCTGTGATGATTATGAGGTGAGATATGGTAGTTGCCAATTTGAAAACTAGGGGAAAATGTTTGGCAAATTTCTGCCTCAACCGCAGTGGAAACCCCCTTTCCTCCCTCCCTCCCTCCCTTCCTTCCTTCCTTCTCTCCTTCCTTCCTTCCTTCCTTCTTTCCTTCCTTCCTTCCTTCCTTCCTTCCTTCCTTCCTTCCTTCCTTCCTTCCTTCCTTCCTTCCTTCTTTCCTTTCTTTCTTCCTTTCTTCCTTCCTTCCTTCCTTCCTTCATCATCATTATCATCATCATCACATCTTTTTCTTTTTCTTCTTCTCCTCTTCCTCCTCCTCTTCCTTCTTCTCCTCTCTTTCTCTGTCTGTCTGTCTCTGTGTCTCTCTGTATCTCTGTGTCTATGTCTCTCTCTCTGTCTCTCGTTCTCTCTGTCTCTTCATAAACTCACAGAGAAAAGTGCCTGGCAGAATTTTTCAGTTCAACAAGGCCTTGCCATCCAAGCATGATGCCAGTGAAATTTCTCCCCTTCAGTCCCCAAGAAGTTCTATAGTTTCTATTTACTTCCTTCTCCTGATCTGTTCTGGTCCAGCCACAACACACCTCCTTCTTTTAGCTATGGTGTACTAGAAAGAACAGAATTTGGAGTCAAGGACTCCTGTTTCAAATTCTGGTTTTGCCCCTTAATGCCTATGAGACTTCAGGCAAATTATTTAACCCTGCTGCACCTCATTGTCTTCATCCATAAAATAAACGATTAGGATTTGCTGGCCTACATCAAAGGTGCTTTTTTGATTCAAATATATCGTTCTGTGACTCAGAGTCACAAGTTCTGAATCTCAGAATTAGAATGAAGCTCAGAATATTGAATTTATGTGGGACTAGAGCTCAGGAGAGCTCTAGACGACTGGATATATTGACTGGGAGTCATCCAAATAGAGATGGTAATTAAACTTAGGAAGCTGATAAAGTTGATAAGTAAAATCAATTAATAAACATCCATTATTATTAAGTGCCTATTATGTGTCAGGTGTTATGCTAGCTACTAAGACAAAGCCAAGAATGAAATATTCCCTCCCTCAAGGAGCTTGCATTCTGCTGAAGGAAAAGAGCATGTACATTTGTCAGCATATACTATAATAGATACAAGACATTCGTTTATGGGATGGGGGGAAGGAAGCATTAGAACTAGTGTACAGAGAAAGGAGAAAGAAAACAAAGGGCCCAGATCAGGGATACATTTGCATTCAGAGGCCCTGATATGGATGATAATACAGCAAAGGAGATGGAGGAATAAGCATTCTTTCTTGTTACTGACACTTCATACTTTAATTAAATACTTTTGGTATTGGATTGTGACTCATACATGATATAGTAGTAAAATGTATTGATGTGGGCTTGGGCCATGATTTGCATAATTAATTACTCAAAACAGCCACAGTGAATATAGGAAGAGTAACAAGAATCTCCAGAGCATGAGTTCTCAGAACGTTTTGCATTCCAGTTGACACACACCATCACACAAACATGCACACATACATATACATGCATACATACAGATAAATATATACATGTATATGCACACACACACACACACACACACACACATAGTTGCTGTTGTTGAGCCGTTGCCAACTTTTTGTGACCCCATTTGTGATTTTCTTGGCAGATACTGGAGTGATTAGCCATTTCCTTCTCCAGCTCATTTTATAGATGATGAACTGAAGCAAACAGGATTAAGTGACTTTCTCAGGATCACACAGCTAGTAAGTGTCTAAGGCCAGAGTGAACTCAGGAAGATCAATCTTCCTGACTCCAGGTCTGACACTCTATCCACTGTGCCACCTGTCTGCTAGAGGTCTATCTTTCTATCTCTGTGTTTGAGCACATGTGTATGTGTATGTATATGTATATGTATATATACACAAATACACATATGTGCCTATATATATATATATGCAGAGAGAAGAAGAAGATGATGATGATGAAGAGGAAAGCTTTGGACTTCAAGTAACTTGGCTCTGCGGCTGTTATTTTAAATAATAATTCACTGTGTACATTTCTATAAGGTTTTCAAATTTCTTGCTACATGTTAAGTCACTTTCCTTTTCTGTGCCTCCATTTCTTTTTCTTTAAAATTAGGAAGTTAGAGTAGATAATCTCTAAAGTCTCTTTCAACTGTAACATCCTATTGTCCTCATGAGAAATCATGTTCAGTCATTTGACAAATTTTTATAAAGTGCTCATTCTGTATGCAGCCTTATTTAGTACTGATGAGGAACCAAATATAAATAAGATATGGTTCCTGCTCTCAAGGACCTGATGATCTACTCACCTCATTAAAATGGTAGGTCATATGGATTGGGGTAATGGGTTGAGTGCTGGACTGGAGTCAGGAAGACCTGAGTTCAATTCCCACCATAGACACTTACTAACCGTTAGACCCTAGGCAGGTCACTTAACATGCCTTAGCTTCGGTCTTCTCATCAAGAAGATGGGGAGGATGATGATGATGATGATGGTGGTGGTGGTGGTGGTGGTGATGATGATGATGGTGGTAGTGGTGGTGATGATGATGATGATGGTGGTAGTGGTGGTGATGATGATGATGACAATGATGATAACTGGATCACCTGGATGTTGTGAACATAAATGAGAGGATATATGTAAAATATTTTACAAACCTTAAAGTCTTGAATTAATTAAAACCTTATTATTATTGTTCAGTTATGTCCAACTCTTCATAATTTCAATTGGGGTTTTCTTGGCAAAGATACTGGAGAGATTTATCATTTCCTTCTTCAACTCCAGCATATAGATGAGAAAACTGAGGCAAACAGCTAAGTGACTTACCCAGGGTCACACACTATGAAGAGTCCCGATTTCAATTTAGGTCTTGCTGATTCCAGGCCCAGCCCTCTATCCACTGTGCCACCTAGCTGCCTTAGTTAAAACCTTAAATCAAACTGCTGCTCACAAAAAGCTCACATTCTGATGGGGGAGACAACACACATTAAAAACCTTAAATTATAATTATGATTATTGTCATCATCATCCTCATTGATAGTATGGCATAGTGAATGTAAAAATGATTTTGAAGCCAGGAAGATTTGGGTTCCAATCCACACAGTCTGTATGACCCTTTGAAAGTTACTTTTTCCCCCAGTACTGTAAGCAACTTTTTGAGACTATAAATTGCACTCACAGTGTCAACAGGCATTGGCAAAGAGGATTTCCTCAACTGAGGATTCTCTACACCAATGAAATCACAAGTCTAGTTCCTTATTGTTATTATTAATAGTATTGTGGCCAGATTGTAGAGGGCTGTGAATGATACACTAAGTAATCTAAATTTCATCTGAATTTATTTCTTGAGACATCTTTAGCAAGTCATTGAAGGAGTTTGAGGTGGGGAGTATTAAAGTATTTAAAATGTACTCTTTGGACACAGTGGAATTAGCTTTGAAGTGAACAATGCTGATATTAGAGTCTCTAACCCTAAATTTAATATTGGATACATAGGCAAATTGTCAAGTTTCTATCTCTGCAGAGATACCAGAATAGGATTACTCAGATATTCACAATTTCACAGAGGGAAGAGATTTCAGAGAGCATCTTGTTCAACCCATATGTGGGTTGAGATTCCTTGTCCATCATCTCCGGTCATTCAACCTCCACTTCAGGACATCTACTAATGGAAACTAATAAATCAAATGTTGGGGACTGAAGTGGGTGAGCTCCACAGCCTCCTTCGATTCAACAACACGATATCCATCTCCCTTGTCCAAACCAAGGTGAGAGAAGAAAAAAGGAGTTCCCCTAAAAGGGGGTAAAGTAGAATGAGAGGTTAGTGACATTGGTTATTTTTGACCCTCCATCTTCCTTCCTGAGCATTTCCCATGCTATGATGACCATATGAGGATTGGACAAAGGGAAAAAGGAACTAAGAATGTGCAGCCTAGAGAATAGGAAATAAGTGGTGTTGGGGCATGATAGCCAGTTTCAAGTATTTGAAGATTGCTTCATGGAAGAGGGATTAGATTTATTCTGCTTGGCCCAGAAATAGGAGCAATGGGAAGAGGAAAGAATGGATTTTCAAAGAGTTGTTTTTTTAGCTCAATATAATGGACAACCTCCAAATAAGAGCTCTTCTCAAAGGAAGGGACTGACTCTGAGTACAGTTACATCTCTGTTGCTGGACCTTTATAGTTTTAGGTAATATTTGGACTTAAGGATTTAGATCTAGGTGGCCACTGAACCCCTTTCCAGACCAGACTTGATGATTCTAACATGTAATTTCACTTTGGGATCATTCCATTTCCTTTTAGTCATCCCATGCATAATCCTCACAGGTTGGCCTTCTCCTCAGATCATAGAATGAAAGTTGGAAAAGACCTGGTTATATTGCTGCTGCTACTATTAAATGATAATAGTAATGATGATGATGATTCTAATTGGGATTGGGCTTATGATTTCATTGATATAGGTAACTCCCGTGTAAGGAAATTCCTTCAATCAAAGCTGGTTAGCATCTTCTCTGCAACTTACAGTCTTTGAGAGCTTTCTAGAGCACTAAGGGGCAAGGGATTTGTCCAAGGTCACAAAGTCAACGTGTGTCAGAGAAAGATTTAAACCTAAGTCTAGTCCTATCCACTCATTTTACAGGTGAATAAATTGAGATGCAGAGAGATTGGGCACTTGTATGCTCAAGGGTCACACAGGTAGTAAGAAGATTGCTGGGTCATCATTTGAACCCAGGCCCTTGGATTTCAAATCTAGCATTTTTTAAAGTATGCCATACTTGCTCTGGTACCTATGACAATGATGGGCTCAGAATAGGCTCTCAGCAGAACTCAAGGATCGATTGCTTCCTGAGGGATTAGACATGGCTAACAAGAGAACCATTGTTCTCCCTTCCCTATGCCCTCAATCCCTCAAGAGCCCAACATACAATATTTTAAGTCCACTGACCATGAGCAATGCTCAAGATTCTTCCTTGCCATCAGAGGGGGGACAATATTCATTAAGTGTTCACTTAGGCGAGTGCTGTCTTCATCAATACACTCTCATCACTGGAGGCCTTGGTGGAGCTGGCCCCAAACACTACGAGAGCATTAATTGTCTGCAGGCCTTGCTAAGCCCACAGCTGCTTTCCACGCAGGAAGCGCCGATCCGATATTAGATAAATTAGTTAATTAAAATGTAATTCCCAGGTAGCCAGGAACAGAGGCTCAGACAGGCTCTGCTGCTTCTCATTGTTAGGTTAATAAATCAGCCAGAGGGAGATGATTGCATTTTGGAGCATGCAGGGAAGCGCAATCAGATTTCGGGAGAGCTGGTCTGAATAACATCTCTCCCTTCCCCCAACTTTTTACCCTTCCCCCCAAAAATTAGAGCTGAAAATGAATGTGGATATTCTCCTCTACTTCCAAGTTCAATTTTAATCCCAAGAAGCATTGAGATGTTATTATGTCCTAATAAATGACTGTCAGCCTCTTTGCAAACAGGATGTGCAGTAAGAATATTCTAAAGCAGTCACACTCACAGATGGAGTGGAGGCCAGGCTGATGACACATTCTCCCTCCCCTAGTAAAATATGGCACGTGACATCAGAAGGATTCTTCTTTGTGTTCTCTCCTTTTCTGGCCCTCCACAAACCCCTTTCCACCAAGGAGATCATTGCATCATATAGAGGAATATGAGCACAAGTTAGTTTTTGGAGGCTTGGGTCCTATGACTAACACACAACATGGCCTTGGGTAAGTCACTTCCCCTGGATCTGTATAACCTTAGGTAGGTCTAAATTCCTTCCCAGATTGCAATCAGATGATCCTTCTGTCAATTACAATTTTAAACTTATGTAGTTCTAGGTACCTGGAAACTTTCTGTTTTCTCCTGATTCTTCTTATCAGGATGGATAGAACCCTTGGCTGAGAGTCAGAAGAGCTCTCAGTCTCAGCTCTCACTATAAATAACTGTGTGACCCTGGCCACTCCCACTCCCTCTCTCCTTTTCTTTGGCCTCCACATCCCCATCTTTAAAAAGAAAGGTAGTTTTTTTTAACACTATTGTCATTAAGGTATATACCATTTTCCTGACTCTGCTCATTCCACTCTGCATCCATTCTTCCCATTTTTCCCAGGTTTCTTAAGAACTTTGATCAATGCAGTGACTATGCATATTTGTTGCAAGGGTTATGTTTTTCTTTTTTTCTTTTAAAGTGGGAGAAGAGGTGTGAGAGAGATAAAATAAAAACTTGTTAATTGGATAAAAGCTTAATTGAAATAAATAAAATTTAAAGAGAAAAAGAGATGGTTTGTTCTAGATAAGATTTTTTTGGTCACAAAATAAATGATTCATGATATCTTGATAACAAGTGGTCATCCAGTCTCTGCATGAAGACCTACAGTGATGGAAAACTCACTCCTTCCTGAGACTACCAATTTCTCTTTAAATCAGCTATAATTTTTATTTTTTTTATTTTAAACCCAAATACCAGAACTTAAATACAGAATAGAGAAAAGGAAAAAATATATATCATAAACTTAAATATTGAAACAAATACAAAGTGAGAAAAGAAAAAAAAGCATGTCATATGCATAGCAGAACATGAGAGGATTCAAAATATGTAGTGATACATTTTCATTTCAAGAAAGCCTGTAAAATAAATACTATAAACCAGCTATATTTTTTAAAAATTTTATCCTTTTATGGAATTGAAACTTATATATTTTTCCAACTTCTCATTGTTCCTAGTTCTACCTTTTGGGGACAAAGAGAGCAAGCCTCATCTCTCTTCCACATGGAAGCCCTTCACATAATTCATGCCAGCTATCGTGTCTCTTCCCTTCCTTTTTTCCTTTCAGCTAAACATCTCCAATTCCTTCAACCAATCCTCTTGTGACCTCAGCTTTGGATCTGTGCTTGGAGATAACCTATGAGTGATGGGGAGCTTACTACCCTCCTAAACAGGCTATTTCACTTTTAAATAGCTTTCTTTATTGGGAAGTCACCTACCAAGTTAACCAGTATTTATTAAGCATCTACTATATACTATATACTACTATATCTACTATATACACTGTGCTAAGTTCTATGAATATAAAGAAAGCCAATGACAGCCCCTGCTTTCAAGAAGCTCACAGTCTGATGGGGGAGACAACATACAAACAATTATGTATAGACAAGATGTATACATGATAAATTGTGGGCTGTGTCAAATGGGAAGCACTAAGATTAAGGAGGCCTGGGAAAGGCTCCTTACAGAAGGTGGGATTTTATCCAGGACTTGAATGAAGTCAGAGAGGCCAGGATGTGGAGATGAGGAAGGAGAGAATTCTAGGAATTACGGACAGCCTGAGAAAATGTTCAGAGTTGAGAGATGGAGTACTGTATGCAAGAACAGCATTGATGCCAAGGTCATTGGATCCCAAAACATATGTAGGGAAGTCAAGTTTCAGACTTAGACTGAACTGGCATTTTCCACTTCATCCATGCTTCTCTGCCTCTGTTCTCTCCTGCCCCTCAGCACCTCTTGCTAGATTCTCCAGGAGTCACACTGAAAAGGTTTGGTAGTTCCCAAATAGTGATCCTTATAATACTAAAAGATTAAACCTTCTCTTACTCAAGCTAAACACCTCCAGTTTCTTCAACCAATCTGAGACCAAAGGATATATTTCCCTGACCATTCTGGTTGCACAGCTCTGAACACAATCTAGTTTGTCAATGTCTTTTCATTCTCTCCAATCTAGAGAAATGTACTATGTCCTAGGGGCAGAGGATGTCATGATCTCAGCAAGAGATTGAGAATGGTTTATCTATCTGCCCACAGGATTTCTCAGTGAAGAGTAGGGTTTCCATTTCTTTTCTCTTACAAGCTATCTTCATGTCAGCCTTCCATTAATCAAAGAAGAACTCACGCCTCTTAGAGAGTCACAGAATCTCAGAGTTAGAAGGAACATGTACAATCATCTATTTGAACCCACATTTAAAGAGAAAATCTGTTTCTGACAACCTTGACAAGTGGCTATCCATCTTTCACTTCAAGACCATTAGTGATCGGGAACTCACTACCTCCTGAGATGGCACATTCCATTCAATTCTAATTATTAGGAAGATTTCCTTATATTGAGCTCAGATTTGCCCTTCTGCAACTTCTACCTATTGTTCTCTGTTCTGCCATCTGGAATCCAGAAGAATCAGAGAATTTCAGGTCTGGCGGGGACCCCAGATGCCCCTAGTCCCATTTCCCATTGCAGGATGCCTCTAACGACATATGTGATACTGTACCTTCTGGTCAAACATATCCAGGGACAGGGAACACCTACCATGGCCTCTCTACCCTTTATGGGACAGCTTTTTGCGCGAAAATGTTTTTCCTTCAGTTCTGGGCTTTGAACCCTTCTGGATGTTTCCTTGGAAAGGTGCTGTGCCCTCAATTTGCTATGGTGTTCTAAGACTGACTGAAGATCTGCTTTTAAGGGCTATAAAGACAGGCGACTTTTACTAATAGCTGAGTCAGCTTCCAGCAGGCTGATTGAAGGAATTCAGAGAAGAGCAATATAAAAGATAAAGGAGCCAATCCAAGAGGAAGAGCTTTTAAAGAGGCTAAATATGGAGGACCCGCCTCAATAAGCGCTGATGAACAAGTGTTCTGGGTGGAACGGAATGTTCATTGGGAAAAAGAATTAATTTTATTTCTCCCCTTATCCCCTGCCTGGCTCAGGGGCTGGGAGGATAGAGTAGGGATATAATAGCAGCCCCTCACATTTATTTAGATAGCCTTTTATGCAGGAAAGAATGTTTTCCCATCCATTCCTTATTTTAGTCTCATCCTGGTGCTCAAAAGATAGGCCAGAGATGGGGGAAATTCATTTATTAAGTGCTTACTATGTGTTAAGTAAAGGCAGGGAAACAGAAGCAAAAGGGAAGACAGTTCAGACTCTCAAGGAACTTATGTTCTAATAAGGGGAAGAAACACATATGTCTTTGTTTTTCCTGGTGGTGGCCAGGGAAGGGTATTTTGGTTGGGAAAATTATTGTGTTGGCAAGTGGAGCCAAAAGGGAGTAGATTGACATATCTTTCCAGGAGTAATAGCAATATTGATTTGATTATGGTTCTAGAACTGAATAGTGAGGGAATTGAGGTGATTAGAACAGCAAGTGGTGTTGGGAATTGAATGAGCCACATGGACTGCATCTTGTGACTCAATTCTGGAGCTAGCTTAGTTCCCTTTTCCATTCAGTTATGGGTCTAGTCCAATTTCTGTCTGTAAGAAAACTTTATTCAGATGTGGGACTTGAGAGAAAACTTTATTGCATTACTTGAACCTATCCTTGCATAGCTGGGAAGCTGCTGCTTAGAGACTCTTAAATAAGGACCTAGACCAGAAACCCAGTCAGATACAAAGATTGGGGGGCATGGAGCTAAGATGGCCGCATGAAAACAGCATCAGAAGGTCAGTCAGATTCCTATAAAGAAGCGAATTTGAGCAGATTTGAGAGAGTTAGAAACCACGAGCAGTCTGAGTAGGGCAAATTTCCGAGCCAGGAGAGTCTGAAAGGCCGAAGGCACGAATCTGTAGGCTTGGAAAGTGCTCAGCGTCTGGAGCTGCTCCAGACCAAAGCAGAAGCGGTCAGCCAGGAAACCCATGTAGTAGACAGGCTGGGAGAAAGCTGGGCACCCGAAACTGGCGGAGATCCCCAGGCCTCCCAACACAGGATGGCAGTCTGTGGAAGCTACAAGAGGCAGCACGATGCCACCAGCCGTGAAACACCAACTCCTGAGGCTTGCAGCCCAAAGTTATGAAACACAGCTTCTTGAGCTTCCGGGAGACATAATGTCCAGGTAAACGGTTCTAATCCCTACCCTCCCCACCCAGAGAATTCCTTGGGAAAAAAAGAAAGAACGCTGGAACAGAGGAGAAAGTAATGGAGCTTCAGTGGTCAAATAGTAGAAGTTCATTAGTCCCAGAAGGGCAGAGCCGGCAGGGTTCAACACCAGGAGCCCAGACATAATCTTGCTCCCCCAGGGGAAGTGCCAGACATCAGCTCAAACAACAAACAGCTGAGATCATTGCTGAAGAGCAACAGTGCTGGAGAGCACCCCTAGGGAAAGAGATGTCAGGGAGCCAGACCCCTCCCCCATACCTCAGGAAACTGAAAGCTATAATTCTAGACTCACAATCCCCAGAATAAGAAAGCTGGGACAGAGAGCCCTGAGTCCCAAAGGCAGAAATTTGTTGTAAAGCCAGGAAAAGGCAAACCAACATGAAGAAGAACACAAAAAAAAAAAAAACCCCGAGGACCATTGATTCGTTTTATGAAGACAGGCAGGATCAAAATACCAATATGGAAGAGGACAGCAATGGCACTATAGATACATCTGATACCTGAAAAGGCAATGTGAACTGGTCTCCAGCCCAAAAAGCACTGCTGAAAGAGCTAAAGGAGGATTTTAAAAACCAAATTAGGGAGCTAAAAGAAAATATGGAAAAAAAGATTGGCGAAATGGCTATGGAGATTCAGAATCTAGAGAGAGAAAATTATACCCTGAAAGGCAAAATCAACCAATTGGTAAAGGAGACTCAAAAGCAAAATGAAAACACTAACTCATTAAAAATTAGGGTTGAGCAAGTGGAAGCTAATGAATCTATGAGGCACCAAGAAGTACTAAAACAAAATGTAAATAATGAAAAAAAAAACAGATTCAAAGATTGATGCGAGGAATTTTCTCAGAATGATATGTTCCAAGCAACCTGTAGGTATTAGCTGAAACTGGCCTCATAGTGGTCAATCAGGCATTGTTTCCACATTCCTTTGACTGAATACAGATGTTTGGGGGAAGTGGGACATGTCTTTTTCTGCTTTCAGGAAATTGTACCCGTTTTCTCTCCTCCTCTCAACTTGGAAAGTCCCTAATCTTTCCACCAATTAGAAATCAGATTACTTAATCTTGTATCTTGGTTAATTATTTTCTTATATTTAGTTGGTCTTCCTAGATTAATTGTTTTTAATGAATACAAATCTGTCTCCCCCTGTATTTGGGGCCCAGGCCTAAGCTGAGGAAGTCTCTGGTCACTCTTTGTGGGGTGATTGACTTGCATTGCTGAATAAATCGATAGGCTCCAGAGCTTAAACCTTTTTGTCCTTAGTCATTTCATCTTTCACCTGCCACAAAAGGGGAGGTGAGGGGCTCAGGAGTGTGTTGTGGCAAGGTGGCAAGGGAGTAGAATCAAAAGTTGTTGGGGACTCCCTAAAATAGTGGGCCCTGAGAGACACTGGCCAATCAGAGTAGTGAAGCCGCAGGGTAGGAGTTTCAAAGATGAAGAGAATGATGGTGATGCTGATGGTGATAGCATTTATTTAGGGCTCTAAAGTTTACAAAGCACTTTGCAAATATTGTCTCATTTTATCCTCACAACAAATGAACAAAGTAAGTACAATTATTATCTACACTTTAGTGATGAGGAAACTGAGGTTAACTGACTTTGCCCAGGATCCCACAGCTAATAAGCAACTGAGCCTGGATTTGAACTCAGCCCTCCTGACTCTAAGCCAGCACTTTAATCACCATACCACTTAAACAATTAGTGCAGGATAGGCTAGAGCCAGCGCGAAGTACCTAAGGGAGAGCCCACTGTTAAATTTTTAGTGTAAGCATTTATACTTTGGAAATCAGCAAATGTTATAAATCAGGGCTCGATCGATTGTTTGGTTGATTGCTCACACTTAAGAATGTAATGGAGAAAATGTTTATATATACATTAAGCTTAAAACAGTGTCCTGCATTTTTGGAGAGACAGTTGTTAAACATTTACCAGCCCGACACTGCTCATAGGCACTATCTCGTTATGCTGTTTTTCCAAGACTCCAATAAAAGAATAAATGGGAAGTGCTATAGGAAGGATAGTTTTTATGATCGTTAGTGGAAAGGGTGCTGGATTTGGATGACCTGAATTCAAATGACATATCTGCTATTAGAACCCTTTCAGACTATAGGCAAGCTCAGCTGAGAAAGTGTTGCCTGCTTTTTCACAGCCTGGGTGGAGTTAAAGTTGGATCATTCCATGAGCTGAAGGTGTTGCCTTTATTTTCCATGGATTCTTCCCTAGGTTTTTTTTTGGTGCCCATGTTTCTGTTAATCGGTTTTATTATCTGATTCACAGTATCAGTGTTTTAATACTTAAAGCTGATTTGAATTAGCATAACTGGCCCTAAGTGAAAATAAATTAACATTAGTGCAAAAGAATTTTCTCTAGACAATTAGAACCAAGACTAAATTAAATTAATATCTCTAATCATTTTTTTCTTCTCGTTTCTACAGCCTTGGCTTCCAGATGGCATCAAAGTCTCTGGTGGTTATTGGAGCTAGTGTGGGGGAGATTGTGGGGCAAAGATACCCACCATCTGGGGAGCAACCAAGGCCTTTGAAGGAATCTCTATCTGGGGCCCCACTTGCCCTTTTCAAGAAAATTAATTATTACTCCTTCGCATATCTCTCTGATCCCTCCCCTTCTTTCTGCTCTAACTACAAAACCTTCTAGTTCAGGCTCTTAAAACCTTTTGTCTAGAGTTTCTTGACTTTTCAAGTACCCCCAAGCTCTTTTCTCTCTCAGCATCTGCAAATACTAAGTCTAAGCGGTCTCCCAAGAACCCACTCTGATCAGGCTGCTCCTCTATTCAAAGTTCTGCCTTTTGGCATTCAAGGCCAGGACCCACAATCTGGACACAGTTCAACCTTATGTCATATGTTTCCTGTCATTCCAACCAAACTGAACTGCTCTCCATTTTCCCATTCTCATCATGCCATCTTTATCTCTAAGCCTTTGGTCATCTTGATTTTCATACCTAGAAAGGACTCTCATTCCATCTCAGTCTGTTCAAATGCGCTTTCCTCTTTCTTTCAAGGTTTCTGTCAGGTAGATGTCACCATCTCCAAAATAAGGCCTTTTCTGATCCCTCCTCCCAACCATCCCACCAACTGAAAGCAGTTCTTCCTTCTTCAAATTTTCCACCATTCCTTCTTTTAGACCTTATGGATTTATGTAATTCTCCCTCATATAATAGTCATTTGTTTATATGTCTTTTCCCACCCTATTCTCCTTTAGATCATAAGCTACTCAATGGCAGGGAATATGCCTTATTTCATTTTTGTATCTCCATTATTTAACATAGAGCTTTTCAGATCCCAGGACCTTAGTTAGTGTTTATTCAATTGAATTACATTGCATGCAGGTAGTGGTTGTAACTTTCAAATTGCTTTCCTATCCATTACTGCCTTCATTCATCTTCAGTATGGTCTTGGGAGGCAGAAAGGACAGGTTTTTTTATTACACATTAAGTGTTTAATAATTTTTCATTCATTCATTCGTTCACTTGGAAAGTGAAAGTCCAGAGCATTCGAGAGACATGCACGAGGTTACTCTGTTAGTAGATCTCTTACTAAAGATGTGACAACTCTCTTCTAATACCTAAAAGGTTCTTATTCGGCAGAGGGAACAGATTTGTTTTGTGTGGTCTCAGATAACAGAGCTAGGAGCAAAGGGGAGAAGTATAGAAAGAACAATTTGGCCCAACAGAGATACCTATGCAGTGAAACTGCCCCACATTAGAGCATGCTGTCCTTGGGACATAGTTTTCTCTCATTAGAAGTGTTCAAGCTAAGGCTACTTGTCATGGATACTACTGAGAAGATGCCTGTGTGGGGTGGAAGATTATAACACATCATCTTTGATTACTTTCTAATTGGAAGGACCTAGTGTGTTGCTAAGCAAAATGGGCTCCTTAGCACTTAGTTCAACAAGTGCCCTTGAAGAATTTGGCTTTTGTTCCATTTAAGTAATTGAGTGTATTTCATTGAGCCTTACTAAGTGCTAAGCCCTAGGCCCAAACCCCTATTAGGTGTAAAACCTATGTGGGTGTGTATTGGCAACTAAAGTGGGGCCCAAGGTGGGGCTAACTCCAGGGAGGGCCTAGTTTACATGTCTGGGACAGCAGAGGCTTTTAGACCACGTGGGTTTAAGTTGCCTCTTTGTGAGGATTCTACGTCACGTGGGTGAGTCACATGTGTGACTCACCTCTGCTGCTGAAAAAGATATAAAAACCAGGGGTTGGCTGTCTCTTCCTTGGAGCTCTACCTGCAGCAGTGGTGGCGTGCATGACTCTGGGCCAGCCCTTGTTCTGAGCTCCCGGGCTGAACCTAGATGTTGGTAATTATGAATCTGTGTTTGGTCTGTCTGTTGATGTTTGTACTTTGTTTGTAATTTGCTCTGAAGTTCAGGGTGCTGGCTTTTCCCCTGAACTAAGTGAATGATATTTGTGTGCTGAATTAAACTAAGCTTGCCAACCCCTTCACCTTGCTTTCCTTAGTTAAGCGGATCAAAAGAACCTGTGCTGTTGGCAGCTTTCTGGGTGCTGGCTGTGGGTGGCTCTTACACCCCCACAACAGCTACTAGCCAGATTGTTGAAACACCTATGGACCTATATCTTTTGGACTCTAATTGAATCAAATCATGAGGCCAGTTGTTAGCAATTATGACATATATTTAACCTCCTGGGATTCCAATTTATTTATATTTAAAATGATAGAATTGTATTAATCAAGTATCCTTAACCTGGGATCCATTTGGTAGTCTGGCAAAGCCTTTGGATTCTTTCTTGGATTAATATTTGAAAATAATATGCAATAAAATATGTGGGATAACAAAGGAAATCAATTATATTGAAATAAAGATGTATTTTTCCAACATAAGTTCCAGGATGCATTCAAATCTATCCATGGTCCTCTTGGAGGCTCATGGACTCCACGTTAAGAACCCTTCGACAAGACGACCCTAGAGGTCCTTTCTAGCTCTAGATTTATCCTCTTTTCTGGTAAAAAAAAAAAAAAAACATACAGAGTAGGATTTCTAGTGGCCAAGTTACAGGTACCTCAATAAGTAGATGGAAGAAAGGATGATTTTTTTTCAGCATTAGGATCAGTAATCAGGACAAGTAAGTTCCAGGAGAAGTTCTATAAGGCAGTACCTCAGAGCTCTGTCCTTGCCTTTATGACTTTAAACATATACATATGTATACACACACACACACACACGCACATGCACATGCACACACACATATATGTATATTTATGTATATGTATATGGATGTATGTTTATATACAGTTTTATATTTTATTATATAATTACATAGTATTATATTATATACTTTGTAATATATTATATAAATTATATTTTGTATTTATGTATAAATGCACATTTATATGTGTGTATATAAACATATAAATATATGCATACATATATATGTGTATATATATATATGTTTCAATGATTGTCATGTGTCACAGGAGACACAAATAATGGAGTTAGTGGTGTTGGTTTTATTATGTGCCCAAAGGCCACAAGAATCATTTCATGAGAGACTTTGTTATTTGTTTTTGAGGTGATCAGTAATATAAAGAAAATGAACACTTGAATATAGCTGTAGTTCCAATGTCTGTTGGAAAGGCTAGAGATAGGGAAATTGTATAATATATATTCTTGGACACAGCCACTGTGGGGGACTGTTTGATTTGCCTATATATGTTTTTTTACATACATAGAGAACACTTTTATTTGGGGGTGGATGGATTAGTGGGTAGTCCTAGCCATTCAAAAAAGAACTTCAATAATGAATTTTTAGTGGGATAAAATAATTTATGGGCTTGGTAATATCTTCCAAAATTAGTTAACATGTAGTTTGATACCTCATTACTTGAGGGTGAAAGAGGGCAAAGGGGAAGATAGAGAAAAATATACTGGAAAAATTATTCTGGATTAAGAAACGATAGTCACCAAAGGTTTGCAGACTGTTTGGAAGCTTCACTTCTATATTTCATGAATATATATTTCATGAATATCTTTTTCTGAAATAGAGCTGAAAAATTCTGGACTTGGCCAATGACAATAACAACGCAATCCAAATATATCTATCTCTTAAAAGTCAGAAAACCATTGGTTGTAAATGTAGGATGAGCTGGCTATGTGCTGGCAGACCATGAGTTAATTAGAGCAAATGTTAAAATACATATTAAATTAGCAAAAAAAAAGTCAAAAGATGAAAAGAAAGACTGTGAACAAACTGCAACAGCTCAATCTGACTTACTCAAATGGGTCATCCATGTGAAAATGGGAAATGGAAAAAGACAAAGATATTGACCTCAATTATTACTACTTTCTGCAAAAGTTTAAGTTACGTAAAATAGTGACTACAAAAGATGACAGAAATTACCTTAGCTGGCGTTTATGTTATCTCCTTGTCAAGCAGAGATATAGAAGCCAAGAGTAGCACTGGTTTGCAAAGCAAAATGGAGGGAGGTGGTGAGACTATGAACAGTATCACCTTGTAGAATGGTGAAAAGCAGTGGAGGAAAACTAAGCCAATAAGAATCTTTACATACTAATAGCTAGCATCTATATAGCACTTGGAGGTTTTCAAAATGCTTTGCAAATATCTTATCTGTCTTCACAACCCTGAGAAAGATTCATTATTATCTCTACTTTATGGATGAGTAACCTGAAGCAAGTGGAGATTATGTGACTTGCCCAGGGACACATTTTTTATAAATGTCAACTCAGGTGTCTTTGATTCCAGGCTCAGTGCTCTATCCACTGAACTAACTAGCTGCCAACTGTGGAAATCAGATACAAATGCCTAATTATGAATTACAAATGGAAGAAATAAATATATTTGCATCAGCAATCACATCTGGATATTTGGAATTGAACACCTTAGTCAATAACATTATATACAAAGAGGTAGAAATGGAACTTTAGAAAGACAAAGCCAAAAAAGAGGAGGTTGGACCCAAAAAAGCATACACTGAAGAAATCTGTACTGCAGGTAAGATCTTGAAAACACTAACAGATTATTTTACAAGATTTTTAGGGAGCAGAAGATACCAAAACAATAGAAAAATGGATAATATTCATGCTCCAAAAAAGATGACCAAGTCAACATTAGTATTACTAATAATAAAAGCTTTATAAATATATCTTCTTATCCTTTCAACAACTCTAGGAAGTTAGTGCTATTGTTACCTTCATTTTACATATGAGGAAACTGAGGCATATGGATATTAAGTAGACTTTCCAAGGTCATGCAGTTAGTTTTTATCTGAGGCCAGATTTGAACTCAGGTCTTTCTGAGCACCTTCAGCACTCTATCCACTGTGCCATCTATCTCTCTTAATAGTTACTGACCCAGATGCCAATTTTTTGTTTTGTAAAATAGTTATCAATCAATTAATTGAGAAACATGTGAAATGCTTACTACTTTCCTGGTACTGCTAGGCACTGGAAACATAAATGGAAAGATGAGTCAGTCTTAATTCTCAAGGATCCTGCAGTATATTAGGGAAATGAGAATGATCTTACATGAGTTGGGATATCCTCACTGAAAATGAGATGGGAACTAACTTTTTTTCTTTTGCAAACAATTCTCTATAGTAGATCCTTCTTTAAAAATCATGCAGCTTACTGAAAGTCACAGAGGATACAACATCCCATTTTGTTAATTATTTGTTGATTTAAAAAAAATTGACTCAGAAGAGTCAAACACAGCCTAAAACTCAAGACTCCAATAAGGATTCTCTTACATAGATGTTAATATTACACAAGATTCCTGGATAAATGCTGCAAGAGACATCTTTACTTAATGACCCTCTGGTTCTTTTCAAGCTAGGCATTAAATTGTGAGTGATAGATGCTCCTCAAAGTTTTTTTTTTGCCACCATCTATAACAGCACATGGAAGATGTCCTGTGCAAAGTGCAAATACAAGAGGGATTCCCTCCATGAAACAAATCTTACAAATGCTTCTCTTTATGCTGTCTGCATTGAGCTCCAGAATATTGTTGCTCTTCCTCAATGAAATCCATGATTATTCAAAACAGATTAGCCCAACAATGACCACAGGAAAAGTACTATAAATGACAGATGCCTATCATTCAGATTTTGACATATAGTTGGATGGCTAGTCCACTGAGTTAGTACATCAGCAGGGACAAGAATCGAATAGAAGGAAGAGTGTCTGAGAGTTTGTACTTTGGGAACAGTGCTTAGACTTATGAACCCAGTGCAGGGACCTGACTCTTCAAGAATTCTTGCAGAATTTTTCATCTTCTAACCTCACAGTCTCCTAAGATTCAAAGTTGCTGGTGACGGAAACTGCAATAAAGAAATATATGGTGCGTGTTAAGTAGACTGCCAAGAGACCATAAGTTGAAAAAACTAAGTATGTTTAGCCTAGAGAAAAGGAGACTTAGGAGGGGAATAAGGGTTGTCTTCATGAAGGGTTGTCATGCAAAAGACTAATTAGTTTTGCTCTGCTTAGTTCCAGAGGGAAAAATTTGGAAAAATTCTGGAAGTCGAAGAGAGGAAAATATATGTTCAATACTGAAGGTGAAGAGGGAGTGGGGAGAGACCTCTTAACACTGAAGCCTATCCAAAAAGGGAATGGAGTGTTGTGGGAGGTAGTAGTTTCCCTCATTGGAGAACTTTGAGAGTAGTATGAATAGTCACCTGAAAGGCACATTTCTGTTTTTATACGGGTTGGAATAGACAACTTTTAAAGTCTTTTTTTAATTCTGAAATTCTTTGATTTTGTGACCTGGGTTCTCATCTTCTCTCCAACAGTAATTATCTGTGTGACCTGAGGTAGTCTCTCTTAGCTTTAGCCTATAATGTCTATCTGGGAGCTAATATTTTAAAGTACTACCTAGCTCTACCATGTTCTGTTTGAAGGGCCCTTAAGATCTGCCATTCTATTATTCTGGAATTCTAAGATTTTTGTACTATAATTATATATATATTATAGTTTGGGGCTTTCCTGGGACCCCTCAAAATATACATTGTGTGGGTGGTCACAAAGTCTTGCCTTTAATGGAACTGATGCCACCACCTTTCCCCTCTAGGGTAGATCCTCAGCACTGTGCCTTGTGGGAGGGCAGAAGAGTGTCTGGAGTGGGTGCACTCTCTATCCGCCTGAGGCAGTGACTCATTAGGCACTGTCAGAGTTAGTCATGGAGAACTGGTACAGAGAAGTGATTTCCAATCCAGGGGACTTGCTCGCCCAGAACATTACACTGATTGACACCAAGTATTATGTTGGAGCCTTAACGAGCAACCAGGCTTGGTGGTGCCAATCATGTGTCTCCCAGGTGTTCAATGCCACCTCTGCCTCCTCTGCCTGGGAGAACTCTGGGAATTGTAGAATGCTAAAATGTTGGAACTGAAAGGGCCCTTGAGATAATTTGTTGAAGCACCTCACTTATATCAAGAAGAACTGAGGTCCAGAGAAGATCACAAGATTGAAAGCTTAGAAGGAACCTTAAAGATCATTTAATCCAAACAGCGCTTTAAAGGGGCAGACAAGTGAGGCCTTGAAAGAGACAGGGACTTGCCTAAAGTAACCAAGTTGGTTAAGCCACTGGCAGAGAAGGAATTTAAACCCAGACCTTCTGTCTTCAAATTCAGTGTATTTTTCTAATACATGATACATTCCTAGGTCAGATTTAAAGGTCTGCCCAAATGAGATAACAATGAGTTATTAGTAGAACTGAGGATAGGAGCAAGACCTTCTCCTTCCCAAACCAATCCTATTTCTACTGTAAGAAGCATCCCTCCTGTCTCCTAGAGTTGCTCAGACCAAACCTACGGTTTTCAAATTCACTGACTGAAAGGCTATAACTTTCTGCTTCTGCCTATCCAAATCAGAGTCTCCCTGACCGAGCAACACATTATTGTTATTTGTGTCTCATACCACCTTTTCTAGCTTAGACTACCAATTCCTTGAGTACAGGGCTGTACCTTATCTAAACTTTTCCTCCTCCTTCTTTTCCTTTCCCTCTTCCTCTTCTTCTTCCTTTATTATTATTATTAAAATCTCTAGCACTCACCATAAATGCTCTGCACACAGAATTTCCTCAGAATTGAAAGGTACTTTAGAATCTACTAGTCCAACTCTATCTGAAGAAGAAATTGCTCAACATTATACTTGGAAAGGGGTCATCTATTCAAAGATTTCCAATAAGGGAGAACTTGGCATTCATCCTGAGGTGGCCCTATTCCATTCTAGGACAGCTCTGAAGATTTTTCCTTCCATCTACTTCTTCCATGTCTTCTAACCATTGCTCTGGATTCTGCACTTTGAATGAGTAATACAACAAAATCAGTTGAGTTTGTTATGGAAGTTCCAAGTGATCCCAGCGGTTTGGCCAGGGCCAATCAAACTACCCAAGTCTCTAAGGCCCCGTCTTGCTGGGTCTTCAGGAGGGAATGATATTGACCACAGAAACTAGTATGTGTGGAAAAAAATAAAGGAAGGAGAGATAGACATGCCCTTGATGAATTCTCATTCTGAATGGATAGACATAGGCTCTGTCTTCAGGGAGACCATTCTACATACTTGAGTGGATGTGTTTGACTGTGTGTCTCTGTCCCAGATGCCAACAGAAATGTGTTTTGTTCGGTTGTTCTTCAGTTGTATCTGACTATTTGTGATCCTGTCTGTGGCTTTCTTGGCAAAGATACTAGGGTGGTTTACCATTTCCTTCCAACTCATTTTGCAGTTGAGGAAACTGAGGCAAATAGGGCTAAGTATCACACAGCTAGTAAGTGTCTTAACTCAGATTTGAACTCAGATCTTTCTGACTTCGGGTCCAGTGTGCTACCTAGCTGCCTCCACCAATAGAAATACTTTTCGGAATAGCCAGTGTTTGGGTTCATCCTGTATCTCTTCCCTTCCATTAGAGCTTCATTAGTTCCCTACCTCTAGGAACTGATATATGATGCTTTTAGCAATTAATGATACTTTAGTGTAAATATAGTTATAATATCCATTCATGGATGGATCCCTTGTGTAATATCCCAGATAAATGGTCATCCAGTCACTATTTGAAGACCTCCAGTGAAGGGGAGCTCATAAAGGGCAGTCCATTCTATTTTTAGACAGCTTCTGACTGACTTCCACTAAAGTCTTTCTTTGATTGATGCCTCGTTATGATGTGGATATTTTGAGTTCTCCAATACCGCAAATACGTCATTTGGTGATACTGTCCAGATTGTGACTAAGCATCCATTTATCAGGGATGATAAAAAGGGGACTTCTGCACTGGGTGGTGGGCTGAAGCAGATACCCTCTGAGGAAACTTCTTGCTCTCCATCTGCAAGTCTGTTACTATTTTGTTTTTCTATCTTTGGCACCTGAGTTCTTGGCTTCCCTCTGAATGTTGGTCTGTGGCTGTCAGTGGCATGAGGGCTCAGTGCAGAGAACTGGCGGCCCCTGCTGTGTGGCCTTCTGGAGGCGGGCAAGGTGGAGACCAGCTTCCCAGGCAGATCTTGGATGGCTCCAAGCTCTGGGCTGGATCCCATCACTTAAACACAGCAGGAACTGCTCTGTCTGTATCATCAACACTGGCTGAGGACACAGCCCCCTCCTAAACCTGGAGACAGTCACCATATGGTAGCTGCTTTCAACATGAGGCTCAGCTAATGGGCAAAACCTTAGGATCATAGGATTTGGAGATAGAAGGGCCTGTCAAGAGATCATTTAATTCAGCCCATTTATTTTATAGAGGCAAAAAAAACCTGAGGCTCAGAGAGAAGGAGAAGTGATTTGCCAATGATCCCACTAATTAGAAGAGCCAAGATTCCCATCGATGCCCTCGGATCTAGCTCCAGCCCTGCTTCCACTACAGTGATCTATCCTTCTCTGTCTGGCCTATCACAGACCTCTTCCACAATTATCTTCTTTTTTGGACAAGGTAATATCTTCACCATGCCTTATCTCTGTCAAGTGAATTCCCACATCTATGGTTTGTACAGGCTGGTCTTTACTCTGGAATTGTCTCCTCTTTATTTTATAATTCTACCCTGGCTTGACATCAAGGTCCTACTTAAGGCCTACCTCCTCTAGGGAGCTTCCTCCTTTGCTCCTCCTCATACCCCATGACTCTAGAATTAAGTGACCTTTTCTGTCCTTGACCATCTATTTCACACATAATAATTACTACTCAGCACTCAGTACAGGGGTGTGACCTAATAAGGAGGGAGTATACTCACTTCTCTCTAGGCATTAGTTTCCTTATCAGTAAAATGGGAGGGTTGCAATAGGTCCCTTTCAGCTTCGATGTTCTATGTCATAATGTTCTGTACTCTAGGGCAGGATTTCTAACCTGGTCCATGAACTTATTTTTTTAAAATAAGACATCTCAATATAATTGGTTTCTTTTGTATCAAATCCCATGACCATCCTTGGTAGCTAGGTGGTACAGTGACTAATTCACTTGGTCTAGTTCAAATCCCACCTAAGACACTGAATAACTGAGTGACCCTGGAGAAGTCACTTAAATTCGATCACCCTCAGTTTCCTTATAACACTTACCCCCTTTTAAGAAGTGGATAATAATAGTAACTACCTCATGGTTGTTGGGAGCATTAAGTGGGATAACAGATGCAAAATGTTTTGAAAACCTGAAAGTAATACACGCACACATATTGTTTTGGATCCTTGCATTGCTATATATACAAACACACAATATACACATACACATATATACATGCACACACATGTGATTGTGTATATATAAGTAAATATATATTGTTGTTCAGTTGTTTTGGGTTGTGTCTGACTCTTTATGACCTCATTTGGAATTTTCTTAACAAAGATACTGGAGCAGTTTGCCATTTCCTTCTCAAGCTCATTTTACAGATGAGGAAACTGAGGCAAATGTGATGAAACGACTTGCCCAGGGTCACACAGCTTTTAAATGTCTGAGGCTGGTTTTAAACTCAGTTCTTCCTGACTCCAGGTCCAGTGCCCTAGCCACTGAAACACCTAGATGCTCTCTCTCTCTCTCTCTCTCTCTCTCTCTCTCTCTCTCTCTCTCCATATATATATATATATATATATATATATATATATATATATATATATATATATACCTAGTATGTACTAGCTATGTTTTTTTTTTTTATCTTACGCATTTAAAAACATTATTCTGAGAAAGGGTCTATTGGTTTCACCAGACTGCCAAAGGGATCCATGATACGAAAATGCTTATAAAGCTTGCTTCTAAGGTTCTTTTCAGCTCTACCATCTATGTTCTAACAGCCTTTTCGGCTTCAACATGCTACAAGTCTGTGAATCAGGATAACTTAACAATACAAGGCAATATGTTACAGACAGCATAGAAGTGACACACTAAGTCCTGCAGGATGTTGGAGGGGTGGAAGGACAGTGTAGGAGACCGTGGTCAAGACAGTAATTGTGGAGGAGATGTGGGAATGAGGATTATTTAGTCTGAAGAAGGGAAGACTCAGAGGGGACATGATAAGTAGTCTTCAAGTGACTTTGGCAACTCACATAACTTGTCTGGTTCTCAGTTTCCTATATGTTAATGAAGGGGTTGGACTAGATGAGCTGAAAGTAAATTTGGGTTAGTCTACTTTTTAAGGTGTTATTTTCTTCAGTATTTTTTAGGTCTCCTTTAGCAAGCTGTTGACTTCTTTTTCATGGTTTTCCCACATCATTCTCATTTCTCTTCCCAATTTTTCCTCTTCTTCTCTTACTTGATTTTCCAAATCCTTTTTTGAGCTATTCCATGCCCTGAGACCAGTTCATGTTTTTCTTGGAGGCTTCTGATGTAGGCTCTTTGACTTTGTTGACTTCTTCTGGCTGTATGTTTTGATCTTCTTTGTCACCAAAAAAGATTCTAAAGTCTGAGTCTGTGTCTGTTTTTGCTGCCTGTTCATGTTCCCAGCCAAATATTTGACCCTTGAGCTTTTTGTCAGGCTATGAATGCTTGTAGAGAGTACTTTGTCCCCAAGCTTAAGGGGCTGCACTGCTGTTTTCAGATCTACTTCTACTTCATTGTCACCACAAGCTCTGCCACAGCAAAGCTCCTCCTCCCCCACGAACCGCCAACCAGAATGGCGACCCAGATCCAAGCAGGGCACAGCAAGAGAACCTGCCTCTGTGCCAGCAAAGCACTCTTTTCACTTCCGCTCTGATGGAATGCTTGATTCCTCCCACTGTGTGGGCAAGTGACTCTGGAAGCAACTGACACTGGAGCTCTGGAAGCAGCTGAGGGAGCTTCCTGCGGCTGTTGCCTCTGCCACCACTGTGCTACCTCCTCCACCCCCACGGCTGGGGCTGGACTACTCTCTAGCCAGATCCAGCAGTTTTCCCACTTACCTACTCCATGGTCTTTGACATTTGTGGGTTGAGAAGTCTGGTAACTGCCACGTCTCAAAGATTCATGGCCCTCAGGCCTGCTCCTCCTGACTCCTAGTCTGGTTGGTCCTTGAGTGTGTCATGCTCCACTCCCAGCACTGTGTGATAGACCCTTCCCACCAAACATCCATGCTCTGCTGGGCTGGAGACCTGTTTCCCTCTGCTATTTTGTGGGTTCCTCAGTGCTGGAATTTGTTCAGAGCCTTTTTTTGCGGGTGTTTGGAGGGATTTGGGGGAGAGCTTAAGCAAGTCCCTGCTTTCCAGCCACCATATTGGCTTGGCCCCGCCTTGATGAACTTCTTAAAGAGGTCTGTCCACTGAATGGGAGTTACCTCACTCTAAGTGAGTATGTGAAAAGGCCTTAGCCTAAAAGGGCCAGGATCTCCTAATGCATCCTGGGCCATCTCCAGTCATCCTGGTGAATATCAGGCTACTGGACCCAGATGGCTCTGGAGGAGACAGTGAGGCTGGTGACCTTGCACAGCCCTCCCTCATTCAAATCAAAGTCAACTTCAAGTCATGTCATCATTTTCCTGATGTCATGGTCTTTGAAAATGAAGGGCAATCACAAAAACTTCTTTGAAATTGAAGAGCAAACACAAAGTCCCTTCCAACTCTAGAGTTGTAAGCCTATAAATATTTAACGGGCTTTGATGGGGAATAGGGACTAGACTTATTTCACTGGGCCCCTAGGACAGAACTAATAGCAATGGAGATGGGTAAGCCAATGTAAGGAAATGACTCTTCACAATGAGATTTATTTAAAATTGAAATGGGGTAATGTTAGCCCCAGGATGCCAGCACACCTGGGAACATCTGTACACCTATGCTTGGAAAGTAACAAGTGTCCTGTCACTGGTGGTGCTCAAATGGAGGTTAAAAGGCACATGCCTGGGGTGCTGTAGAAACATTTCTTGTTTCAGGTGCTCAGTATTGTGAGAGATGACAGAAATGTAACTCCTCGTCTACATGAAAGAACAGCTGTAGGCACATGACTCCATGAATAGTCTTGGGTTTCCCTAGACAATCTAGTGGTCAGAGCATTGGGAAAGGCCAGCCCCATTCCCCTTGTGGGCTCCTCCACACTAGTATAGGGGTATGCCATAGGAGGGAAGTGAGGTGACATAGAATAATAGACTTGGAGTCAGAAGCCCTGGGTTTGGATCCTTGGAAACTTGCATTTCCCTCTGTGACTCTGGGGTCATCAATAACCTCTCTGGGTCTCAGTTTTCCCACCTAAGGCCCCTTCTACCTCTAAGTCATAGTATCATAGATTAAGAGCCAAAAAGGGCTTTAGAGGTCATTGAATCTAAACTAACCCCCTCACTTTGTACATAAGGAAACAGGCTCAGAGTGGTTAAATGACTTTTCCAGGGTGAGATAGCTAGTAAGAATTTGAAGTAGGATTTGAACCCAGGTCCTCCTAACTCCAATGCACCATCCATTATGCTACACTATCTCTCTATCATGCTGTTATTTCTGCTAGGGGATATCCTGGATAGCTGAGGGTCAATAACCTCTAAAATTGGGCAGCTTGATTGTGAAAGACCATAGATTTTATAGAAAGGGGCCAAGCTCTTCCTCAGGCACCTCTGATTTATTTCCTATCTCTGACATCACCGGGAAGCAGACAGTAGATACTGGTGAAAGGAGGCCTGAGAAACCTGAAAACATCTGGGTCAGGCAAATATGAAAATCATGGGGTTTCCCTTAAAAGTGCAGGAAGTGGGAGGAAGGTGGTCTAGAGAAGATAAGGCCTGTTGCAATGAGGCTCTTTGGCGTTTTAGAGAGAATTCCCCCCTCCAAAAAAATCCAGAGATAGCTTGGAGGCTATCTTCTCATCGTCATTATCATCACCATCATCATCATCATCACCCTCACCATCACCATCGCCATCACTACCACCACCACCATCATCATCGTCCTAATAATAATAATAGCTACAGATGAGAAAAGTAAGGCAAACAGAAGCCAAATGACTTGCTGAGTGTCACACAAGTAGTAAGTTTCTGAGCTTGGATTTGACCTCAGGTATTCCTGACTCTAGACCTAGAGCTTTGCCCACTGCACTACCTAGCTCTACTAGTGTGGACTCTTGAGTTTAGAGAGCTTATTGGGGGTGGAGTAGAGGCAGTAGTGACTTTTTCAGAGTTAGCTGTCTTTTGATCCTGGAATGCTGGGCTAGCCAATTGATTGTCCAGATAACCTAACTGGTGAATGAAATGACATCCTTTTTAGTGTCATCATCAACTGAAGCTCTGACAGTTACTTCTATTTCCCTCCCACCAGATGAGTGAGCTTCTGCCTGAATTTAACTGTGAGTCAGAGTGTGTAGAGTGTTGGAGAAAAGAGAAAGCTTGAATTTCAATCCTCTATGACTCTTAGGGAATATTTGGTCATAGGCAAGTCATTTAATGTCTCCGAGTCTTGCTTTCTTCATCTGTAGCCTCATAGGGTCATGGTGAGGATCAGATGAGATAGCACATTAAAAACAATTGCAAACCTTAAGCTGCTACATAAATGTTAAATATTATTATTATCATAAAATGATGATAATGATGCTGACACTATGTCACAACATGACTTTGGGGAAAATGTTTTGCGATCTTTGAAATATGTTTTCCACATGAATTATTTTTAATTAAATTTTGACTTCTCAATTCTCTCTATTCCCTCTGCCCTCATTGGCCTTCATTCCCTTGACTGTGGCAATAACCTTTTTTTAGAGGTCTTCACAATTGACATTGCACCATCACTCTTTGGATCTACCCATTCAACCAGTTCTGTATCTGTCTAAATGCACTCTCATCTAGCCTAGAGCTCTGCATCTTCCTTATGAAAATAGCATGCGAGACTTGTCAAATACTTTGCCAAAATGTAGATAAACAGTGTCTACAGCATTCTGTGACCCACCAATCTAGTAACCTTGTTAAAAAAAAGGAAATGAGGTCAGTCTGTCATGATTTGTTCCTAATCAATGAATAAATGAATTAAAACCATTTATTAAGGACTAATTGTGTGCCAATCACTGTGATAAGGGCTGTGTTTTTGTTATAAATATAAAAGGGAAGACAGTTTCTGCCCTCAAGAAACTTACATTTTAATGAAGAGGAAACACACATAAGAAAGTGGTAGTCAGGAATGAATATAATGGTTTTGGAAAGTTAGAGAGATGGTGAGTAGGGCATTATGGGAGTAGATTTCCCATGGTGGTATTGATATGAATTTAGTTTCAGAATGAAGAAACAAAATGGAAATCAGGGACATGCTGGGACACCAGCTTTCCCCTATGTGTCTGTCTTCCAAAGTCTGTTCTCTTTTTCTCCCAGTTTTTTTTTTTTTTTTTCCCAAAAGAGAGTCTGGAACACATGCATCCTGGGTCAAAGTTGGGAAGAAGCTCTTCTGCTCTGCCCATCTACTTTTATGTACTTTAATAATACATTCTAGAGTTTAATTAGAAAGTATCATTTGCTTCTATTCTCTTCCAATTTTAAAAAATTGGAACATTTGCCCCCTTCTCGGGATCTTTGGTACTTCTTCCATTCTTCATGACTTTTAAATATGACAGAGTTGTTTAGCAATTAAAGCTGCCTGTTCTTTTAGTTGTTTCACAGATATGTTTTATCATGTCCTAGTGATTTGAGCTTATTGAAAACACCTCAGTGCTCTCTTACTACTTCCCTTCTTGTGTTGGGTATCAGTTCCCTCACCCATTTTTGTTCTCTCTTTTCTGATGAAAATTAGTTCCTAAGAAACTGCATCATAATTCCTCTCGATTGACAGCCTCATCTTCACTTGATTTTCTGGAATTTCTTTTGGGGAGATACTAGGGAGAATGGAAAGCCTGAGCTCTTGGGAGTTTTGGTTATGTCCTTTTCCTAAGCCTGACCTCCTTTCTGAGGAGAAGGGAGGGATCTGAGGTATAGAATCAATGAATTTCAGTTCACAGTGGATTTCAGAAGGCATCCAGCCCAATCCTTACCTGAACGTGAATCCTCCATGACATTTCCTACAATGGGTTACCTAAACGTCATCTGAACATCTCCAGCAAAGATGAGCTCACTGTTTCATAAGACAGTCCATTATAATTTTGTGCAGCTAAATTATTAGAATTATTTTCCTTACTGGAAGCCAAAATCAGTCTCTATACTTCCCTTCATTGTTCTTTGTTTTATCTTATGTGGCCAAGCAGAACAAGTCTAATGTCTCTTTCAAATGACAGCCCTTCAGATATTTGAAGACGGCTCACATGTTTCCCCAACTCCTACAGTCTTCTCTTTTTTAAGCTAATTATTTCTAGTTCTCTTCAATCAATACTCGTGAGGCATGATCTTTGATCTTCAGGTTTAGAACCTTCTTGGTCATCTTCTGTCCTGGTCAAACTCCATGTTGTTAATATTTTTTCTAAAGCATGATACCCAGAACTGTATACAGATATGATTCTAGTACCTTTTCCTCTATTGATCATTTCCTCTTTATGTCATATATAGCTTGATTTATATATATATATATATATATATATATATATATATATATATATATATATATATATATACTTGTTGGCATGTGGTCTCCCCCTTTAGATTATAAGTTTCTTAAGACCAGGGACTGTCTTTTGCCTGTTTTTGTATCACCAGTGCTTAGCACGGTGCCTGGCACATAGTAAGCCTTTAATAAATGTCTATTGATTAATTGATTAGGCATGGAGATACCAGCTTTTTCCTAGCACTTCCTGGCACCCCAAAGTGGATAAAGTTATTGCAAAAAATTCCACCCTGTCACCCTGGTACCCTTTATTGAGCCTTTCAGTCACTGAGCTTATGAAAAGTTATTCCCCTCCCCTCTCTCCAATTATTAGTGATGCATCAGTATTTATGCTACTAACATTAGCCATCTGCCAGGTATTATAAAAATCTAGGGTCTCCATCTCCTTTTTCTTATCATTCTTAGTCTAATCTTAGATCAAAGTAAGCACTTAAAAAATATCAAGCTGGTAATTGAATCCAGGTTCAATTCCCACCTCTGCCACTTGTCTGTTGCCTGACTTTGAGCAAGGCACTGTACCTCTGTGAGGTACAGTTTTCTCATCTATAATTTTGGTATAGAAATATAAGAAGCCTAGAAGTGAATTCAGCTTCAGTTCCCAACTCTGCTACTTGCCAGTTGTACATCTTTGGGGAAGTCGACTCTCTGAGACTCAGTCCTCTTGCATGAAAATTGATAGGAATATTTGAACTACCAACTTCACAGAGCTATTGTTGGGATCAGATGAGATATGTTCAAAGCACTTTGTAGCCATGTAAGTTAAAGAAGTGCTAGCTATTCAATTATTTCACATGCACACGTATACATATATGTGTGTAGAATACATATTGTGTACACATGTACACAACACATATGTGTACATGTGCATATGTAGTGCATGTATGCATATAGAAGCTAGTGTATTCATATATTATATAAAGTGTATATATTATATATAAATAAGTATATATAATGCACAATATGTACATATGAACATATCTATATATGTACATATATGTATGTATATAATCAAATGCATTTGCATACACACACATATATATATATATATATATATATATATATGTATACATATATATTATTTTCCTACAGGACTATTTTACTATTTTGATATTATCTTTTTAATCCCAAACATCTAGGGTACTGCCTGGCACCTAGTAGGCATTTAAAAAATGATTTTTGAATAAATGATTTAGTTGAATAGATTTAAATTGAACTTCATTGAATTCTGCAAAGCTTGGTAAAGACATAACCCACATTTTGCACAAAGTAGGGAATGCATCAAGGTGTTAGAAGAGAAATTAAGAGCACAACAGGGGATGATTCTCCTTAGGGGAAAGCTATTTTTTTAAGACAGAGTTGGGGAGGGGCAGTTGGCTAGGTAGCTAGTAGAACAAGAGTGCTGAAATGGAAAGAATACTAGACTAAGAGTTGACTCCTGAAACCTGGCTTTGCCCTAGCGTTGTATGATCTTGGGCAAGTCTTTCCTCCTAACACTTAATTTGCTATGTCTGTTTACAAAAATAAAAAGTTAAGGCAGGGTAGACTAGATAGCCTCTAAAATATTTTTTCTTTAATTTTCTATTCTACTAAGATTCTGTTTCTAAGATTCTAAGGATCTACAATATTAATATTTTAAGAATCTCACAAAATGTAATTCTAGCCTTCCAGGGTTCTGGATTTTTTTTTATTCTAAGAGTTTAACATTTTATTCTTCTATGAGCCTCTGGTTTTAAGAATTTAAAATTCTAACCTTATAAGAGGCTATGATTTGAACATTTTAAGAGCCTAGGATTCAAAGATTCAAAGCTTACGAGTGTCAGAGTCTAAGAGTCTGATTGCATATGTATATTTACATGCCCCACTTTTTTGTCAGGGGATGACAGTATTTGTCGCCAGGGCTAGCCATTGGTATGTTGAATGGGTTTGTGTAGGGCTCCCTATCTCCTCCTTCTCCTTTTCATCTTTGAATCATTAGCAGAGGCAGAGGCACAGACAGAAGCAGAGGAAAAAGCTGCTCTGGCCAATACTCAGCCAGCCCTCTTGATGGCAATCTTGTCCTAGGAACCTTCCCCCACCAACCTGCTAGCCCTATTCCCCTTGTCCAAACCCCAGCCTCCATCACTCACCTGCTGGAGCTAATAATCTGCCTTAGGAGGTCCTCAGCACTGCCTAAGTATGTGTGTGACTGCAGGGGGAGAGAACTGTGGGCCAGGCAGAGCAGAGGAAGGATGGGTTAGGAGGGGGATTCTCAAGCTCTTGGGGCCAGGAGGAGTCAACTCCCCCTCCAGCCTTCATCCCCCCAAGACAGAGCTGAGAGGAGACTGATTCTCAAACAGAAGCAGCCAGCTCTGAGGTTTGCAGAGGTACACAATGCAGACTCCTGGCACTGGGGCAAAGCCCAGCAGAGGGAGCAGGCAGGTGGGGATGGAAGTTCAAGGCTTTCCATGGCAGCATGCTGCGTGTATGAGAATGTGTGGACGTTTGTGTTTCTATGTATCCATGTATCTGTGACTGTATCTCTCTGTCTTTGTGGCTAAATGCATGGGTGTGCATAAGCATATGTCTGTGTGCTTGGGTGAGCACGTGTCTTCCTGTGGGTCTCTGTTTCTGTGAATGTATACACAAATACGTTTTTGAGCATCTCTGTGTTACCTATAACAGGATCTCTCTGTTTGAGTGTGTCTATGTGTTCATAGTTCTGTATCTTTATGTGGAGGACATGCCATCAGGTCTGTGTTTCTATGTGCTAACAAAACACGTATGTCTATATGTGCTTATGTTTGAGTGTGAATGGTGTGTACATGTGTTACATGTAAACAAGATCTCTCTGTGTTGGAGTGTATGTCTGTTCATACTCATGTGCCTCTATGTGGTGGTTACATGCTCTTAGATGTTTGTTTCTATGTACTCGCAAGTGCCTGCATCTATGTTGTATATGAATATTTGGGGTGTGCTTGTGTCTCCCTACCATGTCCTCTCCCCAAGTTAGGAATTTACACAAAGAGGTTCACAGACTATAAAAATTAGAAAAAAAATTCTTTGAAATCTTACCAGTCTCATCTCTTAGGTCTCCTCATTGGGAAATATCTACTCTAAACTACTCTTACCACTTCAGAACAGGGTCTGAGCTTTCTGCCTCTGAACCATTGCTCCCTTCTTCCCCTCTTCTATCAAAGAGTCAGGAAAGCCTCACTAACAATTAATCAGAATTGTCCAAAAATAGGGCTGCCTAGAGAGGTAGTGGTCTCCCCCTCCTTGGAGGTCTTTGAGCAGAGGCTACGTGACCACTTGCTGGGTATATTATGGGGGAGATGCATTTTGGTTATGGATTGGACAATGGACACTGAGGTCCCTTCCAACTCTCACATTTAGTTATCCTTAATTCACTACTCATCCTTCAAGGCTCAGCTCAGAGGCCACCAACTCCATGAAGCTTTCCTTGATTCCCCTAACCACATAATCTGGGACCTCCCAAAGCATTTTGCTTGTACCTCTATGCTACACTTAGGATAAGAGAATTTGCCTTGTGTAAGAGTTATTTTTATCCTGTCTTATCTCTCCATTAGTCTATAAATACCTTGAGGGCAGAGACTGTTTTTTTTATCTTTGAATTTTTGTTTCTGAGCAGAAATTCTTTTCTGTAACATACATTCAATAATTGTGTTGGTTTGAATCAAATCATCTGGACAGTTTTTGACAGATAAAGAAACTGAGGCCCAGAGAAGGAAATAGGCTTGCCTGAATTCACATATCAGGTTAGTGGCCATGCCCGGACTAGAACCCAGGTCTCTTGGCTCCCACTTCATTGGTGTCTCTACCATAAAATGCTTCTGTTGGCACCTAATTCTAGCTAAGTTTTTTTTTTCTATCTGAGTGAGCAGAAACATGGAATGAAATTCTGCCTCAAAACACAATTACCCAATGAAGATAAATGGAGACAGCATGATTCCTGAGATTCTCCTACGGAGCCAAGAAGTGTTTGGCCTACTAGTGAGGGAAACAAAAGAAGTAGGAGATTTAGGGTCTGCTCTCAGGTGTTCTCTTTTTGGTTAGGATTGTGGTCAGGTATGACCTAGTTAGAAAATCACGAGAAAATATAAGTGAGTATACCAAGGTTGTATGATATATGGTGGTGGTTGTCCTTCATGCTTGAAGAGAACCAAAATGATATCACTGGGTGATGTCTTTTGACTTGGGCATAAATTGGATTTAAGTGAGGCAGGGTTGCTCAGTCATCGAGCCCACTCTCTCTTCCAGAGTCATCAAAGTCCAGTGGCAAGACAAAAGTCAAATGATTTGTGATGGCTTGGGATGAAGGGAATAACCTTAGTGTCTTTGATGTCTAACCAAACTCTAAATGTTCCACAGTGCCTGCTTCTGCCATCTTCATAGCCCTTTGGGACAATTGTTCTCATTTGCCCGTTCCTCTGGGGGAGGTCTTCACATGCTTGGGGTAGTCAACTCCTTAATTCACTGATGGGTTTGAGATCCCTTGCTTAGATAACCTGGTTTAGCCCATCTGCAGAAAGGGTTTACTGGGGTGTGGCCACTGCAATACTATAGCTTCTTGAAGCCACGGGTGAGAATTGGGTGTCAGGTGGACACCAAAAGTGGAAAGCAGTTCTTGAAAAGGGCTTGGTAGTCCTCACACCAGAGGTAGTAGTTTCAATGAATTCCCCTACAAACCATATTGAATGATACAACTTATGACAAACTATCGATGAAAAAATACTTTAGTAATTAATATAAATTAAGGAGAACCAGTCCTTCTATACTCTACCTTGGTCAAACCTTATGTGAAGTATTGTGTTCATGTTTGGGTACCAGGTTTAAAGGAAGACCTCTTAAGCTGGAGAGTATCCAGGGGTGCATATTTAGGGAGGGCCTTGAGATAGTACTTTATGAAGTTTAGTTGGAGAGACTGAGGTTATTTAGGCTGGAGAAGAGAAGGTCTATTAGGGAACCTGTCTTCAAATAAATGAAATGATTCGTGGAGGAGGCATTCTGTTTTCTCAGATTGGCCCAAGAAAAAAAGACTAAGAACAAGAGGATGGAAACTGCTATAGGCGAATTTGAGCCTGATGTAAGGAAAAGGATTCTTAACAATCAGAATGGAGAGATGGTGTGGTATTACTGGACTTGAAACCTGGAAGTTATGAGTTCAAATTCTGCTTCAGATACTTACCAGCTGTGTGATCTTGGGAAAATCACTTAACCTCTTTGGGGCCCAGTTTCCTCATCTTTTAAAATGACAGGATTTCATTGGATGACTTCTAATGTTGCTTTCCATTCAAAATCTATGTTCCTAAGCCTCAGGAAGCAATGAAAAGCCCACCCCACTGCCTAATAAGAAATCTTCGATGAAGTAGAGGACCAATTGCTAAGTTCAAATTAATATTCAGTGGAGGGCAGCTAGGTGACTTAGTGCAGTGCTGGGCCTGGAGTCAGGAAAACGT
This sequence comes from Trichosurus vulpecula, assembly GCF_011100635.1. Lineage (NCBI taxonomy): Eukaryota > Metazoa > Chordata > Mammalia > Diprotodontia > Phalangeridae > Trichosurus > Trichosurus vulpecula. Next base: position 89,215,082 of record NC_050573.1, on the reverse strand, counting down.
GAGTTCAAGTCCAGTCTCAGATACCTACTAGCTATGTAACCCTGGGGAAGTCATTTAACCTTATTTGCCTCAGTTTCCTTATTTGTAAAATGAGACGGAAAAGGAAATGGCAAACCACCCTCCAAATGGGATTATGAAGAGTTGGACACAACTGAATAAGAACAAATATTTTGTGAATTTGCAAGTACCATTGGAAGTCAGAAGAAGGAAAGCTGACTGTGGGCTCTAGAACCCAAGGAAAACTTCCTAGAGGAGGTGGGAATGAAGCTGGTCCTGAGGATGACTTGATGGTGGGGGACCTTTGGAGGGTCAGTGATAAAGGAGGAAGATTGTGTGGTAGAGTGGAGAGAACAGTAGAATTGAGTCGGGAATTCAAAGCATCTCAGAAGTAGAAGGGATTTCAAAAGGCATGGTGTCTAACTCATACTTGAACCCATCCAGTCATTCAGGCTCCTCCTAGAGACTTTCAGCCACTAGGAACCTACTGCTTTCGAAGGCAGTGGGTTCTACTTTGTGGACATCTCTAATTGTAGGAAGATTTCCTTTTCATCAAGTTTTCCTAATCCTGTAGCTCAGAGTACTGCCCCCAGAAGGCAAGCAGAACAGAGTCTAATTCCTCTTCGGAAATGCTTCAGAAGGCCTGGGTTCCTGTCCCAGTTTTTGCCTACTAGCTGCTCAGCAAGTCCCTTCAGATCTCTGAATATCAGTTTACTAGTGTGTAAAATTTGGATGATATTTGTATTTCCTATTTCAAAGGGTTGTTGTAAGGATCAAATGACATGACTGGAATGTCCTTTATAAACCTCAGAGCTCTACACAAATGTAAGCAAGCTATGATCCTGATTACAGGTGGAAGGAACAGCAAAAAGGCTAGGGGAGAGAAAGGTTGGTACAGATGAAAAAAGATTCCTAGATTGTAAGTGAGGAAGATCTCTGTTTCTCTGCTGCCATACTGACCAGCTTCCCCTCTCTGGGCCTTTGTATCTTCCTCAAAGATCACATGGGGTGTATTGACTTCAGGTCCAGAAGAGTATTGTCAAGTTGGAGGGTCCAGAGGATGGCAAACAGAATGTTGAGGGCCCTGGAAGCCATATCACCAAAGCTGGAGCAAGAGAGGTATCACAGCATAGCAGAGGAGATTGGATTCTGAGCCAGATGACTGGGATTTGAATCTCAACCTTATTGTTTTCTAGCTTTGTGACTTTGAGGAAGTCACATGTTCCCTGTGGCTCTCACTTCCTTCATCTGTGAAATGATGAGATATGAACTACACATCATTAGAGTCCTTTCTAGCTCTGACTGCTATGCATAGGAACTGTTAATGCCTAGAAAGGAGCAGATGTATCTAAGCTCCTCTATTCTAATCCCCAATACCCTTAGGGAGAGACTTGTTCACTGTCTTTAAGTATTTAAACAACTGTCTTGCAGAACAGGGATTAGACTTTGTTGTGCTTGACCCTAGAGGACAGAAGTAGGAGCCAAGGGTGGTTGTTGCAGAGAAACTGATGAAGGCTATAACTCAAGAATACTTTAGTGATAAGTGCCCTTCCCATCTGGCTCTTGATCTTCCAGGCTTCGACCTCTTACTTCAGCAGTAGTCTCACCCTGGAAACTTTCTTAACACCCAGGGCCTCCCCCTACCTCTTCCATTGGTGAGTTCTTTTCATGGTATCCATTTTGGCAAAGTGCATTTGGGGACTGTCCAAATTTCATTTCCCTTCTAGCTCTGCTTCTGTCTTTTTTGGACTCACCAAGGTATCTTCACCCCTTCACTCTCCTCATTTTCCATCACTTTTGTGTGTTTTCTTTTGCCTTAGAATGTAAGTACCTTGAGGGCAGGGGCTATCTTTATTTTTGCTTTTATTTGTATTCCTAGTGCTTAGCACAGTGCCTGGCACATAATTAGTGCTGAATTAATACTTGCATCGCCTGCCAGATTGTCCAAAAACCAGAATGGACTGGCTTAGAAAGTAGTGAGTTCTCAGTTTCTCAGAGTCTTCAAGGCAAAGCTAGATGACCACTTGTTGGAGATTTCTTCTGGTAGCAATATGGTATTGTGTATTGAATCCTGGACTTGGAATGACAAAAATCTATATTCAGATACTATCTCTGACATGTACTAGGTATGTAGCAATGGGCAAACCGCTTTATTTCTCTTATCCTGAGTAAAATACCACCCCCAATTTTATTTATTTAATAGTTCCCACCTCATGGGCTGTTGTGAGGCAAAAATGAGACAATGTATATAGGTTATTACAAATCCTTGTTCAGTTATGGAGGAGATGAATTCTAGCACATCCAGACCCTCTGCTTCATGACCTTCCTTAGAGGGGGTTAGCATTAGAGCCAGATGGGAGGCCTGAATTTGAACTCCAGGTATATTCCTTACTCCCTGTGCGACCTTGGATAAGACATTTAAATTTTTGCTATTAAATTATGGGCTTGGATTAGATAGGGTCTAAGTCCTTGGTGTACCAATCTGCATCCTCCCTCCTTCCTTTTGAGAGGCAATATGACCGAATGGACGAACAATGGACTCAGAATGTCTGAACTAGTGTCCCAGCTCTGATCCTCACTAGCTGGAATAGTAACTTGCTCTCTGTATCTCAGAGAGTCATTCCATTCTACAAGGCAGGTCTGACTCTGACCTCAACTTCCCTTCATTGGAAAGGAGAGATGAGGAACATAGTAGAAAGGACACTGAAGGCATGGGCTGAGGCCTTTTGTTTGTGGCTTGCCTCCATTTGCTATCTGTGAGGCAGTGTGGTGTAAGGGATAGGACTCTGGACTTGGAGTCAGCAAGGTCTTAGTTCAAGTCCTCACAGATGATTGAATTTCTTTAGCTCTCAGTTCCCTCATGTACAAAATGAGGAGTTGGACTCGACAGCCTCCAAGATCTTTTCTAGCTTTGAAACTATGTGATGAAGTAACATCCTTTCTCTGGCCCCTTGGTCTCCTCTATGGTAAGGTGACAAGGTTGGGACTGGCTGATCTCAAAGAAATCTTCCATCTGCAGCATTATATGAGTCCGTGAATCTCTGAAAAAACCAAGGGAGACTCCTTCTTTTCCAGGGAGGCCTCCCAGAATATATCATTATTATTCCAATAATAAAAACAGCAGCAGTAATAGTTAACATGTATACAGTACTTACTATGTGCCAGGCACTGTACGGAGCACGTTACATTTATCATCTCATCTGATACTCATAACAACCCTGGGAGATAGGTGTAATTGTTATCCCCATTTTACAGATGAAGAAACTGAGGCAAACAGAGGTTAAGCAGCTTGCGCAGAGTCACACAGCTAGTAAGTGTCTACTTGATTCCAGACCTGGAACCCTGTCTGATGCATCACCTCACTGTCCCAAACAAGTAGGTTTTGATACTATATACAATGAACATGAACAGTGTGCAATCAATTGACTTCAATTTGATCTAGTTCAACAAATGCTGATCAAGCAAGTGCTATTTGCAGAGTCCTGTGTTCCATGGTGGGGAGCTACTAGGCCTGTATATGACAGGGTGACATTTCTTAAGAAGCTTAGAGCTGTCCTCCTTAGCAGATCAGGAGGATCCCTGAAGGCAATGGGCCATGCCCTGCTAACTTTGGATCAAAGGGCCCCAATGACAGGGAATCCTTATGGACCTAGGACATCCTGAGATCAGGGACTGTGTTCCCCTTCTTAGTTCAGAAATTTCCTGATGGTAGAAGCTAGGTCTCCCACTTAGACTTGACAATGGTGTGCATCCCTTTCGGATCTGGGCCTCTCCTACTGCAAACTTATGTCTGCATTTAGATCTGAGTCTCCCTTGTAGCTGGGAAGTGTGTCTCTTTCAGACCTGAGGCTTCCTGAGGTCAAGGCCTGTGGTGTCTCCACCCTTCACACAAGGGAATCTCCTAAGAGGGGGTCTCCCCATCTTAGCCCAGCTCCCCGGATTCCTGGCTTCTATTCTTAGGCCCCCTTCCCCATCCCCTTTAATCTCTTTTTTTAGAGCCTAAGGTATCTGCACATGCCCCTCCTTCACCTCCTCCCTCTTCTGGTCTCTCAGTTTGATTAGCTTGAAAATATCAGGTTGGGGAAAGATGGCTATAAAAAAATCACTCTTTCCAACGGTCTGTGCTCCCAACAGAAGATTTCCTTATCTCCTGCCTACAGTCTGTGGAGTTTTCTTTTTAATTTTAATAACCAAGCAGATCTTGTCCTTTGCAAGAGAACATGACAGCCTTTCATGCCTGCAAAGCCCCTTCAAGTGTGAGGACCCTCCTGTTCCCTCACCCACCCCTCCTTTCCTCTGCTTTGCTGTGGACAAATTGACAAGAAGGACTTCAGGCCCCTCCAGGGATCACATCTTCCCTAAGAGGGAAGGGCTTTGCCAGCCCAAATCCATCAAGGGAGGGGTAACTTGAAATCACCCCTACAGCCACACTATGCTCTGGGGTCTTGGGATGAGCACTATTCCTAAATCATTCCCCCACTAACCTGTCTCTTTTCCTGAAATTCCGTTACTTTCCTTTGATGTTATCGGAAGCCTTGTTCCCCCCCTCCACTTCTTCCTCACTGGCCTTTTCCTCTTGTGCTTGAATTAGCATCACTGGAGTCCTCCCCTCTCCCCCCAGCCCCTGAAACTGCACTGCAGCCCCCACAAGCCTTTCACTGTGCCACATGCCACCAAGATTAGTTTATTCCTTTGGGCTCAGTCTTATCCTCTCAAGTTTTGTCCATGAAAAAGCCAATCCTCTGGGGAAGGTGGGAGCATATTTTTATTCACTATCTCTGTAAAAAGGAACTTAAAGGGAAGAAATCTGGTCCAGTGGTAAGGAGACCTGGGCTTTAATTTCTACTTTTTCATTTTTTCACTGTGAGCCTGGGCAAATCACATTCCTTCTTGGAACTTCAGTTTTCGTCTCTGAAAAATGAAAGGACTAGAACCCATAACTTTTTAGGTCCTTTTATACTATAAAATTCTAAGATTTTAATGGCATAATTTCAGTGTGACAGACTGCTGGAGGAGATAATTATGGGCACAGGGCTTTTGTGGGAGCCATGAAATTCCCCACCTCAGATGTAGCTTGCTCTACCTACTTAGACTCAACAGAAGGAAAATTTCTTATCTATCCTGGGCTGTCCTAAGAGGTGGTGACCTCCCTGCCACTAAGAGTATTTAAGCAGAGGCCAAATGGTCTTTTCTCTTGAAGATTGTAGAGAGGATTCTTGAACTGGGTGGGAGGTTGGACTAGATGCCTGCTAGGTACCTTTCTAGGTTCTATCTACCTAGATATTCTATGATTAAGATTTTAACATCTTGTGTTATGACTTGGCCAGGCATACAAGACTCTATGGGCCTCCAATTAGAGGGGATTTATTACCTCTCAAGGCAGCCCATTTCATTTCTGCACAGCTTTAATTGTTAGGAAAATTTTCCAGACATGAATCCTACACTTGAAGACAGTTATGGTGCCAGCCTCCTCTGGCTCCCTGCCTTTCCTTCTCCAAGTAAAATAGCCAGACAGTTTCAGTTCCTTCATCTGTTCCCTATATGATATAGATTCAAATCCTTTCATCATTTTGATTGCCTTCTTCTAGATTCTCCTATATAGGTTATCTATTTCTTAAGCTGAGGTTCTCAGATTTGAATACGACATTCTAACTGTGGTCTCACCAGGGCCCAGTATAAAGTGTCCTCTCAGGTCTTGAAAATTATTCCCGTGATAATGCAATTCAAGATTGTATTAGCTTTTTATAGCTATCATAATATTGATGACAATATTGATATTATAGCCCATTAAAAATGCCAGCTCTTTTTTTCTTTTTAATACTAAATTCTTGGCTGGTCTGTACTTGTGAAATTGATTTTTTGAACCCACCTGTGAGACTTTACATTTATCCCTGTTGAATTTCATCTTATTAGATTCAGTTCAATGCTGTCAAGATCTTTTTGGATTCTGACTGTTATTCAGTGTGTAAGCTATTCCTCCTAGCTTTGTGGCACCTACCATTTTGATGAGCATGCCACCAATGCTTTTATCAAAGGTACTGAAAATCATGTTAAAGAGTACAGAGGCAAGCTGAGATCGCTGGGGCATTCCACTGGAGAATTCCTGACAAGTTCACATTGATTAATGAAAATATTTGAATTCATCCATTTAGTTTGCTCAATCTCTCCACTTTTTCATTTGTTCCAATCCTACAAAGTCACTAGGGCCCTAGTGATGTATCCTGGAAATGACAGAGCTGCAACAAATGGGCTTGTGTACTGAGTAGAATGCATAATCTCAGAGTCAGGGCCTATACATAGATGGAGGATCATAAAATTATAGATTTAGACTTGGAAAGTACCTTAGAGTCTAATCCCCTCATTTTACAAATGAGTAAAAGGAGGCATAGTGAATTTGAATGGTTTGTCTAAGCTCACAGAGTTAATAAGTAAAAGAGCCAGGATTTGAACCAGGTCCTCTGGCTCCAAATATAGAACATTTCCCAAAGTGCTCTGCTATTATTCAAATATTATGTGATATGTAGTCTGGCATTTCCTCCATGATAACTCTTATTGCCTACCTATAGATAGCCTAGTACGGAGGGCGAAATCTATCCTAACATAGGTGCAGAATCTTGAGTGAATCCAACCTAGCTTCCTACCTTGTGCATCAGTTGCTCCTATAGTGTTCAATCACTATTTAAATGCCTCCAGTGACAGGAAATTTACTATCTTGCAATAAAACCCATTTTGCAGCTGATTTCAATGCCTATTTTCAATGCTTATTTCCTAAGAGGAAGCTCTTTCTTACACTGAACCAAGAAAATCTGCCTTCTTGTAATTTCCATGAATTACTCCTTCCTAAAATGTGGCATCGAGAATTGCACACACTACTCCAAGTGTGGTCTCAGCATAGCATGACTATTATCTCTTTTGTTCTGCACATCACCCCTGAATGAAGGAAGTCTAAGGTCACCTCATTTTAGGGTGAGGGTAGTATCTTTCATTTTCCGAAATCCTCTTCTGGGATTGAAGTTTTAGATTTTTTCTAGACCCACAGGGCAGAAATGGAATGCTGGATGGAAGGTGCAGAGTCAGACTTCTGATCAGTGTAAGGAACACTTTTCTTAATGTTTAAATTTTTCCCAAGGCAAGATAGTTTGTCTTGGGAGATAATGAATTGCCATACGTAAAAGGGAATCTTGTTTAATATCTCTTATAAGTGATCACCCAATTAAGTGAAACCATTTATTAAACGGTATTATGTACCAGGAAATGGTACATTTGGTCTACAAAGAAAAAAACCCACAAAAATAGTTGTTGCCCTCAAGAAGCTTACATTCTAATAGGGGGAAACAGCATAGAAATATGTAGGTATAAGCAAGATATATACAAAGTGGATCCAAAGAAACCTTGTAGGTGTTATTCTATCAGTCAGGGAGACTCAGGAACATTTCCTGCAGAAAATGGTGCTTAAGCTAAGTCTTGAAGGAAGCCAGGGATCCTAAAATTAGGAAGATGAAGAGGGAGAAGATTCCAGGCATAGTGAGCAGACAGTGCAGACAGAGAGAGATGGAGTGTGTGGAATGGCAAGGGGGGTGGTATCACTAGCCAGCATCAGAGTCACGTGTAGGAAGACTAGGAAACTAGGGTGTGACCAAATTGTGAAGAATTTTAAATGCCAAATAGAGGAATTTATATTTTATCTTAGAGGTAATAGGGAGTCACTATTGTTTATTGAGTAGTAGGGTAATTAATGCAGTCAGATTTGTACTTAAGGAAAATCACTTTGGCAGGTAAGTGAAGGTTGGAATAAAGTGGGGAAAGATGAGGCTAAGTAGGAAGCTATTTCAAAAGTCTTGGTGAGAGGTGATGAGGGTATGGATTAAGGTAGTAGCTGTGTGAGTAGAGAGAAAATATCTAAGAGAGAGCTTGTGGAGATAGAAAGATATGTATGGGCAACAGAGTGGATAGGGGTGGTGAGCAAGGAGTCCAAGATGGCACTGAGATGAAAATCTGACTGAAAGGATAGATGCAACAGTGATGGAGAAGAGAAAAATGAAAATGGATTCTGTTCTGGACATGTTGAGTTTGAGATGTCTATAGAACATTCATTCTGAAGTATCTAATAGGCAGTAGGTACTGCAGCAACACATGAGAGAGACCAGGCTATGTCTGTGTGTACGTGTGTATGTGTGTGTGTGTTTGTGTGCACACATGAACATGTGCACATATGTGTATGTGTATATATGTGTGTATATATCCTGTATATGTTGTTGTTCAGTCATTCAGTCATGTCCGAGTCTTCGTGACCCAATGGTCTACAGCATGTCAGGCATTTCTATTGTCCATTATCTCCTGAAGTCTATCGAAGCTCATGTTCATTGCTTCCATGACACTATTCATTTCATCCTCTGCCATCCCCTTTTCCTTTTGCCTTCAATCTTTCCCAACATCAAGATCTTTTCCAATGAGTCCTGTCTTCTCATTATGTGCCCAAAGTATTTAAGCTTCAACTTCAGTATCTGACTTTCCAGTGAATACTCTGAATTAATTTCTTTAAGTTTTGACTGATTTGAACTCCTTACTAGCCAATGGACTTTTAAAATTCTTCTCCAGCACCCCAGTTTGAAAGCATCGATTCTGTGGCACTCAGCTTTCTTTATAGTCCATCTCTCACAGTCATACATCACTACTGAAAAAACACAGCTCTGACTATTTAGGCCTTTGTCGACAAGGTGATGTATGCTTTTTAGTATGCTGTCCATATTTTCCATAGCTTTTCTTCCAAGGAGCAAGTGTCTTTTAATTTCATGGCTGCAGTCACTGTCTGCAGTGATCTTTGGGCCCAAGAATATAAAATATGACACTACTTCCATTTCTCCTCCCTCTATTTGCCAGGAAGTGATGAGACTAGTTGCCAAGATCTTAGTTTTTTTATATTAAACTTCAAGCCAACTATTACACTCTTCTCTTTCATTCTCACCAAGAAACTTTAATTCTTCTTCATTTTCTGCCATTACAGTGACATCATCTGCATATCTGAAACTGTGGATATTTCTTCTGGCTATTTTAATTCTGGCTTTTGATTCATCCAGCCTGGCATTTCACATGATATTCTCTGCACATAAGTCAAATAAATAAGGTGACAATATACATTTTTGTACTCCTTTTTTAATCTTAATCCAATCAGTTGTTCCAAGTTTGATTTTAGCAGTTGCTTGTTAGCCCACATATAGGTTACTGAGGGGACAAGGAAGGTGATCTAGTATCCCCATCTCTTTGAGGACCTGCCACATTTTGTTATGATCCACACAGTCAAAGGCTTTAGTGTAGCCAATGAAAAAGAAGTAGATGTTTTTCTGGAACCCCCTTGCTTTCTCCATAATCCAGTGAATGTTGGCAATTTGGTCTCTAGTTCCTCTGCCTCTTCAAGAATTCTGCCTCTTCTGGTAATTCTTAGTTCACATATTGCTGAAGCCTAGCTTGAAGAATCTTAAGCATAACCTTGCTGGCATATGAAATGTGCAAACTCTTCAGCAATTTGAGCATTCTACGGCATTTCCCTTCTTTAGGATTGGGATATAAACCAATCCAATGGCCACTGTTGAGTTTTCTAAATTTGTTGGCTTATTGAGTGCAACACTTTAGCAATGCCTTCTTTTAGAATTTCAGATATCTCAGCTGGAATTCCATCACCTCCACTAGCCTTATTGTTAGCAATGTTTCCTGAGGCCCACTTGACTTCACTCTCCAAGATGTCTGGCTCTAGATCAGTAACCACATCATCATGGTTATCAGTGATGTTAAGATCTTTTTTGTTTAGTTCTTGTCTATATTGTTGCTATCTCTTCTTAATTTCTTCTACTTTTGGTAAGTCCCTACCATTGTTGTCTTTTATCCTGCCCGTTTTTGCATGAAAGAGTCTCTTGATATCTCTAATTTTCTTGAAGACTTCTTGTTTTTCCCATTCTATTTTCTTCTATTTTTATTGCTCATTTAAGACAACCTTATCTTTCCTTATTCTCTAAAATTCTGTATTCAGTTGAGTATATCATTCCCTTTCTCCTTTCCCTCAGCTATTTGTAAAACCTCATCAGTCAGCCACTTTGTTTTCTTACTTTCCTTTTCTCTTTGGAGTATTTTTTTTGTTGCTGCTTTCTGTTGCATTTGTCCTTTGTTCTCGAAGAGGACCATGCATCAGGTAAATGATGACAGGACTTGCAGTTGATTTTTATTTTAGTGAGGGAGGGCTGTACAAGGTCAGCAGCCTCACTTTCTACTCCAGAGCCATCTGAGTCCAATGGCCTAATATTCAGCAGGATGACTGGAGATGGCCCAGGATGCATTGGGAGACTGGCCTTTTCCGGCTAAGGTCTTTTCAGGTTCTTACTTTGAGTGAGGTAATGCCTATTCAGTGAATAGGCCTTTTAAAGAAGTTAATCAAGGGATAACCACTTTAATCAAAACTCAAAAAAAATCAAAGTGGGAGAGGAAGACCCTCAGGGTTCTTTGCCGAAGGAGAAATAGTTACTGTACAATTTTGTGAACCTTTGTCTTAATTCTTTCAGGGACTCTATTTACCACATCTAATACTTTAAATCTATCATCACTTCCATTTTGTATTCATAATGGATGTTATTTAGGTCGTACTTACATGATGTGATGGTTTTTCCTACTTTCCTCAACTTAAGCCTGAGTTTTGCAATAAGTTCATTATTGGAGCCACAGTTGGCTCTAGGTTTTGTTTTACCTGACTGTATAGAACTTTTCCGCCTCTGGCTGCAAAGTAGATAATCATTCTTTTTCTTTTTAATTTAAATTTAAGTTTATTTATTTAACATATTTAGTTTTCAGCACTCATTTTCACAAGAGTTTGAATTACAAATTTTCTCACCATTTTTGCCCTCCCCCCACTCCAAGATGGCATATATTCTGGTTGCCCTGTTCCCTAGTCAGCCCTCCCCTCTGTCACCCCACTCCCCTTCCATCCCCTTTTCCCTTCCTGTCATGAAGGGCAAGACAAATTTCTACACCCCATCTTACTTTCTAGTTGCATGCAAAAACTTTTTTTTTTGTTTTTGAATATCTGTTTTTAAAACTTTGATTTCCAAATTCTCTCCCCTCTTCCCTTCCCACCCACCCTCCCTAAGAAGTCAAGCAATTCAACATAGGCCACATGTGTATCATTATGTATAACCCTTCCACAATACTCATGTTGTGAAAGACTAACAATATTTTGCTCCATCCCAACCCATCCCCCTTTATTGAATTTTCTCCCTTGACCCTGTCCCCTTTTGAAAGTGTTTGTTTTTGACTACCTCCACCCCCATCAGCCCTCCCCTCCATCACCCCCCCTTTTTATCTTCTTCCCTCTTCTTTCCTGTGGGGTAAGATTCCCAATTGGGTATGTATGGTATTCCCTCCTTAGGCCAAATCTGATGAGAGCAAGGTTCACTCATTCCCCTCCTCATCTGCCCTCTCCCCTCCTCCCACAGAACTGCTTCCTCATGCCACTTTTATGCGAGATAATCCACCCCATTCTATCTCTCCCTATCTCCCTCTCTCAATTTATTCCTCTCTCATCCCTTAATTTCCTTTAGATATCTTCCCTTCATCTTCAACTCACCCTGTGTCCTCTCTCTCTCTCTCTCTCTCTCTCTCTCTCTCTCTCTCTCTCTCTCTCTTTATATATACACACATAGGTATATACATACATATACATTCACATATATATATATATATGTATATATATATATATACATAAACATATATGTATGCGTATTCCCTTCAGCTACCCTAATACAGAGGTCTCATGAATCATACATGTCATCTTTCCATGTAGGAATGTCAACAAATCAGTTCAACTTTAGTAAGTCCCTTGCAATTTCTTTTTCTTGTTCTTGTTCTTGATTATCTTTTCATGCTTCTCTTGATTCTTGTGTTTGAAAGTCAAATTTTCTATTCAGTTCTGGTCTTTACACTGAGAAAGCTTGAAAGTCCTCTATTTTATTGAAAATCCATATTTTGCCGTGGAGTATGATACTCAGTTTGGCTGGGTAGGTGATTCTAGGTTTTAATCCTAGCTCCATTGACCTCCGAAATATTGTATTCCAAGCCCTTCAATCTCTTAATGTAGAGGCTGCCACATCTTGGATTATTCTGATTGTGTTTCCACAATACTCAAATTGTTTCTTTCTGGCTGCTTGTAGTATTTTCTCCTTGATCTGGGAGCTCTGGCATTTGACGACAATATTCCTGGGAGATTTCTTTTTGGGATCTATTTGAGGAGGTGATCGATGGATTCTTTCAATTTATATTTTACCCTGTGGCTCTAGAATATCAGGGCAGTTCTCCTTGATAATTTCTTGAAAGATGATATCTAGGCTCTTTTTTTGATCATGGCTTTCAGGTAGTCCAATAATTTTTAAATTCTTTCTCCTGGATCTATTTTCCAGGTCAGTGGTTTTTCCAATGAGATATTTCACATTGTCTTCCATTTTTCCATTCCTTTGGTTCTGTTTTATAATATCTTGATTTCTCATAAAGTCACTAGCTTCCACTTGCTCCAATCTAATTTTTAAAGTAATATTTTCTTCAGTGGTCTTTTGGACCTCCTTTTCCATTTGGCTAATACTGCCTTTCAAGGCATTCTTCTCCTCATTGGTTTTTTGGAGCTCTTTTGCCATTTGAGTTAGTCTGCTTTTTAAGGTGTTGTTTTCTTCAGTGTATTTTTCAGTATTTTTTTGGTCTCCTTTAGCAAGTTGTTGACTTGTTTTTCATGGTTTTCTCGCATTCTTCTCATTTCGCTTCCCAATTTTTCCTCTACTTCTCTAACTTGCTTTTCCAAATCCTTTTTGAGCTCTTCCATGGCCTGGGACCAGTTCATGTTTTTCTTGGAGGCTTTTGGTGTAGGCTCTTGCACTTTGTTGACTTCTTTAGACTGTATGTTTTGGTCTTCTTTGTGACCAAAGAAAGAATGCAAAGTCTGAGACTGAATCTCAGTGCGTTTTCACTGCCTGGCCATATTCCCAGCCAACTAACTTGACCCTTGAGTTTTTCAGTGGGGTATCACTGCTTGTAGACTAGAGAGTTCTATGTTCCACGTTTAGGGGGGAGGTGCCGGCTCTGCCACACCAGCACTGCTCCTGCCCCAAGAACCCCCAACCCGGACTGGGCTTAGATCTTCAGCAGGCTCTGCACTCCTGCTGTGATCTGCCACTTAATTCCTGCCACCAGGTGGGCCTGGGACCGGAAGCAACAACAGCTGTAGCTGCCCCACCTCCGCTGTCCCTGGGGCTGGAAGCCGAACCTTGAACTCCCTCCACTCCCGCAGCTTTTCCCACTAACCTTCTCTGCAGTTTTTGGTGTTTGTGGGTTGAGAAGTCTGGTAACTGCTGCAGCTCACTGATTCAGGGCAGCTCCTGGTCTGGTTGGTCCAAGCTGCTCAGGCTGGGCTCTGCTTCCACTCCCTTCCCAGCTCCCAGCTCCATGTGGGATAGACCTCACCCAGAGACCATCCAGGCTGTCCTGGGATGGAGCCCTGCTTCCCTCTACTGTTTTGTGGGTTCTGCCATTCTAGAATTGGTTCAGAGCCATTTTGTATAGGTTTTTGGAGGGACTCGGTAGGGAGCTCACTCTAGTCCCTGCTTACCAGCTGCCATCTTGGCTCCGCCCTGATAATCATTCTGATTTTGATCTTGACTATCTGATGATATCCAAATATAGAACTGCCTTTTGGGCTATTGGAAAAGAGTGTTTGCTATGACCAGCAAGTTATCTTCACAAATTTCTATTAGTCTCTGCCCTGCTTCATTTTATACTCCATGGCCAAATTTGCCTGTTACTCCACTTATCTCTTTATTTGCTTTCCCCTACAATGAATATGACCTTTTTGGGTGTTACTTGTAGAAGACATTTTAGGTCTTCATAGAAGTGATCAACTTTGTCCTCTTTGGCATCGGTAGTTAGAGCATCGGCTTCCATCACTGTGGTGCTGAGTGGTTTTCTTTGGATTCAGATATCATTCTGTCATTTTTGAGATTATACCTTGTACTGTTTTCCTCACCCCTTTATTGATTATGAGGACTACTGCATTTCTTCTAAGGGATTCTTGCCCACAGTGGTATGTGATATGATCATGTGAATTAAATTCATCCAATTATGTCCATTTAAGCTCACTAACACCCAAGATATTGAGATTTAATCTTTCCATCTCCTGTTTGACCGCATTCATCTTACCTTGTTTCATAGATCTTATATTCCAGGTTCCTATGCAGTATTGATCTTGAATGGATCAGGCTTTCCTTTTGTCACCAGATGCATCTGCAGATAAACTTTCTTTTGGCTTTGGCCCAGCCACTTTATTACTACTGGAACTGCTTGTAGTTGTCCTTTGCTCTTCTCCAGTAATGTGTTGAGCACCTTTGAACCTGAGGAACTCATCTTCTGGAGTTGTCTCTTTTATCATTTCAATACTTTCCATGGGATTTTCTTGACAAAGTTACTGGAGTGGTTTGCCATTTTCTTCTCCAGCTCACTTTATAGGTGGGGAAGCTGAAACAAACATGGTTAATTGACTTGGCCAAGGTCATACAGCTAGTAAGTGTTCAAGGACAGATTTGAACTCAGGAAGAAGAATCTTCCTGACTCCTGTCCTGGCACTCTATCTACTGTGTCACCTATCTGCCCCCCTCTATCTTTCTAACTCTCTTTCACACATACTACATCATATATATATATATATATACATATATATGTATATATATATAATATGATGTTACTATATAACATTTAATATGTGTGTGATCTGTGTAGAGAATATAATTAAATGCTTGGGAGCATATGGGATAATAAATGTTCAGAGACTAAAGAGAAAAAAGAGAAAGGGACCCAGGCCTTAGGTGACACCTGCCATTAGTGTACATGACTTGGAGGAAGAGACACCAGGGTAAAATGAGAAGGGTAGGAAAAATCCCAAGAGAGAATGGTGTCAGGAAAACCCAGAAGAGAGAGCATGTCTCAATGGGGTTAAGAAGTATGAGAATTGGGAACAGGCCATTAGATTTGGCAATTAAAATATCATTGGTAACTTAAGAGAGAGCAGTTTCTGTTACAGGATCAGGTTTGCTAAGAGGATGAGAGAAGAGGAAAAGAAGACATTGAGTGTAGACAGTTTTTTTAAGGAATTTACCAAAAAAGTGGAAGACTGTTAGAGAGAAATAAGCAGTATTCATACTCTTGACATTTCCATTGCCCACAAATGTTCCAAATGAGAATAGCAAGATTTGATTAGATTTTTTAAAAATTGATGGGGGATACTTAGCTACTTTTGTCAGTGTCAAGGAAGGAATCCTTGGCAGGGAGAGACCATAGATTAGAGAGGGGGAGATGGTAATGGGGGTAATTTTCTGCAGAAAGGAGGGGATGAGATCAAGGATACAGGTAGGGTGGTTGGTCTTAATAAGGAGAAGGATTACTGCTTCACCAAAGGGGGAAGAGGAGATACTGGAAGATGGTGACAGGGGCATGTGAGATGAAGGGAAAAGGAGAAAAAGGAATTCACAGTAAATAAACTCATTTTTTTCAATGAAATATGAGACAAAATCATAAGTTGAGAGGGTAAGGATAGTGAGTTCTATGAGAAACCTGAAGAGAGAAATAATGGTTTGGAACATTTGCTGTGGTGATTAGAATAGGGAATTAATTAGGGAAGAATAGGATTGCCCTGCTATAGGAAGAAGCCAGTTGAAATTAGGCAGCATAAATTTATAGTGAGCCCAATCAGTATAGCTTCATGGCTTTCTCCAGAACCACATGAATGGGAGCAAAGGAGGCAGATGATATGACTGATGCAGGGTTGGGGTGTGGCAAGCAGTGGTTAGTGACAGGACAAGACAGTAAAGGACTTGGATGTAGATGAAAATATGCAGTTTAACTGGTTCCCCAAAGGGTTAAGGCTGGGAATGAAGGAGAATATAATCAGAACAGAGGTGATGATCTGGGAAAATATTGAGGAGTGTAGTATTTGAAAGTCACAGTAAAGATGAATAGGTTTAGGTTTAATAAGGCACAGGGAGAGATGGAATGATAAAAGATTATGATTATGTAATAGTATTTCAGAATTCTTGAAAATGGAAGTGGAATATTTGTGGGTGATGGGAAGATCAAGAGTATTAACATCGGTGTGTATAATTGAGGTGGTATGGAGGAGAAAGTTTGGGAGCTGAGTGGATTAAAGAACTGAGAAGTTCTTTGAGAAAGTGTCAGCATTGAAATCCCCTTGCATAAGGGAAGGAGTTGGGGAGGAGAGAAAAACAGTTGGAATGGAGATGAGACAAGCAATGAGTTCCATAAGAAAAGAGAAAAAAAAATCTTAGGAGTCATTGCATAAAGGTCACCAATGTATGAACTGAGTGATAAATTTGAAACTCCAAGGAAGAGATTGCTGAATGCTAGTGATAGAGGGAAGGACTAGTTGATACAATAGAGACAAGGGATATTCTGACTCTTTCATTGCAACTGTGTTTTGGAAGATTTAGAAAAGTCACAATGAGTACTGGAAAGAATACTGATAAGGATGGCCATGGTCATCTAGGGGAATCTAGGGTTCAGTGAGTACCAGAAGAGGGAAGGAACAGGACAAGAAGCAGTCTAAAAGAAGGAAATTTATTAAACATAGACCAAGCCTTCTGGAGTGCACAGTGGAAGGGAAAGGCAGATCTAGACTGAGTAGGGTTGAGGTGGATTGGAAAGAGGGAGTAGAAAGAAGGGATTTGGAGAGTGTGTGGGTTTGCTCTCCTTCACACTTCAGTTTGGGAACTCATCACTGGCAGAACATGGTGAATAAGAGAAGGCTTCCTTAAAGACTTAGGAGTAGAGGTGAGTTTTGTTTCACACTGTTGTCAGGAGTGTGATACTTTAGAGAGATACTTTAGCGCTAGATTGAGTACAGGCATACTTTGGAGATATTGTGGGTTTGGTTCCAGACACAATAAAAGGAATATTGCAATAAAGTGAATCATATGAGTGTTTTCAGTTTCCTAGTACATCGAAAAGTTATGTTGATACCATTCTGTAGTGTATTAAGTGTGTAGTAGTATTATGTCTAAAAAGTGTATGTACCTTAATTAAAAATTCTTTGTGCTAAAAACAATGCTAAACATCATTATCTGAACCTTCAGTGAGTCATAATCTTTTTGTTGGTGAAGGGTCTTAGCCTTGATGTTGATGGCTGCCTACTGATCAGGGTGGTAGCTGCTGAAGGTTGGGATGGCTGTGGCAATTTCTTAAAATGAGACATCAATGAAGTTTGCCACATTGATTGACTCTTCCTTTCATGAAAGATTTCTTTGTCGCATGCAGGGCTGTTTGACAGCATTTTACCCACAGTAGAACTTCTTTCAAAATTGGAGTCACAATCCTCTCAGACCCTGCTGCTGCTTTATCAACTAAGTTTATGTAATATTCTTCAATATTGTTGTGTCTCGGGAAACAGGGAGGCCTGAGATGAGAAAGAGAGATGGTAGAATGGCTGGCCGGTGGAGCAGTCAAGAACACATACAACACTCATTAATTGTTTGCAGTCTCATATGGGTCCCATCTGTGGTGCCCCCAAAGCAATTACACTAGTAACATCAAAGATCACTCATCAGAGATCACCATAAAAGATACAATAATAATGAAATAGTGTGAAATATCGTGAAAATTACCAGAATCGGACACAGAGACACGTGTGAGCATGTGCTGTTGGAAAAACGGCACCAACAGACTCTCAAGGCAGAGTTGCCAAACTTTCAATTTGTAAAAGATGCAGAAGTATCTGCAAAGCCCAATAAAGTGAAGTGCAATAAGACAAGGTGTGTCTGTATAGAGATCTGACTTCTCCTCCTCCTCTCTCGATCACTGACACACTCTATGGCCATGGAGAACACACATGTTCTTTCTCTGGGTCTCTATCTCCTTGACTCTAAAATTATGAGGTGGACTAAGTTATATTCATAGTCCTTCCCAGTTCTAATACCTTTTGAAGTCCTTTCTCATAAGCTCATTAATCCTTGCATTTATTCTGTGCAACATCTAGAACAATGATTATTAGGAAAATTTTACAGATTAGAAGGTTGAGGCCCAGAAAGGGGAGTAAGTTCTCCCCAATGGGGAATCATCTTCACCATTTCACAAATTCAGGCTACCTTAAAAGATACCAGAGCAAGATTAGTTCCCAGCCAAGTGTCTTACCTAGGGACTTCGAAGCTGCCCTTCAGTGAACTGAGTGTTGATCAGGTCTGACAGGCATGATAATAGAAAGCCAAATAGGTTTCTCAAAGAACAGGCCATCATGCTGTATCTGAATAGGCCCTTGTCACCTGCTAAGTCCAGAAAAATCAGGACATTCCCCAGCACCCCAAGAGCCATGGAGGCAGATCATATGTTGCCAGCACCCTGAAAATAGAGGGGTTCTGCTAGAGGGATCATAGACCAGTTATGCAATCATAGAATGTCAAAGATGGGAGGGGTCTTAGGCTGTGAGGCATAGAATATTAGAGCTAGAAGGGATCTTACAGTATAGGTATATACATGGCATGCTGAATATAGCATGCCTCATTTGGAATCATGAAGACTTGAGTTCAAATTCACCCTCAGACACCTAGTAGCTCAATGACCCTGGGCAAGTCACTTATATTCTGCAGCCTCAATTTTCTCATTTGTAAAATGCAGATAATATTTTGATTTATTTCACAGGGTTATTGTGAGAATAAAATGAAAACATACATGCTTTGCTGTAAACCTCAAATCTATATAAATGATAGGAATTATTATAATTATTGTTATGGCATGGAATGTTAGAATGGGAAAAGAACTTGGAAGGGAAACTAAAAGACATCAAATCCAATCCCTTATTTTGCAAAAGAGGAAGCTGAGGAGTAAAGGGAAGATGGGATTCACTCAAAGTTACCAATGTAGTAAATACAGGAGCCGAGGCTGGATCCCAGGTGTCCATACTAGAATCTAAATCACTTGTCCTTGCTATTATAAAATAAAGGAATTGGAAGTCATTAACATTAGAGTAGTTAACACTGTCACCCAGAGGTGGAAAGGACTTCAGAGTTCATACGGTGAGTTCATACGTACGGCGAGTCCAACCAGATTCCTCTTTCTTCCCACCCCCTACAACATCCACAAGAGGTTATCCAGCCTCTGTCCATAGATCTCCAGAAATCTGGAACCCAGTACCTCTCAAGGCAGCCCATCGAACTTTGGGACACCATTGATTGTCAAGACTTTTTCCTCCTTACATAAATCATAAATTTGTCCCCTTGAAAACCACTCCTTCGTACTTAGTTTCTGTCCACTGGGACCAAGGGAAAAAAGACTACTCTTTCTTTTGTATACAGCCATCTGAGTACTTGAAGTCCTGTCAAAAACAATCAGGCTGCCAGCTTAGTCTTCTCTAGGCTAAATATCACCTTTGGTTCGACATGCTATAATAATTATAACAATAACAATAGGTAGCATTTTAAAATTAAAATTTAATGCTTAAATTTAAAATTAAAATTTAAGAGCACTTAACATATGTAAGTCTTTCATTCCCTGGAACTGCCCACCATGATTCAATTTCCTTCTCCAATTGGTGAACTCTTCTTAGAACCTTCAGTTTGAGGAAGGGCCCAGACCAGTCATCCTTCATTCTCTAGTCCTTGCCACCATGTCCCTTTGAAGGTGTTTTCCTCTCCAATCCTCCCCTTTCAGCTCCCTTAAATGTATTGCCTTCCCCATTAAAATGTAGGCTCTTTGAAGAAAGACTACTTTCTTTTTGCTTGTATTTGGATCATCAGTACTTAGCCCAATGCCTACCACACAGCCATTTTTCAGTCAACAACCATTTATTAAGCTATCACGGGCCAGGTGCTGTGCTACGTGCTGGTATACAAAGAAAAGCAAAAGACATTTCCAGAATTTGAAGAGGTCACAATTGAGTCAGGGAAACAATACGCAAATAGCTATGTACAAACAAGCTATAGACAGGATAAACAGGAAGTAATCTGCAAAAAGAAGGCACTGGAATTAAGAGAGATTGGAAAAGGTTTCATATAGCAGGTGAGATTTTAGTTGGGGTTTGTGCCCACGAAGAGAAAGACAAAAAACCTATCAGTGTGGGGGCAGCCCATCCAGGACTTCTTCTGGGGCCAGTGTCTGTCCCTCTGCTTGCATTTTTTAGAAAGCTATTTGGTATTCTCTCCAGGTCCTTGCCTAGGAAACTTGCTGGCTCCAGTGAACAGCAACCCCGAGAGCGGCTGACCTAATTGTTTTAATGGTTTATAATCAGATGGTAATGGGTGTATTTGTACACACAGAATGCTCAGAACTGCAGGTGTGAAGAACAGATTCTAGGTAGAATTTTTTCCTCAGAAGGTTTCCCTTTGCCTGCCAGCCATATGAACAGGAGCTGTCCCAGTTAAGTGATTTTTTTTCTTCTATATAGTGAAAATTACCCTTGGACTCCCTGCTGGGTTCAGCTATGCATTTCCACCAGAAGATTCCCCCTAGGCCAGTTCAAGTGGTCCTTAGAAATAGTGATATTCCCTTTCCCTATAATCTCTAGGTCCCGAGCATAATACCCTGATGGGAGTTGGAAAGAGCTTTGGAAACAGAAGACCTGATTTCTAATCACAACTCAGTTCCTCCCATGTTGGATGACTTTGGACAAGGCATCTGGGCTCTCAAAGCCTAGGTTTCTTTGACTGCCCAATGGTGGTGATGATCTCTATTCAAATCCCCTCATGGCACTGTTGTGAAGAACACATGAGATAATGTACCCATGGCATTTTATGATAAAGTGCTGAATAAGCTTGAGATGTCACTGTCATCTTACACTTCCCTGTGACCCTCCTCCAATTAAATTGAGATTTAGACATGTCCATGATTACATGAATGGAAGGAGCATGACTGTTCATCTCAGCCTTGTAATTCCTTCTCATCCAGGCAGTGTAGTTCTATTGCATGGCTTCCCCATAGAACACCCAGTGTGTTCTAGGTTTTCATAAATCTTTTAACTCCTTGGAGACGCCAATGCAGTGCTCAGACTGTCCATCTGTTGTCTTTCATTTTTACTATGCTTCTGGCTCATTTTCTCTTTCAGTCAATTCAGTCCAGTTAAAATCAACTCAACTAGCATTTCATTTGGGTGTCTGAAAGGGTAGAGGCTGGGATACAAAGATGAGCACGACATGATCTCTGACTTCAAGGAGCCCACATTCTAATATTATTTGTTCTCTCAAGTCTCTTCTCTGCTTTAAGTCTCTTTTCTCTCTAGGCCACATTCTATAATAACTGCCACTAACCACATAACTTCTCTACTCAAACAATACTGCTTGTTGTCTCTGGAATATAATACAAGCTTCTCTGTTTACCAGTCTATCCCCTATCTATCTTTTCTCCCTCATTGTACGTTAGGTGGCACAGTGGATAGGGTCTTGGGCTAGAAATCAAGGAGTTGTTGTTGAGTTGTGTCCAACACTTTGTCACACCATTTGGGGTTTTCTTGGCAAAGATAGTGGAGCGGTTTGCCATTTCCTTTTCCAGCTCACTTTACAGACAAGGAAACTGAGGCAAACTGGCTTAAGTGACTTGTCCAGGGTCACACAGCTAATAAGTATCTGACGCCAGATTTGAACTCAGGAAGAGATCTTCCTGACTCCAATCATAGTACTCTATTCATTGTACCACCATTACCCAAAGTCAGGAAGACCTGAGTTAAAATCCAATCTCTAGCACCTACTAGCTGTGCGATGCTGGGGCATTTAAGTTCTTTCCATCCCAGTTTCATAAGTGCAAAGTAGAATCAATAATAATGCATCCCTTACAGGGTTGTTGCGAGGAACAATGCACAGTGCCCGGGCACATCACGGGTACATAAGAAATGCTTATTCCCTTCTCTTCCCTAGTCCTTGTTTCTTTACAATCCCAGGTAAACTGGCCTTCTGTCTCCACACATACTTTCCATCTTTCATCTTTGTGTCTTTTCAATGACTGTTCCCTCATTCACGGAATACACCCCTTCCTTACCCTTCCTTCATTGAAGCCCTCTTCCTTCAATACTCAGTTCAAACACTCCCTTCTACGTGAAGCCTTTCCCAATCCTCCCAACTTTAGTGCCTCTCCTCCATAATTACCTGGTCTTTAACTACATTTATACTTATTTGTACTTATTTCCTTTGTCTTTAATCTGTGCTTAGCACCCACCCCTTCTCTTGGCACTAGTTGTCCCTGACCTCGGAATGTAAGCAACCTGCGAATAAGGATTATTTCATTCTTTATATTTGTAGTCTCAGAATCTAGCATGGTGCTCGGTATACAATAAGTGCCTAAAAATGCTTGTTGATTGATTGATACCTGTGATGCCACTTATTCGAGGAAAAACAAGCAATTTGCTTTAGTGGTATACTCGCCATAGAGCTTTCCCTTTCCTTTTGGGTTGTCAAGTACTTGGACTCTTCTGAGGTCAGCATAGAACCTCATTTCATTAGCTCTTCATTACGCCTTCATTAGCTCTACTTTCCAGCCAAACTGGATGACCATTAAAAATGAAATTAATATGTAGTCTCTCAGATCTTTATGTTTGTACAAGTCATTTCCCATGCTCCAAATAATAGAAGGTTGGTGGTGCAGTGGATAGAATTCTGGTCCTGGAGCCCAAAAAAATCTGAGTTTGAATATAACCTCAGACACTTACTACCTGTGTGATCTTGGACAAGTCACTCAATCCCTATTTGCTTCAGTGTCCTCATCTGTGAAATGAGGTTAATAGTAGTGCCTGTCTCCTGGTGGGGTTGCAAAGATCAAATGATATGATAGTTGTAAAGTATTTGCAAACCTTAAAGCACTGTATAAATGCCAGCTAGTATTATTAGTAGATGCTGAATAATTATTAAATATTGGATAGCATCACCAAAAGAATATTAGTGTTAAAGAGATAGAATTTTATGTCAGAGAGTAGTGTGGGATAATTTAAAGCAATGTGAATGTTCTCAAATTAAATTCAACCTTATCTTTTCCTCTTATTCAACTCTGGGTCTAGTTTATTGTCTGACAGCAGCACCTGTCTAAGATACAGGTACTATCTCAATTAACTCTGTAGATCATTGTTCTAACTCGCATGTCCTAGTCTGCGCAACATTCTCTTTTCATCCACTTATTCTATCCTCAGTGGGTGGCTGGAACAATCTTTTTCACATTGCCATGTATTTCTCTGAAAAAACTGTGCAGTGTTCCAGGACTCAATGAAACTGGTACAACTGTAGCTAAGAATGGGAGCAGCAAGAAGACTTTGTCATAGATAGGGAATCCGCACTAAATTTGGACTCTGTGCAGGCTGTTTTTTCATGGTGCTGGCAAATACCTTGGCAAAATATGTGTTTTCCCTCATGGGTCTCACTTGCTATCAATAGCAGTAGGTCGTTGAACAAGATTGCCTTAATGGTAGTATTTGTCACAAGGTGTTTTATGTGGGAAACATGCTGTTTATAAAAAAAAAATAAATTAGACATTCTTTTTGTTCTGCAAAGTCAAAGGATTTTGGAAAATCAGTAAGTAATATATAGCTTTTTAAAAATTTTTTCTATACATCACTTGTATGGCTAGAAGTCACTTATAGAGGACAATCTTTAAAATCTCACCTATTTCCTGGTCATGTATTCATCAAGTATGCCCTATGTTTGTATATATAGGCCATCCTCACAATGGTTTTATAAGATGAGAAATATTGTTTTTTTCTTGCATACTTCCATACCTCCTCTAATGCCACATTGAGATATGGAAATGACCCTGGATTCTCCAAGGCATTGCCAGTGGGACCCCAACTCTGGCAGGTCCTACTAAACTAGAAAGGCTTCAAGTGTGTCTCTTCAAATATGCATCTCTTATCAGAGATCCAGACTAGCTAAGGATTGCTAGCTTAGCTACAACATTTATTAAGTGCTTATTACGTCTCATTGGGCAGATAGGTAGTGCAATGGATAGAGCACTGAGCTTGGAATCAAGAATGATCATCTTCAGAAGTTCAAATCCAGCCTCAGACAATTACTAGCTATGTGACCCTGGACAAGTCATTTAATCTTATTTGCCTCAGTTCCTCATCTGTAAAATGAGCTAGAAAAGGAAATGGCAAACCACTCCTGTATCTTTGTCAAGAAAACTCCAAAATTGGGTCACAAAGATTTGGATATGATGGAAATGACTCAACAACATATCTCAATAAATGATAATCAAATCTCAATAACAATGATGATTATAAATTATGATCAGATAATTATGTCTTGACAAATCAGATAAACAATACAGTCCCTGCCCTCAAGTAGCTTATATTCTAATGGAGGAAGATGCCATAAAAAAAGAAAAGTAAAAGGCGGGGGTGGTGGTAGTGTTGGTTTGCAATGGTTTAGAGTTGTCAGAGAAGAAAAACTCATTACCAAAAGGTTAACCACCAGATGATAAGTTATATGGTCATTGTGACCCATGGCCCAGAGTAAAATACAAAATGGCCTTTGATCCTTTGGGACTCCCTTCTACATCCACAGTGACAGTGACTGCTTTTAGGCCATCTACAAACATGAAATTATCTGTTGGTATTCTTAATGTGAGCTGCTTGATTAATGATTAGATATACTACTAGAGGAAATGAACCATGGGGAGATTGAAGTTCTTGCTATAAATGAAATCAGACAACATAAAGAAGGTGCAGCTAAATGGAAAGAGGGATCATAAGTTTTTCTCATTGGCAGAGCCAGTTTCATTACGTGCCTCAAAGAAATATGAAGCATAATTTCATGGGATGTTGGATCATCTTGCCTGCAGTGTTCACCATGGGAGTCAGCAAACAGATCACTACAAAGATCATTGAGGCCTATATGCCATTATCTGTTGTAGAGCATGAAGACATAGAGGAATTCTGTAAGAAAAAAAAAACAACAAACAACTTGTCAAAATCTCCCACCTTCCTCTAAGTTAACAAATGCCCATATACACAAGGATTTCAGCATAAAGGAGGATACACAGGGGAGGATGGAAAGATGTTGACAAATGTGGTCCGTATTTACACATGAAAGACACTGAAGGCTTGTGGATTTCTCAGGAGATTTGTAGTTGTGTATCATGAATATTGTTTTCAGGAACAGATACAGAAAGCACCAAACATGTTGAGCACCAGACATCAGTCATAATGAAACTGAATATATCTTAATAGGCAGGAATTGACTGGTTAATAGACTGAAGGTGATTTCAGAATCTGCTGTCTGTCCACAGTCCAGATGTTAACCGATGAGGTCAAAGTCAGAATCGATACACAATTAGAAGAAAAGATAAAGATGAGAAGTAAAGTACCCACTGACACATGCAAGCATAAGAACAGAGTTGAGGGCCAACACTCAGAAGCCCTTCCTGTTACTCAACTCTTACTCATGGACTTGGCTCTGAAGATCTGTGCTCAGGTAGCTCTCCTCTCATTCAATCCAGATACTAACGCTACTGCTCTAAACTCCACACACATGGTCATATCTCTGCACTGTCACAGACACTCAAGAGTTAGGATTTCTATGTCCACAGCAAAAATCAGCCACATCAAAGGAATGTCTGGACAGTATTTAAATAGAGAATTTGGGGGCATACAAGGAGAGCTATCTGTACAAGTCACCTTATTTTTTTTGACAGTTATCTGACTCTGAACTTGGGTCACTCTAGAATCTAACAGAAGATACAACATGTAATCATGACAACTTCAAGTTGCTGTAGGCCCTGAAGAGCGAGAAAAATGGATAGAAACAAAGGTATCATTCTGATTATAACCATTTCTTGGGAGAGTTGATCAGAAAATAATTGCCAAAATGAAGAGGCCAAAAGAACCCAGAAACTACCTCCATCAAAACTTAATCTCTCGACACAAAGAAATCAAGGGCAATATTGGGTTAGAAAATGAATTCATTTTTAAAACACAATGTAGGCAATGACAGAGAATTATAAATATGGCTGTTTTGTGGAATTATGGAAAAAATGGAGTGAAAACAGGCCTGTAGAAAATATACTGTAACATCCAACATGGGCAGATTATTTCCAGATCAGACTTGAAAGGGAATAACAAATAGATGTGAAATGGAATAATTCTGCTGTTAGAGGCAGCTTTATGGTGCAGTAAATATAGTGCTGGGTCTGGAGTCAAGAAGACAAATTCAAACACAGCTTCAGATACTTGGTAGCTATGTCCTTGGGCAAATTGTTTAACCTCTATCTCAGTTTCTCAACTGTAACATGAGGATAATAGTAGCATTTACCATACATGGTTGTTGTGAGAAAAAGATAAGATGATATTTTAAAATTAATTATTTATAATTTTTTTAAAAGTTGAATTCCAAATTCTCTCTCTTTCTCCAGCCCCTCCCCATCTGTTGAAAAGGCAAGCTACATAATATAAATTAGACATGTAATTTAAAACACATTTCCATATTAGTCATATTAAAAAAAGGAAAAAATATACTTCAATCTGTACTTAGAGTTCATCAGTTTTCTTTCGGTGGTGGATAGTATTTTTTATTGTGAGCCCTTTGGAATTGTCTTGGATCATTCATTGTTTTGATTAGAATAGAAAGTATTTTACAGCTGATCATTGTTACAATATTGCTATTACTGTGTGCAATGTTCCCACTGGTTCTTCTCACTTCACTTTGCATCAGTTTATGTCTTCCAAAGTTTTTCTGAAACCATCCTGCTTGTCATTTCTTCTAGCACAATAGCCTTCCATCACAATCATATATCACACCTCATTCAGCCATTCTTAATTGAAGGGCATCCCCTCAATTTCCAATTCTTTGCCACCAAAAATTACTGCTATGAATATTTTTGTACACATTCATTCTTTTTCCTTTTCCTTGGATTGCTTTGGGATACAGACCTAGTAGTGGCATTGCTTGGTTATACACCGTTTTATAGCCTTTTAACTATAGTTCAAAAATTGTTTTCCAGAATGGTTGGACCAATTCACACTCCATCAATAATGCATTAATGTCCCTATTTTCCCACATCCCCCCCAGCATTTGTTACTTTCCTTTTCTATCATGGGTTCCAATATGATAGGTATAAGGTGGTAACTCAAGAGTTGTTTTAATTTTATTTCTCTAACCAATAGTGATTTAGAGCATTTTATATGGCTCTTGATAGATTTGATTTTTTCTTTTGAAAACTGTCTGTTCATAATCTTCAACCATTTATCAGTTGTGAAATGGCTCTTATTTTTGTAAATTTAATTCAGTTCCCTGTGTATGATAAATGAGGCCTTTATCAGAGAAAGTTGCTGTAACAATTCTACACCTCCCCCCCCACCCCAGTTTCCTGCTTTTCTTCTCATTTTGACCTCATTGGTTTTGTTTGGGCAAAAACTTTCTAATTTTATATAATCAAAGTTATCCATTTTATTTCCCATGGTCCTTTCTATCTCTTGTTTGATCATAAACTCTTCCCTTATTGAGATAATATTTAAAAATCACTTAGTACAGTGCCTGGCACATAGTAGGTGCTATATAAATGCTTATTCCTTTCTTCTTCCCCCACCTCCTGCTGCCACTACCCAGTCATCGCATTTGAACTCTAGCCCTTCGTTATATAATGAAGTAGAAATGTCATTTGCATGAATTCAGGAAGAACAGCTGGACATGATTAAATACATGCAGATGAAATTAATGCTTGATAGAGCATAATTTTCCATGCATTTAAGGATCAATATTCAAGATATTCAATTCAACAAATACTTACTAAGAGCGACCATGTATAAAACTCTAGGAGCTGCATTGGGAACTGAGGATACAAAGATGGAAATGAAAATGTTCCTCCATTCAGCAAGCTTATATTCTATTACAAAGGCATAATGTGTACATGGATAAATGAATACAAGGCATTCAACACAATACAAGAGAGATGTTGCACAAGCAAATTGGGGGATTGTAAAAGAGTCTGAAGAGTACATAGGACCCCATATGAACCCTGAAGGAAAATAAGAATTCTGGTCAGTGAAAATAAGAAGGGGATTAATTTCAAGCATGGAGACTTATTGGATTAATACACTGAGGTGGGAAATGTAAAACTGAGTATTGGAGTTGGAGAGTACATCGTAGTGTAGTTTTGCCAGAAAGAAAAGTGTGCAAAGGAGAACAATATCAAATAAGGTTGGGAAAGGTAGGTTGGAACCAGAAAGTGGATGGTCTAATAACAGAATGAGGAGTCCTAGAGTCAATAGCCGAAGATTTTTGAGCAAGAGAAGGACATGGCAATCATACCTGTGCCTTAGGAAGGTCATTTCAGTACTATGTAGAAGACATATTGGGGATCTCTCAAAGAGGTGAAGATTCCAATAAATAGAAGCGAGCATAGACATCACTGATGGCAAGCAAATGTTACTGAGAGAGTATGGGCAACTATGAACCCATATACCCCTTTCTTCATTTCTATAAAATTTTTCTGGCCATGGTCTTGGGATGAATGAAGGGTATACTTAATGAAAAAATAAAGAGACCAGATAAACTTTCTTAGGCTGCTAGGTGGTGCCATAGAATACAGAGTGCTGGGTATGCAGTTAGAAAGACACATTTTCATGAGTTCAAATCTTGTCTTAGATACTTATTAGCTGTGTGACCCTGGCCAAGTCACTTAACCAAGTTTGCCTCAGTTTCCTCATCTGTAAAATGATCTGGAGAAGCAAGGGGAAACCATTCTAGTATCTTCACTAAGAAAACTCCAAATGGGGTCACAAAGACTTAGCTATGATTGAAATGACTGAACAACAATAAACTTTCACATATAATTTTTTATATCAGCACACATCTTATTCACATTGCTGATTGGAAGGTGAGAATTTAGTTGTGTTAATTATTTGTTGATTACTAAAAATACAAATTCCCAATTTCACAATATTTGACTTATTTGAGACAAATGCAGACTTTAAGACTCTCCTCCAAAAATGGTGTTTCTAATGCACACATTAAATCATGACTACGTCCTTGAAAGATACAGCCGCGGCAATAACTATTCAATGATCATCTGGGCATTTGCATCACTAGTCTTAAAATGGGAAAGCTATTTTCACCAAACATGCTTGCCTCTGCTGTGGAACATGTCCACAACAGAGTCCAGATAGAAGAGGGATCCTCAGAAGAGGTTTCCTCTTTTGGAAGGGAGTTGTACAGAATGTGTCAAACCCTGAAACACAGATAGGCATTTGGAATACTATTTTTTCTCCTTTAAGACATCATTTATTACAAGTGCATGCAACCTGATAATTAAGTATGGGTCTAAAGGCCCTGCCTCTGGCCAAGAGATCCAAATTGAGCATGCTATACGTTTTTACCACTTAATAATATTTTTTTCCAGTTGCATGTAAAGATAGTTTTCAACATTCGCTTTTATAATACTTTCATCTCCAAATTTTTCTCCTTCCCTGCCTCCCCACTCCTCTCTCCAAGATACCAAGCAATCTGATAC
This sequence comes from Trichosurus vulpecula, assembly GCF_011100635.1. Classification (NCBI taxonomy): domain Eukaryota; kingdom Metazoa; phylum Chordata; class Mammalia; order Diprotodontia; family Phalangeridae; genus Trichosurus; species Trichosurus vulpecula. The sequence continues at coordinate 89,185,589 of NC_050573.1, read as the reverse complement.
AGGTTATACATGTAAAATCATATTAAATATATTTCCATATTAGTTATGTTGTGAAAGAAGAATCAGAACAAAAGGGAAAAAACTGTGAAAAAGAAAAAAAAGTAAAAATAGCAAGTTTTAATCTCCCTTCAGAATCCGTTGTTCTTTCTCTGGATCTGGGTAGCATTTTCCATCATGAGTGTTTAAGAATTGTCTTGGATTGTTGTATTGCTGAGAAGAGCTAAGTCTACCATAGTTGATCATTATAAAATGTTGCTGTTACTGTGCACAATGTTCTCCTGTTTCTTCTCACTTCACTCAGTATCAGTTCATTTAAGTCTTTCCAGGTTTTTCTTAAATCTACCTGCTCAATATTTCTTATAGCACAATAGTATTCCATTACATTCATATACCACAACTTCTTCAGCCATTCCCCAGTTGATGGGGCATCTCCTTAATTTGTAAATCTTTGCCAACACAAAAGGAGCTGCTATAATATTTTGTACATGTGGTCCTTCTCCCATTTTTATGATCCTTTTGGAACACAGCCCTAGTAGGGGTATTGCTGGATCAAGGGCATAGTTCCAAACTGCTCTCCAGAATGGTTGGATCAGTTCACAACTGCACCATTAGTGCATTAGTTTCCATTTTCCCCCAGTGTACCCCAATATTTATTGTTTTTCTGTTTTGTCATATTAGCCGATCTGATATGTGTGAAGTGGTACCTCAGAATTGTTTTAATTTGCATTTCTCTAATAAATAGTGATTTAGAACACTTTTTTCCCATGTTACTATAGATAGCTTTAGTTTCTTCCTCTGAAAACTGCCTCTTCATATCCTTTGAGCATTTATCAATTGGGGAATGTATTCTTACAAATTTGACTCAGTTCTCTATATATTTGAGGAATGAGGGCTTTATCAAAAACACTGGCTATACAAATTGTTTCCCAGATTTCTGCTTTCCTTCTAATCTTGGTTGCATTGGCTTTGTTTGTGCAAAACCTTTTTAATTTAATGTAATCAAAATTATCCATCCTGCATTTCATAATATTTTCTGTCTCTTGTGTGGTCATTAATTCTTCTCTTCTCCATAGATGTTAGAGGTAAGCTATTCCTTGCTCTCCTAATTTATTTATGGTATTGCCCTTTATGAGTAAATCATGTGCCTATTTTGACCTTATCTTGGTACATGGTGTGAAATGTTGTTCTATGCCTCATTTCTGCCATACTAATTTTTTTTGAGGGGAGAAGTCAGGGCAGTTGGGGTTAAGTGACTTCCCCAAGGTTACACAGCTAGTCAGCGTGTCAAGTGTCGGAGGTCACATTTGAACTCAGGTCCTCTTGACTCCAGGGCCAGTGTTAGGCTCACTGCAACACCTAGCTCCCCCTATGCCATACTATTTTCCAGCTTTCCCAGAAGTTTTTGTCAAATAGTTCTCACCCTAGAAGCTGGTTTATCAAACAGTAGATTATTATAGTCATTTATTACTGTGTCTTGTGTACCTAATCCATTCCACTGACACACCACCCTGTTTCCTAGCCAGTACCAAATAGTTTTGATGATTGCCACTTTATAATATAGTTTTGTATCTGTTATGCCTAGGCCTTCTTCCTTTGTTATTTTTTTTCACTAATTCCCTTGATATTCTTGACCTTTTTTTCTTCCAGATGAATTTTGTTGTTATTTTGTCTAGCTCTATAAAATGATTTTTTGGTAGTTTGATTGGTATGCCACTGAATGAGTAAATTAATTTAGGTAGAATTGACTTTTATTATATTAGCTTGGCCTACCCCACGAGCAATTGATGTTTTTTCAATTGTTTGATCTGACTTTATTTGTGTGAAAAGTGTTTTGTAATTGTCTTCATATAGTTCTTGGGTTTGTCTTGGCATGTAGACTCCAGAATAATTTATATTGTCTACAGTTATTTTAAATGGAATTTCTCTATCTCTTGCTACTGGACTTTGTTGGTAATATATAGAAATGCTAATGATTTATATGGGTCTATTTTATATCCTGCAACTTTCCTAAGGTTGTTAATTATTTCAAATAGTTTTTCAATTGATTCTATATGCCATTATATCATCTGCAAAGAGTGATAGTTTTGCTTCCTCATTGCCTCTTCTAATTCCTGCAATTTCTTTTTCTTATCTTATTGCTAAAGCTAACATTTCTAGTACATATGGAATAATTGCAGTGATAATGGGCATCCTTGCTTCACCCCTCATCCTGTTGGGAAGGCTGCTAGCTATAATGCTTGCTGATATTTTATATAGATAGTATTTATCATTTTAGGGAACAGTCCTTTGATTTCTATGCACTCTAGTGTTCTTAATAGGAATGGGTATTGTATTTTGTCAAAAGCTTTTTCTGCATCTATTGTATAATCCTATTGTTTTTGGTAGTTTTGTTTTGATATGGTCAATTATGCTGATAGTGTTCCTAATATTGAACCAGCTCTGCATCCCTGGTATAAATCCCACCTGGTCATAGTGTGTTATCCTCATAATAAATTGCTGTAATTTCTTGGCTAATATTTTATTTAAAAATTTTTGCATCAATATCCATTAGGAAAATTGGTCTATAACTTTCTTTTTTAAAAAATTTTAAAATAATTTTTAAAATTATTAATTATTTAATATTTTTAGTTTTCAACATTGATTTCCACAAGATTTTGAGTTACAAATTTTCTCACCATTTCTGCTCTTCCCCCCAGCCCAAGTTGGAATATATTCTGATTGCCCCTTTCTCCAATCTGCCCTCCCTTCTGTCACCCCACTCCCCCTCACTTTATCCCCTTGCCCCTTGCTTTCTTGTAGGGCAAGATAGATTTCTATACCCCATTGGCTGCATATTTTATTTCCCAGTTGCATGTAAAAGCAACTTTTTTTTGAACATTTGTTTTTAGAATTTTGAGTTCCAAATTCTTTCCTTTCTTCCCTCCCCACCTGCCCTCCTTGAGAAGGCAAGCAATTCAACATAGTCCACATATGTATGGTTATGCAAAACACTTTTATAATAGTCATGTTGTGAAAGACTAACTATATTTCCCTCCATCCAATCCTGTCCCTCTTTATTCAATTTTCTCCCTTGACCCTGTCCCTTTTCAAAAGTGTTTGCTTTTGACTACCTCCTCCCCCAATCTGCCCTCCATTCTATCATATCCCCCCCACTTATCCCCTTCTCCTTACTTTCCTGTAGGGTAAGATACCTAATTGAGTGTGTATGTTATTCCCTCTTTAAGTCAAATCTGATGAGAGCAAGATTCACTCATTCCCTTTTTTACCTGCCTCCTCTTCCCTTCCATTATAACTACTTTTTCTTGCCACTTTCATGTGAGATAATTTACCCCATCCTGTCTCTCCCTTTCTCCTTCTCCCAATATATTCCTCTCTCAGCCTTTAATTTAATTTAATTTTTTTAGATATTATCCCTTCATATTCAACTCACCCTGTGTCTTCTATATAATATATATCTATATCTATATACACATACACATATACATATACATGTTATATATATATTCCCTTCAACTACCCTAATACTGAGAAAGGTCTCACGAGTTACAAATATCATCTTTCCATCTAGGAATGTAAACAAATTGTTCAACTTTAGTGAATCCCTTATGATTTCTCTTTCATGTTTACCTTTTCATGCTTCTCTTGATTCTTGTGTTTGAAAGTCAAATTTTCTATTCAGCTCTGGTCTTTTCATTGAGAAAGCTTGACAGTCCTCTATTTTATTGAAAGCCCATATTTTGTTCTGGAGTATTATACTCAGTTTTGTGGGCAGGTGATTCTTGGTTTTAATCCTGGCTCCTTTGACCTCTGGAATATCATATTCCAAGACTTTTTATCCCTTAATGTAGAAGCTGCTAGATCTTGTGTTATCCTGATTGGGTTTCCACAATACTTCAATTGTTTCTTTTTGGCTGCTTGCAGTATTTTCTCCTTGACCTGGGAGCTCTGGAATTTGGCCACAGTATTCCTAGGAGTTTTCTTTTTTGGGATCTTTTTCAAGAGGTGATTGGTGGATGCTTTCAATTTCTATCTTACTCTCTGGTTCTAGAATATCAGGGTAGTTTTCCTTGACAATTTCTTGAAAGATCATGTCTAGACTCTTTTTTTGATCATGGCTTTCAGGTAGTCCAATAATTTCTAAACTATCTCTCCTGGATCTATTCTCTGGGTCAGTGGTTTTTCCAATGAGATATTTCACATTGTCTTCCATTTTTTCATTCTTTTGGTTCTGTTTTATAATTTTTTTGATTTCTCATGAAATCACTAGTTTCCACTTGCTCCAAATTAATTTTTAAGGTGGCATTTTTTCAGTGGTCTTTTAGACCTCCTTTTCCATTTGGCCAATTCTGCCTTTAAAGGCATTTTTCTCCTCATTGGCTTTTTGGTGCTCTTTTGCCCTTTGGGTTAGTCTATTTTTAAGGTGTTATTTTCTTCAGTATTATTTTTGGGTCTCCTTTAGCAAGTCATTGACTTGTTTTTCATAGTTTTCTCGCATCCTTCTCATTTCTCTTCCCAATTTTTCCTCTACTTCTCTAACTTGCTTTTCCAAATACTTTTTGAGCTCTTCCATGACCTGAGACCAATTCATATTTTTCTTGGAGGCTTTTGATGTAGGCACTTTGACTTTGTTGACTTCTTCTGGCCATATGTTTTGATCTTTGTCACCAATAAAAGGATTCTATAGCCTGAGTCGAAGTCCTTTTATGCTGCTTGCTCATCTTCCCAGCCAGTTACTTGACTTTGAGCTTTTGGTCAGAGAATGACTGCCTTCAGAGTGGAGAGTGCTTTGTCCCAAGCTTCAGGGGTTTTGCACTGCTGTTTTCAGAGCTACTTGTATTCTGAGGTGGTATGATATTTCTCTCCTGCCCTGTGTTCTATTCTGTGAGTGTAGGTACTCCTTTCTGCCATGTAACTAATGGGAGGACTCCCTCTCCACAGTTACTGCAAGCTCTGCCAAACCAGTGCTCCTCCTCCCCCAAGAATCACCAACCAGGACCGCAAGCAGATCCAAGCAGGGCAAAGCAAGAGAACCTTGCCTCAGTGCCAGCAAAGCTCTCCCTGTACTCCTGCTCTGATCAGCCTCTTGATTCTTCCCAATATCTGTGAGCCTGGGGCTGGAATATGCCACAGCTGGAGCTCTGGAAGCAGTCACTGGAGCTTCCTGCTGCTGCTGTCAGGCCACCTCCACTGCCCCAGGACTGGGGCTGGACTGCACATTTCTCTCACCCAGATCTAGCAGTTTTCCCACTGACCTGCTCTGTTGTCATTGGTGTCTTTGGTTTGAGAAGTCTGGTAACTGCCACAGCTCAGTGATTCAGGGCCTAAGGCCTGCTCCACCTGGTCTACTCTGGCCTGATCTCTTTTGGCATGGCTCAAGCTTGACTGCGCTCTGCTCCCAGCGAGGTGTGATAGACCCTTCCCAGTGACCATCTAGGCCATCTTGGGCTGTAGACTTGTTTTGCTCTGTTATTTCATGGGTTCTGTAGCTCTAGAATTTGTTTAGAGTCATTTTTACAAGTATTTGGAGGGGTTTGGGGGAGAGCTTAAGCGAGACTCTGTTTTCAAGCTGTCATCTTGGTTCTGCCACCTATAATTTTCTTTCTCTGTTTTAGCTCTTCCTGGTTTAGGTATCAGCAACATAGTTGTGTCATAAAAAAGAAATTAGTAGGACTCCTTCTGTGCCTATTTTTCAAAATAGTTTATATAGTATTGGAATTAATTTTTCTTTAAATGTTTGATAGAATTCAATTGTAAATCCATCTGGCTGGCTTATTCAATTTCTTTTTCTAAAACAGGGCTATTTGAGTATTTTCTTTTCTCTTCTGTTAATCTGGGAAATTTATATTTTTGTAAACATTCATCCATTTCACTTAGACTGTCAGATTTATTGGTATACAATTGGGAAAAATGCATCTAATTATTGTTTTAATTTCTTCTTCATTGGTGGTGAATTCACCCTTTTCATTTTTGATATTGGTAATTTGGTTTTTCTTTTCTTTTTTAATAAGAAAATTAACCAAAGGTTTATCTATTTTATTGCTTTTTTTCATAAATCCAGCTCTTAGTTTTATTTAAATAGTCTAATAGCTTTCTTACTTTCAATTTTATTAATCTCTCCTTTGATTTTCAGATTTTCTAATTTGGTATTTAATTGGGGATTTTTAATTTGTTCTTTTTCTAGTTTTCTTAGTTCCATGCCCAATTCATCAGTCTCCTCTTTCTCTATTTTATTCATGTAAACATTTAGATATATAAAATTGCCCCTAAGTACTGCTTTAGGTGTAGCCCATAAATTTTGGCATGTTGTCTCATTATTGTTGTTCCCTTTGATGAAATTGATTGCTTCTGAGATTTTTTGTTTGACTCATTCATTCTTTAGGATTAGATTATTTAGTTTCCAATTAATTTTTAGTCTATCCTTCTATGGCCCTTTATTACATATAATTTTTATTACATCATAATCTGAAAAGGATGCATTTAATATTTCTGCCTTTCTGCATTTGATTATGATGTTTTTATGCCTTAATATATGGTCAGTTTTTGTGTAGGTGCCATGGCCTATGAATACAATATAATAAACCTGTTTTATATGACTTCAGTCCACATAAAGTTACGGTTTCATATTCCAACTACAGTATGCTGCTGATTCCTGCAGAAAACTTCCCTTTAAAGAGAATGACATAATTGAGAAATCCCTTCCTTTGATATATTCCATCTAAGATTCTATGCTCAGAAAGGCATGACTTTGTAATCAGCTAAGACTCCCATATCCTTTTGTTTTATCATTGGAACTGCTGTTTAATCCTGGGTTCCTTTATTATATACTTCTACTTATTTGCCATGTAAATTTAGGCCTCTTTGGCCTCAGTTTTCCCATCTGCAAACTGGAGACAATAATCTCTGCCTCACCTACCTCATGAGGTGAAGAAGAAATGACCTAAAATGAAAGAATTTTGTAAATCATTAAGGTCTATATATACATACAACTTAAAATTATCTTACCCAAATTCTCTTCTCCCTGGCTTATGCCCCAAGGTGCTTCTAATCTAAACCCAGTCACTCTGTTGTGTCAAGGATTTGGGATAAATTTTAGTCCAGCTCAATGTGACCATGCTACTTCACTGTTCAAAAATCTTCACGGACTCCTCATTACCTTCCAAGTAATGTTTAAATTCACCATCCTGGCATTCTAAGGCCTTTTTCAATCTGGTGGCCCCTCACCTTAGCTGATACTACTTCTCTCCACTTTCTATATAATCCTGACAGAGTGAATAACTATTCTCACATTCCAAATTCCGTTGTTATTCCCATCCCCCATTCCCATTCCTATGGGCACTCATTTCTCCATCATTAAGTCTTTGTTCAGGGTGCTTCCCAGGCCTAGAGGCCTTAGCCTTCCTCACCTGTTAAATACCCAATCCACTGAAACACATTCTGAATGCTACCTTCTTCCAAGAAGTATACCCTAATCTTCCCTGTTAATCCAGCCCTCCTTAGGATTTATTTTCACCTTTCCAATGCATTTATTTCATTATATTGCATATCATAGTTATTCATATATGCATGCCTTTCACCCCCTGTGAGCTCCATGAAGGGAGGAACCAGATCTTACCTAAACCTTACATCTTCCACAGAACCTAGCATAGGACACTACATACAGTAGACACTCATTACATAATGGCAATTGATGTTCATAATTCCTGGTAAGACTTTCACAGAAAAGCTTGCATTCTAACAGAGATCAGACCTTTAAGTCAAAGGAATGAATCTCTAATGTTGGAACTTCAGGAAAAGACTTGTTTTTTATAGGTAGATAGCTGAGTGCCTGAAATTACAGGGAGTAGGTGGTACTCTACAGTGGACAAAGTTCATTCTGTTGATGAAAGAATTGCTCCAGTTGAGAGAAACACGAATTCCTCATCCATCAGCAGATCTGTTTGTGACTCAGGCATATTCTATCTGTGGGCATGAGTGACTAAGTGGAGCCACATCTGGGGGAAAAATGACAAACCAAGGGAAAAAAGAAGCCAGAGCCTGGCGTTTCCTTGAGCAAAACTGCTGAACCAAGCTATGATTTAGGAGGATGAATTGGGGCAGTTTGTGTAGGAGGGATTGGAGGAGGGAGGCAGGGAGACCAATTAGGAGATTATTGTAATAGTCCAGGTGATAGATAATGAGGTCCTGAACCAGGCTGGTAGCAGTGGGAGTAGAAAGGAGGGGGCATATGTGAGAGATGTTGAAGAGGTAGCATCAACAAAACTTGTCAACTGATTGGCTCTAGGGGGTGGAGGGAAAGAGAAAAGTTCAAGATGACTCAAAAATTCCTAGCCTGCTTGACTGGAAAAATGCTGGTGCTATCAACTGAAATTGGGGAGGTAGTAAAGGGGCTGGTTTGTCAGGAAAGGTGATGATTGGATTTGGGCATGTAAAATTTGATATGCATGGAAGAAATCCAGGTGTTTTGCTGAGATCTCCCAAGTGTTTAGAGAGAATAATTTCCCTTTGACCCTATCTCAATAAGTAAATAATTCCTGAACAGCTATCATGTGCATTAGAGTGGATAATCTGAAGCTTCTTTGACTTCCATTCCACTCTTCCCTGATTCCCTCTCTGGGCAGGGTGGCAGATGGGAGCACTCTTCATTTGATCTTAGTGCACTTAGGACGGTGAAAAGCAGGGAGGCCACCCAGCCCAGAGTCTAGTAAGAATATCATGTATGGAGAAAAGCAAACAGGTCATTTTAGCGAGAACTTAAACTAAGTACTGTGGAGTGATATGAAATAAGTCTGAAAAGACAGGTTGGAACTGGGCTGAGAATGGCTTTAAATGCTAAGCTGAGAAGTTCTTGTTTGATCTAGTGGCAGCAAGGAGGCACTGAAGCTTTTTTAGCAGGTGGGTGGTATGTTCAAATCCATGTTTCAGGAATACCAATTTGGCAGTTGTGTAGAAGATGAATTGGAATGGGGAGAAATTGGAGGCAGAGAGACCAATTAGGAAGCTACTAAAGTAATCTAGATGAGGGGTGATGGGGGCCAGAACATGAGTTGTGACTGTGTAAGTTGAGAGAAGGGAATAGATAAGGGAAATGTTTTTGAGGTAGAATTGGGGCAATTCAGTAATTGATTGTACATGAAGGAGGTAGTGAGAGAGAGAGAGGAAATCCAAGGACAACTCTGAGGTTGTGCATCTGGATTACTGATAGGATGATATTCTTTTTCACAGAAATAGGAGGGATAGGAAGGAGGGTGTGTTTTAAGGGAAAAGATGCAAAATTTGGCGTTGAGTGTGCTGAGTGTGAGATACCTAAGACATCCAAGTGGAGATGTCCAGCAGGCAGATGATAAGGACTGGAATGTCATACCATTGAGAGAGAGACATGGAGGGATGGGGTAAATAATGTACACTTTTCTGGGTGGGTAGGAGTAGACTCTGGGAAATTTATACCAATAAAGGAGTAGAAGACAGATTTTGGGACAGAGACCAGTACGAGGTATGTAGTTTGGAGGAGCCATTTATACAGAGAAGAAAATTGAATCTGTAGGAGCTGATGAGATCACTAAGGGGGACAATATAGAAGGAATAGAGAAGAACTTGCCCACTAATAGAGATTACAATCTTGAGACAAAGGAATCAAATGCTAATGCTGAAATTTCAGGCATTAGTAACCTGAGTGGTAAGATCTTTCATGTATTATTGGGATGTTTCTGCTCCCCTGAAATTCATTCACTCCTTAATAATTAATTTATTTACTCAATTCTGTATTTATACCCTTATTTACTCATGCATTTATTCTTTCACTTGCTCATTCTCCCACACTTTGTCTATGCATTGTGGAATCATTGAGTCAGTTATCTACCCATTCTTCATCTATTTATCTATCCATTTGTTTATTTCATTCATGTATTTATTTATTTACTCAGTCATGAATTTATTTACTCAGTCATAAAACATTCACTCATTTATTTATTAATTCACTCATTCATTTATTTTCTCACTCATTAACTCATTCACTTACTCATTTTTAAAATTATTTACTCATTCATTCATTTCATGAAACATTTATTAACAACATACCATATGCTGGGCAATGAGGGGAACTAGAAATGAATTTAAAAGGAGCCATTTCTTCAGAGAAATCGAAAAATAGGACCTTTTGCTGTGCCATACAAGCAGCCAGTTAATTGATCCACTTACAAGGCATATCAAGAATCTGAGACCTTTGATGCCTTGAGGAAAGGGACTTTTCTGATGCTTTCCACCATCAGATTCCCTTACAGTATGTGTCCAGGGAAGGGAAAAGTTACCTGCTGGCTTGGTCTGTTTCTGATTTTCTGAGTCATTTTTTATATCAGTCTCAGCAACGTTCTTGAGAGACTGAGAGGTTGACCTCAAACCTTGTTGGAAGGTCCATGGTAGGAACATGCCTGTGTCTGTTTTATTTGTGAATGTATGTGTGTTTTTAGTAGTGCTGACTATCTACACAACTGCTTATTAACTGGGATAAAGTGAATGCTATTTTGGACTAAACTTCAGAAATGTGTTTTCCTTTAAAAGCTAACCATGAACTTTTGGCACATACTCATCGGGAAGAAGCAGAGAGAGAAAAATACTAAAAGTGAAAATTAAAAAGAAAAAAAAAAACCAAACAACCAGCCAGAACCACACCACAATGTTCCCAAGATACATCATGTCTATGTAGGCGGAAGAACTTTAAATTAGACATAAAGTGCTGGATTTATTTTCTGAAGAAGGTACCTAGACCCTTCATCCTCTGAATACTTGTTCTGAGCTTCATCTCCCATGGGAAGTGGGGTTGTAAGCCATACTGAGCCATCCGTACTCTTTTTCCTTGTGACTAAAGGTACTTTCTGGTGAGGTTGGGGCTCAGTATGGTGCAGGTTTGGGGAGGGGGTCATTCTGGGCAAAGTGTTAATGTTCAGTTTGGGGCCTATTAGGGTTCAATTTTTGACCAGAAAACAAGGAAAGCATAATTGTTCTACGGGAATTTCTCTCTCAAAGGTTGTCAGTGATTTCTTAATTGTGAGATATGCTGACCTATTTTCAGTATTTATTAAAAAAAACACAACAAGAAACTTTTCTGTGCTTTTGATACAGGTTGAGCATTTCCATTCTCCTAAATATTCTGTTTTCCATGACTTTGGTCTTTCCTGGCTCTCTCCCATACATGTATCTTATTTCTCTTTCTGAATCTCCTCAGATAATTTCTCTTACATTTCCCATATAACTTGGATGACCCCCTCACTGACCTCTTTGTCTTGGGTTCTCTTCTTTTCTTGGAGTTATGATACAGTGAAAATAAAGCTGGCTTTGTAGACAAAGGATGTAGGTTTAAATTCTGGCTCTGTAACTGTGAAACCATGGGTAAGAAAAGTAACATGACTGGGCCTCAGTTTCTTCATCTGCAAATTGAGTAGGAGGGACTCTCTAGTCCCTCCAACTAAAAATCTAGGACACTATGGCTTCATCCTGTGATATAACAGTTCCAAATCTGTCTTCCTTAGAAAGTTAATCCAATACCATATATTCAATTATTTCCTCTTTGCAGATGCCTTCCAAGGATACAGATCCAGCCCTAGTTTGTTTCCTGAACTCCATTCCTACATCCCCAGATGTCTTTCAAACAACTCTTCTGGGATATTCCATTAGAATCTCAAGCAGAAAGTGTCCGAAATGGAATCCATCATCTTCTCCCCTAAATCTACCCTTCCTCCTAAGTTCTCTATGTCTGTTGATGGCACCCCTATTTTTCTGCTTCTTTAGACTTAACTCATCAGAATTATTCTATGAATTCTTCTCTCACTTATCCCTACTCCCTTATCCAAATAGTTGCCAAGTACTATTGTTTCTTTTTCCACAAAATCTCTCATATCCAGCTCCAATTCACATGGCTAAAACCCTAATTTCAGGCCCTTAATGCCTCTTGCTTGAACAATTGGAAGCTAGGTGGCACAGTTGGATAGTCCCCTGGACCTGGAATTAGGAAGACCTGAGTTCAAATTAGACTTCAGACACATAACTGTCTGACCCTGGGCAAGTCACTTAATCTCTGCCTGCCTCACTTTCTTCATCTCTTAAATGTGTGTAATAATAGCACCTACCTCCTTGATTTGATGTTAGGATGAAAAGAGATATTTGTAAAGTGCCTTGAAAGCCTCAAAATCCTATACAAATTATAGCTAATATTACCATTATAATTGCTTTCTTATTCATCTTCTTGACTCCATTTTCCCCCATCTCTAGATCAGCCTTCACATCAATACATCAAGGATCCATAATTTCTTTCATCAAAGAATTCTCTCCACTGAGACAGATCACAACTTAACTCTCACTTAGTATATTGTTTGACATTATTTCCTGAGGCTCAGAGAACTTAAGACATTGGGCCAAGTTCATGTAGCCAGCAAGTGTCAGAGATGGTCTTTTTAATTTTTTAATTAAAGGAATTAATTTGATTTATTTTAATTTATGGAATAAACAAGCATTTCCATAGCAGAGTATTGTAAAAAAAAAAGATGATTGCACATGAAACTGCAAATCTATTATGCATAACTTGCTATTTCTTTTAAATATGTAATAAAGTTATCATATAAGTTCCTCCCCCTTTTTTTCTTCCCTCTGCTACTACCCCTTGCCCTAGAGATGGCTGCCATTAGACATATATATATATATATAATTATTCTATACATATTTCTGTTTATCAGTTTTTTCTCTGGATGCAGAAAGCTTCTTTCTTCATATATCTTTTATGGTTAATTTGGATATTTATCATAATCAAAATGACTTTTTCAAAGTTATTCTTAAAATAATATTCCTGTTACTGTATGTAACATTCTCTTGGTTCTTCTCATTTCACTCTTCATTGTTTCATGCAAAGATAGTCTCAAACCCAAGTTGACTGCCTCCATGTCTAACACTCTCTGCAATAAATAATGCTGCCTCTCAGGCCTTCCTACAGCTCTAATTGAGTATGTTATTCCCATGCTTACCAACCAGCAACGATTCCCTATCGCCTCTAGGATAAAATACGAACTCATCAGTCTGGAACTTAAGCATTCCACCATTTGGTCCCCATTCACCTTTCCAGCCTTATTTTACATCCTCCCCTTCATATATTTTACATTGCAGCCAAACTGGAGTACGAACCTTCCCCCATTTCCAACTCTTGCCTTTGGGCATTTCACACAAGCCTTCCCCATGCCTGGAATGTGCTGCCTCTGTATCTCAGCCTTCTGGAATCCTCCTGCTTCCTTTTTGGAGGAGGTAGGCATTCTATATATGGACAGCCAACCCCATATGGAAGGCCTTGAACAGTTGGTTGGTTAGTTGTTGTCCTTAGTTCTTGAAGAGGACCAAAATGACATCACTATATTGGAGTCAAGGTACAGCATGTCTGACTGTGGATGATCAGACCAATATGAACTCTGAGGGCTCTACCCCAGGTCAGACACAAATAGTCCATAGAAATAAAAAAAACAGAGGAGTGCATATTTTGTTCTAGAGGCCATCAAGAACTGTTTGTTGAGCAGAGACTGATATGATCAGAAAAGTACCTTAGTATATCTGCAACTCTATGAAGACTAGAGAAGGTTGGAGTAAAGAAGACTTGGGCTCAAATGTCTCTCTTTCTTATTAGCTATGCAACCAGAGAGAAATCAATTCATATATCTAACTCTTAGGTAACTCCAAGGTCATCTAGCAAGTTATGAATAGACGGTACTTTCTGTGAGTGGAGGGAGTTCCATTCCCCACTTTCCTGGGAGTTTTTTTTTTTTTCCTGGAGTACAGTGGCTGGATCTCTTCTTGGTCCATACTTTATATAATATTTGCCTGAGGCCATTTATTATCTTTCAGGTGGAATAAAAATTTTTGTGGGTATGGACTGTGCCAGTTATTATCTTTAGATTCCTGAGGCCCCACACAGTCTCTGCACATAGTAAGTATTTAACAATAATCTGTTGAATTAAATGCTTCAACTTCAGGGTTTAGAAATTCCCTAATTCTCTCCCTGGTCTGTAGGAGAGAACAGAGAGTGGGCCTCATCATCTTTGCACATTTCCTTGGGGCATTTTATTCTGAGTTGTCTTTTCCCTCCCTCCGGTCTCTGTTGCTGGGGAAGACATTAAGCCTCTTTATTAAAACTGTTAATCAAAGAAAAATTAAAGAAACCCGCAGGCCAGGAGACAGCACAATTAAGCAGAGAATGGCAGGCAGCTGCCCAGCATTGACTCCCATCATTTCTTGCTCGTTAAGCAGGACTGGCAGTGGCAGGTTCTTTCTCTGAGCAACCTGGAAGTCGTCTGGATGAGAATGTTGTTCATGGATACAAATTATGTGAATAAATGTTAGGGACTTTTCTAGGGTGGATCATATGCAATAGCTTGTTCTAAAATTCATTCAATTCAACAAATACCTACTTTTTAAAAAATTTTATTTTAGACTCAAGGGCCGGAACACAAATACAGAATAGAGAAAAGAAACAAAAATATATCATACACTTAAATATTGAAACTTAAATACAAAGTAAGAAAGGAAAAAAAGCATGTTGTGTGCATAGCAGAACATAAGAGAAGATTCAAAATATGTAACAATAAATTTTCATTTCAAGAAAGCCTGTATGATAAATGACAGAGATGGAGGAAAAACTAAAAAAAAAAAAATTAAGGGTATTTTTTTCTTTTTAAATTTAATTTATTTATCTTTAATTTTAAACATTCACGTCCATAAAGTTTTGAGTTCCACATTTTCTCCCCATCTCTTCCCAACAAATACCTATTGAGCTCCTAGCATGGAAAACTTGGTGCTGGTCACTAGGGATATAAAGTCAAGAAGGAAACAATCCCTGTCTTAAAGGGGGTTCCATCCCACTGGGGACATGCACCATATAAAAATAAATAAATACAACATACATATGAAATATTTTTAAAAGTAACTTTAAAAGGTAGAGAATGTTGATAAATGGGGGTGGAACCAGGGGTCAGAGGGAGTATCAAGAAAGGTCTCCAGTAGGGTGCCATCTAAGCTTTTCTTAAGAGAGTTAGTGATTTTGAGAGGCAGAGAGCAATCACTTTATAATGAGCCTGTGCTAGGCTCTGGAGATATAAAGATTTTTTAAAAAAGTAACAGTTACTACTCTCAAAGAGCTTATATTCTATTGGGAAAATCAATATATTCAGTGGCAGGGTGTCCCAAAAGTCTTAGTGCAGTGGTAAACTATGATACCTGGTACAAGTATGGACAGAATAAATATATACCTACTAAACAAAAAAAAATGAATAGAAGGTAGTTTTATATATATATATATATGTGTGTGTGTGTGTGTGTATGTGTGTGTGTGTGTGTGTGTGTGTGTGTGTGTGTACACATTAGAGAGAAGGGGTACTAGGAGTTGGGGGGTTGGATAGGATAGGTTCATGTAGAAGATGGTGCTCGATCTCCATCTTTCAGGAAATGAATATTTCTATATAGTAGAGGTGATTAAAGAATGCTTTCTAGGAACCAGGGACAGCCCAGGCAATGCATGGAGAAGGGAAATAGAGCATGGTGTATGATGAATGTTTGGTTTGATGCACAGAGTATGGGAGAGGAAGTGATGTATAATAAGACTGGAAAGATACTGTAGGTGGGGGGATTAAAAGCCAAACAGAGACATTTTTTATTTTCTCCTAGAGGCAATGTAGAACTTCTGGAATTTATTGAGTAGGGGACTGAGAAATTCAGATCAGTACTTAAGGAAAATCACTTTGGCTACTTTTTGGAGTGTGGACTGAATTGAGGAGAGGATTGAGATTGGGAGACCAATGAATGGATTAATGAATGAATGGATGAATGGCTGGATGGATAAAAAGAAAATGTACACTTCCTGAAACCTAATTCATTCTGGAGCTCATAGATTAGACAGCAATAGGTCCCTGCCCTCCTAGCACAGAGTGAATGTGAATAGTAAATAGTAACTCTTTCTCTTTTAGCCAGCAACCCTGAGGGTCTTCCTCTCCCAGTTTGATTTTTTTTTTTTGGATTAAAGGGGCCATCCCTTGACTCACTTCTTAAAGAGGTCTATCCACTGAATGGGCCTTACCTCACTCAACCTAGGAAGACCTTAGCCCAAAAAGACCAGGGTCTTCCATTGCATCTTGGGCTATCACCAGTCATCCTGATGAGTATCAGGCCACTGGACCCACATGGCTCTGGAGGAGAAAGTGAGGCTGGTGACCTTGCGTAGCCCTCCCTCACTCAAATCCAAGTCAACTGCGAGTCATGTCATCATTCCCTGATGTCACAATCCTCTTCAAGAATGAACGACAAACACAACAACAACCTGAAGGGCCAGTGGAATTCTTCTCCAGGGTTTTCTGGTAGGTATCCTTAAGGGAGTTTTGTAGGTGTCTAGTTTCTCTGCCTTTCCCTTAAAAGCCTCCACCAATGATGTTCCCCCAATTTTAGGTGTCACTCATACCCTACTAATATTTAACCATTTAACAGTCAGTGCAACTTTTACAAAGGAAAATTTACTTCAAAGATATGAGGAACAGATAACAAACATCCCTTTCCTGTGCCCTGCTCCAACATATAGGACCTTATCTTTCTCTGTACCATCACAGTATTTAGGGAGGTGAGGGGAATTAGCTTTGCAGTTCAACTCAGTTCCTATTTAACATCAGGTCCACCAAATTCCAAGTCCAAAACTCTCCTGGGTGTATATCCAGGCACCCTGACTTTCTAGGGCTTCCCTGCTGGGCTGACAGAAATATCTGGCCTGGAATCCCAATTCTAAGGTCAACATGGCCCAAGATTCCTGGTCCAAGGACTCCTCCAGCTGCTCCTGTGCTTAAAAAATAAAAGGAAGAATGAAACAGGCCAAAACCCCACGCACATTTCTTCCTGCCTCCTCCCACATGGATGCCTCCATTGTAGATGCTCTGGGCATGTTCAAAATCTGGTTATACTCATTTATATATGCTAAACATTGTGCTAAGTGTGAATGGTGTCAAGCAAGATGATACATACCAAAAAGCAAAGTCTGTCTTTGCCAAGTGATTCCTTTCAAATGGGAAGTGATGGCTGGGGAGGGGTAGTGCCCCTCTTCCTACTTTTTCAGTCTCCTTACACCTTACTCCCCTCAATGAACTTTATCATCCAACAGTCTCTGGCTTCTTTGCTGTTCCTTAAACAAAGATACTCCCTCTCTCAATTCTGCATTTTCAATGGATGTCCCCCATGCCCAGAATTTTCTCCTTCCTCATCTCTGCCTCCTTTTGTTGTTTATCTTCTTCCAGTCTCACTTAAAATTCTATTTTCTACCTTTCCTTGTCCTCTTTATCTCCAATTTATCTTGTACATATCTTGTTTGTAAGTTTGCCTGTGGTTTCCCCTATTAGCTAGTGAGTCCCTCAAGGGCAGGGAGAGAGGGAGAAGTTTTGTGTTTCTTTGTATCCCCAAAATGAATGAAGCATGTTTGGGGCTTTTTCTGAAATGATGAGACGGGAGAAGCAATCACCAATCAGGACAATTTTGAGAGTGTTATTATGGCTCAATATTACAATGAGATCTTTCATCCAGGGGGTCCCTGTACCGATGATATCATATAGTAGGCATCAACCATCATCCAGAGTGGCAATCCCTATGGGAAATGAGCCTGCCATCCCTGCTGCTGATGGAGTGCTTGGTGCTTGTGCTTGGACCCTAATTCTAACATTTCTCCTTAGTCTCTGCTTGGGTACCTGTGCCTGGACCCCAATTCCAAAATCACATCCAGTTCTAAAATCACATTTCTCCCTAGCTTCAAAGCATTGGCCCTAGCTGTTTCTCTCCTGTTCAAGGGCAGCATGCCTTAGCAAAACACTTACACTTCCTCCTGATATTGTGGCCAGCTGCACACATAGAATTTATTGGTCCAGCTCCCTGTGTATTGCTAATTGGCCGTGCACTGGGACATAACAATAGTGACCTTGCTGATATGTATCCTAGACATAGTCAAATGTATAATCTCTTACATCCATCTTGTCTAACAAGACATTTGATGGAAGCAACCTGGATATCTTCAGCCAGCCCTAACCTTTGGTTGATTTAGTGATGTTTCACAGTCAAAACCACACCCCCAGGTAGCCCCACCTTGGGCTATTTCCCAGTGATAGTAAGATACCTGTGCAGTAGATACAAAAAGTACATGTTCCTTTAAGAACTGACCACCCCTTAACCACTCCCTAATCCCACCCCAAAACACCTAATTGACAGGTTTCACCCCCAAATCTCGTATTTAAACTTTCCCTGCACCCCTGTAAGGTTGAGGTTTCCCTAAGAACTCTTGCCTGCTGTGAAGCATAATAAATCTCTGCCATCTTGAGTTAAAGAATGTTTGAGATCATGAATTTATTCCGGATTGCCCCAACCCTCTCCAGTACTTGTGTCTTTGAGGGGCACTTCCTCTCAATGACCCCATCTGGGGACTCCAGTCTTGGGGTTCTGGGGCCTTGTTTCCCTCAACCTCAACCCTCAACACTCCCACTAAAACCAGTTGCCAACCAACTGCCAAACCAATAGGCAGGTAAACCCATGAACTCTGGAAATAGTAGCACACCTATTGGGCTTGCTTTCAATCAGAACAACAAGAGATATAACCTGGCAGCTATCTGCTTCTCTAGCTACTAAAGAACTGGGAAACAAAGTTCTCACCACCAAAGTCCTTGACACTGTTAACTAAATTAGTGTATGTGTTTTTTTTCCAATGCAAACAACATTGAAAAAGACGAATCATTATATGCTTTGTTGCTGCAACCTAAGTGCCCCAGGCCTTCAATCTTTCAGTAGGAACCTCTTTCATGTATTATCTCCCCCATTAGAATATGAGCTTCTTGAAAGAAGGGGTTGCCTTGCTTTTCATTGTGCATTTTCAGTGCTTAGTGATGGATGAGGTTAGGGACCCATATGTTTCTAGGGGTGCTCAAGACCCCAAAATAGCAATACGCCAGGTCCTGCTTGAATGAATTTAACTCAAGTCTTCTCAGCTAAAGAAAAACAAAGTATATTACAGATTCACCGTAATGGATTGTCTTAAGAAATTTCACCATTTACGATGCTCATTTTCACAAGCGGGCCAGATTCAATCTGAGGTAGATTGAATCTGAGCACCTTCATGAAGGCAAGATGAAACATATGTACAGAAAGATTGTGGGAAGGATCTAGGATGGTCCTGGGATGATGGGAGGAGGGGTTTAGGGAGGGTGTTGAGGAGGAGTCTGAGGAGGAGTCTAAGGAGGAGCATGATGGGACTGGGGTGAGGTCAGACTCCAGGAACCAGGAGAATGGGATTAAGGGTAGGAAGTAGCTGAAGGCTACCTAGAGATAACAGACTATGTGGGGCTAGGCTAGTTTAAGGGTAACAGATTTGGGCATAGACACTTTGATAGGAACAAAGATGGAAACTAGCCAGACAATGGAGGGCTAGCCTAGGTTAAGAGTAACCTAGTCTAGAGATTTGGGCCTAGCCATAGTGGAAGGCTTATGGCCTCAGGCAAAAGCCCATTAAGTGAGAAAATTCAAGGAGAATTCAAGGGGGCTCCCACAGTCCAAACCCCATCATTTAGGATGATATTTTGCATACAATAGGTATTTTTATTCATTCTTAGTTGAGGCAAGAGGAGATGAGGGCCTGAAAAATGATGGTGAGTAGAAAGGGCAAGATGTGAGCAATATTGTAGAGTTAGAAACGATAAGATTTGGCAACTCATTTGAGAGGAGAACAAATGAGTAGTCAGGGATAATGCTGAGGTATAAATCTAGGCATTAGTAGAAATGGACGTTTTCAGATTTAACAGGAGTTCATTTAGGTTCCTATGATCATAAATTTAGAACTAGAAGTGACCTTCAAGATCATCTAATTCTCATTTTACAGATGAGAAAACTGAGGCCCAGAGAAGCTATACAATTTGGTCAAGGTCACATAGCTAGTGTTCGAGCAAGGGTTATAACTCAGGTTCTCTGACTTAGGTATTGTGATGTTGTGGATAGGAGACTGAAAATGTAATCCAGACGATGTGGATTCAGATGTCATCTCAGCATCTTACTAGTCGTGTGACTCTGGGCAAGTCACTCAACCTCTGTGTGCCTCAGTTTCTTCATCTGTTTAAAGAAGGGGTTGAACTTGCTGGTCTCAAAAGTCCTTTTCAACTCTGGATCTATGATCCTATGACTTTAAATTCAGTGCTCTTTCCATTGTACCAAATACGAAGAAGACTTGGAGCTCTTAGTTGAAAAGATGCTCAATATGAATCAACACTGTGATGTCTGGTCCCTAGCATGCTTAATAAATGTTTGTTGACTAATCTATTGATGGATGTGGCAGTCAGAATAACAAGGATGTTTTATGAATAAGAATTTGGGGTACAGTTTGAGAAAGGGGGCTCTTTACAGGTTTGATGAAGCCTATGGATTCCTCAGATTCATCTTTTAATGCATACAATAAAACTCATAGGATTATAAAGGAAATACTTATATTGAAATGTAGTTATCAAAATATCACAAAAGAAACTCCGCTAAGTTCACAGACTCTGCCTTAGAACACGAGACCCAGTGTGCTCTACTTTCATCAGACCTTACTAAAACATTATATCTTTTTCTGGGGACTGTTGACAAACTGGGTCATGCCCAAAGATAAGCCGTTAGGATAAAGCAGAGAACAGTATGGTGTCAAAGGTGCTATGGTACCTGGCATTCTAGTTCTTTCCCTGTTGCTAGCTCACTGAATAACCTTGTGCAAATCACTAAAAATCTCAGGGACTGAATTTCCTCACTTGTAAAGTCACAGGATTATATTAGGCAGTTTCTAAGGCGGTCTCTAAGGTACCTTTCATGTCTATTATCCCAAATTCTGTGTTCCATGGTGCCTGCTCTGGCTCAAGCCACTATCCTGATTAGCTGCATGACCTTGGACAAGTTAATTTCTCTGAGCCTCAGTTTCCTCATATGTAAAATTAGGAAAATACTAGGAGTTCTGCCTACTTCCCAGGAATGTGAGGAAAGTGTTCTGTTTCATATGATGATTAATATACTATCATGACTCCTACCATCATTAGCACTCCTAGGCCTCTTAGCTGTAGTATTCTATGTTCTGAGGTCCCTTTTATCTCCAACATTCTGTGATTTTTATTTTAGTCCTTGAAGTACCTAAAACTTTTTTCTTTTATGTACATATTTTAAGTGTATAAAATGGGAAGATTTTATAACCGGTTATCTTGGATTCCTCTTATGGCTTCTGTTTTCTCTAGGCTAGAGAAGGTAACATATACGCCTTGATAGAGACATTGGATCTTCCCTTTTGTGAATGTTCCTAGGTTGATCATCCAATTTACATAAACAAGAGCGAATCAGTAGTACTACAGGATCCCAGTTATAACGCCTTTGCCACTTAACACCCAGTAGAGCTCCCCAATTTTGCAAAATGGAGGAAAATCTAGGCCACCCTATTCAGCAATTTTCATCTCTCAATGACGTCGAGGTTGACTTTACTTAGTCCTTAAGTGTAAATAGTGTGTCATTGCTGGGTTTGAAATCCTGCATGTGACATCATGGGGAAAACATCCTCTGGGAGGCAGGAGAACTATATTCTAACCCAGTGTTGGCTACTGATTTTCTGTGTGAACCTGGGCAAGTTACTTAACTCCCTCATGCCTCTGATCCCTGCTGGCCTGCTGGTTGGGCAGCTTTTTCTAACCATACAGTTATCCTTTACGCATTGTGACTTTTCCCATTGTGGTTTCGATATATCATGGGTTGGCATAAGAACTTAAATGGGGATTTTTTTGGGCAGTTTTGCAGAAGCCACAGATGACAGGAGAAGTCCAACAGATAACACAAAACAAGTTTAGAAATTCAGAAATGCATAAAATGGAGGTATACTATTGTATGCTATCAACATATTTTGTCTTTTAATACCATAATAATTCAGACTTCTTCTCTGGTACAAAGGGAAGGCCAAAACATTTTATGTGGATTTTCCAGGTTGCTGGGGTACCATGACCTTAAGACCCCCTCTTTCCCCTTCCCTCCCTCCTCTGTGATGTGGTAGGGATAAATGTTGTGACTGAGAGAGTTGCATCAGATTAGCAATTTAGGGGAGAGAACAAAAGTACTAGCAGATGGGTCCTGTCCCTTGCTGGTCATCATTACTTAAAGTGATAGAACCTGGCATATCAGAACTGGAAAGGCCATTAGAACACAGATCATCATATCTGAATGGGATTTTGGAATCATTTAGTCCACTGTTCATCTGATAGATGAAGCAACTGGTGTCCTGAAAGGAGAACCAATTTTTACTTAGCAAGTTAATAGCAGAGATGAGATTCAAACCTCAGGCTCTAGACTCCCAATCCAATCCACATTTTGTTTTGAGGTTATATAGCACACTGATACTGAACTTTGGCTGTGATTATTGGGCAGGGCCACAATGTCCCATAGGGTTCTTGCTCTACTTTGAATTCTGCCTCCTTCCATTCTGGAAGCTTAGAGTCAGGACAGAAGTATGGGATCATCCATGGCTCTTAGGAGAGGAGGGTGCTGTTGTGAGGATCTGTTGGTCTAAACGGGCTGTCAGGGTAGGTGGCCCTTGGGATGGGAGGTAGAGGAGAAAATGATCGCATGTTAGTGAAAAAACTGGAGGTTCAATGTTTTAGTGAAAATTGGCTCCCAGCTTTTGTTGAGACAATGACCTAAGCCCCAACTTTTGGGTTGTTGCTGCAATGATAATGCATGTGTATTTTAAGTTAAACTGGAGAAAAGAGGAGGAACAAAGAATATGATGACTGAATACTGTGTCAGATGCAGTTTTTTTGTCACTTGGTTTCGCTTAATTTTTTTTTAAAAGGAAGGTTTCAATGGGAATGGATTATTGATTATTGGGAAATAGTTTAAAAAAGAACAAGGAAACTATACATATATGCATGGACATATGTAAACTATTGCTGCATGACCTTGGACAAGTTACTTAATTTCTCTGAGCCTCAGTTTCCTCATATGTAAAATTAAGAAAATACTAGTAGTTTTGCGTATTTCCTAGGAATGTGAGGAAAGTGTGTGTGTGTGTGTGTGTGTGTGTGTGTGTGTATGTGTGCATGAGGTTAACTTAATTTCCTTTTTTTTTTAACAAGGTGACTAGGAGACTAACTCATGTTACAATGAGATTTTGGACACATAGTTTATTTGGGTTTTGGAAAAGCATTTCATAAAGTCTCTTATCTTCTTCCTAGGGAGAGAGTAGAGAGATAACTTTGGCTAAGTGATGATGATGATAATGATGACGATGAAGATGATGATGGTAGTGGTGGCCATGCTGGTGATCAGCATTTATATAGCACTCTAAGGTTTGTAAAATACTATAATGTTATCTTATTATCCTCACAACAAACTTAGGGGCTATTATTTCCATTTCATAGATGAGGAAACCAAGGCAAAGAGAGGCAAACGGACTTGCTGAGGGTCACACAGCTCCTGCGCAGGTAGGTGGTATCGGCCTGGATATCAGCCATAGAGCTATCAGCCTGAATTCAGGAAAACCTCAGTTCAAAGGTGGCCTTGACACTTACTGGCTGTGTGACACAGGGCAAGTCACTTAACCCAGTTTGCCTCAGTTTCCTCATCTATGAAATGAACTGGAGAAGGAAATGGCAAACCACTGCAGTATTTTTGACAAGAAAACCCTGAATGGGGTCACAAAGAGTCAGACATGACTGAAATGAATGAACCACAACAATAACATAGCTACTGTCTGTTTGAGGTTAGATTTGAATTCGGTTCTTCCTGATTTGAGATCTAGCTGTGTGCCACACAACTGCCTAGATAAAATAATTCAATGGTTTCTGCATGGGCTGATTGGCAAGATCCAGAGAATAATAAATAGTTCAGTGTTAAGCTAGAGAGAAGTCTCCAGTGTGATGTCCCAGGGATTTCTGCTTGCCCCATGGCTGTTTAACATTTTTGTCAATGATTTAGATAAAAGCAAAAGTGGAAGACATGAAATTTGCAGAAAACACAAAATTGGGTGGGAAAGCTGATATATTAAATGACAGTCAAGATTCAAAGCCTTGACAGGCTAGAACATTGGCTTAAATCCTATAAGATGCAATTTAAAAGGAATATATGTGTAAATGAAGTAGCACACTTGGCTTAAAACCAACAATTTCACCAGACCAAATGGAAACTAGCTAAATAGTAGTTCATCTGGAAATGGTCTGAGGATTTTGGTGGACCACAAGCTCAATCTGAATCAACAGTGAGATATGGCAGTCTCTTCCTCCCCACCCCCCAAACAAACAAACTTCCAAACGAGCAGCAACAGTAACAAACAAATGAAGCTAATGCGATATTAAGCTGCATTAAAAGAAGCATATAGTAGTGTCTGGTTCTTTCTGTACTCTGCTTTGGTTGGACAATATATGAAGTATTTTGTTCAGTACTGTGTGCCCCATTTTAAGAAAGGCTTTGCTAAGCTAGAAAGGAATTGATGAAGGACAGCTGGGATGGAGAAATGCTTTTAAATTATCCCACATGGGCATCAATTGAAGGCACTAGGGATATTTAGCCTGAAGAAGAGGAGACTTAAGGAGAGCATAATTGATGTGTTCCAGTAATTGAAGGGCTGTCATGCAGAAGAGGGATTAGACGTGTTCAGCCTGACCCCAGAGGGCAGAGCTGGAAGCCAGAGGGGAAGTTACAGGGATGCCATGTTGGCTTCATGTAAGGAAGAAAAACTATTTTTAATATTAGAGCTATCTTAGAATAGAGGTTTGGATTCTATGGCCTCCTGGGTCTTTTTTCAGTTCTAAACCTATAATCCTATTATATACTGAAGTTATATATAATACAATTTGATAATGAAAGTTATATAGCATTATATATAGTATGCTGGCAGCCAATATAAAATTATAAATATAAATGCATACACGCAGAGTATTATGTACTGTATATAATATTATATTATAATAGCTGTTGTTGTTTAGTTGTGTCTGACTCTGTGACCCCATTAGGAGTTTTCTTGGCAAAAATACTGGAATTGTTTGCCATTTCCCTCTCCAGCTCATTTTAAGGATGAGGCAAACAGGGTTAAGTGACTTGCTCAGGGTCACACATCTAACAAGTGTATGGGGGAGGGATTTGAACTCAGATCTTCCTGATTCCAAGCCTGGCACTCCATGCACTGTGCCACCTAGCCAGCCCATATTATTACATACAGTATATAATTATTATATGTAGCATTTAATATCATATATTGGCTGTATATGATATGGCCAGTATATAATACTGACTGACCCTGGACAAGTAATTTAACCTTTCAGTATCCTAAGCAACTACATAAGACTGTAAATTTCAGAGAAGGTGCTAACCTGTCTCGGTAGAGGGAGTTTCTCTGCGGAGTCATTCCTTATCCATATCCCTTCACATACATGTGTATACGTATATCCAATGATATGTACTGAGTAATGTTGTACCGAGTTGAGGTGTGTTTGATATATCTATCTATCTATCTATCTATCCATCTATCTATCTATCTATTCATGTATCTATCCATCCATCTATCTATATCTTAACAGAGTTGGGGAGGAGGGAGAAGAAGAAATGAAGTGGCAGTGGTAGACATAAAGAAAGACTTAGAAAGATGATGTGGAAACATAGAGAGAGGTATGCATAGAGATACATTACAAGAGAGGGAAATAGAGACACAGACTTGGGCACAGGCATAGAAAAGAGAGACAGCAAAAGCCATAGAGGGAGGAAACAGAGAGAGAGACACACAGAGAGAGAAGAGCTTTAAGAACCATAGCAACAGAAGGAATGACAGAGCTCTGACCCAAGTGAGTGGATGAGTCATCTAATAACACACACCTGGCATTTCAGCTGAGCCACTGATGGGGGGGGGGAATGGTCTCTTTCCAAAACAGGTGCCATCTGGTACCACTTTGAGCAGAGAGAGAGAGAGAGAGAGAGAGAGAGAGAGAGAGTGTGTGTGTGTGTGTGTGTGTGTGCGCGCGCCCGTGTGTGTGTGTGTGCAGGGAGGGTAGGGTCTCTTTGACTCGGTGGATTCAGAAAGAAGTGTGGATATCTTGTCATTCACTGTAACAACCCAAATCTTCTTGATCCATCTTGTGTTACCCTGGGCTGTATGGTGCCACATGGAACATGTTTTCTTACAGATGGTCTAAATTTTCCCATTGCAGTTTGAGCCTTTTATTCTGGTTTTACCTGAGTTGAATGGGTTTCCATTTAGTTCACTTCATTTCAACTGAATTCAATTCAATTCAGGTCACTCCAACTCACTTCGACAACTCATTTCAAGTCAACACGACATCTGAAACTCACCTCAACTCAGCACAACATTACTCAGGACATATTGTTTCAGTTGAACTGTTGCTTATGTCTTTGATATCTTTTCAATCGGAGGATAACTTAATCTTATATGTGTGTCAATTATCTACATATTTTGGATATCAAGTTTTTAATAGAGAGTTTTAATGTAAATATTTTCCCCAAACTACAGGGTGTTCCTAAAGTCTGGACACATAGGCAAAAATGCACGTTTTCAAGAAATGAAATGTGTAAAATTTTCAACCACATTTTATTTAATTGGAATATTAACAAATAACATCTTCAATATGATTTCCATCATTTGTGATGCAAAGGTTGATAAGCGTTGCAAGATTCATGTGAACTTGATGCAATAACTCCACATTGGTGTCAATTTTCCTATGTGTTCAGACTTTAGGGACACCCTGCACATTGTTTGGAATCTAACTTCATTATTAGATTTGTACAAAATTTTTCAATTTTGTGTAATTGAGATTGTCTATTTCTGTGATCTCTTTTATCCCATCTCTGATCATGAAATTTTATTCTATCTATAGCTGAAAGTTATAGTCTTCCATTCTCCTCTATGTTTTTAATGGTGTGACCAGGTAATTTTAAGGGCATTTAAGGATGAAATTGGAAGGACAGTGACTGATGAAAAATAAAATAAAAAAAGATCTGTCATGATTTCTACCATAAAACTTCTTTCTCCATCAGGGACAGTAGAACCACTGTGTGGACTTTATCAACATTACCCCTGATATGATGTGTAAAAGAGTAGAAATGGCACTGAGGAAAAAGATGGAAAGAACACCAAGGCTCAACTAGTATATTCAGAGGAGATCCTTGTCCTGAGGGATCAGTTAATAAACATTTATTAAGTGACTACTGTATTCCAGGCACTGTGCCAAGTGCTGGAGATACAAAGAAAGTAAAAGTCTCTGATCTCAAGGAGCTCATAGCCTAACGAGAGAGACATCATGTAAATAATTACATACAAAAACATTATAAACAGGATAAATTGGACATAACCAAGAGAGGGAAGGCACTAGAATTAAGGGGGAGTAGGAAGCAAACCTGTAGAAAATTCCTGTGGAATTTTAGCTGAGACTTTAAGGAAGCCAGAGAAGTCAGGAGGCAAAAATCAGTTAGTAGGAAGAATATTACTGGTGTAGGACGGCTAGTGAAAATGCAAGGTTAGGAGATAGAGTGTTTTATTCAAGAAATAGTAAGGTCATTGGATCTTAGAGCACAAAGAGGGCTGTAAGGTATAAGGAGAGTGGAAAGGTGGGAGGGGAGCAGGTTATGAAGGGCTTTGAATACCAAAGAGAGGATTTTATATTTGATCCTGGAGGTAATAAGGAGCCATTGGAATTTATTGATTAGCCTACTTCTTGTATTATTTATTTAATTTATTTCTACAAATCCTGTCATTAAGGGGATTTGTTTTGTGAAGTTTGGATTCAGTCAAAGGGCCACACTTGAGGACCTAGAGGGCCACATGTGTTCCCTCAAAGCCCCAGGTTCCCCACCCCTGGATTAGGGTAATGACATGGTCAGACCTGCACTTCAGAAAGATCACTTTGACAGCTGAATGGAGGATAGACTGGAGTGGGGAGAGGCTTGAGGCAGTCAGACTTATGAGCAGGTTATCGCAATAGTCCAGGTGTGAGATGCACTTTCAGAGGAGAGAAGGGGGCATATGGCAGAGATGTTATTAAAGTAAAACCCATAGGCCTCGGCAACAGATTGGATGTGGGAGAAAGAGAGGGGGGAGAGGGAGGGGAGAGAGAGAGGAGGAGGAGGAGGAGAACAAGGAGGAGAGAGAGAGAGAGAGAGAGAGAGATAGAGAGAGAAAGAAGAGTCCATGGTGACGTGTAGGTTGTGAATCTCTGTGACTAGGAGGATCGTGGTGATGTCAATAGTTATAGGGAAATTAGGAAGAGGGGAGTGTTTGGTGGGAAAGATAACTCAGTTTTGGACATATTGAGTTTAAAATGTCTATGAGGCATCTGGTTTGAGGTGTCCAATAGGTAGCTGGGGATGGGAGACTAGAGATCAGCAGAAAGGTTAAGGCTAGATATGTATATTAAAAAAATCATCAGTATAAAGATAATTGAATCCATGGGAATGGATAAAATCACCAAGTGAAATAATATAGAAAGATAAGAGAAGAGGGCCAAGGATAGAGCCCTGTGGGATAGCCACAGTTAGTAAGAGTGATCTGGATGAGGACTTGGAAGAAAGAGTATATCAGGTATAAGAAAGATGAGGATAGAGTAATATCCTGAAAACCTAGAGAGAAGACAGAGTGTCAAGGAGAAGAGGGTGACTAACATTGTCAAATGCCGCAGAGAGGGCAACAACTTTGTAGATAAAGAAAAGTCTGTTGGATTTGGCAATTAAGCAATAGTTAGTAATTGGAGATATGATGAGATTAGAAGCCAGAATGTAAAGAGTTAAAAAGAGAAAGAGAAAAAGTCAATTGACAGAGTATCTTGAAAAGTGATAATACCAAAGACTTAGAAAAAGTTAGTCCTTATTACCACCAAAAAAGAAAAAAAAAAGGTGACTAAAACAGCAGCAGTAGCTACCAACCTATATGCTTATGTGCTCTTTTCTATCAAATGTCTTTGAGAATAAAATAAATATACATTATGGGCATCCTTGATGAAGGCATGAGAAGGGAGCAGGGAGTGTTTTATAAATGAAACTCTACAACAGACCACAACTTTACAATCCCATGACTGACTGAAAGATGAAGAACATAAAAGATTCCAATGTTCTTATGGTTTGTTGACTATTAAGAACTACAACTATAACAATAAAAACCTGTTTGATTTTGTAGAAAAAAATGTAGCATTAAATTTCTCACCAACAAGCTGTGTCCCAATCATATTTCAATTTTTTTTCAAAATCCCCTGAAAGATGTAACAACAGAAATGGCTTTGTTCAATGTTCTTCTGATTAGTAACATAAATTGAGAAGTTAGGATGAGGAATAGCAGGGTTATAAAAGGTTTTTTTGCTGCTGTCATGGAGGAGATCCAATGCAGAGTCTAAATGGAGAACAAATGAATAATGAGGTCTATGTTCCCATTTGTGGATTATATCTAGTCCCAAATCATTGAAGAAACTCCTAAATGAGCTCCATAACCCCTCAAAAGAGACCATCTAATTTTCTCTCTAGGGGAAAACAAACAGATAGGCAATGTGGATGAAGAATGCCTAGATGAAAAATGAGTTGGGCCCAAAACAATGAGAGAAGGGGATTAGTAAGGATTGTCTTTGGTAATTGAATTACTCCATGAAACAAAGGCCTACATGACTGGCCAGCCATGAAATACCACAGTCTTGAGAGAACTAACATTGCAGATGATCTAAAAGTTCATGAGAAGGAGGATGGTTGGTATGAGGAGACTGTAATAAATCAACTTACTGGATATATTATAATGACAATTAGAGTATGGATTGGAAGTACAGGCCAAGACCCAGATGAACTCTTCCAATATTCTCCTTCACACAGCTTTAAAACCATCCATTTGTCCAGCACAAGATAATTTGGGAAGTCTATAGTAGAGGTCTGTAACGCTAGGGTGGACACAGGGCTGAAGAATGGCAAGAGCAGCAGCAATACCCTTGGAGCAGATCTTTTGCTGACACTGGATGCAGAGGGCACTAATTGGCAGTTCTATTGTCTATAAGCAATTCTGGTGGAGAGGAATGCTTGTGATTGGTCCACAAGTAGGGACCCTGGTCACAGTTCCAGGGCCAAGAGGAGCACCAGTTCTTGTGCCTGCAGGGAATCAGGGGCCCTTCATGGGTGAAGACTAGAGCAAAGACCAGGAGAGCAGTTACCACACCTCTTCCAGGATAATGCCACCTTGGAAGCACTGAAAACTTGTGGAATCCCAGAACTAGCTCTGAAAACAGCAGCACAAAAAGACTGAAGCTTGGTACAGTGCCTCCTCACCCCCAGATGAGCAGAGCCAAACTTTAATATAAAGTTCAAAGTGAAGAAATAGGTTGGGAAACTGAGCAAACAACAACCAAAAAGAACCTGACTATAAAAACTACCATGGCAGTGGGGAAGATGAAGACATACACTTAGAAGCAAACAACAATGTGGGAAAAAAAAGCTACAAGCAAAGCCTCAAAGAAAAATTTTAATTGGACCCAAGGCCAGCAAGAATTCATAAAAGAGTCAAAGAAAGAGATAAGAGTGGTAGAGGAAAAAATGGAAAAACAAATGAGAGTGCTGTAAGAAAATTATAAAAAGAGAATTAACAACTTGGTAAGAAAGGCACAAAATATATTAAAGAAAATAACATCTTAAACAATAGAATTGGCCTGATGGTAAAAGTGGCACAAAAATTCACTGAAGAAAAGAACTCTTTAAAAAGTAGACTAGGCCAAATGGAAAAGGAGGTACAAAAATTTACTGAAGAACAGAATTGCTTAAAAATTAGAATTGGGCAAGTGGAAGCTAATACCTCCATGACACTTCAAGAAATAACTAAACAAAGTCAAAAGAATGAAAAAAATAGAGGAAAATTGGAAATATCTCATTGGAAAAATAACTGACCTGGCAAAGCTATTAAGGAGAGATAATTTAGGAAATATCAGGTTACCTGAAAGCCATGATAAGAAAAAAGAACCAGAAGGGTGGAGCCAAGATGGCAGAGTGAAAGCAGGGATGCAGCTGAGCTCTCTCACAAATTCTTTCAGATACTTAAAAAAAAGTGAATACAAACAAATTTGAGAGTGGTAGAACCCACTAGGAGACAGAGTGTGGCAGATTTCCAGCCCAGGAGAGTCCAGAAGGTCAATGGGAAGGATCTGTTGCACCAGGCTGGGAGAGCGCAGAATGCATGGGTCTATACCTGACCATAGCAGAGCAGGAGTAGGACAGTGGTATGAATCACTGGTAGCAGCAGTGATTACCAAACCTCTCAGCTCAGGACTCTGTCGCAGCTGGATAAAAGAAGTGCAGGGCCTACAGCAGTGACAGCAGCTACTCCTGGGGCTATCAGCCCACAGACTAAATGTTTGAAACTCACTTACTTGAACTTTTGGGAGCCATGATGGTGGAGTAAACCATAAGTGCTCTTAGCCCCACCTTGTTGATCTTGAAAAACCCAGAGAATATTGCCACAAGAAACATCCTGTAATAATGGAGCCAGAAGTGGAGGTAAAGTAGTCTTTTAGCTCAGGGAGCTAGGGAGAGGGGTCTGTCTTGTGGCTGAAGGAGACCAGTGCAGTATGGGAGGCATCCCAGCAAGCCCCACCTCAGTGGACCAATGGGAGTTCCTGAACCCCAGGGGTATGGAGCTGGCCTGGCAAGCACCAACACCAGAAGCCCAGGCGTGCCTTTGCACAGCCCAGAAAATTGGCAGACATCAGCATAGATGAGGGCTGAGGTTACCCATGCTATAACACAGCCCTAGGAGAATAGAAGACTTCCAGCAGCCATAACACCCCTCCCCCATACTTCATGCTGTGAGCTTCAATGTAATCTCTGGGGAACTCAGAAAAAAAATTCGTTGGGGCTTCCTCAATCCTTGGCACA
The DNA here is from genome assembly GCF_011100635.1 of Trichosurus vulpecula. Taxonomy (NCBI): domain Eukaryota; kingdom Metazoa; phylum Chordata; class Mammalia; order Diprotodontia; family Phalangeridae; genus Trichosurus; species Trichosurus vulpecula. Next base: position 89,153,672 of record NC_050573.1, on the reverse strand, counting down.
CATCAGCCAGCTCCAGCTCAGCACCAGGTGAGCTGCAGCATTATATAACTTCTAGCTGACAAAACCAGAGGCTACAGCACACAAAACCAGTAACCAGGCCTCTAGCTTCCAGCACAAGAAGCTTAGGGCAGAGCCCCCTGTGCCCCAAAGCCAGGAAAAAGGCAATCACAATGAAGAAGTAAACTAGAAGAGCAAAGACTGTAGAATCTTATTACGGGGACAGGGAAGATCAAAATACAAATTCAGATGAAGACAGCATTGACACTATACCCACATCTAAAACATCAAAAGGGAATATGAACTTGTGTCAAGACCAGAAAGCATTCTTGGAAGAGCTCAAGGATAATTTTAAAAGCCAAATTAGAGAGGTAAAAAAAAAATTGACTAATTCTTGTAAAAATACAATGGATAAAGTGGAAAAAAAATCACTAATGAGTACGAATCTTTAAAAAGTAAAACTGGTGAAATGAATAAGGAAGTAGAGAATCTACAGGAAGAAAATAACTCCTAGAAAAGTAAAATTGGCCAAATGAAAAAGGAGGTAGAGAAGCTAACTGCAGAAAACAATTCTGCTTTCCTATGTATTACTAATGAAGCCCAACAGTAAGAGATAGAAAGAGAAATAGCATTTAAAGTTATTGTAGACACTATAAAATATTTGGGAGTCTACCTGCCAAGACTAACCCAGGACCTATATAAACACAATTACAAAACACTTTTCACACAAATAAAATCAGATGTAAATAATCAGAAAACATCAGTTGCTTATGGTTAGGATGAGCTAATATAATAAAAATGATAATCTTACCTAAATTAAATTAATTATTTAGTGCCATACCAATTGAACTACCAAAATATTACTTTATAGAGCTAGAAAGCATAATAACAAAATTCATCTGGAAGAACAAAGGTCCAGAATATCAAGAGAATTAATGAAAAGAAATGCTAGGGAAGATGACCAGATCTCAAACTGTATTATAAAGCAGCAATCATCAAAACTGCTTGCTAATGGCTAGGAAACAGAGTGGTGGATCAGTGGAAGAGGTCAAGTATACAAGACACAGTAGTCAATGACTATAGTAATCTACTGTTTGATAAACCCAAAGAATCCAGCTTCTGGGATAAGAACTCACTATTTCACAAAAACTGCTGTGAAAACTGGAAAATAATATGGCAGAAACTGGGCATAGACCAATATCTTATACCGCATACCAAAATAAAGCCAAAATGAGTTCACAATTTACATATAAAGGCTGATACAATAAGCAATTTGGAGGAACAAGGAATAGTTTACCTGTCAGATTTATGGAGAAGGGAAGAATTTATGACCAAACAAGACATAGCATTATGAAATGCAAAATAGATAATTTTGATTACATTAAATTGAAAAGTTTTTATGCAAACAAAGCCAATGCAACCAAGACTAGGAGGGAAGCAGAGAATTCTGAAGAATTTTTACAACCACTGTCTCTGATAAAGGCCTCATTTCTACAATATACGGGGAACTGAGTCAAATTTATAAGAATGCAAGTCATTCCCCAATTGATAAAGGGTCAAAGGATATGAACAGGCAGTTTTCAGAGGAAGAAATTAAAGATATCTACAGGCATATGAAAAAAATGCTCTAAATCACTATAAGTTAGAAAAATGCACATCAAAACAACTCTTAGGTACCACATCTCTCCCGTCATATTGGCTAACATGACAAGACAGGAAAATTGTAAATGCTGGTGAAAATGTGGGAAAATAGGAACACTGTTACATTTTTGGTGGAGTTGTGAACTGATCCAGCCATTCTGGAGAACCATTTGGAACTATGCCCAAAGGGTTATAAAAATGTGCATACACTTTGACCCAGCAATACCACTCCTAGGGCAATATTTCACAGAGATCATACAAATGGGTAAAAGACCTCTATGTGCAAAAATATTTAAAGAGACTCTTTTTGTGGTGGCAAAGAATTGGAAATCAAGGGGATGCCCATCAATTGGGGAATGGGTGAACAAGTTATGGTGCATGCTTGTAATGGAATACTACTGTGCTATAAGAAATGATGAGCAGACAGACTTCATAACAACCTGGAAAGACTTTGATGAACTGATGCTGAGTGAAGGGAGAACAACCAGGAGAACACTGTGCACAATTACAGACACATTGTATCTGTGGTGACTTGGCTCTTCTCAGTAATGCAAGTTTCTAAGACAACTCCAAAAGACTCGTGATGGAAAAATCTATTCACACTTAGAGAAACAATTATGGAGTCTGAATGCAGATTGAAGCAAATTATTTGCTCTCTTTTTTTTCTGTTTCTTCTTTTTTGTGGTTCGTTCCATTGGTTATAATTCTTCTTTACAACTTGACTATAGTGAAAATATGTTTCATGTGAAGATATATGTAGAACCTACATCAGATTATATGTCATGTAATGGGGAGGGGAGAGGAGATGGAGGGGGAAAAAATTTGGAACTCAAAAACTTGTGGAATTGAATGTTGTAAACTAAAAACAAATAAATTTAAAAGAAAAAAGAAGGAAAAAGAGCCTAGGCATCATGTTTCAAGGAATTATAGAATAAAACTGCCTTAATATCTTAGGTACAGAGGACTTTGTGGTTATTGGTCCTTTGTTCTCAAAGAGGACCATGACATCATGGAGGTATTGCTATAACATACAAGTGAATTGGATTTAAGTGAGGGAAGGCTGTTCAAAGTCACTAGCCTCAATTTCTCCTCTGGAGCCATCTGGTTTCAGTGGCCAGATACATATCAGGATGCCTGGAGATGGCCCCAGATGCAGTGGAAGACCTTGACCTTTTAATGCTAAGGTCTTTAGCAGGTCTCAGTTTGACTGAGGTAAAGTCTATTCAGTGATTAAGGCTAGGTAAAAAAAAAAATATTAGGCAAAGAATGCCCTCTGTACCCTAGTCCAAAAACAAAAAATAAAACTAGGAGAAGACCCTCAGGGTTTCTTGCCAAAACAGAAACAATTCCTATTTACATTCACTCTGAGTCAATCAGGGACCAAATAGTGACCAAGTGGGGTTTGGCCTAGGACCTATTGTTAGCCAGTCAGTGAGAGCTAGAGCAATTTGGGTTTGAGGCATGGTCCTTAAGAAAGAAATTCTACCTATAAACCCCAAGATATTTTGCAATGTTTCTGAAGAGAAAAAAAGAAAAGGTGGAAAGAAGGAAGGAAGGAAGGAAAGAAGGAAGAAAGGAAGGAAGGAAGGGAGGAAGGGAGGAAGAAAAAAAGCTGTATTGCCTAACCATACCTGGTACAGAGAATAAGATAAAAATGGAAAAAATCCACCAATCACTTCCTGAAATAGGTTTCAAAATGAAAATGCCCCAAAATATTGTGGCCAAATTTCAGAGCTTCCAGAACAAGGCAAAACTAATGCAGCAGCCAGAAAGAAACAATTCAAACATCATGGAGCCATAGTTAGGATCACACAAGATTTAGCAGTTTCTACATTAAGAGAGTGGAGGGCTTGGAATATGATATTCTGGAGGCCAAAGGAGCTAGGATTATAACCAAAGATCACCTCCCCAACAAAACTGAATATAATCCTTCAGGAGGAAAATAGAGGACTTCCAAGACTTCCTGATGTAAAGATCAGAGCTGAATAAAAAGTTTGATATTCAAACAAAAGACTCAAGCATAAAGAGGTAAATTTGAAAGAGTAATCAAACTGGACTCAATGGAGTTGAACAGTTTATATTGCTCTATGCGAAAATCATATAAGTAACTCCTAAGAACTTTATTATTAGTGGAGTTAGAAAGAGACTGCATAGACAGAGAACACAGGTGTGAGTTGATTATCTAGAGGTGATCTCTAAAAAGAATGTAGGGATGAGAAAGAGGGATGAACTGGAAGAAGGGGGAAGGGACAGGTAGAGTGGGGAAAGTTTTCTCACGTAAAGGAGGCATGTAAGGCAGAATTTTTATACTGGAAGGAGAAATGGGTGGGGCAATGCATGAACCTCACTCTTCAGAATTGGTTCGAAGAATATATATGTATACACACACACACACACACACACACACACACACACACACACACAAACTCAGTTGGGTGTAGAAACCTATCTTACCCAATATGGAGATAAGAGGGTAGAGGGACGAGAGAGATGGGGAAAGGGATGACAAGGAAGAACACAAATTTTGGGAGGCAGTGTTTGGAAGCAAGACAGACTTTTGAGGAGGGGCAGGATAAAAATAGAGAGAGTAGGATAAACAGAGGAAAATGGAAAGGAGGGAAATGCACAAATAGTGACCATAACTGTGAATGTGAATGGCATGAGCTAACCCATAGAACAGAAGCAGATAGTAGAATAGATTGGAAACCAGAATCCAACAATGTGTTTTGTACAAGAGACACACTTAGGGCAGAGAGACAAACATATAATCAAAGTGAAGGGCTGGAGCAGAGTCTATTATGCCTCAGGTGAAGTGAAGAGGGCAGGGGTGAAATCATGATCTCAGACAATGCAAAAGCAAAAATAGACATAATTAAAAGAGGTAATCAGGGAAATTACTTTTTGCTAAAAGTTACCATAGACAAAGTAATAACCAAAATTTTACAGCAAGCTTCTCTGATAATGACCTCATTTATCAAATATGTAGAGAATTTAGTCAAACTTATAAAAATAAGAGCCATTGCCCAATTGATAAATGGTTAAAAGATATGAACAGGTGGTTTTAATTTGAAATTGAGGTTGTCAGTAGGGGAATGGATAAATAAGTTGTGGCATGTGATTGTGATGAAATACTATTGTTCTATAAGAAATGATAATGGGGAAGTTTCAGAAAAAAACATGTCAAGACTTCTATAAACTGATGCAAAGTAAACTTAGAAATCTGGGAGATCATTGTGCACAGTAACAGCAATGTTATAATGATGAGTAACCTTGAAAGATCAGCACAGTGATCCAAGATGATTCTAAAGAACTCATGATGAAAAAATACTATCCATCCCCAGAAAGAGAACTGATGAACTCTGAAAGCAAATTGAAGTATAATTTTCTTTCTTTTTTTGAAATAGCTAATATGGAAGTTTATTTTATATGATTTCATATGCATAGTATTGTAATTTATTGTTTGCTTTCTCAATGAGTGGGGAGAGGTTGGAGGGAGAGAGAGAATCTGGAACTCAAAATTTAAAAAGAGAAGGATGTTAAAAATAAATAGCTAATAAAAAATAGAATATTGATTGGAATGGTTAGCCCTTGAAGTCCCTTCCAAATTTTAAATACGTGATGTGCCGATGAAGGACTGTGCTAGCTAATCAGCATAAATCATGTTATTGGAGAGATTTATAACTAGAAAAGGAGGTGAGTAGTGAGGGTAAGTGTTAACCAACATGGCTTGCATGTCCCATTGGCATCCATTCAAAAGCAAAGCATCTAGGAGAAAGCTCCAAGCAGTTTGTGTAAACTATTTTAAATAATTTCTGGGGATACATGGATGAAAGATGCATAGGAAAAGAAAGTGTGTATGGGTTGCAATCTGCACCACAGGAAAGACTACTCACATCGATGAGATCATAGATGTATACATTATCTAAATATCAAAATGACTGTCTATATTTGGATAATTTATGCATTTGTAAATCACTGTGGTATGATGCATAAAATTCTGGTCTAAATCTATTTTTCCCCCAAAAGATTGCTTTTAAGTTTTCTAGAAGTCTATATCAAATTCATCTTTACCCCAATAATTAGTATTCTTGGGTTAATTGAAAGCTAAACCCCTTTACACATTTGTTCCTAGGTTTCTCTTATCCTATTTGTCCCATGGATCTATTTTTCAATCATTTACCCAGTACAGATAATTTTTTCTAATTGCTATCTCATGGTATAGTTTGATATCTTGTCATTTTGGATTCCCTGAATTCCTACTCTTTCCATAATGTTACTTGATATTCTTGATATTTTATCTATCCAAAAGAATGTTGTTATTTTTGTTACTCTTAAAAAGCATCCCTTCGATCATTTGAATGGTATAGCCCAAAATATGTAGAGTAATTTGAAAAGTACAATCATTTTTACTATATTGACATGACCTATCCATGAACATTGAAATCTAGACTGTGTTATTAAACAGATTTTTAGCTTAAATCTCATCAAGGAAGTAATTATCACAGAGTTAGCACAACTTCAGCAAGAACAGGTATTTCAACAATCTGGCTGGCAGCTGCTGTGGGGGTGAAAGACCAACACAAGCCCAACAACAAGCATGCTACCAGCACACTGCAAAAGCCTAGGTTCTTTTGATCTACTTTACTAAGGAGAGCAATGTTAAGGGGTTAACAAGCTTACTTTAATCAAACATACATGTACCATTCACTTAGTTCAGGGGAAAAATCCAGCACCCTGAACTTTGGAGCAAATACAAACAAATTACAAACATTCACAGACAGACCAAATACAATTCATAGTTACCAACATCTAGATTCAGCCCGGGAGCTCATAACAAGGGCTGGCCCAGTCACACACACCACCGTGGCTGTGGGTAAGAGCTCTGAAAAAGAGGAAGCCAACCCCTGGTTTTATATCTTTTTCAGGGTCAAGGGTGAGTCACACATGCAATTTGCCCATGTGACCTAAAATTGTCACAAAGAGGCGACTTAAACCTATGTGGTCTAAAAGCCTCTGATGTCCCAAACATGTCACTCAAACTCATGTGTAAACTGGACCCTCCCTTGAGGCAAGGAGGTCACCACGACTCCCAATCTAATCAAGGAAACAAAGGCCAAACTCTTCAAGGGCACTTGGTTGAACTGAGTGCTAAGAGCCCATTTTGTTTGCCAACACAACAGGTCATGTCAGACTTATCTCATTTCCTTTTTTGACTCGGCTACTAATATAATATATTAGGGAAATACTATAGCTAGTTTACCTGGATTTCAGAAAAAAAAGTTATGATTCATATCATACTGTTCTTATAGAAAAGATGGAGACATATGGTCAGGATGATAGTACAATTATATGGATTTGGCACTGGTTGAATGGTTGAACTCAAGGAATGAAAAAAGGAAGGAAGAAAAGAAATATTTTTAAAGTGCTTACTATATGCCAGACACTGTGCTAATCACTTTATCAATATATCTTATTTGATCCTCACAACAACCCAATAGCACCCAATAGGTGCTATTATTATCTCTATTTTATAGTTGAAAAAAACTGAGGCAAGCAGAGGTTAAGTGCCTTGCCTAGAGTGACAGAGCTAATGAATTGACATCAAATTGAAAGTTCTTCTGCGGGGTCAGTGGCTTGGATTAAGGCATAGATGGCATACTTCCTTATGAAGTATATGTATTCTGCTTAATCCCAAAAGACAGAGCTAAGAACAATGAGCAGACATTAAAAAGTAGCATATTTAGGTTAGGGATATGGAAAATTTCCCAACAAGCATACTATTCAAAAATGGAACGGGTTGCCTTGGGAAATAATGGGTTACTTTCCATTAGAGATGTTCAGCAAAATGCTGGATGATCAAAGAATTCTTGTTCTTTCATTGGGTGGGACATAGATGTGGAATAAGGGATATATTGTTAGACATGGCCATTGTGGTTGTTTGGTTTGATTAGGTCTTCACAGTTATAACTACTTATATCTCTGCCAAGCATTAGCTGTGCAACCGTAACCCAATTATCTTCCCTCCTCTGAGCAATAGATTTCCTTTCTTTGAAGAATGAACAATAGTTCCAAATATCATAGGTGAAGGCTAGAGAAGGCTTTTATTGAATGGCACTGACCATAGTAGGCCCCTCGTGAAAGTTTGTTGAAATTGTCCAGCCTGGGGAGGTCAATGTTTCATCCAAAAGAAAGGTCTAGTGGTGGAATTATAGGCTCAGTGATAAGCTACATGATCTCTAGGCAGAGCTGTAATTAGGAATTCTGGCGCAAGGGTCGAATTTAATTGAGGATGAGAAGGACCATTGCAGATGGTCCTGGTAGGTGAAGTAGTTTATCCATTAAGACCACAGAGTCAGAGTTGGAATGAAATTTAGAGATTATCTTGTCAATCTCTCTCATTTTGTAAGTCAAGTGAGACCCAGGTAAGTTAAATAACTTGTCTAGGGTCATCTAGGTAGTGGGAGCCAAAGTGTGGATTTGACCTCAGGTCTTCTAACTCCAAATTAGTTTCTTTTTCCATTGCCCAGGCCAATAACCTTGCTCCTTTACCTTCTCCCAGAACCTGTGTTCCCTGACAACCCTTGTGTGTGGTCCAGCAGAGGATAATAAGATAGAGAGATAGTGGTCTCTGGCTTCTATAACTCTTTAGGAAAGGAGTGTTGTTCCCTTCCTCCATCCCTTCCCCCCAAAAAAAATTTGTTCCAGAATAAAACCATGGCTACCACAGCCAAGTTATGGTTCTGCCTCTAAGTATGGTCTTCCCCTCTCAGATTTCGTGTAGTACTTCCTTTTGCGCTTTTCTAATGTACTCATCATCTAGTACTGTGTAATATAGTTCTCTGAGATATGTGTGTGTGTGTTCATGTCTGTCTTATCCCTTGTCCTTTGATTAGACTGTGAATTATATGAAGGTAGTGAGTCTTATCCAAACTTCTGTTTTTCCCATAGTAATATATAAGTAAGTGCTTAATAAGTGTTTGTAGAAATGAATTCAATTGAATATTCACAAGCAAATATTTATGGAAAGGGTTCACTTAGGCACCCCCCTCCCCACCGCCACCAATCAGAACCTGCCAATCTCTGTGTGATCAAGCTCCCTGGCTGGCACCGCCAGTCCTCCAAAATGCTATTTACTGGAGCCAGTTATCTAATGCTGCTGTTTTACCTGAAAGACGGATGTGTCATGAATCCAGAATTAATGACACTTCAAGCATCGGGCTCTCCTTATTAGCTGAAGCATAAAAACCTCCTTCCGTTTCATGTAATATTGAAATACAGAGTTGACATCACACAATAAAAATGACATTAAAAGGATCATTTTCCATTCCCCTTTTCCAGGGCCTAAACAATATTGGATTCTTTCAGCTGACTTCCGAGAATGAGATGTATATCTTTGGCAATGTGGGGCTGTCACTGTTATTGAGTTCTTGAGGCAGAGGGGCAGCCAGCAGAGGCTCACACTGGGATGACAGTGGTTTTTATACCTCAAGCCTTGCTCTGTGTATGACTCACATGGAAATGGGCCAACGTCAAGCTTTGCAGGAGACCCATGATGAAAAGGGACACTCTTTCTATGGTTAAATAAGAGGGACTATCAATTTCCACACACTACTCCAAAGAGGATGTTTGCAGGGAAGTCCACCTCTCATCCTTACTGTCCCTGCTCATTCATATCCAGATGTTTGCCAAGTCATTTCTAAGCTTTTTCCACAATATCTCTGGCATCTTTCCACTTCTATGGCCTCAAGCCCAATCCTGATCCTCATCACCCTTCACATGGAATATTATTGTAGCTTCCTAATTGGGTTCTTTCTTACTCTAGCCTTTCTTCAAGTAGCCTCAGTGCAATGGATGGAGCTCTGGGTCTGGTATCAGGAAGAGCTGAGTTTGAATCCAGCCTCAGACATTTATTAGTTGTGTGACCCTAGGCAAATCCCTTAACCTTAATCTGCCTCAGTTTACTCATCTGTAAAATGGGGTTAATAATAAAACCTACAAATGAGATAATAGTTGTAAAGCATTTTTTTAAAATCCTCCCCAATTTATTAATTTATTTGTTTTCAGTTTTCAATATTCACTTTCATAAGTTTTAAATTTTCTCCCCCCCTTACTTCCCCATCCCTCTCCAAGATGGTATGCAATCTGACATATGTTCCTATTAAACACATTTTCACATTAGTCATGTTACACAGAAGAATTACAATGAAGGAGAGAAACCATGTGAAACAAAACAAAACAAAAGAGAAAATAATATGCTTCGCTCTGCATTCCAACTCCATAGTTCTTTCTCTGGATGTGGATGGCATTTTCCATCTTGAGTCCTTTGGAAGTGTTTTAGGACCTTGCATTGCTGAGAATGGCTAAGTCTATCAAAATCAGTCTTCGCACACTGTGGCTGTTACTATATATAATGTTCTCCTGGTTCTGCTCGCTTCACTCAGCATCAGTTCATATAAGTCTTTCCAGGTTTTTCTGGAGTCTGCCTGTTCATCATTTCTTATAGCACAGTAGTATTCCATTACATTCACATACCAGAACTTGTTTAGCTATTCCCCAATTGATGGGTATCCTCTTGATTTCCAATTCTTGGCCACCACAAAAAGAGTTGTTATATATATTTTTGTACTTGTGGGTCCTTTTCCCATTTTATGATCTCTTTGGGATATAGCCCTAGAAGAGATATTACTGGGTCAAATGGTATGCAAATTTTATTGCCCTTTGGTCATAGTTCCAAATTGCTCTCCAGAATGGTTGGGTCAGCTCACAGCTCCACCAACAGTGAATTATTGTTCCAACTCTCCCACATCTTCTCCAACATTTATCATTTTCCTCTTTTGTCATGTTAGCCAATCTGATAGGTGTGATGTGGTACCTCAGAGTTGTTTTGATTTGCATTTCACTAATTAATAGTGATTTAGAACATTTTTTTCATGTCCATACATAGCTTTAATTTCTTCCTCTGAAAACTGCCCTTTCATATCCTTTGACCATTTATCAATTGGGGAATGACTTATTTTCTTGTAAATTTGATTCAGTTCTCTATGTATTTTAGAAATGAGGCCTTTGGGGCAGCTAGGTGGCACAGAGAGCAGAGTACCAGCCCTGAAGTCAGGAGGACCTGAGTTCAAATATGGCCTCAGACACTTGGCCCATTTCCTAGCTGTGTGACCTTGGGCAAGTCACTTAACCCCAATTGCCCTGCCAAAAAAAAAACTAAAAAAAAGAAATGAGGCCTAATCATCCATTTTGCATTTCATTACATTCTCTATCTCGTGTTTGGTAATTGTAAAGCATTTTGCCAACCTTAAAAGTGCTGTATAAATACTATCACCATCATCACCTTACAGGACAATGAAATTCACAGCCTCTTAGAGATGCAAGAGACCTCAGAAAGGAGCTGCCTAATCCCAATCTAAATAAGAATTCTTTCTACAACACTCATGGTGCATGGTCATCTGGCTTCTGCTTTAAACTTTCCAGTGACGGGAACTCACTCCTTCTTGTGGAAATTTATTGCACTTTTGGGTAGCTCTCATTGTTAAGACCTTCCATTAAGGGAAGTGACATGGCACAGCAGAAAGAGTGCTAGATTTGGCATCAGAATGACAAGGTTCTAATCCTGGCTCACACGGCAGCTGACTGTGTGACCTTAGGTGAGTTACATCACCTCTGTAGAACTCAATTTCTTTATCTGTAATATGAGAAAAGTGGTCTACAGGATCCTTAAGTTTCAATCAATCAAAAATCATATTTTAAGAACCTACTATGTGCGAGGCACTGTGTTAATGCTCTAAATCTATTATACTTCTAAGCCCAAACTACTGTTCTGCAACTTCTATACATTGTTCTTAATGATAATAATAGTATTTTTATATAGGACTTTTAGGTTTTCAAAGCACTTTCCAAATATAATAATAATTATTATAACAACAATCATAATGCTATTTACATGGTGCTCTCAATTTACAAAGGGTTTTAAATGTGTTATCTCATTTGATCCTTCCAACGATCCTATTGTTATCCCCATTTTAGAGATGAGTAAACTGAGAAAGATTACAGTTAAGGGGTTTACCTAGGGGGTCACACAGCTAGTAAACATCTGAGTCAAGATATGTACTCAGGTCTTCCTTATTCCAAGTCCAGAGCTCTATCCACTCTACCACCTAGGTGGTGTGAGAAACAAACAAAAAAGAAATGCAGTTGTTTGATTTTATTATCTCATTTTATCCTCACAATAACTCAGGAAGGTATGGCGCTATTTTATCCCCATTTGCAGATGAGGAAACTGAGGCAAACAGGGTTAAAGGATTTGCGCAGGGTCACGCACAAGAGTAGTAAGATCACCAATGACACACTAATCTATGCTGCTGGCTTCCATGCCTTAAATGTCTGGTGCTAGATTTGAATTCAGATCTTCCTGACTCCAGGTCTAGCATCTTAACCATTGTGCTACCTGTCTACCTAGTCCTGTTAATTTTTAGAGGTAGAAGGAAGGGTAGAATTTATCTAGTGCAACTGTCTCCTTTCAAAGATGAGGAACCTGAGTTCTATGGGGGTAAAGTCACTTGCCTAACATTCCAGAGTTGATATTTGCAGCCAGTTTCTGTGACTCCCAGTACAACTCTCTTTCCATTACATTCTTCTTGATACACATGTATCAGCATTCCCCAGGGGCAGGTAGGTGGCGCCATAGTGCACAGAATGCCAGGTCTGAAGTCAAGAAGACTCATTTCCCTGAGTTCAAATCTGGCTTCGGACACTTACTAGCTGTGTGACCCTGGACAAGTCAGTTAACCCTGTCTGCCTCAGTTTCCTCATCTGTAAAATGAGCTGGAGAAGGAAATGGCAAACCACTCCAGTATCTTTGCCAAGAAAACTCCAAATCAGGTCACAGAGAGTCGGGCATGACCGAAAATGACTATACAACAGCAAATTAGCATCCCCTCTGACTGACTCAACATTAGGTAGAAGGCCCTTAGTTCTTTGCTGTTCACCTTCTTATCAGTGTCTTGAATAAAAATGTAGATGGCATGCCGTTCACAAGTGCAGATGATATCAAAGTGAAAGGAAGAGCCACCATATTGGCTGGTGGAGTAAGGATTGAAAAATACTGTATTTAGATGTAACAGAACATTGGGCCAAATCAAATATTAACCATGACAGGGATAAAGCAAAATTTCTTTCCTTGGATCAAAACCAATTTAACTATATAAGTTCAGGACAGGGCATGTGTGGCTATGTAAGAGCTTATGTTAAAAAGAAAAGATCTGAAGATGTTAGTGGACCACAAGCTCAGCATAAATTAACAGTATGATGTTGCTGCCAAAAGAGTTAATGTGGTCTTTGGCCAAAGTAATAGAAGCCTAGGGTCTAGAGCAAGGCTTGCCATTGTCCTGCAGTGTTGTCTTGCCCACACTGTGCTGGAGCTGTGTTCCATTCTGGGGGCTGCATTTTTATCAAGGACTTTGAGAAATTGGAAGAAGTCCAGAAAAATCCTCAGCATGGTTAAAAGACTGAAATTTAATAATGAATAAAAATAATTTTACACATATGTATATATTTGTGTCTAACGGTAGTTATCTATCCCTAGGGTGGGAAAGTAGGAAAGAAAAAAAGGAAAAAAAATTACATGATAATTTTGTTATATATTTGGAAGGAATAGCAAATTATACATAGTAGATTTGCAGTTTCATGTGCAATCAGCTTTTTTTATTGTACTGTGTAATAGAAATGCTTGTTTTATTCCACAAATTTAAAAAAAAGACTGAAAACTAGGGCATATGAGAATTGCCTTTAGGAACCTGGAATGCCTAGTACCTTATCAAATGAGATAACATCTATAAAGCTCTTAGTACATTGTTTGGTACATAGTAGGCATTTGATCAATGCTTGGTCTCTCCTATTATTAAAAGTATACTTGGTCTTCATAGAAGATTCGAGGCTCAGCAGCACAGGCGGTATACCAGGAGGCTTCTTTAACCTACACTGTGATACCTGTAAGAGCAGTAAGAATGCAACTACATTTTGTTCCTTCCTCATTGTTTCTTGAGATTGAAGATGAGAAGTCTCAGAGATACTCTTCCACACATGCACTCAGCTAAGTGGAGTCTTCCGGCCTAATTTCAGCACTGTTTGCTTTCCTTTGTGTCCAGTACAATTGAGACAGTTGCTCTGGTGCATCATCTTCCGCCAGAGATAAGCACTGAACAGCAGAGACTCTACACAGGGGTCTTGGCTCTTCTGGGAAAAGCGAGAGGAGTGACCCACCAGATGTTAGGCAAAGTGTTAGGGAACATTGGGGCCTAGCTCTGTGCCAGGAACATGGTGAGTACTTAATAAATACTTGATTCAAGGGCACCTGAGTACTGAGCCAGTGAAGCAAATAAATACGGCCAAAAGGCAATTGGTTTCAACAGGTCATTTTGTAGATTGGCCACAAATCCTATTAACAAGAACAATAGGCAGGAACTAAGAACTGAGAATCTCCAGTAAATGTATAAAGAGGGAGGGATTTTGCAGCAACTTTCAGAGAGTATGTGGTTTATTTTTCTTCCATGGACACAATTAGTGTTATCTATGCTCAAAACAAAGGCTGGTTTCCCTTTTAGAAGAGCAGGTAAATGGGGTTTGAGGAAGCCTCTACACTCTCCAAGTTATTAGGGAGAATAAAGTGTTACAGGAATTAAAAAAATGGGAGCAGGAATTCAGGTTAAAACAAAGAAGACAAAGAGATTTACTCAGTTTGGAGGAGGTTGTTAAGTTTTTCATAGACTTTTTCTACTTCATCAACTTTGGAAACAGGCAATATTCAAGAAGAGTACAAACCATCAAGCACATTGATTCAGACATCTGTACACACATCCATAAAATGTAGGTGATAAACAGCAGGGATTATACATCTTGAATTATGGAAATGACTTCTACCTCATTGGTATCACTGGGACTTAGTAGGATATGAACTGGATTTTGATGAATAAGCCTGTGGACAAGTGGGGTTCCAGGGTGGGAGCTTCAGAGCTGAAAAGGTTAAAACCTCTAGAGCATGGTCTCTGGCCCCATTGGTAAGGCAAATGGCAAGAAGATTGTCAGGGAGGGTGGAGAATAATATCATTAATGATAGCCCACAATTCTGTCCTTCTTTCAGTCTTATAGAAGGCTTTTCTCAAAACAACTCTGTGAAGTAGATATGGCGGGCACATTATTATTGCCTCCTTCTTCTAATTCTTCTTCTTTTTCTTATTCTTCTTCCTCCTCCTCCTCCTCTTCCTCTTCCTCCTTCCCCCCTCCCTCCTCCTCCTTCTCCTCCTTCGCCTCTTCCTCCTCCTTTAAAAGATGAGTAGGCTGAAGCTCTGACCTTTCAAGGTCACAATGATAATAAATAACTTAGGAGAGATATTTATGCCAGGTCTTCTGATGCCAAGCCCAACACTCTTGCAACTTGTGCCACAATATACAGATTAGATACACTTCAGAACCGTTTTATGGAACTCAACCACCAGATGAATGAGATTCAGCAGTCTGCCAGATATTCCCCGTGTAACTCTATGGAGACCATCAGGGATAGATATAGCTCTACCAAGTCTCCTGGATTATGTCCCAGTAAGGCCCCTTCCCAGATATATCTTCTTGTCTCCCTTTGGTGGTATCTAAGAGTAACTTGGAAGGCAAAATTAAGAACAATCTGCATCTGATAAGTAAAATGAATCTGTTTCTGTGCCCAAGATGTGCTTGGAATTGGGACTATGGTTCAGATTAGACCTGAAGTGGAGACTAAGTTTAGTGTTTATTTTGTGGCTGTTATCCACAGGAACAAATACCACAATGATTGCTTTATGGCTAACCTCTGATTGGGCAGGGTCATTCTTTGGAGCCAGAAGCCAGTTGTAAAGAAGAAGCAAACTCATCTCTCATTTCCTACCCCACACCCTGAAGTACCTAAACGCTATCCCCAACCCCAATTTTGGTCAGTGAAGTAAATTTGGGGAAAATTCTAATACTTTATTCTGTTGATTTTCTCCAGTTTATTCTATATACATACATACATACATACATATACATACATACATACATACATACATATATATATATATATATATATATATATATATATATATATATATATATATATATATATATATCTTGGTTGTATATAGCTTTTTGCCTATTTTCTTTCTCATGCTAAGTCTCAATATGGGACCAAGGAAAGAGCTCAGTTTCCAGTTAGGTTTAGCCATTAATCTGTGGCTAAGCAATAGAGTTTCTATTTGTGATTCTTTAACTACACTGTTGTCATTCAGTTATTTTTCAGCCATGCCTGACTCTTCATGACCCCATTTGGGATTTTCTTGGCTGGAGTGGTTTGCCATTTCCTTCTCCAGCTCATTTTACAGATAAGGAAACTAAGGCAAACAGGGTGAAGTGACTTGCCCAGGGTCACACAGCTACTAGTGAGGACAGATTTGAACTCAAGAAGATGAGTCTTCCTGATTCCCAGTCCAGCTCTCTATCCACTTCCCCACCTAGGTGCCTCTAGTTACATCACCATTGTCATCATCATTGTCATGATAACAATTAACGTTTTTGTGTAGCTATGTACGTCTTACAAAGGACTTTTTTGAAGCATACATTGGTCCTCATGATAACTCTAATGAAATGCGTGCTATTTTACCTGTGAGAAAAATGAATTTCAGAGAGGTTGGTTGGCTTGTCTTGGGTTCACACAGCTACCAAATGTCTACACAATATATGAAAAGGTGTATGTTAACATAAATTAATGAATGCATGACTGAGTGAATTAAAAGTATCTAGTATATTCACTTACGACTTGCCAAGCATTATGCTAAGGACAAAAGATAACAATGCAAGAGAAGACTGCCCTTACATAACTTATATTCTAATGGAGAAAATAACAATGGGGCAGTGATAGTCAAGGAAGGAAGCTTTATTCTGGGAAATCATAAAGATAGTTAATGGAAGAAAAAACAGGGGTAAGTCATTAACTTAAAAATCTGGGAGGAATCTTTGAGAGCATATATTCTGACCCCCCCCTCCTTTTACAGAAGAAAAAAATATGATTCTCAGATTGGGCAAGTGATTAGCTAAATTTACACAGGTTAGAAGCAGTAAGGTTGGTCTTTAATCCCAAGCCCAGGCTTCTTTGCATCACTCCAAAATGCCCCCCTTTACATTCAATTCAAAATATAAGTGTTGAGGCTCAGAAAGAGGATATTAGAGAGATGTATTACCACAAAAGAAGGTGGGAAAACCCTGTTTGCCTTAGTTTCCTTATCTGTAAAATGAGCTGGAGAAGAAAATGGCAAACCGCTCCAGCGTCTTTGTCAAGAAAATCCCAAATGGGGTCATAAAGAGTCAGACATGGCTGAAAAATGACTGAATGACAACAGTGTAGATAAAGGATCACAAATAGAAACTCTATTGCTTAGCCGTAGACTAACACCTAAACCTGACTGTAAACTGAGCCATTTCCTTGGTCCCATACTGAGACTCTTTTCACATAGAAAACAAAGACATGCATCTTCCATTTGTATCCAGTCACTGTCTAGAGAAAGCTTCACTCTCCCTCTCCCCTCCCCTATATTGGGGTGACCATTTGCAGATAATTTATGGGAAGTCTTAGACAAATGTCTCATAGGATAAGAAAATATGGTTGGCTGAGGAAGAACACTTTTGTAGGGAGAATGCACATAGACTAGATCACAGATCTATACAAGTTTCAAAGTACTGTCTGTGGACTGGAAAATGGGTAAATAGTAAAGGACCTGGGCTTAGTTCATAAGATTAAAGAGAGGAATTAGAAAGAGTCCCAGTCATCGAAGAGTCTCTTCAGAGTCTAACTTAGATGGGACGACCAATATCTCCAACACAAAGTAAATTGTGTTGTCCTCATAGAGTTCAGAGACAGGGGAATACTTGTGATGGAGGTTACTAATGATTTCTCCCTGAGATTGCACTACCCAGCACCCATGCTGGTGGAGAAGCTCTGTGTACAAGTTAATAAATTTGATCTGGCTTCTCACTTCTTCTGGACACTCTGGGCTCTCATTCAGAACCAGTTCTCCACCATTAACTTGACTTCCTCAGATATGTGGTGATCAGATTCAACCAATACTTCGAGGTGAAGCCTCAGGTGTTGGCCTTGGAGATACCAAAGTGA
The DNA here is from genome assembly GCF_011100635.1 of Trichosurus vulpecula. Lineage (NCBI taxonomy): Eukaryota > Metazoa > Chordata > Mammalia > Diprotodontia > Phalangeridae > Trichosurus > Trichosurus vulpecula. The sequence goes on along the minus strand of NC_050573.1, from coordinate 89,135,860 downwards.
CTGACCCCTTGCCCTGTACATCCAGCTAGGTCTGCTCTCCTCAGGGTCCCTGCTTGGCTCTGGGGCCCATGCTTAAAGGGCCAAACCAAGAGAGGGATGCAGGTGGGGTCTCTAGAGTGGGGCAGTGGAGAAACCCATGTCCTGTGCTGCCAGACCCAAATCAAAGCCACTGTAGACCTTGCTTCCCTCTGTCTGACTTTAGCTTCTGAGACTGACAGGACCAGCTCAGGGTATCCTTCCCCTTCACCCTCCTTTTCCTAAACTTTAGTGGAGAGGAGGGGAGTGCTGGTAGAGTACCTGAGTTGCCTAACCTTCTAGGATAGGGACCAAGACAACCAATGGGAACCAGTGGGAATCCCAGGAATCCTCCAATCCTCCAACACTATACTCATCCCTCTTTGCCATCAGGGGTGCCTTATTTACATATTGGACCCTGCTCAACTTGGGTAGAGTGTAGAAAGGACTCCTTTCCATCTCCTATTCCCCTGGATTCTCTAACTAACCCTTCCCCCCTTCCGTACTTTTCCCGAGAAGTGATGAACTCCCTCCCCTGTAACAAGCCATATCCCAACACACCATGTGTATGATTGTACATGTCTTGGATGAGGGGATCCCAGGTTGGGAATGCCCCACCCCCTCCTATCAGCAGCCTTATTGAATTCCCTGCACTGCTCCCTTGGCACTCTCACTTTCTCCGGATCCAGTTACTGGCTCCTAGTCTCACCACACCTCCAACCTGGTTTTACTATTCCTCACTCAGGTCCAGAGATCTATGTTCTTTACACCTTGGCCAACTCCTGTTGCCTTGAGAAGGCTTGCTGGTTTTATCACTCCCAAACTGTCATCATACTTGGGATTGCCTGGGAGAATTATGAGGTGCTGTTAGCTAAAGCCTAGGTCAGCGTGTCTCACTGACCTTGATCCTCCCACCCATAGTGTGCCCTCCCCACCTAAGATGCCTACCTGACTTTGTATTTCTCTTTTATATACTGGACCTGAATTTGAGGACCTTCTCACTTTGAGTGTCAGTCCTGGGCAGCAGGGAGAGAGGGGACATATCCCAAGAAGCAGAGGCCCCAGGAGAGCCAGGGAATGGGTGAGACCCCTGGTTAGGAGCTGGCCTGGACATCAGTAAGCAATGTCCTGACCTCCTGAGTTCCTTAGCCAACTGCCATCCCCGCTTAGAAAGAAAATAAATCTTTCCCCAGCTCCCTTTCTGACTCCAGGGCTTCTGAGCAGGGTGGAGGGGGGAACACTTCTCATCTTTAGCACATAAAACAAACTTTGAGACTCAAATTATTGTGGTCTTGTTCTCCACTAAAATGGCCACTTCTGGTTTCTGGTGCTGCTCAAAAAAAATGGCCTCCATGGTTTCTTACAGCTCTAAATCAAATACCCTGACTCTCTGCTGAGTTGTGGGCATGGATTTCATTTGGCACTATGGGATTTGTTAAAGTTGTCAAGAATAACACCTACTTCAAGAGGTGCCAAATGAAATTCCAGAGAAAGAGAGAAGGGGAAAAGGGATTATTTTGTACAGAAACACATATTATATACAGCAGCACTATTAATCCTGGATAAAAGCAAGTACAAAATACAAAAGTACAGGTTGATAATCCTAGGCAGCAACAGATAGCATCTGCCATATTGCTTATGCCTGTATAGAAAGAGATATGATTGTGCAGCTTATGGTTGCTTACAAGTCACCAAAGTATGGTGTGAAGGATGACCTGATAAATTATGCTGCAGCTCATAGTCCTGGCCTGCTGCTGACCCACAGGCTTCTTAACAGATTTGGTATGGAACCACATGTGGGAACATTAGGTAGAAGTGAATGAGAGGAGTACAATGTGGAAAGCATCAATGTTATGTGTGAGGAATAGCAAAGACAGCATCACTTTATCATAAGTGCATAGAGGCGAGTCATATGTAAGGAAATTGCAAAGGCACAAAGAGGCCAGCTTATGGAGGGCTTTAAAGGCCATAAAGAAGATTTTATATCTGATTCAGGAGGTAATGGAGAGTCACTAGAGTTTATTGAGTAAAGGGGTGACATCGTCTGACCTGTATTTTAGAAAGATTGTTTTGGCAGCTGAGTGGAGGATAGATTGGAGTTGGGAGAGACTTGAGACATGGAGACCAATTAGAAGGATATTACAAGAGTTTAGCTGGGAGGTGATGAAAGCCTATACTAGGGTGACTGCTGTGTGAGTGGAAAGAAGGGGGTGCATATGAGCAATAAGGTGAAGGTAGTAAGGACAAGACTTGACAACAAATTAGACATGGGGCAGGGATAAGTATAAGAGATGGGTCAAGGATGCCACTGAGATCGCAAGCCTGGTTAACTGAGAGTATGAGAATGTCTTTGACATTAATGGGGAATTTAGGAAAAGAGGAGGGTTTGAGGGAAGGATACTGAGTTCTGTTTTGGACATGTTGAGTTTGAGATATCTACAGGAAGTCTATTTCAAGATATCTAAAAGGCGGTTGGTAATGTAAGTAAGGAGTGAGGATAGGGTTGGGAGAATCATCTACATAGAGATGGTAATTGAATCCAAGGGGGCTGTTGATGAGATCACCAAGAGAGATAGTGTGAAGGAAAAAAGAGGGCCTAGGACAGACCTTTGGGGGGCACTGATAGTTAATACAGAAAGATTCAACAAAGGACACTTGAGAAGAAGGAGTCAGGTAGGAAGAGAACCAACAGAGACCAGTGTAATAATGATTTAGAGAATAGAGAGCATGTACTAGAAACAAAGTCTTTGGTACCATTTAGGGAGCTATAGGTGGTGGTCTACCTTTTCCTCATGGCATCAAAACCTGGTTATGATGAAAAAAGAAAAAAATCAATGATTGAGTACATTGTAAGTATATCATGGGCCAAAATGTTGAGGATTAAATGAGTTATCTAATAGAAGATGATGAAGACATTATATATTATATAATATATAATAATATATTATATACATACATATGCACAAAATTCTTACAGCATATAAAGAACAATATGATTCCTGACATGGAGGAGGTATACACAAAAACCCTTGATGGCATATGGGGGAATCCAGTCGATGGAAAGAAATCCAAGAGGAAAGTTAAAAAAGGAGAAGGTGGATCCATCCCCAAATGCTCCTTGCCCGGAAGATCGAGTAGCTCAGAAGAAGGGGCATGTTCCCTCAAGGGCAAGGAATATGTGGTTGGGAGCTAAACCATCACTATTTGTAACTTTCTGTGAAGATTTTCAGATGAATATGATAAACTTATTGGAACAGAATAACAAGCAAATCTCTCAGGCAAATCCTATGGAGTAAGCGTTCTCCCCATTTCACTGATAGGCAGACTTGAATGGTTCAGTAACTTTTCCAAATTAAGTCAGTGGCAGAATAGAGATGCAAACCTGACTCTCCTGACTTCTAGCCCAAGGACATTTCCCTTCTATCAGTCTAGACACATGAGCTGGAACCCACCCATTCTCTTTTTCCTCTTAAAGTATGGCTTCCCGCTTCAGCACTGACAGGTGGGGCTCGGCCCTGCCCCACACACTGATTCAGGAATAGTTTCTTCTACAGCTTGTGAATCTGCCTGAGGCTCTGGAACCATTTGCTGTGAGAGTGACAGAGTTAATTTCCCAAACACCATATGAGCTTAACGGGTGTTGATGAAGATGACTGTTTGGGGTTTTTTCTTTTTAATTTTAAATTAGAAATCACATTTTAAAAAATTAAATCTGGTTTTGGGAGAAGGAAGGCATCAGGGAGAATGTTTGACAGACACATTGTTGAGCAAACAGAGCTAGGGAGACAACTGGACTGTCTCTGGTAGTGGCCAGGCTCAGGGCTGCAGGGCCCAGGCCCTAGGAAATCTCAGTGGTGGGGATGAGGTTGCTCAGACCAGCCCATCTTTTCCTAAGGATGAGCCAGGCTCTCTGACCTATGGGTTGGATGACTGGACTTTGGATAAGACTGATATAGTGGAAAGTATGCTAGATTTGAAATCAGTGGAGCTAGGTTCAAATCCTTAGCTGTGTGACCTTGAGGAAATCATTTACCCTCTATAAGCTTCAGTTTTCTGACCTGTAAAATGAGAATTGGACCATACAAACCTTATACAATTTGTCTAAGCTCCCTTCTTGCCCTAAGCCCTCTGATTTTCTAGTTGTGGACAAGATCAGCTTTTATTGTCCTCTCCTGATCAAGAACCTACAATGAATCCTCATGTTTTACCATGTGAATTCCAAGCTCTCTTATCTTATATCTTATTCTCCATAGTCCTCTCTTTGTTTCTGTCTCTCTTGATCTCTGTCTCTCCCCTTCCTCTCTCCATCCTTCACTCTCTCTCCTTCCCTCTCTCCTCTATCTCCTCTCTATCTCTGTCTCTATCTCCTTTCCTCCTCCTATTTTTCTTTCACCCTCTCTCCCTCTCCTCTCTCTCTTCTCTGTCTCTCTCCCTTATCCTCTGTACCTTCTCTCCCTCTCTGTCTCCTTTTTGTCTCTGTCTCTCTCTGCCTCTGTGTCTCTCTCTCTGTCTCTCCATCTCTTCTCCCTGTCCTATCCCACCCTAGTATTGTCACCTTTTCCTTTACTACACAGCATCCCTAGAGTCATAACAACTTGAAAGTAGAAGGGACACCAGAGGTCATCTCTCTTGATCCCTCCTAGAATCTTGGATTCCCTCTACAATAGCCTCAACCATTAATTAGCCAGGCCCAGCTTGAAGATCTTCAGTGATGGAAACTCACTACTTCTAAGAGGTGGCCCATTCCATCTTTGGGAAACTTTCCTTCAACTTGAGATGAGCCTGCCTCCCTAGGACTGCTCTATGTCATCCAAGTTCCAATGTTTAGAGATACACAAATGAAGCATGCTTCTTTTGCCCCATGATAGCCCTCTGGATACTTGAATACAATAGTCATACCCTGCTCCCCCAAGTCCACAGGTGGATGGATTGTGAAAGTTGGACGTGATATTAGATACAATCCCCTCATTTATATCATGTGCCCTATCATTTTACACATGAGGAGACTGAGGCAAGTAGCAAAGTGGATGGAATTCTGGACCTGGAGTCAAGAAAATCTGAGTTCAAATTTAGCCTTAGACACTTATGACTCTGTGATGGTGGGTAAGTCATTTAACTTCTTTCTGCCTCTGTTTTCTTATCTTTAAAATGGGTATGAGGACAGCTGGATAGAGTGCCAGACCTCAAGTCAGAAAGACGCATCTTCCTCACTTAAAATCTGGCCTCAGACACTTACTAGCTGTGTGACCCCAGGGAAGTCCCTTAGCCCTCTTTGCCTCAGTTTCCTCATCTGTGATGTGAGCTGGAGAAGGAAATAGAAAACAATTTCAGTATCTTTGCCAAGAAACCCCCAAATAGAGTGAAGAGTCAGACTTAACTGAAAGAACTAAACAATCACAACAACAAAATGGGAAAAGTAGCATTTCCCTACCATGGTGGTTGTATTGAGGAGACAATACTTGTGAAGTGCTTTGCAAACCTTAAAGCATTATATAAATGCTAGCTATCATTAAGTGGCTTGCCTAAGGTTACACATGAAGTCAGTGGAGCAGCTAGGACTGAACCCTGTATCCCCAGTTCCAGGCTTAGTACTTTGTGTCTATACCACAAAATGTATCACTATTTTGTGGACTTCATTGCTATTCTTTCAGGATTCATGGGTGTGAGGCACGCTGTCCCTAACCAGGCTCTGATCATTTCCTCCAAGATAGAAAACAGTTTTCCTATTCTTTGTAGAGTCCACCAAATGATTTACCTACAGTCCCCCAAATAGCTGGTGACTTGAACCCAGGTCTCTTTTAAGTTCAATTTTGCTTGGCTACACCTGGTTGTTTCCTTTGTAGAAAATGCTGAAGTACTTTTATAATCACTCCCTCATCTGATCTTCACTGAACCTCAATGTGTGGTATAGTGGAAAAGTCCTGGATTTGGAATCTGAAGACGGGTTCAAATCCAACCTCCGATGATTACTACTGGTGTTACTTCCTGACCCATATCCTTAATAAATGTTTGTTGACTTGACTTGTTGACTTTGGAAGCTATTTAACATCTCTGAACCTTATTTCCTCATCAATGAGAGATTTGAACCCAAGGTCCAAGGTCACTTCTCACTCTAAATCTACAATCTTGTGAGATTTCCTGATCTATAGACTGGGAGAATGAAGCCTAGAGAGAATAAGTGACAGAGATGGGCACATTGTTGTTTCTCAGTGCCATTCCATATCGTTATTATCCTCTCATGAGGAAGAAGTGATCCTTCCTTTATCCAAAGCCAAATGTTCCATTGCCTCCAATCTCTCATTTCCCCCCTTCCTTCCATTTTCCATCTCCTCCTATCTACTGGATCCTATCTCACTAACTAAATAGTACCCTGGACTACATGGTCATTAGAAACCAAACCAAAACAAAATAAACACCCCCCCAACCTTCACTGGACCCTTCCATCCCCTCAACATGGCATCAAATTCTCTCATCCCTTTTACTGATTCCTAGAGCTGCTTCTACTGACCTCCATTCCCTTATTTCTCTGCTTTGAACTTTAGGAAAAGACTATTATATATTGAGATGCAGAAGGGACCTTAGAGGCCACCATATCCAGCCTCTTCATTATATAGAATGTGAAACAGAGGCACGGAGAGGTTCAGTGCCCAGACCACAGCGTTAACGAATGTCTGGGAAAGGAATTAAAATCATGTCTTTTTTTTTTCTCTAAGACGACTGTTCTATCCACTAAGGCATGTTGCCTCTCCTTCCTCTCTACCTTTACACAGGCCATTTCTCACTCTTGGAATATATTTCTACGTTATCTTTTTTTTCAACTCAAATTCATCTTTTTTCAAAGCTCAGCTCAGGTTGTACCTTCTCCACGAAGCTTTCCTTGATCCCTCCTTACTCTATTGTACAAGGTTGTTAGTGCTTTCTCCTTCCTTGACTTTCCTTTTATTTCCTTTTCTATTATTGTAATTGAGTTGTTTCAGTCATATTGACTCTTCATGACCCTATTTGGGGCTTTCTTGGCAAAGATACTTGGTTTGTCATCTCCTTCTCTGGCTCATTTTACAAATGAGGAGACTGAGGAAAACAGAGTTGTGTCTTTCCCAGGGTCACAAAGCTAGTAAGTGTCTGAGGGCAGATTCAAACTCAGGAAGATGAGTCTTCCTGAGTCCAGGCCCAGCACTCTAGTAAAGTCCCTGAGGGTAGAGATGATCAGAGAATCACAGAATTTGAAAGTCGAAAGAAACCTCAGCAACCATCTAGTCCAGCCCATGTGCCAAAGGAATCCTTACCACAGCACACCCAGCAAGTGGTTATCCAACCTTTGACTATTTTGTTTTGTCTTTGTGTCCTGTCTTGCACGTAGTTAATATCTAATAATTGCTTTTTTAATGATAACTACAATAGCTAACATTTATATTTCATTTTAAAGTCTACAGCACTTGACAAATATCAGCTCATTTGATCCCTGGAACAACTCAGGGAGATATATGCTATTATTATCCTCATTTTAGAGAGGAGGATACTGAGGCAGAAAGAGGTTAAGAGATTTGCCCAGGATCACATAGCTAGGAAGTGTCTGAGGCTGAATTTGAACTCAGGTCTTTTTGATACTAGGACAAGCACTCTACCCTCCATGGCACTTAGTTGCCAAATGAATAAGTGGAAGTCTAAATGAAATACTCAAAATTTTAAAATTTTAGGGCTGGGAGAAAGAGGTCATCTAGTCCAGATTCTTCATTTTACAGATGAGGGAATTGAGGCTCAGAGAAGCCACAGAGGCTGTCAGAGACAGAGCTTGAGCTAAAACTCGGATTTCCTGACACAGAACCCATTTTTCCAAGTTGTCAAATGGGGGAATTGATGGATTAATATGGCACTTTTGTACTGAAGGGTTCCAACTGTTTTTAAGTCTGGCAAGTCAAGAGGTCTGGGGTCTAGCCCTGCCTCTGTGTCACTGCTTGGTGGCATGGCCTTGAACAAGTTACTGCTCAAATCTGGACCTTAATTAATTGGCCTTTAAAATGGGTAGATTGAACACATCGATTCCTGTGGTCATTTCCAGCTTCGATAGTCTATGTTCCAGGTTTGAAGGTTCTTTCCCTCGCTAACACTCTGTTAGACACTTTGAATGCAAAGCTTCTTCAAGTATATATCTTATTCCCTCTCATTAATTCTTATAACTTCTACCCACTGGGTACCTTTAGAATGGGAAGAAATTGACAGGGGGGATAGCAGACTCTCTTCATCAGAAGCACTTTTCTGGCACAGTGCAATGGGACTCCAAAAAAAAAACACCTTCTTTGGAGCTTCTAAAATACATGATGTTTCTTTCCCAGTTTCATGAATTCCTAGCCCTAACATATTGCCATTTTGAGTCCATACTCTTTTTCCCCTTCTTTTTCTTTTTAACATTGATTTCAGGAGCAACATTGAAGAATCTTGTAACTGAGAACAGAGGCTTATGGAGCTGCTCCCTTTTTCTACTTCACCAGCCCCCGCCTTTCTCACCACCTCCCCAAGGAAAGAGTTTCAGGTTTCTACTTAATAGGACCATTTCCATATTTCATCCTTTTTAGTTTTTTGTCAGCACTTTCTCTTACAAGAACTGCCAAATCTCCTCAATGTTTACTGTAGGGGATGCTGGGGACCTTTCTTCCCCTGGCTCAAATGGTAGATACAATGCATTAGCCCTTTCCTGGTGGTCAAGACAAGGGAGGTAGCCTGTGGAGAAGCTATGCCTTGACTACAAGGTGTCTGACTTCCTCATAGGGAGCAATACAAGGGTTTAGAAAAGCTTCACAGACTGTCAGAGTTGGGAGAGACTATAGAATATAGAATTTAGCATATAGATAATAGAATGTCAGAGCAGGGAGGGGTCTTTGAGTATAGAGTGTTAGAAAACATAACAAAAGCTGAATGTGAAATCAGGGAAGTCCCTGAGAACAAATCTCCTGCAGCGAGGAGAGGTTGCAGTGGTAAGCATACTGGGTTGAGTCAGAAAAACTGGGTTCTTAGACAGTTCTAACTGTGCATGCATTTAAAGTCCATCATTCAACCTTCACAGCCTGATAATAACGTATTACTGTCCTTCCTCACTCCAGCCAATTTGGCTTTCTTATTGATCATATATGACATCCCGTCTCTCATTGTGAATTTCAGTAGGCTGTGTCTTATACCTGTAATGCATTCTCTCTTTACCCCTGCTATGGAGAGTCCCTTCTATCCCCCAAAGCTCAGCTCAAGTGCCACCTCCTTTAAGAGGCTTCTCCTGATTCTAGCTGTTCTTCCTTCACCCTCTCCCTCTAATACCTTATATTTGTAACATTTTTTTCTGGGCTCACCCCCCTAGTCAGGTTGGGTTGCCAGAGAGGTGGGTGCTACTTCACTGAAGGTTTTATGAGTAATATGGTAGGTGATTATCCCCTTAATACTATAGTTCATGAGCCCCTATCAGTGTACTTAGTCTTAACAATCAACCAGTCGATTCAGTTACTTCTTTAGTAAAGGTATTTATTCTAATAGAAAGTATTTTGTTAAAATCAAAGCCTAGAGTACTATCTCTCGAAGGTACACACAGAATCCATAGAAAGGGAAGAATGGGCACAAACTTAAGGTAAATTCAGTGAGACATAAGTGTAGGCATGACCAAGGCAAGTTACAACTCTGGAACTGTAAGGCCTTTATGTCATTTTTCTGGAGGGGCCTTGCAGAGTTTGCTGGGGGTTGGGGAGAGAATAGTAGGTTATGGATGATTTGCTCCATTTCTTAGCTTCTGGGTTGTAGCCTTAGGTTGGGCAGTCACTGGGCATTTCACAGGGTAGTATCTCTACTGATAGATTGGTCCTCTGATCTCTCTGAAATTCGCTATTTCTGCTAGAGTGTTGCAGTACTGTTTTCATTAAGGACAATCATCTTTACCCTAGGATATGAAGAAGCCTTTCTTCTTTGACTTATTTAGAGTCTTGGCTTTGAGGTTTGTCACCTCTTCTGTTCAATGGTCCTTTCTGTTTCTGAGTTAGCTTCCCTCAGTGTGGGATTCCACCTTTACTTATAATAAGCACCCCAGGTATGCTTCCCAGAATCCTTTTGGTTCTTACACAAATATGGTTGAGGACATAGTTGTAGAAGCCATTTGTGCCCCAGGGGTAAGTTCATTATTTTTCTAGCCATTTCACATACAGCTGAACTATTTAAGCCTCATGCCTTTTCCAAGGGGTTCATTGCTGCTTTTGCATCTGAAAGGATTTTCCCTTTACATTTCCTTGTTGCTGTTGTTTGCCTCTTGAGACATCCAAGTTTATTGAACTCTAAAAGGGACACTCTATTATAGATTTATTTCATATATATGTTGTATTCAAGTTCACATGTCATTTCTTCCAACAGAATGTAAGTCTCTTCAGGACTTTTTTGTCTTTTTTTGCATCTATTCCAGTGCTTGGGTCATAGCTGGTACTTAGTAAATGTTGGCTGATTGATTGATTGAATGGATGATTTAATAACTATGTGACCATCACATCTGTAAAGTGTGCATCTTAATGGGAGGCAGAGAGGAGTAGTAGACTTCGATCCTTGCTTTGCCACTTATGCTCTATGTGGCCTTGGGCAAGTAATTGAACCTCTCTGCCTTCAATTTCCTCATCTGTAAAATGTATATGATATAGAAATATATATATGTGTGTGTGTGTGTGTGTGTGTGTGTGTGTGTATGTAAAAGGGGGAACCGGTCAATTAGTTCAGTCTTTATGGGCATGTACAGAACGCCTCTATTGTAATCCCCCACGTGGATGAGTCTGGGTGTTCTGTAACAAAAGTGCTTGGAAGGGACTTTGGAGCTGGCATAGACATTCTGGAACTGTTTCTGATCTGCTTATTCCATGATGAAATGGATCCTTTTTGACTGGTCACAAAGCAGACATATACTGAGGGACATTCAAAAGGCACAAGCTGACCAGGATCTTGGTCTTCATGTCATATGACTTCTTTTAATCTAGTGGTACTATAGTGAGTGGAGAGAGACAGTGTTGTAAAAAGGAGAGGACTTGGGTCCTCTCCATCAGAAGTCAGCATGTAGCCTGCCTGCAAATAGAAGCCTCAGTTCTCTGCCTTGATTTGTTCTTTTCCTGTTGATGGAAGTCTTGTGAGTTTTGAAAAATAAGGAGAGCAAGCCACTTGGACATCTAAGAATCCAAGTCCATGCTGGCATTTGTAGCCATCCAGTCCAGCTTTGTGACCCTGAGGAATGACTATTTTTTTTAATTAATTTATTTATTTTTAGTTTTCAACATTCATTTCTACAATATTTTGAGTTACAAATTTTCTCCCCATCTCTATCCTCCTCCACCACAAGATGGCATGTATTCTGATTGCCCCATTCCCCAGTCTGCCCTCCTTTCTATCACTCCACTCCCCACCCCCACCCATTCCCTTCCCCCTTACTTTCTTGTATGGCCAGATAGATTTCTATACCCCATTGCCTGTATATCTTATTTCCCAGTTGCATGTAAAAACAATTTGCAACATTTGTTTTTAGGACTTTGAGTTCCTAATTCTTTCCCTTCTTCCCTCCCCACCCACCCTCCTTGAGAAGGCAAGCAATTCAATATAGATTATATATGTATAGTTATGCAAAACACTTCCATAATAGTCATGCTCTGAAAGACTAACTATATTTCCCTTCATCCTATCCCATTCCCCATTTATTCTATTTTCTTTTTTGACTCTGTCCCTTTTCGAAAGTATTTTCTTTTAATTACCCCTTCCTCCAATTTGCTCTCTCTTCTGTCAACCACCCCTCTTATCCCCTTCCCCTCTACTTTCCTGTAGGTAAGATACCCACTTGAGTGTGTGTGTTATTCTCTCCTTAAGCCAAATCTGATGAGAATAAGATTCACTGATTCCCTTTCACTTACCCCCTCTTCCCTTCCATTATAACAGTTTTTCTTGCCTCTTTTAATTTACTCCTTTCTATCTCTCCCTTTCTCCTTATCCTAATATATTCCCCTCTCACCCCTTAATTTTATTTTTTCAGATATCATCCCTTCATATTGAGCTCACCCTGTGCGTGCTCTCTCTCTCTCTCTCTCTCTCTCTCTCTCTCTCTCTCTCTCTCTCTCTCTTTCTCTCTCTCTCTCTCTTCCCCCCTCTGTATATATGCATATGTATATATATATATATGTATATGTATATGTATATGTATATGTATATGTATATGTATATTACCTTCAACTACCTTAACACTGAGAAAGATCCCATGAGTCACAAATATCTGCTTTCCATGTGGGAATGTAAACAGTTCAACTTTAATAAGTCCCTTATGATTTCTCTTTCTTGCTTACCTTTTCATGCTTCTCTTGATTCTTATATTTGAAAGTCAAATTTTCTATTCAGCTCTGGTTTTTTCATCAAGAATTCTTGAAAGTCCTCTATCTCATTGAATGTCCATTTTCCCCCTAAAGTATTATACTCAGTTTTGCTGAGGAGGTGATTATTGGTTTTAATCCTAGCTCCTTTGATCTTCAGAATATCATATTCCAAGCCCTTCAATCCCTTAATGTAGAAGTTGCTAGATTTTGCATTATCCTGATTGTGTTTCCACAATACTCAAATTGTTTCTTTCTGGCTGCTTGCAATATTTTCTCCTCTATCTGGGCACTCTGGAATTCCGCTACAATATTCCTAGGAGTTTTCCTTTTGGGATCTTTGTCAAGAAGTGATTGGTAGATTCTTTCAATTTCTATTTTACCCTCAGATTCTAGAATATCAGGGCAGTTCTCCTTGATAATTTCTTGAAAAATGACGTCTAGGTTCTTTTCTTGATCATGGCTTTCAGATAGTCCAATAATTTTTCAATTATCTCTCCTGGATCTATTTTCCAGGTCAGTGGTTTTTCCAATGAAACATTTCACATTGTCTCCCTTTTTTCCCATTCTTTTGATTCTGTTTTATAATTTCTTGATTTCTCATAAAGTCATTAGCTTCCATTGCTCCATTCCAATTTTTAAAGAATTATTTTCTTCAGTGATCTTTTGGACCTCTTTTGACATTTGGGTTAATCTACCTTTTAAGGTAACATTTTCTTCAGTGTTTTTTGGGTCTCCTTTAGCAAGCTGTTGACTCATTTTTTATGATTTTCTTGCATCTCTCTCATTTATTTTCCCAATTTTTCCTCTACCTCTCTTACTTGATTTTCCAAATCTTTTTGTTCTCTTCCATGGCCTGAGACCAATTCATATTCTTCTAGGAGGCTTTGGATGTAGAAGCTTTGACTTTGTTTTCTTCTGGCTGTATGTTTTGATCTTCTTTGCTACCAAAATAAGATTCTTTGGTCTGAGGTTTTTTATGCTGTCTGCTCATTTTCCCAGCCAATTACTTGGTTTTTTAGCTCTTTGCCAAGTAGAACTCTGCTTCTGGAGTAGAAAGTGCTCTGTCTCAAGCTTCAGGGGCTTTTTTCAGAGGTACTTCTAAGCACCTGTAGATTTTCAGCTGTTCTCAGGTGATATGATACAATGAGAAGTGTTTAGTCTTCTCCTGGCCTGATCTCTGGTCTGTGAGTGATCTCAGGCACTCTTTTCTGCTGTGTAACTACCAGGAAGACTCCTGCTCCACAGCCATCACAAGTTTTGCCACACCAGTACTCCTCCTCCCCCAAGGACCACCAACCAGGACTGTGACCCAGATCCAAGCACAGCAAAGCAAGAGAATCCTGCCTCAGCCCCAGAAAAGAGATCTCTGCACTCCTGCTGTGATCAGCTGCTTGATTCTCCCCACCTCTGTGGGCCTGGACCTCTGGAAGCAGTCACCACAGCTGCTGCTGTTTCTGCTGCTGCTGCTGCAACCACTTCTGCTGCCCCAGGCCTGGAGCTGGAACTCCAGTTTTCTCACCCAGGTCCAGCAGAGTTTTCCCACTGACCTCCTAAGTTGTCTTTGGTGTTTCTGAGTTGAAAAATCTGGAAACTGCCACAGCTCAGTGATTCAGGGCCCTGAGGCCTGCTCTGCAGTTCTGCTCTGGCCTGGTCTATCCTGGTACAGCCCATGCTGGGCTGTACTCTGCTCCCAGCATGGTGCAATAGACCCTTCCCAGTGACCATCCAGGCAGACTTGAGCTGGAGACTTGTTTCATTCTGTTATTTCATGGGTTCTGTACCTCTAGAATTTTTTAGAGTCATTTTTACAGGTGTTTGGAGGTATTTGCAGGAGAGCTCAAGGAATTCCCTATTTTCAAGCTACCATCTTGGCTCTGCTCACAGGAATGACTACTAATCTCCAGGTCCACCAGTGGCAGAAACAATGGCTTATCAATAGTGATGTCGCATTTGGACATGAACTTGGAGGAAGTGATGTGTTGAGTTTGAGTTCACCCTCTCAAGAAACTGAGGCATTATAAAGCAGAGTGTGCCTTTTATGTGTATATGACAAATGTTTCTACTTCTGCTCTTGTTAACTTTATGAAACAAATATCCCTTTGTAAAAGCTAATCAATGTTAATTAGTTAAAAGGAACTGAGGCACTAGAATTGACAGTTAATAATCATTGAAATCTACCAGAATGGGGGCTTGAGCCAATGACATTAGAAAAGAGATACCTCAACTTCTCAGGAGCACCTCTCGAACGTTAAGGGGAAGATGCTACCAGCCTGCTTCTATAACAGTACTTGCTTCATCCTTCCATATATACATGCACACATGTGTATATAGAAATTATATGCAGACACACATGTAAATACGAATATAACCTGAATCTCAGAGCCCATTGATATCAGTCTCTCTTCTTTGTAGGGATCAATGCCTTGTACCTGTATGAGGGGGAGGAGGTAGGGAAGAGGAGAAGTTCACTCTTTTTGAGTTTGAGTATCTTGTCAGTGCTTTGGAATCTCCTTTGCACATCTTAACTCTAAGTTTTCTTGTGGCTCTTTAGTTTCTTCAGGCATTTCTGGCTTCTCACTTTGAGAGGGAAGGTGGTTGGTGTCAAACCCTATTTCAGGCTGCTGAAGGGAGAATAAGACTCTGGGAAGAAGCCAACATGAGAGGAGTTGGCAGTCTTCATCTTGTCCCTCTCCCTAGCATACTACACAAGAGATTTTGAGACTTGTCCCTTGGGATAAGATCTTGGACTCTCACTTAGCAGAGCTGAGTTACCTTGCTCCCAATGGGAATACTCCTTCACTCTGTATTGGCTGGCATACATTCTCCTATGTATATTTTCTCTGACTTCTATTTCACTACTGGCATGGATAAATGGGTTTCTTTGCTACTTGTAATGCATGTCTATTTTGGAACTGGTATTTCGTAGGAAAGGGCTCAAGCTTTGGATATAAAGCTTGGATCCTCCTTTCCCCCAATTAATGAACAGCCATTAGAAGTCTGTCTTGATCCTGAGAACCACACCCCCCTAGATAATTAATATTCAAGTGAGCAGATAGATATAACTCTAGCCTAGTAACCTTCTCTCTGAGGAGAGCAGAATGGTCAAGCTTTTCTTCTTAGTAGGAAATAAAGTCACTTGGAGAAAAGTGGGAGGAGAAGAAGCTAGAGATGTCTATTCTGCTTCTTTCTGAAGCACAAAATTGACTCTCCAAGGCTACATAGGAGAGACAGCCTTCGCTACACATATGTGCATATGTGTATATATGTATATACTTACATACACACACACACCTCTATATGGCTTCTTCCAGTTCTAGGTCTATGATCCTAATATTTGTATTACAGTTATCCCTTCCACATTATGGGGGGGGGCAGGGGAGTTAGGGGAATCACCCCATCTGGAAAATCCACATAAATACTTTGACCTCTTTGTACTAGAGAACTCTGAAATATTAGGTATTAAAAGATAAAATATGTTGATATTATACAATAAAACAAATATATTTATGCATTTCTGAGTTTTTTAAACTTTTTCTGTATCTTCTGCTGGCCTTCATGTGTTGTCTGTGGCTTTCGCAAAACTCCTCCCAAATTCCCATTTAATTTCTTATGCTGACCTATGTTATATTGAAACCACAATGGGGAAAGTCACAATGTGGAAGGGATAACAGTGATTTCCTCATAGGATGACTATCAAATGAGATAATTGATAGAAGTAATTAGGATTTTGCATGTATTTCTTCCTATTGTTATTATGCTGAACTTAAAAAGTAAGTAGCCCAGTGGATCCTTATAAAAGCAACATAGGCTAATTTAATGGCCATGTCTTCATTGTATTGCCTATGTCATCTGGAACCATGTGTCTTCCTCCAAAAGAAGTTGAGAGAGGAGGACCAATAGGGCTAGATAATTGAACTTGCATGGGGAGCCCCCAGATCACTGCTAGCCCAGAACAGTCCCCGGACTCAGGTGGCCTAGAGAAGTGGCCAGAGAAGTGACTATGGGTTCTAGGCCCCAGATAAGAAATGATTGGGGAGGATTTCCCCCTCTTCTAATTCAAGAGAATGAGATAAAAGGATTGGTTTTGAGCCAGGGAATCAAGCCTGATTCTTGCAGCCAGTCAATTTCTGTACGAATGGCTGGTATTTAACTGAAGGAGATTGGGGCTTTGCTCATCCTCAGGCTGTGCCCAGGCAAGTTCATTAGAGCAGGGCACAGACTGCAGTGCCCACAGTTCATAGACATAATCCCTGCATAAGCGTTTTGTATGCCATTAGCCAATGTCCAGAGTAGAAAAAAGCCCACTAGATTTAGTGTCCAGAGATTTGAGTTCCAATATTATCTACCCCCTTACTCTCTTTGTGACGCTGGACATGCCATCCCCATCCTCAGGGCATCACTTTACTCCTGGGTAAAATGAGGGTATTGTAAGCTCCTTCTTGGCAGGCGCTTGAAGCTCTGAATCCTGTGATATTTGCCTAAGTGGGGCAGGAGAACTCACTTTTGGGAGAGATAGACAGGCAGCCCTGTAAATGGAGGAGAATCAGGCCAAGCAGTCTGGAAAACTGGGATATTATTTTAGCCCCACCCTCTATGTGAATTGTGTGATTTACTGTCCCCTATCTAGGCCTTAATTATTGAGTGCTTCTGAGATTCACTAAGGTGGCGATGTCTGGCTACCCACATGGAACGTTTCTTCAAGCTAAGTTTGGGTACCTAGTACTTACCTAAAATAGAGTCAAACACAGAATGTTTTAATGAAAGAAGAGACCTTCAAAAATGAAGCACAAATGATCAAACATTGAAGGGCCCTTACAGACTCACCCATGCCCTTCTCATTTTAAAGAGGAAAAAACAGAAGCCCAAAGTTGCATAGCAAGCATAATTCCATTGGTGGGGTTGGAACTACAGCCCAAGGTTTCTGGGCTCCTGGTCCAACTAATTCTAAGACAGTTGAACATTTTCCTTCCATCCTGCTTCATCAGATCAAGTCTCCCTTCCAGAAAGGATAACATATTTAAACTGTTGTAGCAATCATCGGCCAACTTCTTTGAACTCTGAACCTATTTCCTGGTGATGATTACTATCATTTTTTCAAATATGGATAGCCCCTGGGCAAGGGTAGGGGGCATTGATTTTTGTCTAGAGAAAAATATATTTTGCTTCCAATTAAAGAGACAAAAAAGGTCTCCCATTTCAAGGCCCTAGCTGCTTACTGTTCCTAGGGAGACTACAACCCCTCTCCCTCTCTGAGTCCTTTGTAGATCAGCATTTTCCTGGTCCTCTGCTTCCCTCCATCCTTCTCTGCTGTGGGGCCAGAGCTTTCATTTCTAAAAGATAAACCTGATGGGTGGCCATTCTGTTCCGTGCTTGGATCTTTCTTTGCTTACTTCTAATTATACATGAAGAGCTTTGGAAAACGAGGCAGGATTTCCTTCTGATCACAATCAAGGAGTGCAGGGGACACTAGGATTGTTCCTCCATCGCACCACAGCAGAGAGCTTAGCTATCCATGAGAGAGACTGAGAAGCCTACTGGGAAGAAACTGGATTAGGGAGTCAGGGGGAGTTAGTGTGATGTGGTGCATAGAGTATATTTAGCTTGGCATCAGGAACATCAGGAAGGTTAGAATTCCAATTGACCCCAATAACAAAATCTTTTAACTAACCTTCCTGAGCCTTAGTCTCCTCATTTGTAAAATGGAAGATAACACTGATGCTGCCTTCATAATAATGGTACTGCGCAAAATTGGCGTGCTTAGTTAACCTTACTCCCATTCATTTACTTTCTATGCCAGTCAAATTGTCTCAAATTGTACCTGCTGTTCCTCCCTTGGCATTCCCTAACTCAGGGGTGGAGAACTTGTGGCCTCGAGGCCACATGTGGACCTATAGGTCCTTGAGTATGGCCTGTTGACTGAATGCAAACTTCTGGACTTGAGGACCTAGAGGACCTCAAGGCCACAGGTAACCCATTCCTGGCTAATATTTTAAAGCACTATAAGGTTTGTGAAATATTTTATAACTAGTGTCTCATTTTATCCTTATAATAACCCTGGGAGGTAGGCATTATTATTAACCCTACTTTACGGATGAAGAAACTAACAGACAGACATTTTTAGTGACTTGGTGGCTTTCTCAGGGTCACACAGCAAGTGAGAATGTAAGGCTAGATTTGAACTCAGGTCTTCTTCTTAACTCCAGGTCTAGTGTTCTGGATGCCATTAAGCAGCCTACATTTTCCTCCTTTATATTGTACAGGTTAGGAAAAAATGATTATTTCCTTCTTATATTATTAGCCAATTATTAAAATTGAGAGACTCCAGCTTTTATCCCCTGTGTTATTTCCTTTTCCAATCTCTCAAGGAGAGCAATACCATTTCGAGGTCTGTATCCCAAAGAGATAAAAATGGAAAAAGGACCCACATATACAAAAATATGTGGTGGCAAAGAATTATAAATTGAGGGGATGTCCATCAATTGGGGAATGGATGAACAAGTCATATATGAACTTAATGGAATACTATTGTGCTATAAGCTATAAGAAATGATAAGCAAGCAGACTTCAGGAAAACCTGGAAAGTCTTATATGAATTGATGCTGAGTGAAGTGAGCAGAACCAGGAGAATATCATCCACAGTAACAGCAACATTGTGCGATGGCCAGCTTTGAAAGACTTATCTCTTCTGAGTAATGCAGTCATCTAAGACAATTCCAAAGGACTCATGACAGAAAATGCTATCCACATCCAGAGAAAGAACTATGGAGTTTGAATGCAGATCGAAGCAGACTATTTTTCTTTTCTTTTACTTTTTTGTTTTTTCTTTCTCTTGGTTTCCCCCTTTTGTTCTGATTCTTCTTTCATACCATGACTAATGTGGAAATATGTTTAATATGATTGTATGTGTATCACCTATATAAGATTGCGTGCTATCTTGGGGAAGGGGAGGGAAAGAAAAGGGGAAAATTTAGAACTCAAAATCTTATAGAAGTGAATGTTGAAAACTAAAAATTAATTAATTAATTGAAAATAATAAAGGGGAATCGTTCCTCCCACCAGGTTGCTCAATATGGGGCTCACTCCCTTCCCCCACCCCAATCTGTAGCCTGTCCACCACAGGTTAAAGAGAATTTTTTGCTCCTGAAGGTAATGCTAACAGTGATGGTAGGAAGCTGTCTAGCTTAGCTCATTTACAGGAAAGCTGTTTGGGGAGAGTCTCTTATGCTTCTGGCCAAAAATAATGATATAACTTGGAATTGTGTCCAGGGCAGTAGCCACAGATGACATCCAGGACATATAAGTAGAAAACATACTGTTCTGTGGGGGTTGGGAAATTGCAGAACACACACAGAGACTTTGGGAATCTGGTACCTGTTGGAGAAGCTACTGAGACGAAAATAAAAACAGGGGGCAGGTGAGAGGAGGAGCTCACCCCAGAACACCATCTGGTAGCTTCCCATTTGAACTACTTATTCTTGGGAACTAGGTTTTAAGCCCTGTTATTTCTAGCTGCCTAGGGCATGTAAGTGCTGTCAGTAACCTGGTACCCTGGGGCAAAGCCTTGATTTCCCTAATTAAAACTGTAGCCCAAAACCCCACACATGCCCGGCAGATGCCAACTATGACAAATCATCTTAGACTGTTGTTCTCAGTTCTTCGTTGTTGTTCTGGTGTCTGCGAGCTCTACAGGGGGCAAGGACAATGTTTAATTGATGTTTCCCTTATGACTGAACCACGGGTCCTGGCACACAGTAGGTGGTTAATAAATAATTGTTGAATTGGATTGAGGTGAATTGGGCTTGGTCTGTGGATATGAGGCTGCTAAGGAAGCTCCTTCTGCCAGCCCATGGATTTACTGTAAGAGGATTGTCGGCAGCATAAGCCCCAGGGCAGTTCTGGCTGGCTGCCTGGGAAACTCACACAACCCTTTCCCTCCAATGGTCCTGGTAATTCATGCATTACCAGCATTTAAAGCCTGAATTACAGGATAATTGGGTCTGCACAGCTGCTGATCTCCAGGTGCTGGCTAATGTCCAAAGATGGCACACTTTCTTAGGTGTTATTGTGACCTATTTTGTGTTCACTGGTACTTTGCATTTACTGAACAAAGAGATAATATGAGCCTGTTATTCATCATTACCATCATTTTAGTTACATCATAATAGCTAGAATTTATGTGACAATTTAAAGTTTGCAAAACACTTTACAAATATCTTCTCCTTTGATCCTCAAAACAGCTCTGTGAGTTAAGTGGTATCATTATTCCCATTCAATGACTGAGGAAATGGAGGCAGAGGTTAAGTGACTTGCCCAGGGTTACAGAGCTAGTAAATGTTTGAGGCTAAATTTGAACTCAGATTTTCCTGACTTTAAGCCTGGTGCTCTCTCCACTGGGTTACCTAGCTGCCTCTACCTAAGCAAGAGTTGGACACACATGCAACAAAATACAGCATTCCCTTAAGGATCAAACATAACCCTAACACAGGGAGCAAAGGAGAGGTGAATGGTGGGTGTGAGCAAGCAGGAACATGTAACCAATGAAAAACTTAGAAAAGCTGTCATGGAAGAAATACACAAAAGAAAGAAGAAATATACAAAAGAAAGAAGAAATATACAAAAGAAAGAAGAAATATACAAAAGAAAGAAGAAATATACAAAAGGAGGAAGTGACAGACTGGTTATAAGGATGAAGGATGACAAGTATTGGACAGCCAGAGTGATAGTCTAGACATGTCAAATGAAAGCAATGAAAGCCTCCAGCACAATTGGGTGGACCCAACTCCCCACCTGTGACAATTATATGGGAGAATATATATAAGAAGGGAAGCACGGGAGGAGTTTCCATTGTTGTGGCTGGCAGGAAACTTTTGAATCAATGAGATTATAGATTGACTTAATTATTTAAGTAAGTAGGATTATGACTTGTCCCAGGACCACTTCTTTCTGAACTCTACCAAAAATCGAAAGTAAAAGAATGAGAAATAATATCCATGATGACAACTGCCCTTTATATAGTCCTTTACAATTGCAATGTGTTTTGATTACCTCGTTTGAGCCTCAACCATCCTCAACGACAAATATCATTATTCCCATTGCGTAAATGATAAAGTTGAGGGTCTGGAAGGAAAATTGACTTGCCTCCAATCCTAGCCTCCCTATAAACTAATACAGAAGCCTCCTGATGTTGCGTATTGGCTTGTGGGGAACCTTCTATAGGACTATGCCATCCCCAGGCTGACTAGAGACCCCAGTGGATCCTCTTCTCACCAGAGGAGAAGCATGGAAACACAAACAGGGGCAGCACATACGGGGGCAGAACGATTCATCCAAGAGGAGAGGTCCCTCTCCTCCTCGCCACTAGACAAATTTTTATTTCACATAAGTGTTAGTCAATAATAGAGGTGATGAGTCAAGTCATAGTATAGTGAAAAGAATGCTGATCTGGGAGGAAAGAAGAGCTCTAGCTTCTCAACTCTTCTACTAACTTTCCTGATGACTTTGAGCAAGTCTGTTCTTCCCTCTGGGTCTGTTTGTAACCCTATCAAAATGAAGAGGTTGGAAAAAAATGATCTCCAAGTTCCCTTCCAGCTCTGATGATAAATAAAAATTGAGTGTCCTGTGCCCCTTGCTATGCTGATTGCTAGTGGGGAGGATAGATGAGGAGGTTATATGGTTCTGAGGCTTGGGAAAGCCTTTGCTTTGTGAGCAAAGGTAGGACTTGTAGCCTTGGTAGAACCAGCAAACCATAGAAGGCAGCTCAGAATCAGGTAGTAGGTGATGGACTATAAATCACAGGCAGCTAGTGGAATAGTGGATAGAGAGATAGGCTAGGAAATGGGAAGATGAGTTCAAATCTGGCCTCGGACACTTAATAGCTGTGTGACCCTGGGTAAGTCACTTAACCTCTATCTCTGTTTCCTCAAATGTAAGGTGGGAATAATGACAGGGCCTATCTTTCAGGGTTATTCTGAGGATCAAAAGAGGTGATATTTGTAACACATTTAGCACAGTGCCTGGCACATAATAGGTGTTATATAAATGCTTATTCCCTTCCCTTCACAAGATCATTGACCTAGGGCTGGAAGGGTTTGTAGTGATCATTTAGTCCAACCCCCTTATTTCAAAAATGAAAAAAATGAGTGCTTAGATAGGTTAAGTAATTTGTTTGCCCATGGTCACATGTACAGTAACCATTAGAGGTAGAATCTGAACCTAGACCAGAGATGGGGAACCTGTGTCCTCTAGATCACATTCTAGGTCCTTGGGTATGGCCTTTTGACTGAGTCCAAGTTTTAGAGAGCAAATCCTTTTATTAAGGGGATTAGTTCTGTGAATGGATTCAGTCCAAGGGCTACACTGCCACATGTGGCCTTGAGCCCACAGGCTTCCCACCCCTGACCTAGACCTTCTCGGGTTAATGTTCATTTTACCTAGGCCAGATCCGGCCTCAGACACTTACTAGCTGGGTGACCCTGGGCAAGTCACTTAACCCTGTTTGCTTCGGTTTCCTCATCTGTAAAATGGGCTGGAGAAGGAAATAGCAAACCCCTCCGGTATCTTTGCCAAGAAAATCCAAATGGGGTCAGGAAGAGTTGGACACAACTGAAAAGACTGAACAACAAAAAAGCAGAGCAGCAGTTTGGGGAAAGTATGCCATAGTAATTAGAAGATACCAAGAAATGCTTCATTTAGAAGGTAACTCTTAAGCTGAGTCTTGAAGGAAACTTGCGATGCTAAGAGGCAGAGATGAGAAGGGAGTGCATTCCAGCAGACATGCTGTGGATAGAGCAGGGACTTGGAAGCAGGAAGATCTGAATTCAAATCTTGCCTCATACACTTACTAACTGAGTGACCTTGGACAAGTCACTTAACCTCTCTTTGCCTTAGTATCCTCAATTGTAAAATAAGGATAACAATAGCATTTACCTCCCAGGGTTGTTTGGAGGCTTTGTAGAGTGCTTGGGACATGGTAGGCAGTATATAAATGCTTATTCCCTTTCCCTTCCAGCCATGGGGAAAAACCAGTTCAGAAGCATAAAGATAGAAGATGAAACACAGTATGTGAGAAACAGCAAGGAGGTCAGTTTGGCTGTAGTTTAGAGTAAGGGATATGGTTGTTGTGTTTGTTCTTTGTTCTCGGAGAGGACCATGACATCAGGGAAATGATGACGTGGCCCGCAGTTGACTTTTATTTGAGTGAGGGAGAGCTGTGCAAGGTCACCGGCCTCACTTTCTCCTCCAGAGACCCTGGTTTAGGTCCCTGCCTAAGCTCCACTTAACGGCTGTATTTTGGGCCCTCCTGGCTTACAGTGAATGTCAATGGTAACTGTTTCTCTTTGGAACAGCAACCCTGAGGGTCTTCCCCTCTGAGCTTGATTTTTTTTTCTTTTTTCTAATTAAAGAGTCCATCCCTTGACTCACTTCTTAAAGAGGCTTATTCACTGAATGGGTATCACCTCACTCTTAAGTGAGTACATAAAAAGGTCTTAGCCTAAAAGAGCCAGGGTCTCCCATTGCATCCTGGGTCATCTCCAGTCATCCTGATGAATGGGATATGGAGTAAAATGAAGAAAGACTGAAAGGCAAGGGTCAGATTGTGACAGAAAGTTCTGTTTTGTTCTAGCAATAATCTGAAGCCATAATCATTTATTGAGTAGAGGTCAGGAGTATCACATGGTCATATCTGCACCACAGGAAAATAACTTGGTGTCTGCATTCAAGAGAGATCGGCATGCTAAGAGAGTAGATGACAGGAGTTGAAATAGGAAGTTATTGCAATAGGAAAGATGTGATGACAGACTGTGTGACTGGGGAAGGAGGCATATGTGAGAGAGATTGTGGATATTAAAACAAGATTGGAAAGTGATCAGATATGTAGGTGAGTGAGAGTCACAAGTCAAGGATGACAGTAAGGTTGGAAGTCTAGGTGAGTGGAAAGATGGGGATGCACTGACAATAATTAGGGAAGTTTCTAATAGGGATGACTTTGGGGGGAAAGATAATGAACTCTGTTTCGGACGTGTTCATTTGAGACAAGAAAGCTAATGCAATTGTAAACTTTATTAAGAAAGGAATGTCTTCTAATAGTCAGTGATTTCTGGGCTTCTGTGTCCTGATCAGACCATATCAAGCATGTTGAGTTCAACCCTGGCCACAACATTTTAGGAAGGACTTTGATAAGCTGCAGAGCTTCCAGAGGAGGGAAATCAGGATGGAGCAGGACTTCTTGATCATATTACACAAGGAGTGGTTGAATGAACCAGGGATGTTTAGCATGGAAAGAGAAGATTTGAGAAAGATATGAAAGCTACTTTCAAGTATTCAAAGGGCTGTCATGTGGCAGCTTAAGAGAGAAAACTTGTTCTATGTAGAACCAGAGGACAGAACTATAAATAATGCGTGAGGGTTGTGCAGAAGTAGATCTAGGTTTTGTAGAAGGAAGACTAAGCCAAATCACAAAACTTCCTAAGAATTAGAGCCATCCCAAAGTACAACAGACTGCTTAAGGAAAAAAAAAAGATGGTTTCTCTCAGTGGAAGATTACCAGGAATCAGAGGGAAAATGAAAAGAAGATCAGATCAAAGACCATCTAGTCCACCCCTTTCATTTTACGTATCAGGAAATTGAGACCCAGAGAGGTTAAGTGACTTCTGGATTAGAAAGACAGAGTGATGTCCAAACTGACATGGTTTCTCCATGTCTTCCAACATGACCCTCTACTAGGATAATTTTAGGCAACATTAATAGTCATCTTGAAGAGGGAAGAATCACAATATTTAACAATCTAGTTTGGGTCAATATTCCAGAACAGTTGAGTAAGGAAGTGACTATCCCATTCCCTCTTGGACCACTCCCCTCAGGGAATCGATGGGACTCCCCCCAGAGACCAATATTAGGAATCTCTTTTGAATAATAGAATAGGCTGCTTTCTTTTCAGTGGAACAGAAGACATTTCTCTTAGCTGTGTCTTAGGCTAATTATATGAGGGTAGAGAAGGCAAGACCTGAAAGAAAACATGAGGGCTTCTTTGTTCAAATTTTCATTTCCACTCTTAATCTGTTTCTTTATTTAAGGCCCTATTATTCCTGACCTATCACCTACATTTTTAAGTCTGATGGAAAGGGCTTTTTAGACCAGAAAAAAAAATACTATTTCTTAAAATGTTCCATTTTACAAATAAGGAAATTTTCAATATGCTTTGATACTCCCCTTTCTCAAAACACACACACACACACACACACACACACATACACACACACACACACACACACATACACCTTACTCTCAAACTTCTTCACCTTTGCTAAGGCTGTTTCCTATTACTCCAACTTTTGTCTATCCATTGTTTAACATAGAACTGAAATGCCAACTCCTTCAGAAAGACTTTTTGATTGTACTCCCCACACACCTACTCCTTCAAATTGCATTTCACATTTTTAACCTCCAGTTAATCAAGCACATAAGCAACAAGCATTTATTAAGTGCTTACTAAGGACCAGGCACTGTGCTAAGCTCAGGGGATATAAAATAAAAAACAACACACTTCCTGTTTTCAAAGAGAGAAGAATTGAGAAGAAGAAACGTATACACATAGGTAAAATGAGGTACTGGTCAATGAGCTCTGTCCTTATGGGCATGTGCAGAGTGTTTGACTGATTTAGTCCCTGATATGGAAGATGCTGGGGAACCTGTAGCTTTCTAGGCATGATGACTATAACAGAAATGCCTTGTAGAGACATTAGAGGGTGCGTAGACATTCTCTTAGTGGTTTTTGTCTTCTTGCCAAATGGTGATAAGATTGTGTAGCTGGAACTGGGGTGCATTCAAAGGTTGCTGATCAGAGCCTCTGCCCTTTTCTTTAGGGGACTCCTTCCTACTGTCAGTGAGCCAGTGAGAGAAGAGAGACAATACTGTAAGAGGAGAGGCCTCTGGTTCTCCCCATCTGAAGCCAACATGTGGCCTGTGAATATAAGCATGAGTTTCTTCCCTCAGCATTTATCTTTTCATCTTACATTATGGCTATTGATGGAGGATACAACTTGGTGAGTTCCAAAAGGTCAGGGGAGTCATATCCATGCTGGGTTTTACAGCCAGACAATCCAGCTTTGAAAGGAGCAGACCCAGAACAATGGCAGTTGTGACAAGAGCTCAGGCGGCATCACTGTGGCATTTGGATGTGAACTTGGTGAGATCAAAGCTATCTAGTTGTGCTTTTAGAATTATAGTCCAAGGATCCCTGGTGGGCCTTGAGATCCTTTCAGGGCATAGGTGACATCAAAATGATCTGCATAATAATGGTAAGATGTTATTTGCCTATTAAAATCCTCCTCCCTTTTCCAACTGCATATCCACAAATATCCAACTACATATATTTCAACAAAATAGTGTCATAACAGATTTAATGGAGAAGCAGATATGAGAACTGAGCTGTCTTCTATTATATCAGATATTAAAGAAATGTGAAAAAATATGCAAAACCATGCTACTCTTTTTACTAATTCATTTTTTGTCTTGGATAATATAGTTATTTCATTAAAGTGTTATTTATATTAACATGTAATAGGTTGATTCTTACTGTTTTAATTCATTAAATATTTTTAAAGTTGTCAGTTTTAATTTCTAATATGGAAAATATTGATAGCTATAATCCACATAAAAAAACTCGAGTCAATAATTTTGAAGAGTACAAAGGGGTCCTTAGACCAAAAAAAAATGAGAACCACTACTATATAGAAACTGCCTTAAATCTCAGCCTACCATCCTCAAAGATCAAGGTGATAGTAGAGGAGAGGGTATGCCCCCCTGAAGTGTGTGTGTGTGGGGAACGCTTGTACTTCTATTCTTTCTATATCTTCAAAGTAAATATCCCTTTATAAAAGCTAATTGATATTAATTCTCTAAATGGAACTGGAGTGCTAATTATTGGCATCTGGCAGTGATGGGGACGGAATGGGACGGAATTTTCAAATAATAGGAGAGACATCTTTAGGAGAAACAAAGTAAATTTATTTTACAAACCTTGCAAGATTTGGGCACACCTCCATAATGGAGGAGGCAAGGTAAAAGGGAACCTGCCTTAATTTATACTCTTAATGAAAATATTTCACCCACCTCTATCCCTTCTCACTATTGGCTGGGAGGTGGGCTTACAGTCTAGGTGCAAAAACTAGACAGAGGACCAAGGTTGATCCAGTCCATTCAGGTTTTCCCTGTTGGAACTCAACTGCCTGGGTGGCATCTGAAAGTCTAGGAGAAGAAATGAGGGGAGGGGTGCCGTGGAGAGACATTCCTGGAGCAGACAAGTGGCTCACAGGAAGTGCATTATCTGCTAACATCTGAGAGAGGGGGAAGGACATGTCCACAGCTCCAGGCCCTGACCTTCTAGAGTCACCACAAGTTTGAATCCCAAACCTCTCCTACTCCCTTAGACATACCCTGTGAAGTCTTCACAATTATCCATCCCATTCAGTGGGAATAAGTTCTGAAAGAGGGGCTCAAGCCAATAGCATTTAAAGATGCTCTAATCCCTCATGGAGTACCCTTAAAACCTCAGAGGGAGATGTAGCCTGCCTCACTGTGAGAGAAGTAAGGCCAGAGTGTTCACAATGTAGGTATTTGGAAGATATATGCAAAGGAGATGCAAGGGAACTTTAGATGGGTTTGAACTAGAAATTTTGGGATTGGAAAACACCTTCAGCAACAGGTGGTGCTTAAGCTGAATTTTGAAGGAAGTTCAGAATTCTAAGAGGAGGAGAGTAAGAGTTCTAAGCATGGAGGACAGCCCATACAATAATACAGAGCAATTAAGTAGCACATTGCCTGGAGTCAGATAGACCTGAATTTAAATTCAGCTTCAGCCATTTACTAGCTGTGTGACTAGCTGAGCAAGTCACTCCAGTGCTGTCTGCCTCAGTTACCTTATCTGTGAAATGGAGATAATAACATGAGGGTCAGAAACCACTACTCACATTAAAAATAGACAGAGACTATTCTTGAGAGAAGGCAAAAAGGAATTTTATTGCTTTCTCATTGCTGATTGCTAATGTCATGCAGTCCTCAAATGGCTCATTTAAGCATGCGTACAAGCCTGTGACCTTTCAACTGACTGACTTGAGGCCTGATTTCTGCTAGATCAGAGCTCTGACTGGAAGTAGATCAGTCACCTGACTTACATTCTGCTAAAGCGGGGGTGGGGGAGGAGGAGAGGGACACCTTCAACTCTGTGGAAACAAAACTTTTCCACCTATCTCTTACGATAATAGCACCTATATCCCAGGATTCTTTTTTAAGTCTCAAATAAGATAATATTGCTTAGTACATTGATACCTATTAAGATTTATATAAATGCTAGCTATAATTACAGAAATGAAAAATGGAGCCTCATTTATGAAGAACATCAAAAACACCAGTATAAGGGAACAAAAGAGTGTGCAGAAGGGAGCGATTTATTAAAAAAAAATAGATTAGATTAGAAAGATGGGAAAGGGCCATTTTGTAAAGAGATTTAAATGCCAAACAGGGGATTTCATATTTGATCACAGACAAAATAAGGAGTATTGGAATTTATTGAGCAGGAGGTCAATACGGTCAGATAGGGTAGCTATGTGGAAGATGTAGTGAGGAAAGGCAAGCAGACCATTTAGGAGGCAATCGCAATAGACTAGATGAAAGATATTGAACGAGGGTGGTGCTATGTGAGCAGAGAGAAGGAACTGCATTTGAGAGATGATGTGAATTTAGAAATGACTACCTGTAATTGATTATTTGGAGTAAATGAGAATGAGAATTTGAGGATTCAAAAGGTGCAAATCTGACTGACTGGAAATGTTGGTGCCCTTAATTTAATGGGGGAATTCAAAAGGAAGGTGGGCTTGGGGGTGGAAGAGAGACTAATGATTTTTATCCTAGTCATGCTTTACAAATATTATCTTAGTTTATCCTCATAACAACTCTGGGGAGAAAGGGTGCTATTGTTATCCTAATCTTATAGCTGGGAAGAGGAAACTGAGGCAGACAAAGGTTAAGCCACTTGCTCAGGGTTACACAGCTAATGTCTGAGGCTGGATTTAAATTTGTATCCTTAATTCCTGACCTAGCACTCTATTCACTTTACCACCTACCAGCGGTAATAAGATCGCAAAATGAGAGCATTCACTGAGAAAAGAGAGGAGAGTCTAGGAGAGAGCCTTGAGAGATACTCACACACGGTGGGGGAAACACTGATGAAAATTCAGCAAAGAAGATTGAGAAAAGGTCATACAGATGAGATAAATACCAAGTGAAATTAGTGTTACGAAAATCCAGAGAATACAGGAGGAGAGGGTTATAGTGTCAATTGCTGGAAAGGTCAAGAAGGATCAGGACTGATCAGTTTGGTAATTAAGAGATCCTTGGTAACTTTGGATAGAGCAATTATGTTTTAGCACCCTTTCTTGGTTATCTTGCCAACTCTACTCACAGGACAATTCTAAGGATCACCATGAGAGAGTGTGGCTTCTAGTTCTATTTCTCATGAGCCCCCATCGGGTGTTCCCTCCTTTCTAATAAATCTTTATTGATCAAACAGTAAAACTCTGTCAACTTTCAGATAGGCTATTTATTAAGAAGGTATATTAATAATGGTAGTTACAAATGTAACTCTGGGTTCAAGTCTAATCATTTGCTCAAGACTCTTCTCATTGGTGGAAAGAATGGTTACTTGATTTTTCATGCCCGTGAGAGGGTAAAATTGGTGATAGTTTGGGAGGGGGATGCTTTTTCTTCTGGCTTCTACCTTCAAAAGAGGACACTCAGGATTTAAACTCTCTTTCAGAATTGTGGAGAGAAAGGGACTCTAGGAACAAGCCAACATGCTGAGGACCCAATATGTCCCAATTCCCATCTTTCTGTACTAGAGATTTTTGGAATTTCCTCTTGAATAAGACTGAGAATTCTCTGTCTCCCTTCCTTCCTTCCTTCCTTCCTTCCTTCCTTCCTTCCTTCCTTCCTTCCTTCCTTCCTTCCTTCCTTTCTTCCTTCCTCTCTCTCCCTCCCTCCCTCTCTCTCTCTCTCTCTCTCTCTCTCTCTCTCTCTCTCTCTTTCATTCTTTCCCTTTCTCTCTATCTCTTTGTCTCTGTTTCTGTCAGCATAGTAAGAGAGTCATGGAATTTTGGAGATGCAAGTGACCTTGGAAGATTGACTGTGGAATTCCAGGGCTGAAAAAGACTTGACAACCATCCAGTCCAATTCTCTTGTTTTACAGTAGCATGTAAGCTCTCTGAGGGCAATTTTGCATTTGGCTTTGGATCCCTAGTGCCTAGCTCAGTGCCTTGCTCATAGTACTTGTAGAATTTATTTGAATTTCAGAAGAGGAAACTGAGGCTACAGAGAGGAAAGGGCTTTTCCAAAGTCAAACTGGGAATGTATGGTAGAACTAAGACTAGACCCCAGGTCTCCTGACTCGCACTTTAGTTTTTTGTTTTTTGTTTTTTTTTTTTTTTTTTACTACACCACAAGGAGGAAGAGATAGTAATTTATGGGAAACTTTCAGAGTGGAGCTGATTGTATTGTCAGTTTTTCTTCTCCCATCATCTGACTTTCCCCTTCCCCAGGGAACCACAGGCCCCCAGAAGGAAGGAGCTCCTTGAAAAGCAGTTTATTGTCCTGGATGTTTGCCAGGAGGCACCGTAAGGCGGGCTCATTAGACAGCGACCCGCCAGTCTCAACATGCCCACGATTCCTTTTCACATAAATACCCAGCCTTTAAAATTTAATAAAAAACATACCAATTATAAAAGCTATTTACCCAGTCACATCCATCATGGGCACTGTGGCTTTTATGCCTGCACACCTGATTTCAGCTCATAAGTCACTTTTACATCCTCTTTAGCTGTTAACTACGCAAATGAGCCAGCGGCAAACACTACCGTGATTCAATAGCCATAGAATACATCTTCCCCAATCATCTTCCCCAAACACCCCTCCCTGAGGCCTAGAGATCCTTTTCTGCTCTAAAATTCTGGGTTCTTAAGTTGTCTTGTAAAGTGCTTAGTCCAGTGCCTGGCACATAGTAGGAGGTAAACATATGTTCTTTTTCTTTTCCCCACCTTTCCGCCTTTCTGCTATGACATTCTATGTTCTAAAGCCCTTTCCAGATCTAACATTCTAAGTCTATGGTCTAAAATCCCTTATAGCTATTGACATTTTATGTTTTAAATTTCCTTTCAAGCATGGTACTTGAAACTCTAACATTTCTATCTTCTAAGGTTATTACCAGATTAAACATTTTATGTTCTAATGTCCCTATCGGTTCTAATATTTACCTTCTATGTTCCCTTCTACATCAGATTATACTTGTTCTGTGTTCTAATGTGCCTTTTAGCTTCAATTTTTTATTATCTATGTTTCTATAGGTTCCCTACCCCCACCAAACCAATCTGAAGAGGTTAAGTACTTCTCCTCTTGGATTCTATGAATGATCCAGAGAGGCTGTGGTTTTGAATACTGTTGTTCATGAGACCCCACCGGTATGATCCCAGTTTATTATCAATAGTTGATTAGTTTTTATAAAGTGTATTTACTAACCAGGTATAGGGACAATTAGTAAAAAAATAATCCTTCCCCAAATCTGAGGTATATTTTCACAAAAATATACACAGGATCCATGGCGCAAATGGTTTACATAGACACAAAGTTAAAGTCCAATGAGAGGGGGCAGCTAGGTGGCACAGTGGCTGGAGCACTAGCCCTGGAATCAGAAGGAACTGAGTTCAAATATGACCTCAGACACTTACCAGCTATGTGATCCTGGACAAATGTCTGAACCCCAATTCTCTACCCCCCAAAAAAAGAACAATGAAAAGCTGCCAGGTAGTGCATCTAGGTGGTGCAGTGGATAGACCACTGGGAACGGAATCAGGAGGACACATGTTTATGAGTTCAAACCTGGCTTGACACTTACTAGCTGTGTGACCTTAGGCAAGTCATTTAACCCTATTTACCTCAGTTTCCCTATCTGTAAAATAAGCTGGAGAAGGAAATGGTAAACCACTCCAGTATCTTTGCCAAGAAAATCCCAAATGGGGTCATGAAGAGGCTGACATGACTGAAACAAATGAACAACAGTACAACAAAGTTCAATGATAGTGAGGTACACATGTAAAGAATATTAGGCCAAAAAGTAAATTCAGAACTGCTGATTATTAGAAGTCCTTTCTTCTGGTGCCAAAAGACCACAGTCTTTAAAATGGCCTCATTTTTCAGTTAGCTATTTTTTCTGCATCCATATTTGTTTTGGGTATGTCCTCAAGGTGTGCTCCTCTCTTTCTGTTCCTGGCTGGATGAGGTGGTGTTTTTTATTATTTTGGTCCAGTGTCTGATGACATGGTTGTTGGTAGGGTAGTATAACATTCTCTCTGGGCTTAATCCCCCTTTTCCCTTTTGCTCTCTGGTGTAGGCACAAAGGTTTGTCTTTTCAATGTACTCTCGAGTCTGCAAGCTCCTGAAGCTTGACTGAAGACTGAAGCTTCCCTATTGGACTGACCATCTCTGAACTAGGTAGCCCACAGAGTGTGACTAGATCTTTCAGCCAGTCATAAAATGTCTCCTGTCATCATCTTTCTACATCCCATAATCAAAAGTACCTTAATCCTTTCAAATTGACTGATGACTCATTCACTCCTAGTTTATACATTTTTATTGATTGATTGACTTAATAGATGTATCTAAGTCTTCTATAATTACATTAATTGGATTGGAATTGAAACACCACTGTTCCACTCCCTCGTACAGAGGTATCAAATGCTGGCTTGGGCTGTAATATGGCATGCAACATTCTTGACTACGACTAGAACCACATTAAAATGTAATTGTGAAATAATTAACAAAAAAACTAAAATGCAGTAGAACATAAAATATGTTAATATGTGGTTTTCTAAGTCAATACAGGACTCTAGGGATCCTTAGGATGGCTAAGTGGCTCTTGTTTCTATTTGAGTTTGACGCCACTGCTCTTGAGAGAAAATGAGACCTGTTTGCTTCTCTAGTTCCCCTCTATTTTTTAAGGAGCTGCTCCAAGCCATCCAATTTCCTCTAGCAAGCCTTACTCAAATATTCCAGCCACGTGATCTACCTTTTCTGAACACTTAAAATGCTGTCTACATTAATAAGCTTGGCACTAAATTATCTAATGTCTTGTGTTTCTCTCAAATTGTCCACGAGGTTTAGTTGTGTATCTCCTAACTAGAATATCCCATCTTTGTTTTTTTAAGCAGATTTTATTCATCTTTTATTTTTATATCACTCAGCTTTTTCTGTATCCCCTCTCCCACCTTCAAAACTATCCCCTATAAGAGAAAAAAATTTAGCAATGTGAATCATTACATCAAAAAACAAACAAAGATACCTGATTATATGAAATATTCCACATTTGTGTACCCCATAGTCTATAAAGGAATGAATGGAAGTGTCTTCTTATATCTCTTTCTTGGGATAAAGCTTGTTTCTGTTTTTGCAATTTTGTAACACTCATGAGAGTGTCTTCAGGTCTCTATGTCTCCTTTTATATCTTATTTTCCCCAACACAACCCTAGGATAAGGTCTTTTGAATAATAGATTTATAATAAATATTTTCTTTTTACTTGATGAATTTTGCATTTATTACACAAATATGTATATTAAATAGCTATTTGAAATGAAGTCTCATACCTGTTAGTTTTTGTGTGTGTGCATGTGTGCATGTGTGGTGTGTGTGTGTGTGTGTGTGTGTGTGATAGGTGAGAGAGACAGAGACATACAGAGAGAGACAGAAACAGAGAGACAGAGAGACACGAGGAGAGGAGAGGAGAGGAGAGGAGAGGAGAGGAGAGGAGAGGAGAGGAGAGGAGAGGGGAAGGGAAGGGAGGGGAGGGGAGGGGAGGGGAGGAAGTTAGTTCTAGGAACAGATATAAATGTCTCAGCCTGTGCTATCAAGAAACTCACAGTCACAGGGAAATAAGATATACACATCAACAACACCGAGGTGGCATAGGATATGATAAGAAACATCCCGAAGGTGCAGGCACAGTGTTATGGGACTTTAGGGTGAGGTAAACATGATTTCCACCAAGGAGGAACAGGGAAGGCCTTATGGAAGTGGAAACATTAGAACTTGTTTTTAGGAAACCAAAGATTTTGACAGATTGAGATGGAACCTAGGAGTCACGAGCATTTTTAGGTGTCGGCCTGTAAGGTGTCCTAATTGTAAGATATTATTCCATAACCCTATAACTTGATGTTGCCTTTGGAATAGAATAGTAAGTGTTCAGTAAATGTGTGTGGTTGTTTCTATTATTAAAGTTCAAACTTCTTAGCCTGGCATTCAAGGCTTCCTATGTAATTTTGTCCCAATCTATCTTTCCAGACTTTCCCACTTCTTCCCTTCGAACTTTCTATATTTATGCGAAATTGGACAACTAATTATTGCCCAGATTTTGTCTATCATTTTATTGCTTTGTGCATTTACCAAGGCCAATCTTTACCCTCAGCCCACCCCCACCTTTGTATGCAGAGAACTGCTTTTTTCTTAAAATTTAAGTCTGCTCTTTTTTTTCTCTTTTTGAATTAGGAAATCCTTCAGATGTTATTTCCTTCATGAAGCCTTCCCTGATTCCCCCATTTGAAAGTGATTATGTCTCTTTTCTTTGTGATCATCCCTTCTCTTTCTAAATGTTCTATGCCTATGTTCAGTCATGTTTCGTGACTATGTCTTTCACTAACTATGCCTTTGATCACAGATCTAGGGATAGAAGGAACCTCAAAGGCAATCTAGTCCACCTCTCTCATTTTATAGATTAGGAAACTGAGGCCTGGGAGGCTTCAACTTGTCTAAGGAGGTAAGTATAATATATTCTAGAATTTTGCCATGAATTGAAGTTAAACCCATTAGTTTCTGTTTTGCAGACTTAGTCTTCTTCCTTTAAAAGATTCCAACAGCATTTGCCCTTCTCTAATCTTAAGGTGCCTTTCCTATTATTCAGAATCTTTCGAAGATCAAATGGTGGCACTATCAACAGAAAAAAGGGAAATTAGGAGAAGGAGCAGACTTGGAGAGATGACGAGCTCATTTTAGAGCATGGGGAGTTGAAAGATGAGAAATGTCCCGCAAACAGCCATATGAAGTTGGGATGGGGGGATTTGTAGTTCACGGCAATCTATCAAATTGTACTATGTGGATGTTCCTCTATATTGGCTATAGGTAGAGACTTTCTATAGATTTCATTCATGAATTATCAACTTCCTAGTAATTAAAATACAACAAAATTTAATGATCACAGATATTCTCTCTCTCTCTCTCTCTCTCTCTCTCTCTCTCTCTCTCTCTCTCTCTCTCTCTCTCTCTCTCCCCCCCCACCCCCCCTGCTCTGTACATATGTATTCCTTCCTTCCTTCCTTCCTTCCTTCCTTCCTTCCTTCCTTCCTTCCTTCCTTTCCTTTTCTTTCTCTCTCTCTCTCTCTCTCTCTCTCTCTCTCCCCCACGCCCCCCGCTCTGTACATATGTATTTCTTCCTTCCTTCCTTCCTTCCTTCCTTCCTTCCTTCCTTCCTTCCTTCCTTCCTTTCCTTTTCTTTCTTTCTCTCTCTTTCTCCCCCCCCACCCCCCCGCTCTGTACATATGTATTTCTTCCTTCCTTTCCTTCCTTCTTTCTTTCTTTCTTTCTTTCTTTCTTTCTTTCTTTCTTTCTTTCTTTCTTTCTTTCTCTCTCTCTCTCTGTCTCTCTCTCTCCCTCCCTCCCTCCCTCCTTCCCTTCCTTGTTTCCTTCCTTCCTTCATTTATTCCTTCCTTCCTCCCTTCTTTTCTTCTTTCCACAGGAAGTCTTAAATTTCTCCAACCAGGAAATTCCTCTCAAAATTCATATTTCATGGCTTTCACATTACTCTATTTCAATTAACATGCTTTTTTGTGTGTTGCCTGGGCATCATACAGGGTATGCATCACCAGAGCATGAGGTGGCCTGGTCATATGGGAAATATGTATGTGTATATATATGTTGGTGGTAACAGATCCAATCTGATTCAACACATATTTATTTATTAAATACTTATTTTATAGAAGTTACAAGAGGAAACCTGGTGTTTGTGGGTATGAAGATGGCCTGAGAGTTTGGAAGACCTGAGTTCAAATTCCACTTCTATCGCCTACTGTTTGTGTGAACCTGGGCAAATCTCTTCACCTCTCCCTGTCCCAGGAAACTCTCTATAACTGTAAAGTACAGAGGAGCTGTTCATCTGCATTGGTAGAAGGTGTTTCCACACTGGAAGTTCCATGAACTAATAAAATCATGGATCTCATCCCCACCTTTCCTGACCTACTCTTCCATCCCACCCCAGGAATTTGCAAGCCACTGGAGAGAAATACAGAGAGGCAGAGACAGAGCCGAAGAGAGAGATACAAAGAGACAGGGAGACAGTGAGACAGAGACAGAAAAAAAGCATTAATAGCTAAGAGGATCAGAAAAGGCTTTCTATAGCACGTGGTAGGGGAAGCAGAAATGATGAGTCAATACATTCCAGGCATGGAGAGAACTTGGGCAAAGTCGTGGAGGTAGGAGATAAAAGGCCAAGTTCAAGGAATAAAGAGTAGGTCACTTTGGCTGAAACTTAGAGTGCATGAAGAGAAACAAAGTATAGAAATCCTGAAATGGTAGGCTAGGATGTACTGTAAAAGGCTTTAAAAGGCAAGCTGATGTGCTTGCATCTCATCCTAGTAATAAGGGAGCTACTCCAGATTCTTGAGAAGTCTGAGTGCTATACTAGTATCTACAGGATATTTATAGTACCAGAGGAGAGTCTATCTCATTGAGGAGGTCCTTTATAAAAGATTTATGGAAGAATACATGGTAAAAATAGATAATTGGAAGTACTGGATGGTTTATATTCTGCACTGGAGGAAGGAGTTCCCATGTGAGGATATCATAGATTCTTGGAAGTACCTAACTGCTGTTATTTGTACATGCCGTTTCCTTCTGCTGGACTGGGAGCCCAATGATGGCAGGTCCACACTTGATGTTCATATTTTATCTCCTCCAACACCTAACACAGGAGTTTGTAAATCCAATACATAGTTGTTGAATTAAATTAAATTCATCTAAGTTGCCGATGATTTTGAGGGCATTTGAGTATCCTCTGGGGTTTTGAACTCTTTAGCCTACTAATGATCCCTGGGCCAAGAATGGTTAGAGGAATAGGATACCAAAGACTGATGCCTCCATAAAAACACTGACACATGGCAGGTATTTGCATCAATATTAAAAAAAGAGCAAGCTTGTCTATTTTTTCATGTATCTTGGCCCATATGGATGCTTGGTATCTGCTCTTAGGACTAATGCTTGGAGACTTCAAAGAGAAAATAAAGGAGTCTGTTCCCCTGGGCAAGTGAAGATTTATTTGTTTGTTTGTGCCATGAAGACCTGAAGAAAATTGAAGCATATCCAGGCACACTTCACTTCCCCAGGGACAGAAATAGCAGAGAACACAGATACACAAGCAGGCAGAGCCACCTAGAATCAATTGACATTCTCCTTCCCCTCCCTCCCCCCATTCCTATTTTAAGCAGTCTTTCTGGTTCTATCTTTTCCTCTCAGGTAAAATGGAAAGAAGGCTAGTTTATGGCTCAAAAGAAGAGATATGAGAAGATATATTCAGATGAGTTTTGCTCATTTCCCCCCTCTTGAATATCATTTGTTTTATGGTTGGCTCTTTTAGAGTGGGGAGAAGAAAAGATAATTTGAGAAATTATGATGATGTAAAAAATTAATGATTTTTTAAAGAGTGGTGGTGAGGGAACACAACTTTTAAAAAATATGTCAAATCAAATTTTGAGTGGCACAACCAACAAAAAGCCAGAGTCAGTAATTTTTTTTTTCCTGCCCAGGTTGACTTAGGAGGTCAGAAAGAGAGGTCACTGGACACTAGGATGGGGAATGGCTGGGAATGCATCAAAGCAGAAACAACAGCAGCTATGGGCCTTAAAGACAACAACAGTATTAGTGCCAGGTGGGCTCATTGCCTAGACACAGTAAGGGGATTGAATATCTGGTCAGAAAGAGAATACTGAGGACCCCTGTGCTAGTAGTGGGCACAGGATGGTGCCATTTGGCAATTCCATTGCCCATTACCCATTTCTGGGTTCTAGTTCTAGCATGGTGAGTAGTGCTTGTAGTTGCAAGAGAGAAGGGGGCCCTACCTGGTCACTAGTCACAGTTTTAGGTTGGAAAGGAGTTGTGGTCATAATGGAGCAGGGCCCCTGACTAGGTAAGGAGCAGAGCATAGTCTAGGACAGCAGTGACCACACCTTTTCACAACACTTTGGAAGGACTAAAAAATTACAGGTTCCCAGAACTAGCTGTGAAAACAGCATGGCATAAAAGCCTGAAACTTGTGACAATTAAGCCTCCCTCCCCCTGCCCCTCAAGGTAGACAGAGCCCAACTCTAATATAAAGTCTGAAGTCACAAACAGACTGAAAAATAAGCAAACAACAAATAAAGAATCTGATCATAAAAAAAGCTACTATGGCTCAAGACACAAACTCAGAAAACAATGACTTCAAGACATCTACAAGTAAAGCTCTAAGAAAAGTGTAGATTGGACATAAGTCCAACTAGAATTTCCCTTCAGGAGGGGCAGAGTAAAAAAAGAGAAGAATAAATAGAAGAGAATGAGATGGAGGGAAGTACACAGTTAGCAATCATAACTGTGACTGTTAATGGGACAAACTCACCCAAAAAACAGACAAAGATAGCGGAATAAGTAGGTAACAGTAAAGAAAGTAATAGCAGATAAGAAATCAGATTCCAGAAATATGTTGTTTACAGAAGACACACTTAAAACACAGAGAGTTAAAAAAAGGGCTAGAGAAGAATCTATTATGTTTCATCTGGTGTAAAAGTCAGGGGTAGCAATCATGATCTCAGAGAAAGCAAAAACAAAACAAAACCCAATTAAAAGAAATAGGCAAGAAAATTACATCTTACTAAAAGATATCATAGACCCATGAAGTAATGTTAATACTAAACATGTATGTACCAAATAGCATAGCATCCAAATCCTTGAAGGAAAACTTAATAGGATTGTAGGAGAAAATAAACACTAAAACTACACTAATGAGGGACCTCAAATTACCCGCTCTCAGACTTGGATAAAATCTAAACATAAAATAAAGAAGAATTTAAAAAGATGAATAAAATTTTAGAAAAGTTAGATACTATGGAGTCTAGAAAACACTGAATGTGAATAGAAAAAAAATATACCTTTTCTCAGCTATACATGGCACTTTCATAAAAACTGACTGTGTTTCAGGGCAGAAAAATTTCACACACAAATGCAGAAAAGCAGAAATATTAAAAGTACCCTTTTCAGACCAGAATAGTGATATTCAATAAAGGGCCTTTTAAGCATAGATTAAAAATGAATTGAAACCAAATAATCTAATCTTGAAGAATGAGTGGGTCAAAGAACAAATCTTAGGTAAAAATCAATAGTTTCATTAAAGATAATGACAATAATGAGAGAAAACACCGAAATTTGTAGGATGCAGCCAAAGCTGCACTTAGGAGAAAATTTATCTATAGAGACTTAACATCAATTAAAAATATATATAAAGATCAAGTCAATGAATTAGACACACCACAGAAACCATAAAAAGAACAAAATAAAAAACCCCAATTAAATACTAAAATAGAAGTCTTGAAAATCAAAGGAGAGATTAATAAAATTAAAGTTAAAGAAAAATTGAACTAATAAAAGAATAAGCTGGTTTAATGAAAAAAACAATAACATAGAAAAACTATTGGATAATTTGATTTTTAAAAAAAGAAAACCAAATTACCAGAATCAAAAATGGAAAGAGTGAATACATAATAAATGAAGATGAAATTAAAGCAATTATTAGAAGCTATTTAGCCCAACTACATGCCAGTGAAACTGACAATCTAAATGAAATGGATGAATATTTGCAAAAACACAAATTTCCCAGATTAACAGAAAACAATAAAGAGTACTTAAATAATCCTATCTTTAAACAAAGAAAGCCATAAATAAGCTCCATAAGAAAAAAAAATCCCCAAGACCAGATGAATTCACAAGGGAATTTCAATAGTACAGAAGCTGTTTGAAAAGAATAGGTAAAAGAGTTCTACCAAATTACTTCTATCACACAAATATAGTTTTCATACTTAAACTAGAGAGATGAAAAACAAAGAAAGAAAACAGTAGACCAATTTTCCTAATAAACATTAATGCAATATTTTTAAATAAAATACTGGCAAGAATATTACAGCAATATACCGGAAAACTCATATACTGTCACCAGGTTGGAGTTATACCAGGAATGCAGGCCTAGTTCCATATTAGGAAAACTATAAGAAAAATAGCAAAGCATATATGATTATATCAATAGATGCAAAAAAGTTTTACAAAATATGACAGACGTTTATATTAAAAGCACTAGAAAGCATAAGAATAAATAAAGCCTTTCTTAAAATAATAAGTAGTATACATTTAAAAGTATGTGTTATTTGAGATAAGCTAGAAGTCTTCCTAATAAGATCAAGGATGAAGCAAGGATGTCCATTACCACAATCATTATTCAATATTTTATTAGAAAAGCTAGCTCTAACAATAAGACAAGAAAAAGAAATTAAAAAAATAGGAACAAATAATGAGGA
Source organism: Trichosurus vulpecula (assembly GCF_011100635.1). NCBI lineage: Eukaryota > Metazoa > Chordata > Mammalia > Diprotodontia > Phalangeridae > Trichosurus > Trichosurus vulpecula. Next base: position 89,094,806 of record NC_050573.1, on the reverse strand, counting down.
AACAAAACTAACACTCTTTGCAGACAATATGATGATATATTTAGAAAATTCTAGAGATCAACAACAAAAAAACTAGTTGAAACAATGAACAATTGAGCAAAGTTGCAGGTATAAAATAAATCCTTATAAACAACCAGAATTTCTACATATTACCAACAAACCCCAGCAATTGAGTGGATAATCAATGGAATGGATTAGGGACATGATATACAGAAATATATGACCATAGTAACCTAGTGTTTAATGAGTCCAAAGATCCAAGCTGTTAGGGCAAGTTCTCACTATTCAAAAGAAACTGTTGGGAAAACTGGAAAACAGTATGGAAGAAACTGGCATAGACTAACATCTCACATTGTATACCAAGATAAGATCAAAATGGTTGCATGATTTAGACACCAAGGGTAATATCATAAACAAATCTGGGGAGCATGGAAGAAAATTTCCTGTTAGATATATGAATAAGGAAAGAGTTCAAAACCAAACAATAGATAGAGGGGATCACAGCAGGTAAAACAGATAATTTTGCTAGCATTAAATTAAAAAGTTATTACACAAACAAAGCCAGTATAGCCAAAATTAGAAGGAAAGTAGGGAATTGGAGAAAATCTATAGCAATTTAGCTGATACAATATAATTTTTCAAACATATAGAGAGCTGAACCAAATTTATAAAAATAAGAGCTTTTCTTCAAATGGCAAATGGTCCAAGGATATTAACAGGGAGTTAATCAAAGCTATCTATAGTCATGTGGAAAAAATGCTTTAGATTGATACTGAATAGAAATGAAAGATAAAACAACTCTGAAGTGTCACCTCATGTCTAGCATATTGGTTAACACGGCAGAAAAGGAAAATGACAAAGACTGGGGGTAATGTGGAGATATCTATACACTAATGCACTATGGAGTTGTGAACTAGTCCAACTATTCTGGAGAACAATTTCACTCTGAAACTCTGCATACTCTTTGACCGAGCAATATCACAACTAGGTCTGTATGCCCTCAAATAAAAGAAAAATAAAAAATACCCATATGTACAAAAATATTTATAGAAGCTCTTTTTGTGCTGACAAAGAATTGGAAATTGAGGGGTTGCCCATCAATTGGGGAGTGGCTGAATAAGTTGTAGTATATGATTGTGATGGAATAATATAGTGTTCTAAGAAATGATGAAGGGGATAGTTTCAGAAAAACCTGGAAAGACATATAAACTCATGCAAAGTTAAGTGAGCTGAACCAGGAGAGCATTGTACATAGTAATAGCAATATTGTAATGATAATCAGCTTTGAAAGACTTAGTTACTCTGATCAGTACAAGGATGCATGACAATTCCAAAGAATTCATGATGAAAAATGCTATCAAACTCCAGAGAGAATTAATGAACTCTAAGTACAAATTAATGCATACTGTTTTTCACTTTATTATTTTTCTTTTTTTTTCAACCTGGCTAATATGAAAATGTTTTGCATAACTTTGTATGTATAATAGATATATTGCTTGCCTTCTCAATAAGTGCAGGAGAGGGTGCAGGGAAGGATAGAATTTGGAAAGGAAAATGTTTTTTAAATGCAAAATGATAAAATTTTAAAAAAGAAACACAAAAGAAAGTAGGTACAGGTTAGAGCACCTGGAAAGGACTAATAGAGGAAAGGTATACTTGTCTCAAGACTGAAATCCCAGGGCAGCATCCAGTGGAGATTTAAGAGGGAATATGCTATATATTAGGTTATTTTTACTCTAGGAATGCAATTCAATTTAATAAACATTTATTAAGAAGTCATTACATACAAAACACCATATAGAATATTTTCTTGGCTGTTATGGGTTAAAATCTCACTACCTTTTCTATCCAAAGTAGATTTGACTCTCTGTGTCCATTGTACTAAAATATAAATAACAGCAGTATAGGGGTGTGCTGGAGATAGCTTACATTGCCAGAGATTGTTAGAGACTGCTACATTTTCAGTGTGAGCACTTAAACCTTAGAAATCAGCAAATGCTACAAATTGGAACTTGATTTATTGTTTTTTTTTTTTTTTGCTAGAATTTGATAGAGAACATGTTAACAGAACATATTAAGCTTAAAAAAATAAAAATGCTGGCTCTTAAGTCAGAGGGCCTGGGTTCAAATATTGCCTCTTATGCTACTATGTGTGTGACCTTTGGTAAGTCATTTATTATCCCCATGTCTCGGTGTCTTCGTCTGTTAAAATGGATGGAGGGTTGAATGAGATGGTCTCTGAGATCCCTTCCAGTGCTAAATCTATGGTCCTACAACAATGTATTTTAAAATGTAATTCATTTGATCAATCTGGAATAGCCATCTAGAAGTTCTCAATTTTCCTGCTCTTCACATCAGGCTACAGGAAAACTTAGACTGGGTGAGAAGCTGATGTCCTTGTTAGAGTCCTAACCAGTAGCTCCTGCCTTTTTGCCTCAGGAATAATCTCTGCCTCCAAGACTGTTGTAACAATTAGCCTCATCTCTCTTCCCTTGACATTGTGAACCAGGCCTGGAGCCCACTGTAAATTAGCTTGGAGCTGCCATCTTGGTTTCCATGAGACCCTTTTGAGGAAAGCTTGTCCTTCAACAGTTCTTAGGCATTAGCAGAGCTTTTTTGTTTTATTGTTGTTGGTTTGTTGTTTTGTTTGCTTACTTGATTATTGAGATGAGGGTATTCTCAGGTTTAAGTATCTCAAGGGGCTTTCACTAAGTGGCTGTTTGTGTCTGTGCCCATGTGGTAAATTCCTACAAGGGCTCTTTTGGTGGTTACATCTTAAAGTCTGCTATTTTTAGTGTCATTTAATAGTGTTTATAGGCAATGTTGTTCTTTTCACCATTGGTATCATCATCTTCTTCATCATACTTGTTATCCTTATCTAATAACTTTTATGAAGCAACATTCTACAGGACTCTGGCCTTTGTGGGAGAAAGAGTTTTTTGCCCTGGATGAAGGACAAGAACTGGCTCTACCATTAACTCATGATATGACCCATATCATACATATCCCGAACCTCAGAATATTGTTGTTGTTTGGTTGTTTCAGTCACGTTCAACTCTTCATGGCCCCATTTAGGGTTTTCTTGGCAAAGATACTGGAATGGTTTACCATTTCCTTCTCCACATCTTTTTACAGATGAGGAAACTCAGGCAAACAGGGTTAAATGACTTACACAGGGTTATAGAACTAGTATGTGAGAAGGAATTTGAATTCAGTTCTTCCCAACTCCAGGCCCGGTACTGTGTCCACTGTACCACCTAGATGCTCAAGCTTTAGAATACCTATCTGTAAAATGGAAATGATAATATCTGACCTGCCACCTTTCAGAGTTTGTGAAGATCCGATGAAATGATGACTGCAATTAAATTGAGAGTTCCTTGTGGGAAGGGACTCTCTTTTGCCTTTATTTGTGTCCCTAACACTTAGCACAGTTGTTGGCACATGTGCTTAATAAATGTTTAATGACTAACTGACTAATAGGATGGGGCATATAGTACCTAATATGTTATATATTATAATATTTTAGAGACAGCTTTGTGACAGAGTAGATAGAATGCTATATGTGGAGTTAGGGTTATGCAGATGTCAGGGAAGACTAGCACCTTTGATGTAGGGCTGCTGACCCCTTTTCAGAGGTACTTTCCCCCTTTGGTGTTTACCTGCTACCCAACTCTTACCTATGGCTCCAAAAAGTTGCAGCATGTGCAGTGGCCACACCCCAGTAAACGATGTGGACAGATAGGCTAAACCAGGCCTGAAACCCATGGGTGAGTTAGGGAGATATCTACTCTAAGCACATGAAGACTTACTCCACAGGAATGGGTGGATATGAACAATTTGTTCCAACAGGTCATAAAGGCAGAGGACGCAGTCACTGTGGAGCTCTTAGAGCCTGGTTAGAAATTGAAGACACCAACATTATCCACTGCATCCTGAGCCATCATCAACTATCTTAACTTTTGTCTTACTGCTAGACTTCAATGACTGGAAGAGAGAGTGAAGCTGACAACTTTGTGCAACTGCTTCACTTAAATTCAATTTATGTGCAAGTCAAAAGACATAACCCACACCATTTTGCCATTTTTACAGACCTCAAAGTCCTGTGGTGATGGGCAAGTGATGGAACAAGAGGTATGGATATACTGGGAGCTATAGTCACAGCCCTGCACACAGGTGGCCTAGGACGTAGAGAAATGTTCTCACTCGAGTGAAGAAGCACTGGGATTTGGCAGCCCCTTGGGTGTCTAAGCAGCCTTTTTAAAGGAACACACTGACCATCTCCTGGTGTGAAGAAAGGGCTAGAAAAGGTGCCTTAAAAATTGTCTCCTTACCCAAACCTGGCCTATTTACTGCAGCAGGTGGGGATCCTACCCTGTAGCTGAAACACAAAAACAGGTACAAGAACTTTTGTTAAGATGATTTCACTCACCACTGGTATGTGGAATGTGTGCACACTTATGGACAACATGAAATCCAGTAGACCTGAAAGAGAGAAAGCTCTTGTAATGAGAGAACTCAATGAGTATCATACCCAAAAAGAAGCCCTGAGTAAAACAAAGCTAGCAAATGAAGGTCAACTTACAGCAGTTGGAGCCGGATACATGTTTTTCTGGAGTGGCTGCAATCACAGGGAAGACCATAAAGTTGGGGTAGATTTCAAAATCAAAACCAATCTAGTCAATAAGCTTGTATGGCTCCCAAAAGGAGTGAGTGACAGGCTCATGACAATGTGATTGCCACTTGCAGGAAAGCACCACACTACCATCATCAGTGTGTATGCTCCTACCCTGTTGAACCCTAATGAGGTCAATGAAAAATTTTATAAAGCCCTGGAGACCTTCATTATCAGTGTGCCAAAAGAGGACAAGCTCATAATTCTGGGTGACTTTAATGCCATAGCAGACAAGGCAGGGAGCCCTTGGGAGGAATGAAGTTGGAAACAGTAACAGCAGTGATCATTTACTACTGAAGACTTGTGTGTCTTATGATCTCATTACCAACACTATCTTCCATTTACCTAAATGCAATAAAACTTCATGGATACACCCTTACACTAAAATTGGCATTTACTAAGACTGTGTCATTGTAAGAGACAGACAGGATAGGGGAGTAATGAAGTCAATGTGTGATGCAGAGTGCTGGACCAAGCATAGGCTTATCCTCTCCAAGCTAAGCATTTGCATTCAACAAAGGCAGTGGCCCCAAGGTAAGATGATTACCAGAAGACTTATGTCAACAGATTAGAGCCTTCTCTGAATGTGAATAGTTTGTTAACATTGAGGGAAAGCTGAGCTAACACACAGTTGGCAATAGTGGAACAGAAAAGAAGTGGGCAGCTTTCAGAAATTTGGTGTATAGCACATTTACTCATCTGGGCCAGAATACTCACAAACATTAAGATTGGTTTGAAAAATTAGTGCCCATTTTTTTCCACATCCCTTCCAATTCACTCTTCCCTTTTATCAGAAGCTGTTAAACAAAAAAGAACTTCACAAGATTGACCAGCAGGATAGTTCATTTATCTTTAAGAAGGCAGAGTTTAATTCCATCAGATGTAAAGTGCAAGCAAAGCTCAGAGAGAAGCAGGATTATTGGCTCAGTAAGAAGGCAGATAAAGTTCAGTTTTATGCTGAGAGCAACAATCAAAGCACTTTTACGATGCCCTCAAGCCTATTTATGGGACAAAGACCCATAATGGTCTTGGCCTTGGTCTTGGTGCATGTATGGTGCCTCTCAACTACTTAGTGCTGATGGAGCCATATTGATTAGTGATAAGGATATGATACTGGAGAGATGGGCTGAACACTTCCATAGCATTCTCACCAGATCATCATCAATCAATGCTGAAGCCATTGGCTATATACCTCAGGTTGTTACATATATAGATGATGAGACTGGTGAACACATTGCCAGAGTTTGTTCAGTGTTTGGGAGGCTCCAAAGGAAAATGGAGACAAGTATTAGAGTGCCTACCAAACTGAAGGTCTACAGAGGCATTGTGCTGACCTCCCTGTTGTCTGCCTGTGAAACCTGGACAGTCTACCAGAGCCATGCCAGCAAACTGAATTACTTCCATTTGAATTGTCTTAGAAAGATTCTGAAGATCACTTGGCAAGATAAGGCAATTGACAAATGAAGTCTTTTCTTGAGCTGAACTGCCAAACATTCAAACTCTGATGCAGAGAGTGCAACTCTAATGAGTTGGTCATATTGTTTGAATGCCAAATGTACATTTGCCTAGAAGATTGTTTTATGGAGAACTCAAACCAGGCAAATACTCACAGGGAGGTCAGAAAAAGCTACACAAAAACACTCTCAAAGTCCCTCTAAAGAACTTTGGAATCCTTTATGAGACGTGGAAGACACTGACACAGGACCATCCATCATGGTGTGCCCACATAAAAGAAGGTACGGTTCTCTGTGAACAAAACAATTGTAGTAGCTCAAAAGAAACATGAGATGTGCAAATTTAGAAACATCTCCACTCCAAACATTCATGTGGACTGTGTCCAACTTGTGGTAGAGCCTTCTGAGCTCATATTGGTTTGATCAACCATGATTGGATACACTCTACCTTGCCTCAGATATAGTGATGTCATTTAGGTCCTCTTCAAGCATGAAGGACAACAATCTACTAACCAAGGATTTGGAACACTTTTGGTCTGATCAACCACAGTCAGACACATTGTATGTTGACATAGTAATACAATTTTGGTCCTTTCTAAGAATGGAAGACAACAGTCAACCAGACCAGACCTGGAGTTAGGAAGATTTGAGGTCAAATCTGGCTTCTGAAAGGAGCTATGTGCCCTTAGAGAAATCACTTAGCCTCTGTTTGCTTCAGTTTTCTCATCTGTAGAATGGGGATAAGAATAGTACCTACTAACAAAGGTTGCAATGAGAATGTAAGGATAATACTTGGAAAATATTTTGCAAACCTTAAAGCACTACATAAATGCTGTGTTATTATTATTATTTCATGGTTTTTTAACCCAAGTAATGTGGTTGACATAGTCAAGTCTTTTAATTAGGACCAAATTCCCCAAAGTTCTCTATTTAGCTCCATCATATTGTATCTATCGGACAGCATTTATTACGCACAAATTTAGACTGAATTTGTGAGGGTAATGGAGTCTTTTTTTTTACTATGGTAAGAAGTAGTGTTGGGTGGTGGGAAGTTCACTGGACTTAAGATCAGAAAATAAGTGGCTTTTGATTCTCTTTCTGCTACTTAGCATCATTGTTACCATGGATAATTTCGTTAACTTCTCCAAGTTCCATGTTTTAGAGAGAAAATGTAAAATAGGGAATAATGCTTTGAATGTCATCCTCACAGAGTTCTTGTGAAGAACAAATGAAATAACTTACTTAGTATACTTCATAAGCCTTAAAGCCTTGTATAAACATCAGCCAGACCTCATGGGTCCTCACTGCCTCTCCTATTATCTCACTCCGTAGATTAGCTACAGACATGACTCAAAGAAATGTCACTATTCCTGGGGCGAATGGATTCCTTGCTTTTATTTTTGAATTTTGGAAGTTCCAGAGAGAAATATCAGCTATCACCTCCCAACCAGAATTCTACATTAGAGACTTATTCCTTTGACTTCTAATTCCAGTTTCTTTAGTGCAACCTTGGTAGTTATAGTTCATTCAGTGTGAGTGAGTTTCCTGAGAGTAGTGTTGGGATGGGAAAAGAGAAGGGGTGGGGGAAACCATTAGGGTAGGTGTCCACATCAGTGGAAATCAACAGAGCTGGCTAGGGATAAGAGGACAAAATTCTTGGACTCTCTGGCTCCGATGGGGCTGCTGTTCTGCAGAGGAACTAGTGGGACAGAGAAAGCAGGAACCCCTGAGGGATGAAATTCATGCTTTCTATCTCCCCCCATCTCCACAACATCACAGCCCAAAGAAAAGCATCCATTGAAAAGTTTTGCTCAAGCCTAGCTTGATCAAGGAGAAAGCAGCCTAGAAAGCTCATTCAAGCTGAGTTGATAGTGGCCCCAGTGAATCTTAAGGGCAACCTTATCGTTTCACAGTCCTCATTTTGCCTTTTCTCTCACTGACAGGCTCTGATAGTAAGCAGACGTGGCTGGCCTCCAAAATCTACTGGCAGTACCTCCCTGTGCTTTCCAGTCCTCCATTTCTCTCTCCTATAAATGAATCTAATGGTAAATACAATGCCCATTGCTCTGGGTCATAGAACCAGGGGGTGTTAGAGCTGGGAGAGATCCTAAAAAACCAGGATGGTAGATTAGAGAGCATGGGATGTCAGAGCTCAATCTGGTGAATTCAGGATTCAGGTAAACTCATTTGGTTCAATTCAGCAAATACCTACTCTCCTCAAGGTGCCCCATTCCATTTAGGCTGAGGACACAAAACCAAAAATGTTAACAGTCCCTGCCTTCAAGATGCTTACATCCTACTGAGGGATACATTTTCACAATCACTGTAATTATTATACGAAGTAATTTGAAAAGGAAGAAAGTGCTAGAAGCTCAAGGGGAAAGGGATCAAGAAAGGCTTCACAGAGAGGTTGCCACCTGAGCTTAGCATTAATGGAAGATAAGTAATCTTAAAGATTGAGATGCAGAGAGAATACATTTCAGGAAGGAAGTATGGCTTTACAAATGCATTGGGGAACTATAAGCCTCTAGAGTCTGAGATCAGAACAACTGGGGTGTATAATACATAAAGGGGAGTCATATTAAAAAGAGGACTAGAAAGGTAGACTGAGGTATATGATGGAGGACCTTGAATGCCAGGCCCTCCAAAGGTGCTAGCCTTTTCTCCTGCAGGCAAGTAGGCCTTCACCACCAGCAGTTATTGAACCAGGGAGCAATGTGGCTAGATGTATGCCTTAGGAAAGTTATTTTGGCAGCTGAGTGGATGATGGATTGGACAAGTACATTCCTGAGAGATCGGGTGGTCTGACTCTATTATTTTATAGGGAAGAAAATTGAGGCCATGAGAGGGAAGTGACTTGATCAAGGTCACATGACTAGTCAGTGAGACAACCAGGATCAGAACTCAGGTATCCTGACTCCCAGTCTAGTCCTCTCTGATATAATGGAATCATTTTACCATGATTAATGTGGATGTGTCCTGTTTCCCCAATGTGAGGATGACTTCATTTAAGGCAACAATCTAATGATAAAGTTTGCTTCTGTGTTTTTCTGCATCCTCCACTCTTGTCCTTTACCCTCTCTGGGCATCTATTATCTAATCTATAAAATGAGGGGATTAGACTCGATAAGCTCCAAGGTCTCTTCAAGCTGGTCCAGTAGTAATTGTCACTACGTGATTGTCATTGTGGGGTGGTGGTGATTCCTGGACCCTGAGAGGCTATGCTAGCAAAGTACAGGCTCACACCAGACCTACCAGGCTTGAAAAATAATGGCTTTCTGTAATGTTCAAGAAACTGCTAGTATGTCTGTCATCTAAGAACCAGCGTGGAGAGGCCCAATACCAGCTTTGCAAGGAGTGGAGAATTCTTGAGTCTTGATAACTCAATTCTCTTCTAAGTTCTATTAAATTTTCTATTAAAAAAATATCAAGGCCTCACTATGACTAAAACACTGTACCTAAAAAAAACACTGTGCTAGGCACTAGGGAAACAAAGGAAAAAAAAAAACTGAAATGCTCCCTGCCCTCAGGGTGCATTCATTATACTGGGGAGGTCAAATATGTATACAGATAAGCAAATGTCTAGGATTTCCAAGGTTATACAAAAGAATAAAAGGGAAAGAGCACAAATAGCTAGAGGCATCCAGATAGGCCTCCAGCAGAAGGAATCACTCACTCTTCATTCTACTTTGACAAAAGTAGTCAGCAAGTTGAGTCAACATGCATTTATTAAGCACCTACTGTATGCCCCAGGCACTGTGCTAAGCACTAGGGATCAAAAAAAGGTGAAGACTTTCCCTGCCCTAAAAGAGCTCATATTCTAATGAGGGAGACAATATGCAAACAACTGTGTACAAACAAGACTGGATAGCCCTCTGTCTGTCTGTCTATCTGTGTTTCTATCTATCTATCTATCTATCTATCTATCTATCTATTTATCTATCTATCTCTCTATCTATCTAGTGTATACAAATGTAAGTTGGAAATACTCTCAGAGGAAAGTTGCTGGCATTAAGGGGGATGGGGAAAGGCTTTTTGTAAAAGGTGAGATTTGAGTTAAGACTTGAAGGAAGCCAGGGAAGCCCAGAAGTAGGGATGAGAAGGGTGACAATTCCAGGCATGGGGGATAGATAGCCAGCGAAAATGCCCAGAGCAGAGATAGAGTGTCTTGTGTGATGAACATCAAAGAATCCAGAGCCAGTGGATTGCAGAGTTTGTTGGGGGTAAATCAGGAATAGGAAGACTGGAAAGATAGGAGGTGGTCAGTTTATGAAGGACTTTAAAAGATAACTTGAACATTTTATATATGATCCTGTAGGTAACAGGAAGCTGGTGGAATTCATTAAATAGTGGGGAGATATGGTCAGATTGGCTCTTTAGGAAGATTGCTTTGGGAGCCAAGTGGATGATGCACTCAAATGGGCAGAGACTTGAGTCGGGCAGAGACTTGAGTCAGGCAGATCCACCAGCAGGCTATTGCAATAGTCCAGGTATGAGGTGATGAGGGCCTGCACTAGATTGGTGGTAGGGGCAGAGGGGAGAAGGGGCATATATGAGAGATGTTATGATGGTAAAAATGACAGGCCTTGATATGGGGGAAGAGAGGGACAAAGAGTGAGGAGTTGAGGATTGGGATCCTAAGATACTTGACAGCAGTAGAGAAGTTAGGAAGAGGGAGAGGGTTTGGGGGAAAAGATAATGAATTCACTTTTGGACATTTTGAGTCTGAGATGTCCATAGGACAGCCAGTTCTAGAAAGCTAGGAATGCTAAGGGACAAAAGTGAAAAGGGGATGGCTTCCACACATGGGGGCCCACCTGCACAAATGTACAAAGGTAAGAGATTGTGGAATCTCATTTAAGGGAAACAACTCAGAGGCCATGGAACTCAGTGTGTGAAAGGGAATGATAAGAAACAACTGGAAAGGCAGGTAGGAAGACCTCTGAAAGAGCGAGGAGTACCAAGTCGTAGTGGGGTTTCAATCAGCCTCATTGAAGGGAGGATGCACACAAATGAAATTACAGCTGCCTGCAGTGTTGAAGTGTTCCCCCAGAGCACACAACATGTTATTAGGCCCATAAGCAGCAGCACTCAGTAAATAAATTGTTGGTGAATCAAGAAATTTAAACTAGATCAGCTAGTGTTCTGTGAGCTCACAACCTTGTGACTGAGTGACTGGCTTCTTCATTTCTGCTCCCAACACTGAAAAATCCTTTCTCCGGCTCTTTTCCCATTTCCTTCTTCTTCCTCCCTCCCCAAATTTAGTTACCCCTCAAGGTTCTGTGTTTGGCCCTCTTCTTGTTACTCTTTCCAATTTTACTTCTTCAGCTACTATACCGAAGCCCTCAAATCTATGTAAGATCCTTGGATTTTGGAGCTAAATTAAAATATAAGCGTCTTGAAAGCAGGGACCATCTACATTTATGTGCATTCCCAGTACTTAGCCAAGTGCCTCACACTTAATAAATGCTTATTGACTGACTACACTGCCCCAAACTCTCACCTAGTTTCAAGGCCCAAATCTCTAGTTCCTCGGCTGGTCATCTGTTTCTATCTATATGTCTTGCTGGTACTCAATCCAAACTCAACCTATGGAACTCCTCATCTTCCCTTTAATTTTATTTCCCAGCTGGGCCAGCATTTTCCTGGTCATGTGGCCTGATAACTTTACAATCACCTTTGCCTCCTTCCTGTCCTTACCTCATAGATCCAGTCTTGCCCCTTCTACTTCCATGGCACCTTTCCTCTGCTAACTCATTCGATCTCCATTGCTGCTACTTTTGTCCAGGCCCTTCATTACTTGTCTCTTGAACCATTGTAATAGCCCCCTTACTGGTACCCCTGCCTCTATTCTTTATCCTTCAATCCTGCCCACAGTGTCCCAATCATCTTTATGAAACATTACTTAGGCTGTATCATTTTCATGCTCAAGAAATTCCCATGGCTCTGCATTGCCTTTAGGATAGTCCTCAGCCACCTGGCATCCAAGGGCCTCTTCAACATGATGATGCTGCCTCATTTGGCCAAACTTATCAGCTCCTTCTTCCTTACATAAGCCCTTCTCTTTAGTATGCCAGCTTCCTTATTGACCTACTAGATTAATTTTTCTACCAGATATATTCTTCTCTATCATAGGAAAAACAGATTTAGGGCTGTCAAGAGTCATATAGGTGAGCAAGCCTAAGCACTTCATCTAATAGATGAGGGAACTGAGATTCAGAGACACAGCATGACTTAGCAAAGGATACACAAGTATAAAGTAATGGTGAGATTTGAACCCAGCCCCCCCTTTTTATTTTCTTTACAAAGGTCCTTTAACCCCCAAATCAGTGTCCTTTCCACTGTTTCACAGTAGGACCATCAAAATTCTCGCTATTCTTCTAGAATCTATTTAAGTCTGACCTCTGCCATAGGCTCATTGACCTTAAACCAGACAGTATGGGAGATGGGGTTTCAAAGAAGAAAAGAAAATGTCTAGGATTCTCCCACAGAAGAACTAAACAAGAAAACCTCTGTATCGCCAATTAGGCTGTATAGGTCATGAGGTTTAGGATTCAGGGGTTTGGGGCCTTTGCCAAGGTTCAAGGATGGAGTCAAGGAGGAAGAATGGTAACTAGGCAGGGCTTTTCTAGTCAGTGCCTCAGAGATGCCTTCAGAGTCACGTTCTGGTTGGGGGGTTAAGGAGGTACATTATTTGGCCCCAGGGCTTGGGTTTAAAGCAAAGATCTCAGTTCTGGAATTCCTGGATTATTGGTACCCAGGAGGCTACTACAATCAAGAGATTTATTATATGGTGAATCAAGCAGGCAAAAAAAGCATATATGTATATATACATATATATATACACAGAGAGATTTTATATATATATATATATACATATATAGCCACCCACCCACACACACACACACACACACACACACACACACATATATATATATATATATATATATATATATATATATGAGACAAAAAGAGAGAGAGAGAAAGAGAAAGAGAGAGAGATCCATACAAACTATATGACAATATAAATGGAGTTTTGTCCCCCTGATTACAAGAAACTCATCTCACTGCAAGGGTAAGGGAACTGTGTTGAGGAGGAGACATGCTCAAAGTTGGGGTTCAGGTGGCAAAATATATACCCTAAGAATGGACTAGGTTGAGAAAAAAGTAATTGGTACCAGATATGAGAGTAGCCCTTCCTAATCAAACCTAGATGTGATTGAAAAGTTCTTGAGGTAACATATCAATCAGTGCCAGGCATGGGTGAAACTCATGTAAGGGAATTTTCTTTATTGGGACCCAAATCTATATGTTTATATTAAGAAAAAACATGTCTTCCTCTTTACTTTCCCCTAGTGTTTCTAATTCTCTTCTTAGGTCCATGGATCACATCTGATCCTTCTGATTATTTTACAACCTTTTTGATATTTAAAGAGAGGAATACCATGCCCTCATCTTCCCATCAAGACAAGCCTTCTCTTCTTGGGTAATGTGAAAGCCTTCGGAAAATTTTAAGCAAACTTTCTGGTCACCTCCCTACCCCTCAGACTAGCTCTGTTTAGGTATTAGATAAAGGTCATTTAGACTTTAAAGAAAAAATGTTGTATTTTTCAACTGGGCAAAACGAGTGTCCTAGATCTCTAGGAGATAAATACAACAAGGTTATTGTTTAGCTCATGCTTTTGAACAGAAGCTTTTAAATGGATAGAATGTCTGGTCATTATCTTTGTAACATCTTAGTAAGTAAGAGCTTCCTGCTGGCTCAGTGAATAGCTTAGGGGAGGGAGTAGGCTAGCACAACCTATATATATTCTGGAAAAGTCCCTTTGAAACTTGCTGATCATTAATGCTGAAGAGCAAAGCCAGGGTGAGGAATCCTTGATACTTGCTAAATCCCTGTGAGTATTTCTCAAGGCAGGATACTGAAGGGTGGAATCTCCTGAACTTTCATTAGTTCTTTTGCCTTCTCTCAGTCTATTTTCTCTGTCTCTATCTCTGTCTCTTTCTCTGTTTCTCTTTCATACAAACAAATACACACACTGAGTCTGACTTTTATGGGGGGATATTGACTCTGATAAAGAGAGGCTTAAGGTTTGGGGAGACAATCCAAGGTTGGGATCCCAGGCATGTGTATGGGGCAATCAGAGAAGGAAAAGCAGGGTAGCAGCTGACACTTCCAAACCAGGTCATTGACTAACACTTCCAATTCACCATGGTTTGGTTCTCCAACCACTAGAGCTGGTCCTACAATAGGCAATTCCCACAGTAGAGCAGTGGATGCCTCTGTGAAGGCCATTGGTAGTACTGGAGTATGGGTATGGATGTAGTAGAGTGCCAGTTCAGGTGCAAGAGATTGGTTGTCTATCTCTGATGTCATAGGAAGGTGCAGGCTATATAGGGAATTTCTAGCATGGAAGATTTCAGGTAAAGAAAGTTCCAGTATGGGACAACATAGGAGATGGAGAATAGTCAGGAGCAAGGGCCATACTTTAAAACAGAGTTTATCATTAGAACTATAATTGTGAAGAAGGAGCAGACCCGTGTGCCAGAGGCAATGGAGTTGTACATAACTCTGGCCCCCTTCTGCTTGGTCTCATTTTCCAGACCCTTACTAAAAAGATGTATGACTGGTGGCTCTCTTAGTGTGTCCCTATGACTGGGGACTGTCTCTAAGATGATCACAATTGAGCCAGGACTATGTTGTGAGCTATAAGGAAAAAGGAGAGATAGCTTCTGGCTTCTTTTAAGGCAGTTTTTTTTTCTGGGGGGTGGGGGGATTTGGCCAATGCCAACTTTTACATGAACTTCAGGAGAAGGAGACACTTGCTCCTTCCTTTTTCTGCCCCAACAGCAATGCTGATGGCTGCATGTACAGGGCAATGAGAATGGTCATGGACTTACCATAACAAGTACATGTGTGTCTGTATGATTGAATTGTTATTTTAAAACAGGGGTTCTTTTATTTTTGAATAATATTATATTTTCCCAATTACATGTAAAAACAATTTTTAACAGTTTTTTTTTTAATTTTGAGTTCCAAATTCTCTCCCTCCCTATCTTCCTCTCTCCCCCCCTTCCTGAAATGACAAGCAAGCTGATATAGGTTATACATGTGCAATCATCTAAAATATATTTCCATATTAGTCATGCTGTGAAAGAAAACAGAGACCAGGGAACAAAAATATGAAAAAAAAGTGAAAAATAGTATGCTTCGATCTGCATTCAGACTCCACCAGTTCTTTCTCTGGAGGTAGATAGCATTCATGATGGAGTTGTCTTTGGATCATTGTATTTCTAAGAATAGCTAAATCATTCACAAATGATCATCGAATACTATTGCTGTTACTGTGTTCAGTGTTCTCCTGGTTCTGCTCATTTCACTTTTCATCAGTTCATGTAAGTCTTTCCAGGTTTTAGAACAGGGGTTCTTAACTTATTTTGTTTCATGGATCCCTTTGGCAGTAAAGCCTACGGGCTCCTTCTCAGAATAATATTTATAAATGAATAGGGTTACAAAAGAATTCAATTGTATTGAAATATAATTAACAAAAAAAATTTAAGTTTACAGCCTCTAGGTTAAGGACCTGTGTTCAGGGGGATTTCTGCTTCAGGTAGGCACTGGAGTGGATGGCCTCTCAATTCTCTTTCACCTCTGTGATTCTCCATATAACTGTCATCTAAACAACCTCTTTGTGATGCCTCCCAGGGGGAATGGTAGTCTCTCAAAGAATATCCGTCTAAGTATTCTAGGATGGCAAACTTCATAGAATATGTTGCAAATTCAGGCTGAGGGATAGACCACTGTCTCATGTGTTGACCCAGCTAACAAGACTTAGAGTCACTCATCTCCAGACACTGGGTCAGAACCACAGAATCTCAGAGGTGGGACATCAATGGCAATCCAGTTTAACATATATTTGAATAAGAATTCCCTCTATTCTGCCTTTGCATGAAATCCTCCAGCTAAGTGGTGTGGTGGGTAGAGCACTGGGCCTGGAGTCAGGGTGACCTGAGTTGAAACCCAGCCTCAGAGACTTATCAGCTATGTGAGACTAAGTCACTTAACTTGTCTGCCTCAGTTTCCTCAACTGTAAAATGGGTATGAAAAAGAAACTGCCTCTCAGGGTTATTGTGAGGATCAAATGAGATAATATTTACAAATTGCCTGGCACATAGTAGGTGCTTAATAAATGCCTGTTTCTTTCTTCCTCTCCCCTTCACGTACTTCCTTTACCAGTGAAAGGAAAGTCATGACTTTGTGCTGTAGTACATACTTCCTTCTGGTGGCTCTAATGATTAGGAAATGTTCTTCCTCATAAGATTTTATTACTTTATAACTTTATTTCTCTTTAACCTCTATCCATCACTCCTTGTGTTTCTCTCTGGTGTCCAAGAGAATTAGTCTAATCCCTCTTTCACATGAAAGCCTTGTAAGTAGGGAGAGGCAGTATGGTACCATGAATCATGCACTGAACTTGCAGTTGGGATCAGGAAGACCTGGGTTCTAGTCTTACCTTAGCTACTTACTAGCTGTGCTGCAAATCACTTGGGCAAAAAACTAGCCCTTTCTTAGTCTATTTCCTTGTCTGTAAAATGAGGGTGTTGTACTATAAATCTAGGTTGCTAAGTATTTGAAGACAGTTATCATGTCCCCCTCCCCCCAAACATGATCTTATCCTGGTTAAGCATTCCTTCAACCAACCCTTGTATGGTGTGATTCTTATTACTTGTACCATCATGGTGGCCTTCTTCTAGACATGTAAGAACTTCCATACATCTGTCCTAAAACACAGTGCCTGGATTTGAACTCAGAATCCCCAACAGGTTCTGAACAGGGCAGGTGCCAAAATTACGACTTCCTTCATCCTGGATATGTTGACTTTCTTCATGCCCTTTGGAAAGCTTCGTTTGATAGGCTGCCTTGTCATGCTGCTGAGATTTAGGGCTAAGTCTGGGGCCCAGGTTGGAACTCAGTTTGGGACAAGGGCTGGGGCTCAGTGCCTGGTTAGGACTTGGTCTGGAATCAAGATCAGGCGTCGGTTGTTGACCAGAGTTAAGCCTTATTCTGGGGTCAGGATTCAGTCTAGGACCCAGGTTAGGGATCAATCTGTAAGAACAGCATCAAGGCTCAGTAATGGACCCAGAGGCAAGGATCCTTCTGGGGTAAGAATTAGGGCTTATCTGGAGGATTCTTACTGGTTTCAAAACTAGGTATGTCCCAGTATTAGTTTTATGGTGTAATCACCTGGAAAACCAGCTTCAGACTGAAAGGAAGTTAGACTCCCATTGTTTGTGTTCCTTTAAAAAATCATGTATGTATTCATTCACAGAATCATAGATTTAGAGCTAGAAAAGACATTAAAGCACATTTAATTCAATCCCTTCATTTTACAGATGAGGGAATTGTGGTCATGAGGGATGGATTGACTTGTCCAAAGTCACACAATTAGTTAGTAGCAAAGCTAAGGTGCCAACCCTGATCCCTTGGCCCCAGATCTAGATTTCTTCCCACCATATTACATGCCCTCATCATTCATTCACTCCTTTATTCATTCATTTACTCATTAAATCAATATTTTTGAGCACCTACTAAGTGCACATACCGATATAAGCCCTGAAGGGAGAGGGGTGAAGGAGACAGTATATTTTCTTTATGAGTGCCAATAAAGAGCTAATTAGATGTGAGCCTCTAAGTGTACTGAGACAGCTAATATTCTCACTCATATCTATAGATAATGGGATCCTGTAGCAAGAGAACTGGAATGGGCCGGCAGTCAGGTATTTGATTGGAAGCCAGGATGCTGAGTATCAATTCTGAACTAGACTGAGTGTTTGGTCAGTCTCTGAAAAATCAATGTGATTGATGAACTGGGGTGGGAGTGAGAGAAGAAGGAGGAGATACACCACTCCCTCCACACTACTCTTGCTTTTCTGTTTTAATTTCAGGGTCCCAGAAATACACCTCCTTTTCTTAATCCTTCCCCAAGCCTAGAAAATTTGAGAAGGCTCAGTGAGAGGAGGTTTCAGTCAGAAGATTGTTAGTTCTGGTGGTTCCTTATAGCTTTATTTTACTGTGATTTATTAAAGCATGTGATCATAAAACAAAAAGAAAAACAGCAAAACCCAATTGTCTGAGTCTTATGAATATAGTTAATCGATAGGAAGAAGAAAATTTCCCAGACAAGTAGGCATGGAGGCTAGAATCATTGAGGTTTTCATATTTTAAGAATTCTGAACATTATTATATTATTCCTAGATCTAAAATGAACCTGGGGCCAGGGAGGATCTTCCTCACTGGTTAATTAATTAATACTGTCAACCTGGTTTAGCCCATCTGCCAAAATGGTTTACCAGGGTGTGACCATTGTGCATGCTATAGCTTCTTGGAGCCACTGGTAGAGTTGGGTGGATCAGGTGGACACCAAAGGTGGATGAGCAACTCTGAAAAGGGCTCTGTGGCCCTGACACTAGAGGTACTAGTCTTCCCTGAACACACATGAGATGAAGAAATTTAGAGACATCTCTACCAGAAAAGTTCTCTTGGACTATTTGGGCCGGACCTGGGGTAGAACCTTCTGAGCTCATATTGGTCTGATCAGCCACAGTCAGACACACTGTACCTTAGTTCTAACATAGTGATGACATTTTGGTTCTCGTCAAGAATGAGCGTCAACAACCAACCAACCAACCAACCAACCAATTAATTAATATAGAGATGACCTGCTTTTCTGAAGGCTTATAGGAATTAGGGCAAGGAGAATGAACCATGTTTAGGTAGGTGATAAAAGCTATTGAAGCATCTTCAGCATCATTTGGGGTGGCCAGAAAGTTGTACAGACATACCTAATACCTTAAATCTTAGTTGTTATATGAAGTAAAGCTTTAGAGAATTGTTACAAAAATCTCAGAATGTTAGAGCCCTAAGAGCATGAGATGTCCTAGTATGGGCAAATGGGCTAGCATGAACCTTAGAATCATCTAGTCCAGGGGTTCTTAATCTTGAATTAAGGCCTTCAAGGGCATCAAGGATACATTTCGGGAGATCTCTGAACTTGGATGGGGGGATACATATTTCTTTTGACATAATTGGTTTCTTGTTTAATTCTATGTATTTCATTTTCATTTAAAGACATTATTTTAAGGAATCCATAGGTTTCAACAGATTCCTGAAGGGCTCTGTTACATAATAATTACTGATTTAGTCCAACCACATTTTAGAGAGTAGGAAACTGAGTCTCAGAGAAGAGTAGCTGCTGCCCACAGTCACACAGCTTGTAAATGGGAGGGCTGGCATTTACAACTAGGTCTTTTGATTCTAAATCTGCTGTTGTTTTTTCTCTGTGTTGTGACACATTTCCACTTGTAAGCATTGAGATCAGTTCAGGAAAAGGGGCAAGGATTTGAGGGTAGAGATTCCTAAGAAAAAATATTCCTGGAGGCTGAGAATCTTGAAACTTCCTTGCTTGGGGGGGAGGGGAGGGCGCTCTGGAGATGGAGATGGCAGCTCATTAGAGAGAAAAATAACTAAAAATTCATCTTGAAAGGCAAAATGTGTTGAAAGATTTAATGGCCCCTCTCCTCTGAAATGAACTGAGAACTTTCCCTTGCCCTGATTACCCCCATGGAGTGTCTACATATGGCTGTCAAGGCTGACAATTTAGGAAGTCTAAATGTTGGTCTATTAACTCTATCTAAAGAGGAGTATACTGTTGGGGGGTGTGTGGGATTTCCCTTCTACTCTCCACATCTGTACCTTTGTCCTCCACATTGCTTGGCCTTAAAGATGGGGATAGGAGAGGGATGACATTAATAGGACTTCCAAAACACAAAGCTCCAGACCTCTTCATTGGGCCCCACAATAATAAAAAAGACAATGAAAGTCCTTCTATTCTTTGCAAAAAAGGCTGCCGATGGGTTTTCTTTTTACTTTTTTACCCTCCTGCCTTTTAATTCTCGAATTCTGCTGAGGGAGTGTCATTAATCCTGCCAGCATCTCCATCTCTTGTCAGCTTTCTGGAGAACAAGAGGCAATTCACATGTGGGCCAGTTGCACATCATCTGAACATGCTCCTGCTGCCTGAAATCCATTTCCCAGCCTGGGGAAGGAGAGAAGAAGGTGGGTTGATGGACAGTGTCAGGCCCCAGGGCAGAAGGAGACCTGATTTGATGTGGGAGTTGAGAGGAAGGAAGTTTGGAGGAGCTTCTGTTAAATATGTGTGTGTAGGGGGGCTGAGGACCAGGGGAGAGTCAATCAATGAATAATAACACCAGCTGACACCTCTTTAATACTTCCTAATTCTAGTTAGGCAATATTTGACATCAGTGAGCTCACTGGGGACTCAAAACAGCTCTAAGGGGTAGGTAGAGGAGTGCCTAATATCTCCATTTGTAAATGAAGAAACAGGTCCAGAGAAAGGAAGGTGAAAAGACAGTAAGTGGTATTGCAGGGAGCCTAACCTAGATCTGCAAATCTAGCCCTGTTACAATGATATAAAACTTTACTGTTTTGCCTTGGTTCTCTGGCTCAAGGTCATTTGTCTACTTCTCCAATCCTAGCCTCCCTCTCAACTAATCCAGAATCCTCCCAATGTTGCTAGCTGGTTTGTGGTGCAAGCCTTCTGTAGTACTATGTCATCCCTGGGCTGACTAGAGACCTCAGTGGATCCTCTCCTCACTAGAGGGAAAGCATGGAAGCACATATTGGGGAAGCCAAGGTTCCTCTCTCCTTAAAATTAGAATAATTCTTGTGGGAGCAGAGGCCCCTCTTAAGCTTGCCATTAGACAAAATTTTATCTTATGTAACTGTTAGTCAACAGAAGAGGTGGTGAGTCAAGTCCTAGTATAGTGGAAAGAATGCTGAACTGGGAGGAAGGAAGAGATCTAACTTATTATTATTATTATTATTGTTATCTTTATAATTATTATAATTTCTTCTAAAAAGCTCACTCTGTTTCTACTTTTATAATCATGGAATCATAAAATTTGGGGATGAAAGGGCCCATAGTGGTCATCTAATCCTACACCCCTCATTTTACAGGTGAGGAAACCAAGGTTAGACATGCTAAGTGACTTATCCGAGAGTACAGATTTCCTTCCACTGTATTACACAACCTCATCATTCATTCACTCCTTCATTCATTTACTCATTAAACCAATGTTTTTGAGCACCTACTAAGTGCATACACCAATATAAGCCCTGAAGGGAGATGGGTGAAGGAGACTCAGTGTATTTTCTTGATGAGTGCCAATAAAGAGCTAATTAGATGTGAGCCTCTAAGTGTACTGAGACAGCTAATATTCTCACTCATATCTATAGATAATGGGATCCTGTAGCAAGAGAACTGGAATGTGCCAGCACTGAGGTATTTAACTGGGAGCCAGGATGTAGAGTATCAATTCTGAACTAGACTGAGTGTTTAGCCAGTCTCTGAAAAATCAATGTGATTGATGAACTGGGGTGGGGGCAAGACAGGAAGGAGGAGATTCACCACTCCCTCCACACTACCCTTGCCTATATACATATACACATATATGTAATATATATGAATATATGTGTGTGTGTATGGATATGGGTGTATATATGTATGTGTTTGTGTACATACATACACACACACACACACACACACACATATATATGTATATGAGAGAGAGGGAGAGCGAGAGAGAGAGAGAGAGAGAGAGAGAGAGAGAGAGCTATGAGATATATATAGGGAAATGTGTTGAGTAGGAAACATGCTCAAAGTTAGGGTTCAGGTGGCAGGTCATAAGTGGCAGAACCAAGATGCAGTTATCAGTAGGTACACACTAAGTAAGATTCCTGGATTTAGAGTCAGGGTACCTGGCTTCGTATTCTGCCCTTGGTGTTTTCTGCCAAAGTGACCATAGATTAGTCACATAAACTCTCTAAAGCACATTTTCCTTGTCTGTAAAATGGAGACAATGAAGTTTACATCATGCTTATCCCAGAACTGTTGTGAGGAAAACAATTTATAAGCCACAAAGCACATTAAGAAATGAGAACAATAGGCAGGGAGGCTGACCAAGATGGTGGCTTGAAAACAGGACTTGCTTAAGCTCTCCCCCAAATCCCTCCAAACACCTGTAAAAAATGACTCTAAACAAATTCTAGAGATATAGAACCCATGAAATAACAGAGGGAAACAAGTCTGCAGCCCAAGATAGCCTGGATGGTCCCTGGGAAGGGTCCATTGCACTATGCTGGAAGTGGAGTGCAGCCCAGCATAGGTCAGGCCAGGCCAGAACAGGCCAAAGTAGACCAGTGGAGCAGGCCCCAGGGCCCTGAATCACTGATCTGTGGCAGTTTCCAGACTTTTCAGTCCACAATTGACAAAGACAACGGAGCAGGTCAGTGGGAAAACTACTGGATCTGGGTGAGAGAAGTGCAGGGTCTGCCACAGAGATGGCTGTAGCAGCAGGAGCAGCAGCAGCAGCAGCAGCAGCAGCAATGGGGGCTGCTTCTGGCTCCAGGCCCACAGACAGTGGGAGGAACCAAGCAGCTGATCAGAGCAAGAGTGCAGGGAGCACTTTGCTGGCCCAGAGACAAGGTTCTCTTGCTTTGCCTTTCATAGATCTGGGTCGTGGTCTTGGTTGGTGGTTCTTGGGGGAAGAGGAGCACTGGCGTGACAGAGCTTTGTTGTGGCTGTGGAGAGGTATCCCTCCTGGTAGTTATACAGCAGAAAGGGGTCCCTGAACTCACAGACCAGAGCACAGGCCAGGAGAGGAATATCATACCACCTCAGAATAGAAGTAGCTCTGAAAACAGCAGTGAAAAACCCCTGAAGCTTGGGACAAAGCACTTTCCACTGTGAAAACAGTCATACCCTGACAAAAAGCTCAAAAATCAAGTAATTGGCTGGGAAAATGATCAAGCAGCATAAAAGGACCCAGACTATAGAATCTTTCTTTGCTGACAAAGAAGATCAAATCATAGAGCCAGAAGGAATCAACAAAGTCAAAAATCCTACATCAAAAGCCTCCAAGAAAAAAAATATGGATTGATCTTAGGCCACAGAAGAGCTCAAAAAGGATTTGGAAAATCAAGTAAGAGAAATTGAGGAAAAATTGGGAAGAGAAATGAGAGTGATGCAAGAAAACCATGAAAAACGAGTCAACAGCTTGCTAAAGGAGACCGAAAAAATACTGAAGAAAATAACACCTTACAAAATGGAGTAACCCAAATGGCAAAAGAGCTCCAAAAAGCCAATGAGGAGAAGAATGCCTTAAGAGGCAGAATTGGCTAAATGGAAAAGGAAGTCAAAAGACCATTGAAGAAAATACTGCCCTAAAAGTTACAATGGAGCAAGTGGAAGCTAGTGACTTTATGAGAAATCAAGAAGTTATAAAACAGAACCAAAAGAATGGAAAAATGGAAGACGGTGTGAAATATGTCGTTGGAAAAACCACTGACCTGGAGAGTAGATCCAGGAGAGATAACTTAAGAATTATTGAACTACCTGAAAGCCATGATGGAAAAAGAGTCTAGACATGATCTTTCAAGAAATTATCAAGAAAAACTGCCCTAATATTCTAGAACCAGAGGGTAAAATAGAAATTGAAAGAATCCACCAATTGCTTCTTGAAAAAAGATTCCCAAAAGAAAACTCCTAGGAAAATTGTAGCCAAATTCCAAAGTTTCCAGGTCAAGGAGAAAATATTGCCAGCAGCCAGAAAGAAACAATTTGAGTATTGTGGAAACATAATCAGGATAACAAAGATCTAGCAGCTTCTACATTAAGGGACTGGAGGGTTTGGAATATGATATTCCAGAGGTCAAAGGATCTAGGATTAAAATCAAGAAACACCTCCCCAGAAAAACTGAGCATAATACTCCAGGGCAAAATATAGATTTTCAATAAAATAGAGGACTTTCAAGCATTCTTGATGAAAAGACCAGAGCTGAATAGAAAATTTGACTTTAAAATACAAGAATAAAGACAAGCGTGAAAAGGTCAACAGGAAAGAGAAATCATAAGGGACTTACTAAAGTTGAACTGTTTGTTTACATTTCTACATGGAAAGATGATATTTGTAACTCATGAGAGTTACAGTATCAGGGTAGTTGAAAGGAATATACCCATATATAGACAGGGGGCACAAGGTGAGTTGAATATGAAGGGATGATATTTTTTTCTTTTTTTTTAATATATTTAGTTTTCAGCATTGATTTTCACAAGAGTTTGAATTACAAATTTTCTCCCCATTTCTACCTTTCCACCCACTCCAAGATGGCATATATTCTGGTGGCCCTGTTCCCCAGTCAGCCCTCCCTTCTGTCACCCCACTCCCCTCCCATCCCCTTTTCTCTTCCTTTCTTGTAGGGCAAGATAAATTTCTACGCCCCATTGCCTGTGTATCTTATTTTCTAGTTGCATGCAAAAACTTTTTATTTGTTTTTGAACATCTGTTTTTTAAAACTTTGAGTTCCAAATTCTCTCCCCTCTTCCCTTCCCACCCACCCTCCGTAAGGAGTCAAGCAATTCAACATAGGCCACATGTGTATCATTATGTATAACCCTTCCACAATACTCATGTTGTGAAAGACTCACTATATTTTGCTCCTTCCTAACCTAACCCCCTTTATTGAATTTTCTCCCTTGTCACTGTCCCCTTTCGAAAGTGTTTGTTTTAGATTACCTCCACCCCCATCTGCCCTCCCTTCTATGATCCCCCATTTTTTATCTTCTTCTTCCTCCTTTTTCCTGTGGGGTAAGTTACCCAATTGAGTATGTATGGTATTCCCTCCTCAGGTCAAATCTGATGAAAGCAAGATTCACTCATTCCCCCTCACCTGACTTCTCTTCTCTTCCTACAGAACTGTTTTTTCTTGCCACCTTTATGCAAGATAATATACCCCATTCTATCTCTCCCTATCTCCCTCTCTCAATATAATCCTCTCTCATCCCTTAACTTGATTTTATTCCGTTCTTTTAGATATCTTCCCTTCATCTTCAACTCACCCTGTGCCTTCTCTCTCTCTCTCTCTCTCTCTGTCTCTCTGTCTCTCTCTCTCTCTCTCTATATATATATGCATATATATATACACACACATACATATATACATACATACACACTCACATATATATACATATATATATATATGTATATATACATATATATATATATATATATATACATATATATATGAATATTCCCTTCAGCTACCCTAATACTGAGGTCTCATGAATCATACATATCATCTTTCCATGTAGGAATGTAAACAAAACAGTTCAACTTTAGTAAGTCCCTTGCAATTTCCATTTCTTGATTACCTTTTCATGCTTCTCTTGATTCTTGTGTTTGAAAGTCAAATTTGCTATTCAGCTCTGGTCTTTTCACTGAGAAAGCTTGAAAGTCCTCTATTTTATTGAAAATCTATATTTTGCCTTGCAGCATGATACTCAGTTTGGCTGGGTAGGTGATTCTTGGTTTTAATCCTAGCTCCATTGACCTCTGGAATATCGTATTCCAAGCCCTTCGATCTCTTAATGTAGAAGCTGCTAGATCTTGGATTATTCTGATTGGGTTTCCACAATACTCAAATTGTTTCTTTCTGGCTGCTTGCAGTATTTTCTCTTTGATCTGGGAGCTCTGGAATTTGGCAACAATATTCCCAGGAGATTTATTTTGGCGATCTATTTGAGGAGGCGATCGGTGGATTCTTTCAATTTCTATTTTGCCCTGTGGCTCTAGAATCAAGGCAGTTCTCCTTGATAATTTCTTGAAAGATGATATCTAGGCTCTTTTTTTGATCATGGCTTTCAGGTAGTCCAATAATTTTTAAATTGTCTCTCCTGGATCTATTTTCCAGGTCAGTGGTTTTTCCAATTCATATATTTTACATTGTCTTCCATTTTTTCATTCCTTTGGTTCTGTTTTATAATATCTTGATTACTCATCAGGTCACTAGCTTCCACTTGCTCCAATCTAATTTTTAAGGTAGTGTTTTCTTCAGTGGTCTTTTGGACCTCCTTTTCCATTTGGCTAATTCTGCCTTTCAAGGCATTCTTCTCCTCCTTGGCTTTTTGGAGCTCTTCTGCCGTTTGAGTTAGTCTATTTTTTAAGGTGTTGTTTTCTTCAGTGTATTTTTCAGCATTTTCTTGGGTCTCCTTTAGCAAGTCATTGACTTGTTTTTCATGGTTTTCTTACATCCTTCTCATTTCTCTTCCCAATTATTCCTCTACTTCTCTAACTTGCTTTTCCAAATCCTTTTTGAGCTCTTCCATGGCCTGAGACCAGTTCATGTTTTTCTTGGAGGCTTTTGTTGTAGGCTCTTTGACTTTGTTGACTTCTTCTGGCTGTATGTTTTGGTCTTCTTTGTCACCAACATAAGATTCCAAAGTCTGAGACTGAATCTGGGTGCGTTTTCACTGCCTGGCCATATTCCAAACCAACTAACTTGACCTTTGAGTTTTTCAGCAGGGTTTGACTGCTTGTAGAATAAAGAGTTCTATGTTCCACACTTGGGGGGGATGCGCCAGCTCTGCCACACCAGCACTCATCCTTCTCCAAGAACCCCCAACCCGGACTGGTCTTAGATCTTCAGCAGGCTCTACACTCCTGCTCTGATCCGCCACTTAATTCCTCCCACCAGGTGGGCCTGGGGCTGGAAGCCACTGCAGCTGTACTTCTGTAGCTGCCCCACCTCCGCTGCCCCTGGGGCCGTTGCCAAACCTGGAACTCCTTCCACTCCCACAGCTTTTCCCACTAACTTTCTCTGTTGTGTGTGGTGTTTGTGGGTTTAGAAGTCTGGTGACTGCTGCATCTCACTGATTCAGGGTGCTAGGGTACGCTCTGCCCGGCTCCTGGTCTGGTTGGTCTGAGCCGCTCATGCTGGGCTCTGCTCCACTCTGCTACCAGATCCATGCAGGGTAGACCTCACCCAGAGACCATCCAGGCTGTCCTGGGCTGGAGCCCTGCTTCCCTCTGCTCTTTTGTGGGTTCTGCAGTTCTAGAATTGGTTCAGAGTCATTTTTATAGGTTTTTGGAGGGACTCGGTGGGGAGCTCATGCTAGTCCCTGCTTTTCAGCCGCCATCTTGGCTCCGCCCCCCCCGAAGAGGTGATATTTAAAAAAAAAAATAAAATTAAGGGGTAAGAGAGGAATATATTAGGAGTAGAAAGGGAGAGATAGAATGGGGTGAATTATCTCACATAGAAGTGCCTAGAAAGAGCAATTATAATGGAAGGGAAAAGGGGGCAGGTGAGGGGGAATGAGTGAATCTTACTGTCATCGGATTTGACCTAAGGTGGGAATAACACACTCAACTGGGTATCTTACCCTACAGAAAAGTAGAGGGGAAGGGGATAAGAGGGTGGGGTGATAGAAGTGGGGTGCAAATTGGGGGAGGAGGTAGTCAAAAGCAAAAACTTTTGAAAAGGGACAGGTCAAGGGAAAAATTGAATAAAGGGGGACAGGATAGGATGGAGGGAAATATAGTTAGTCTTTTACGACATGACTGTTGTCGAACTGTTTTGCATAATGATGCATGTGTGGCCTATGTAGAATTGCTTGCCTTCTCAAGGAGGGTAGGTGGGGAGGAAAGAAGGGAGAGAATTTGGACCTCAATGTTCTAAAAACCAATATTCAAAAACAAAGTTGTTTTTACATGCCACTAGGACAAAAGATATATAGGCAATGGGGTATAGAAGTCTATCTGGCCATACAAGAAAGTAAGGGGAAAAAGGATAAGCAGGGGGCATGGGGTGACCGAAGGCAAAGTGGCAATCAGAATACATGCCATCTTAGGTTGGGGGGGAGGGTAGAAATGCAGAGAAAATTTGTAACTCAAAATCTTGTGGAAATCAATGTCGAAAACTAAAAATATTAAATCATAAAAAAAATTTTAAAGGAAAAGTATATTAATTAAAAAATTAAAAATAAAAAAAAATTAACTATAGACAGTAATAAAAAGGAAATGAGAACTATTATTACTAACCATGTATTTATCTGTGCTTGAGTCTTATACCCCTAGTAATCTGTTAGCTTCATTCAGGCAACAATTGAATCTTACTTAAACACTGTCTCCCCCAGCTCTTAGCACAGGGGTCGGCACATAGAGAGCTTCATACATATTTGTTGAGTTGAATATAGTGCCTTTAAGACTGAAAAGTGCTTCCTTTCCCAGGTATTCCATTAAGTAGGTAGGACAAGTGTAGTGTCCTTTCTGTGCTACTTCCACATAAGATAGCTATTATATTCATAAGTTCTAGGGTGCCATTCATGTTCTAGATCTTATAACAATAGCTCCCCAGCCCCAACTAGTGTGCTTTCCAGCAACAGTGAGACAGTAGATACAATTAGCTCAAAGAAAACTAATTTACTAAGATGACATAGTAAAATAATAGATAAAAACATTTTTTTCTATGAAAATATGAAGGGCAACTTCCCACCAATACACATGGTATCCCTGGGAATAGTTGGCACAAAGCAGAGTGAGGGAGATGCACAGGGAACACAATTCCTATTTTTCTTCTGGATCTCATACAAGTATCGCCTCTACAAGAAAGTCTGCTCTAGCCCATGGTGAAAATTTCTTATTGATAGCATTCTTTTTAACAGAGACTGCCTAAAATCATGAGTTACTCCTTAATAACATCACGAAGCGCAGCTAGGTAGCATAGTAGATAGAGCTTTGGGCCTGGAATCAAGAAGACCTGAGTTCAAATTCAGCCTCAAAAACTTCTTAGCTATGTGACCCTGGGCAAGATCACTTAACCTTGTTTGCCTCAATTTCTTCATCTGTAAAATGAGCCAGAGGAGGAAGTGGCAAACTACTGTAGTATCTTTTCTGAGAAAACCCTAAATGAGGTCATGAAGAGTTGGATAGGACTTAAACAACCAAACAACAACAACAGATATTAAGAACTCACATCTATGGAATAAAAGTAGTAAGGGACAATTTAATAGGCCTTTAAGGTTTGCTAAGTGATTTACATATATTCTCTCTCTTGAACCCCACAATAGAGCTAGGAGATAAGGAATGACAGTGTTATTATTTCCATTTGACAGAGGAAGACAGTTGGGACACAGCTCGGCTAAATGACTTGCCCAACAAGACACAGTTAGTGTCAGATCTTGGATTCAAATCCAAGCATTCCATCTTCAAAAGTCTGTCTACTACAACATGTTACTGGTAAAACGAGTGGCGTAGTCACATGACTGCTTAGCGCTACAGATGGAATTAGACCCACATCTTTTGACTCCAAGTCTTGGACTCTTTCTATAATTCCACAATAGCTATGTGTCTTCAAAAGAGTCACTTGTTCTCTCTGGGTCTCAATTTTCTCTTCCGTACAAAGTATTGGTCTCTTAAGGCTATTTCTAGCTTGAATATTCCTCAGTCTTATGATTCCAGGACTGCTGTCTCACCCAATCTGGAAAAAAGACTTCGTTGCCTCCTTTCTAGGACTCTAAATCCCAGAGTTGCAAGTTACCTATTAATTACTTTTAAATTATTTACATCTATAATTTACTATATTTGCATCTCTGTGGTAGTTTTTTTTTTTAAACTTAGGTTCTTGCCTCAAGCTTTCACTACCAGATCTCAACCTTTCCTTCCCTCCTTCCTTCCTTCCTTCCTTCCTTCCTTCCTTCCTTCCTTCCTTCCTTCCTTCCTTCCTTCTTTTCTTCCTTCCTTCCTTTCTTCCTTTCTTCCTTCCTTCATTCCTTTTTTCTTTCTTTCTTTCTTTCTTTCTTTCTTTCTTTCTTCCTTCCTTCCTTCCTTCCTTCCTTCCTTCCTTTCTTCTTTTCTTCCCATTTCACTCTGAAGATCATAGTTTGGACCACAATAGGTCTCTGCCCAAGCTCCACTTAATGGCTATATTTTGGGCCCTCCTGACTCAGAGTGAATGGCAATGGTAACTTTTTCTATTTTGACTAGCAACCCTGAGGGTCTTTGCCTCCCAGTTTGATTTTTTTTCCTCTTTTTTTGTAATTAAAGGGGCCATCCCTGGAATCACTTCTTAAAGAGGCCTATTCACTAGATGGGTGTTACCTCATTGAAAGTGAGAATCTGAAAAGGCCTTAGCCTGAAAGGGCAAGGGTCTCCCAGTGCATCATGGGCCAACTCCAGTCATTTTGATGAATATCAGGCCACTGGACCCAGATGGCTCTGGAGGAGAAAGTGAGGCTAGTGACCTTGCACAGCCTTCCTTCACTCAAATCAAAGTCAACTGCAAGTCATATCATCATTTTACTGATGTGGTCCTCTTTGAAAACGAAGGACGAACACAGCAACTCTTTGATAATCATTGGGAAGGAAGAAAGAAGCATTTATAGAGCACCAGCTAAGTGCCAGAGACTATGCTAAGTGATTTGCAAATATTATCTCATTTGATCCTCACAACAACCCTGGGAGGGTAGGTGATGTTTTTATCCATATTTTATGGTTGAGTAAAATGAGGGAAACAAAAGTTAAGTGACTTGCCCAGGGTCACCCATCTAGTAAGTTTCTTGAGGCTACATCTAAACTCAGGTCTTCTTGACTCTGGGGCCAGAATTCTTCTAATCTGGAAGACTTCATTGACTCCTCTCTAAGAGGCTGTGCCACCTAGCTATCTTGGAACATGGCAGATTGAAAAACAAAAACAAAAACCAGTTCATAGCATTCTAAGATAAAAGACAGGGGAATTGTAGAAATTATCCATCTAATACCTTCATGAAAACTCCTTAAAGGCAGAGCCTTTTGTCTTTGTCACCCCATCATGTAGCACAATGCCTTGCACTTAGTAGGTGCCTAAGAAATCATAGTTGAATTGGTTTGATTTTCATTTTATAGCTGGAAACTGAGTATATGTAGTTTTCAGAGTTAAGCTTACCATGGCTATTCTTAGGTCATTTCAAGGGAGCATAAGAGACAATGTGGGGTTGTGGGAGTGAGGGAACCCGAATTTCTGTTTTGGCTTTGCTGCTGGCTATCTGCATGACTTTAGACAACTTGGTCCCCCTCTTAGGGCTTCAATTTCTTGCTCTAAAATGAGGGGGTGGGTTGGGCTAAATCCTTTGTCATTGTCGCAGACTCACAGAATTTCAGAGCTCATCATCTACAACCTGGAGCTGAACAACATTGCCCCTTAGAACATCCACAACAAGAGACCCTCCAGCTTTTGGAATCCTCCAGTGAAGGGGAGCTTATTACCCCATATCCACAGGGGCACCCCATGAACAGCTCTACTAAGCTCCAAGAGACAAAGTAGCAAAACCATCAAACAGCTCCAAAGCATCAAGGGCAGGATTCAAATCCAGGGCTACTGACTTCAGGTTTGGGGCCTTTGGCAACATCATACTGTCTTAGAAGTGTCTGTATTTGAACTCAGATCTTCTGACTCTCAGGCCAGAGCTTTTGCTATTTTTTTCAAATACCACACTTTCTGTTCACTTGGGGTGTCATGGTACAGTTGGCGGAAGTCTTGGACTTGGAGTTAAGTGCCCTGAGTTTAAATCCTGCCCTTTCCATTTACTATTTGTATGACCATGGGTAATGGAAAACTTCTCTGACCCTTAGTTTCATCATCTTGAAAATGGGGATAACAAAGCCTTTTATACACATCTCATAGGATTGTTGGGAGTAAGCACCCAAACTGCTCAGAGGGTCATAGACCATGCTGTATCGAGGTTTAATTGAAAGAACTAATGATGTTCAGCCTGGAGAAAAGCAGGTTTTTGTATGTTAAAGATAATTGGAATCTTCAGATGCGTCTCTTTTCTTCCCCCTTTCTATTTGTAGTTTTACCTTCTGGACTTAGAGTCGTGGTTTGGTGGGAAACAACCACAACCACAACCACAACAACAACATACTGGTTAACTTGGGGTTAGGAAGAATCCCACCATGGTCTGTGACCATGACCTCTCTGTGCCTCAGTTTCTTCATCTGTAAAATGAATAGATGCAGCCAGATGGCCTTTGAGGTTCCATTCAGCTTCAAATCTATGATCATGTGAATGTGGAACATTGACTATCACAGCTGAGAAGGACGGCAGCACCTAGAGTCATCCCAAGTTCAATGCACTGCCTCATCTATCAATAGTGCCTATCAATAGTCTCCCAATAGACTGAACAAGTTCTGATCTGAGTTAACACAGCTCAATGACACTTGCAGCCTGGCAAGAACGGCTTCCCTATGTTAATATAAAAAGCACCATAGTAGCAGTTGTTATTCAATTCAGTACCAGGTTGTGAAATAAAACTGGACAGTAAAAATTTCCAGCTCCTCACTGAATCTAGCCTTGGAGCAAGGTGCCCCATGGGTTCTCTTAGGGCTTGGCGCTTCCCCCGGGGGCACAGTTGCCTGCAATCCACTACCTAGTCTCTATTTGTTGTCCAGCCTGGCTTATCCCATAGCCTTTTAGAAATTCAGATTTGCAGAGCTTCCAGGAAGGTAGTTTCATGCATCCCATGACTCACTTTGCCCTGTAGTACTCAGGGACGCTGGAGACTCTATCAGGCTTTAGTGAAGAGAAAAATAATTCAAAAGAGCTTTTCTGGACAGTTACGAGTCATAATGGGAGGTCCAGTGGCTCTCTGAATTAGCTCTTGCTCTGAGACTTAGCTCTCACAGTTACTCTTTTTTAAAAAAAAAAAAAAATTTAAGGCTCACAAAGCACTTTTATTACAAAAATCCCTACAGCATGGCAGGTGCTTGTTGAGGAGAAGTCAGGGTTGCAGCCACTGTTCTTTCTACTTAACTCCTGAGTTGTCACTTGCCTAAAGTCATAGAGCTAATAAGGTCAATACTCAAAATTGAACCTTGGGTTCAAGATTCCAAGTTCAAAGTTATTTTAACTAAATTGTCATGTCATAGAACAGGGCTGTCCAAAATGTGGCCTGTGGGCCCCATGTGGCCCACAGTGCGATTTATGCGGCCCTCCTACAAGAACAGAAATTTATATAAATGCTTTCGAAGCTGAGCTACCACAGAGCTCTCACTAAAATGGAGAATCAAAATATATAGTCTATTGTTTCAATAAAAATCTAAGGTTGGACAGCCCTGTCGTTGAACATACAGTGTTAGGGCTGGGAGGGACTTTACTGGTCATTTAGTCCAACCTTCCATTTTCTTCTCCAATCGACAAGGAGGAGAGTGAAGCCCAAAAGCCATGAAATTCAAAAGCCCTCCATTTGAGAATATCTGTGTCCTCACATAAGAAAAGGCTGTTTATCTCCGGGGGGTGGCAGATCTTCTAATTATTGTCTACTTAACTCATTAGGCACTGGGCCGGTGGCCAGCTCAGGGAGCTTAGTTTCAAGGGTGTTTTAAAATCATAGAACCAGAGAGGACCTTCAAATAGAACATCAGAACTAGAAAGGATCTTAGAATATCCAACCTGAGGGACCATCTAATACAAACCCCTCATTTTACAGAGAAGGAAACTAGAACTCAATGAAAGGAAATAATTTGTTCAAAGTTGTCTGCATAGCGGTGATAGTTGAAGACAGGAAAGCCAGTTCCAAGGTCAAGGAAGAGAAGATAGAAACAGAAAGGGAGAGAGTATTCGTATTTCACGGAGGCTTAAGAAGATCCACTGAAAAAGAGAGAAGGAGAAGTCAGAGAAAAGAGAGGAGAACGAGGAGAGAGCAGTGTCACTGATGGCAAAAGAGGAGAGGACATCCATTAGAACAAAGCACTTAACCAGCAGCACCCAAAGCTGCAAAGAGGGCAAGGATGCTGAGGATTAGAAAAGACCATAGGTGGTTAATAGTAATCTTGGAGGGAGAAGTTTCAGTAAAGTGATAGGGATGGAAACCAAGTATTAGGGGTTGAAGAGCAATTGGGTAGTGAAGCTAAGATGGCATGCCTACACTATTCTTCTTGACACTGACCTCATTTTCAACCTTGAGCTCACTCCATCCAACCAATCCAATGGATAAGCATCTATTAAGTTTCTGCTATGTGCTGAGGATGGTATTAGATTGTAATGTTAATGCGATTGAAGATCTTCCCTACCCATTAATAGGCCTCACGTGGAGCCCATAAGGGAAGCTTGATTCGGGGAGGCTTGTTGTGTAGGAAGGCTCACACCTGTTGCTAATTTCTAATTAAGCACTGAGTCACAAGGCAGGCTCTAAAAAGGTTATATATGCTCTGAGGTGACATTTTGATTTGGGGTTCACTCATTAGAAGAGTGTTCATGTGATTTGGCCAGACAAGACTCTGGGTAACCATTAAAGAGCCCCCTGGCTTTGAAAATCCACATGTTGGTGCTTCTCTCTCTGGTAACTATGTATGTATTGCCTTGATCAGACAGTTAGAATCCCTGTATGTTGGTCTTTTTTCTCTGCTTGTTATTTTCTGCTTGTGATTTCCGTTTGTATTTTCTCTGAAGTTCAGGGTGCTGACTTTTCCCCTGAACTAAATGAATGATATATATGTTTAATTAAAGTAAGATTATTGACCCCTTTAAAGTGGCTTTCCTTTAGGAAAGCTGATGCAAAACAACCTGTGCTAGCAACCCTCCTGTGTGTTGGTATTATTGGTCTTATACCCCCACAGCAGCTGCAAGTAACATTGCTGTTACATAGGTGTTGGAGATGCAAAGACAAAAAATCCCTGCTCTCACATAGCCCTAATCCCAACCCTAACCCTACTTAATCCTAAATTTATGCACATCTAAGTAAATGGAGAAAGTATGCAAAATTCATTCAACATATCTATAGAATCAGATAATTTGAAAATTGAAAGGGACCCTAGTGATCATTGAGGCCACCATAACAAACGTATTAAGTGGTCCAATCCAGACTCCATTTGAAGACCTGCAAGGAGGGAGAATGCAGCCTCTCTTTGGGCAGCCCATTCCACTTCTGGATAGCTCTCGTTATCAGGAAGTTTTCATTTTCCTTCCTGAAATAGAGATTAAATTGTCCTCTTTACAGCTTTTGATCCTTGTTTCCTGATTCTATCATCTGAAGCCAGATGGGGGACATTTAGTTCTTCCTTATGATACATATGCTTGTTAAGGGCTATAATATCTTCCTTCCTCAACACCCTTTTCTGCATTTCTATGCGCCAAGCAAATGGACTCAAGTCCCTTCACCATTCTAGTTTCTCTCCTTTGGACAGATTTTCTACATCCTTCTTCAAGGATGGCCCCTAAAATTGAGCACAGTACTGCTGATGAGATCTGAAGAAAGCATAGTCCAGTGGGACTATCATCTCCCTATTCCTGGAAACTATAGCTCTCTCAATATATCTCAACATCAAATTATTTTTTTCTTCATAAGCTACCCTATTGCACAGCTAAGTCCAATAAAAGTCCCAGATTTTTTAAGAACATCTCTCCCACATCTCATACTTATGCAGCTGATATTTTGAACCTTACCGAAAATTTTTACATTTATCCTTACTCAACTTCATCTAATTAGATTTAGCCCAAATGCTCTAGCCCAGTGTTTTTTAAACTGTGGGTCCCCATATGGGCTCATGACCCGCAGTTGAAGAAGTGCTGAAGGAGTTGTGAGTGGAAAAAGTTCAAGATGCCCTGCTAGCCTACTAGGATCCCTTTTGATCTTAACTCTGTGATCCAGTTTATTAGCTACTTCTCCCAGCTTTATATCATCTGAATATTTGATGAATGTGCTATCACTGCCTTTATCCATATCTCTGAGAAAAATGTTAGACAGCATAGGATTAAGCACCGATGCACAAGGTAATGCATTGGAGGCCTCATGCCAGCCAGTCAGTCAGTCAGTAAACAATTCAATGTACCTACTATGTGCAGAGTACTTTGATGAATACTAGGGATTCAAGAAAAAGTTACTGTTTTAAGTTCTTATGGTTTAGTAGGGGAGACAACATGCAAACAACTTTGTACAAAGAAGATACAGACAGGACAAAATGGATAAAATCCACAGAGGGCAGGGACTACCATTAAAAGGGATATCAGAAAAGGTATCCTGTAGGAGGTAGGATTTTAGCTGGGACTGTAAGGGAGATAGGGAAGTGAGAAGGCAGAGATGAGGAGGGAAAGCATCCCAGGCATGGGGGACAACCAGTGAAATTGCCCAGAACTGGGAGCTAGAATGTTTGGTTCAAGGAACATCAAGGAGGCATTTGGTACGCTCAAGAAAGGCTTCATAAAGAAGGTAATGCTTAAAGGAAGGGAGGTACCCTCTAAAGCAAAGTTGAGGAGGGAATGCATTCCAGCCAGCCATAGGACTCAGAGAGAGACAAATCCCAGAGATGGGAGATGGAAAATCTACATATGTGTATATGTATATGTATGTATACACAAATATGTATATATGTTATACATATATGATATATGTATATATTATATATATATGTGTACGCATCTATATATCTCAGAGAAACAGAGGGAAAGCCAGTTTGGTTGCATAGAAGATTGCATGAAAAAGAAAAATATGTGTAGATCAAGGAATAGAAAGGACCAAAGAAGTCATCTAGTTCAACCCCATCATTTTACAGTTGAGAAAACTGAGACAAAGGGGTGTCCAAAAACTTGTCAAAGATTCCTCACCCACCGAAACATTCCATTTCAGTGGTAGAGGTGGCATTAGTTCCCAATACTCTAAGTTTTTTTTTCTTTTTTAAGGCAATCGGGGTTAAGTGGCTTGCCCCGGGGTCACTCAGTAAGTGTCTGAAGCTGGATTTGAACTCAGGTCCTCCCGACTCCAGGGCTGGTGATCTCTGCACTGTGCCACCTAGCTGCCCCTGTTTCCAAATTGAATGGAAAAGTTCAGGCCGCCTTCACTCTAAGAGATCCCTAAGGATGGCAACTGCATCTCCTCTCCTGTCTCCCCCAAGATTAGCTGAGCACAGGGCTGCCTTGGAGATTCTGATTTAGTAAAGATTTTGAAATGAACGAAATTTAATGAAGGCCTTAGAGGAGCCAGAGATGGTGAGACAGATTCTCTCCTGAGGGCAGAGAAAGCAATACTTGGGCAGTATCTTTGGAAGTGGAATAATAGAACTGCAGAATATCTAATTGGTAGGACCTTATAGCATATTGAATGGAATGCCAGAGATGAAAGAACCTTATTAATGATAATACTACCATTTATATGGCTCTTTAATGTTTACAAGATGCTTTACATGTTAGCTCTTTTGATTCTCACAACAAACCTCTGAGGTAGGTGCTATAATTATTCCCATTTAACAGACAAGGACAAGTCACTTAACCCTGTTTACCTCAGTTTCCTCATCTGTAAAACGAGCAGGAGGAGGAAATGGCAAACCACTCCAGTATCTTTGCCAAGAAAACCCCAATGGGGTCATGAAGAGGCAGACATGACTGAAGATGACTAAACTTTCTGACTCCAGCGCTCTATCCATTGTCCTAGAAGCTTCCTCAATTTCCTCAACTGTCACAAGATGGGATTGTACTCAGTGATTTCCAAGTCCCCTTTTTGCTTTGACATGCTTTGAGTCTGTCATCCTGATGAGAAAAGGGAAGGAACTGTAGTCTGGGAATTAGGAAATACAAGCTGCAGTCCAATCTACTGCTAACTCTCACTAAGCTACCTTAGATGGTTACTCCCCCTTCTTAAAGCCTGTCTCCTCATCTTTATAATGAGGGGGTTAGCCCTAAGGTCACTAAGTCTCTCGCTGTAACATTCAATAGTTCTCAAATGCCGTGACCTCTCAGACCTTGACATCAGTCCACATCTCCCAACACTGCAAAGGAATAAGGCAGGGAGAATGTGACTAGGAATAGCAATTATCAAGGAGTACAGCTTCTCTTCTATTGATTGGCTGTCAAGCTCTGATTGGGAAAATTACCAATTAATGCCAACTCAATTGGCCTCCGTGGAATTGTCAGTGTATGCAAGAGAAAGATTTTCTGGGAAGACAAGTGTTTGGAGGGGGTTTGGAGGAGGGAGGGGATGAATGGTGTTATTTAATGGGCTCAATTGAATGAGAATATCTCATTTGTCAAATGAGAAGTTTGGGCTAGATGAGGTCTAAGGTTCTTTTCTGCTCTAATACTCTGTATGCAGTGTTCTAAAGTCCCTTCCACTTCTGTCTTCCATGTTTTAAGGTTTCTTTCAGCTCTAACAATCCATTTATGTTCTAAGGTCCTTTATGAATTTGGTATTGTGTTTTCCTAGACCCATTTTAATTTTAACAATGGGCTCTATTTCTAAGGTCGCTTCTGTATGTATGTATGTACATACACACACATATTTATGTAAATATACACACACATTCATTCACATGTTTATACACACACATATATGCATGCATGTATATGTGTATATGTACACATATATGCATGTATGTGTATGTGTGTAATATATATATATATATATATATATATATATATATATATATATATATATATATATGTATTTTTTATATATTCCCCCTGAAGGTCCCTCCCTATTCTGACATTCATTGTTCTATGTTCTAAGTAAGATTAGAATGTTAGTGTAGTGGCAGTTGTGATGGGGGGGGAGGTGGTGCAGTCTTCAGACTCTGTCTCAGACACTGAGTGACCTGGGGCAAGTCATTGAACCTTTCTCAGTTTCCTTATCTGTTGTTGTTGTTGTTCAGTTGTTTTGGTCGTGCCTGACTCTTCATGACCCTGTCTGGGTTTTCTCGACTGAGATATTAGAGTGCTTTGCCATTTGCTTCTCCAGCTCATTTTATAGATGAGGAAACTGAGGCAAACAGGGTTAAGTGACTCACAGTTAGTCACACATCTAGTAAATGTCTGAGGCCAATCGAAACTCAGATCTTCCTGACTCCAGGCTCAGAGCTCTATCCACTGACCTAGCTGCTTCAGGAAGACCTGAGTTCAAATAGTGCCTCAGATACTTACTAGCTGTATGACCCTGGGCAAGTCACTTAACTTCTGTTTGCCTCATCTCCCTCAACTGTAAAATAGGAACAATGATGTCCTCTCTCAGGGTTGTTGTAAAGAGAGATAACGTATGTAAAATGCCCTTCATGCAGTGCCTGGCACGTAGCGGGTACTAAATCAATGCTTTTTCCCTCACCCTTCCTCCCCAGCCTTGAGGTCCCAGTAGGGGGATCACCAAGCCTATGATCTCATAGCTACCCAGTGGCATCCTTGAGAGGATCTAGCTTTCTTTCAACTCTGCCTAATGGCCAGTCACTATTGTGATTATAACAAGAGCTGAAGATGTAATTTAGGATGAATTAAATAATTTGCACGAGATTGTATAAATTAAATTAAACCATGGTCTTATGCTTCTTTCTCTATCACAAGAACTGCCTCAAGGGAAGGGCACTGTGGGGCAGTGCCATGTAGAAGAAATCATTCTAGACTTACAGTCAATGAACCTAGAATGACATCCTAGTTCTGACACTTGTTCTATTACCTTTGTGAGTCCTATCTTGATGTGAAAACTTAAGAGTATTCCAAGCTCAACTTACTCCTGCTGCTGCTGCTGCCCCAAATTCTCCTAGTGCTTTTACTGGTCATAGGAAATTAAATGAGTTTTTGTGTCTTCCTGAGGCCCAGATTCCTCCTCAGCACAATGACAACAACCTCACAAGGGTGCAAGGATTTGCACTAGAGAGATAGCATAATATGGTGCAGAGAGTACCAAGCTTAGAGGAAAGAAGGACTGATTTCCAGTCCTGTCTCTGACACCTACTGGCTGTGTCAGAAGAGCAAGATAGCTACCCTCTTAGTGCCCCAAACAACTCTTTATAAGCAGAGGAAACTGAGGCAGCTACATGGCACAGTGTATAGAGTACTGCACATAGACTTAGGAAGACCTGAGTTCAAATCTGCCCTGTTGTTTGTCCTTCATTTTGAAGAGGACCAATGACATCACAGGTGATGACTTGCATGTGAATTGGATTTAAGTGAGGCTGAGTTGCATGAAGTTGTCAGCCTCACTCTTTCTTCCAGAATCACTAAAGTCCAGTGGTAAGACAAAAGTCAAGATGACTGGTTGCTGGCCCAAGATGCCCTTGATATCTTCAATGTCTGCTCTAAGCATTTCACAGCACCTGCTTCAGCTCCCTTGGTAGCGGTTGGAACAAATTGTTCTCATCTGCCCATCCCACCAGGGGAAGTCTTCACATGCTTGGGGGAGACACCCTCTAACTCAGTGACAGGTTTGAAGCCTGTCAGTCACCCTCAATCTGATTTACCCCTTCTACTGAGACAGCTTTACTGGGGTGTAGCTGAGAAGCTATAGCTTCCTGGAGCCACAGGTAAGGATCGGGAGAAGGTAGACATCAAAGGTAAATGAGCAGCCCTGAAAAGACCCAGCAAGCCCCCACATCAGAGGTGCTAGTCCTTCCTGAACACCCCGTATACTCCAAGTCTGACCTAGACATGTACTAGTTGTATGACACTGGCCAAGTCACTTAATCTCAGTCTACCTCAGTTGCCTCAACTATAAAATGAGGGTAATGATCATATCTAATTCCCAGAGTGGTTGTAAGTATAAAATGAGAACCTGAAATGTGAACCTGAAATTGCTATGTAAGTGCTAGCTATTACACATCTCATAAATATGTATATTTCATATGTATAATATTATAACTGTATACAGAAAATAAATCATTACATATATATGTATACATATATATACACATATATATGCATATATATATTATATATATATATGGAAGAAGCATTTATTAATCCCCTACTATGTGCTAGGTACTGTGCTAAGTGCTTTACAAATATTATTCCATTTGCTTGCAGACCAATAGGTGATTAGTATGAGTGGAATATGTTTCTGAACCATTAATTCCATGCACTAATGAAATCATAGTTGTAGATTTTAAAAATAAAAATAAAAACAGTATCAACAATAAAACAGAAATACTCAGAAGTGTGCTACTTACCTCCTGGGGCTGTTTTTAAGGAAAACACTTTATAAACTTTAGACTACTATTGAAACTGGGGATACTTTTATTATTGTCCATAAACCTTTATCGACATTCAATTTCATTGATTTTTAGTAACTGAAGGCCTGTGTGGGTGGAAACAAAACCTGCCCTGTTTCTTCCTTTCTTAGAAAATGGAGCAGGCCAGGCAAGCCGAGGCATATGTGCGTGTGGTGTGGTTAGCTCTGCAGTCAGGATGGCCGAGATGACACATTTGTCAAAATTATGGCCCAATTAGGCAGCTTTAACTGGTGTCTAATACTGCAGCTAATGTAATCACGGGGTAATATCACTTAGAGATGTGCTGCCGAGTGATTAGGCGAAGGCCTGGAACAGGAGGGGACCTGTGATGGATTGTTTCCTAGAGGGGAGCTCTTGGAGGCTAGTGAAGTGACTTGGAGATGTAATCTCACCAGTCTCTTGAGCCCCCAGATGAAAATGGTTTAAATTAATTCAGCCAGGACCAAATTTGGTGATGGTGGTTAAGAGGACAGGGCAAACTCTGATCAGAATTCTCAAGTAGGCAAAGCTTGGTTTGGGGAGAACCTCTACTCGGTCCCACCTCCACCTCCATATGCACATTCACTTTTCATTTCCTCCTCTTTTATTCCAAGATGCACAGAAACTTCCTACTTTACCCCTAGGGGTTCTGTAACTCTATAGTTCTATGATGCTATGATTTTTTTTGGCAAAATGTCAGTTATGGTAGTAATGGTGGTAATATTGCTGCTGCTGCTGCTGCTGCTGCTGCTGATCATGATGACTGTCATGATCATCATGGTGGTGGTGGAGCTGCTAATAATGGAGTCAGTGGCAATAGTGATGAGAATGATATTGATGGTGGGTAGAATGATACTTACATTTCTATACTTTTTAAAGGTTTACAAAATAATACTCATATGGAAGTATACATTTTAATATTTTTATTTTATAGTCAAAGAAACTTGGATCAGATAAATGAAGGTACTTCCCATGATTAAAGGCTAGTGAGCATCCAGCGTTGGCTAGGATGGTGGTAATGACTCACATTGATAGAATCTAGATGGAAGGGGCTTCAGAGGTCTTCTTCAGCCCTTCAAGAATTGCATTTATGACATCACCTTAAACAGGATTGTTCAGTCTCCATTTGAATATCATACAAGGGGAAAGAGTATTAGATTAAGAATCAGAGGACCTGGGTATGAATTTTAGCCCTAGTGTTTTTCTGGGTGACCTTGGGAAACTCATTTCATCTGGATGGGCCCAAATATCTTGATCCATAAAATGAAAGAGTTGGATAATTTCTCAAGTCCTTTTTGCTTTGAAATCCTATGGAACTTTCAGTAATGGTGAATTCATGAGGATACTCATTTCATTTCTGTACACTTCTGAGCGTTAGGGAGATTGACTTATGTTGGGCTGAAATTTGCCTCTTTACCCATAAACAGATGACATCTAATCCTCTTTTCACAGGTGAAATAAGCCAAGAAATTTTTTAAAAAAGGTAGTTTGACAGTTCATTGGAGTCTAACATGCAAGACAAAACCAGTATAAAATAAGTTAGGTTGGAGCTGGATTGATTTCTCCAATTGTTAGGGCCTGCTCCTTATAATTACCTTGGATGTATTTTGCATATACCTAT
Organism: Trichosurus vulpecula; assembly: GCF_011100635.1. NCBI lineage: Eukaryota > Metazoa > Chordata > Mammalia > Diprotodontia > Phalangeridae > Trichosurus > Trichosurus vulpecula. The sequence goes on along the minus strand of NC_050573.1, from coordinate 89,052,211 downwards.
ACATGCATGTGCTTTCTCCTCTGGCAAGAATGTAAGCACCCTGAGGGACAGGAACTGTATGCTTTTGTCTTTGTATTCTCAGTGGCAGACACAAGGACAGTCATATAATAGCATCTTTATAAAAGCTTGATGATTGATTGGTTGACCTGAAATAATGAGTTTATACTATGGGCAATAGTAATTTGGTTAATTAACCCTTAGTGATTGTCTTTTTTTTTTTTTTAAAGAATGGGTCTTCCCATCTCAGTCAGTCTAGGAGTACAGAAGTCACTATTATGATCCAGATTCTACTGCTGATTGTCACAGAAGCTTTGACCTACTTCATTTCTGGCTTAGGCTGGTTTGCTCCTTCTTAGGTTGGCTAGTGGCCCCTGCTCCCAGGGCTTCACCATAATTGATGCCAGACTTAAAAGTGACTAGTTAATTGGCTTAGCCTACTGTAGCTCAGAACTTCCAAGTTCAAGTAATCCATCAACCTCAGGCTCCTTGGTAAGTAGGATTACAGCTAGAAGCCACCATTCCTAGATACTTGCATTCTCTATCTTATGAAACTCTGAAAAGTTCTCATAACATAGAGGTAATCATAGATACCTAAAAGTTACATTAGAAGAATGTACATTTTGGGAGCTTCAGTTAAGTTGAACAGGCTTTGAGTACTGTCCCAGTTGCAGAATTTGCCTGGAGACCTGCTTAGCTAATCACTGAGAAGCCCATCACCAATATTTGGGCCATTTAGTGATGAAATAAAGCAAAACATGACATTCTCCTCTGTCATGTACACCCTTCCTCCCCCCATCTCCTCTGCTTCCTCAGGTACTGGGGCAGAAATGGGAGCAGATGATGCCAGTAATCCCACAGATTTACAATAGGTTGTAGACATAAGTTTAACTATAGATACTATGAATGAGACCTTTATGCAGCCATCAACAAATGAAAGAGGTAAATCATAGCAACATTGACATTTTAGCTATAAATGAAACCACAAGGCATGATAAAGGTACAATTAAAATGGCAGGCTGCTGCGCAGATATTTCTTGGAGATACAAATAATAGAGTTAACTCCACCACATCTCTTAAAGCCAAAGAAATATAATTTCACAGGATACCTTTTCATTGCACCTGGACGTGCTCATGGGGAGGATTAATAAAAAGACCACTTTGGAGAAAATTGTAGTTAATGTGCCTACAGTTATTGCAATAAATGAAGAAAGGGAAATTTTCCTAAGAGTTTGATAAGGTCTTCCAAATTGAGCTCCCATGTGCCAGGCTGCTTGATGACAACGATTAGGCATATTTCAGAGAGAAGACAATGTAAAGAATATTAATAATGGAGCTTCAGGATTAAGAAGTGAATGACTTCAAAGGCTAGTAAACTATTCAGAAGATTCAGATCTGTATTTTTAAAAAGAACTGTTTCTTCAAAAATATTGTTGAAAGGTAATGGACATGGTGACCATCGCATAATATTATAAGAAATGAAACGTTTTAACTAAGTTGACAGGAAATGACTACTTACTGATATGGGAGTCATTTTTTGAATCAGTGATCTGTATATAGCCTGACCATGGACTAGTTAGAGAAAATGTCAAAATCAACAGCATATAAAAAGAAAGGATAAAGATGAAAATAACATTGCATTCAATTGGAATAACTTCAACTTGACCTATTCAAACAAACAAAAAAATCCTTGCTTAAAAATAATAAAGGGACAAACATAGAGAAATTGGTTTTAGTCATCACCATTTCCTGTAGCAGTATGACCGATAGGAATCACAAACAACACAGGACGAAGTAGAAGCCCAGAAATCATCCAAGGCAGCTCATTGATCTCCTTGACAAGTGGAGTGACATGACAGCTGAGGTCAGCTGTCAGGTCATAAAGTACAGATTTTTCTAGAAAACAATATGGTGGATGATGGTAGACATTTATGACAGATAGCTCCTTACACAGTAGCAAAAGGCAATGGAAGAGAAAACACATCTTTAGAATGTTTGGCATGAGACATGACTAAGCAAAATAAACTTAGGAGTATTTGTAGAAGGAAGACAAGTAGATGCAAAATGGGATAGACTTTTCATAGTCTCCATGACAATCTATTATCATTATCATCATGACAGTGGAATAAGAAATGATAAAACTGAAAGGCCACTGGAAAAGTTGAAGTTGGACTAGAGGAAATCCTTTGGGAAACATCCCAATTTTAAAAACATCGAGAGAGGCAGGCAATGACATAGGAAGGGGGATAACAGCTGGCCAGCCTACAGGTTGCACTGTTACTCAAGTATATAAAAAGACAGTAGAATGGCTATAGCATGTTTTTCACCCTCCTAAGTGTTTTTGCCGCTCTCTTAAAGTGCGAAGGCTTTATATGAGCTTTAGATATGCCCATTTTGCATTTTCTACATACTTATTTCTATACATATTGTCTGCTCTGGTTAGAATGTAAGTCCCTCGAGGGCAGGGGCTGTTTCATTTTTGTCTTTGTAATCCCCAAGGCCTAGAGCTCCGCAGGATGCCTAGTATAATCTTTATTATGTTTGCTTGATGAATTGATGGGGTGCTTTCTCTTTGGGAGATTTTTGGAAGACATAGACAAAATTGACTCAAGATGAAAAAGCTCAGGTGGATTTCAGTGTCAATGATAATGATGGTGATGGTGACGGTGATGGTGACGGTGATGATGTCGGTCAGATTAGTTTTGTACGGTGTATTGACGGTGGTGATGATGATGGTGATGACAATGATGATGACACATTTATATAGCACTTTAAGTTGGCCAAGAGCTTTTCTCTTAATGTCTGTTTGTTTCCTGGCTCCCTTCTCATTCCTCCTTTCTCATCTCCCTTTTACGTGTTATCTTACCCCATTTGAATGTAGGCTTTTTGAGGGCAGGGCCTGTCTTGGTTTCTGCTTGTACTTGTATTTCCGGCACTCAGCACAGTGTCTGTCACATAGCAAGTTCTTTAATGAATGCTTGAAGGATTGACTCTGTTACGGATTGGGGGCCACCTTTGCCCTGGCATTGGCCTCTCCCTTCAAAGGAATTCTATAAGATAGTCCTGGATGAAAGTTGTTCTCATGACTCATCACCTTATGTTCTCCTTGTTGCTGTCATTGGGTACTAACTTCCCTTCAAATCAGGATCTTGGATTTATTTCTTTAGCCTGACCAATGATCACTGTGTGGTCCTTACAAAAATAAGACACTTCCCATTTCTATAATTTCTTTTATGTCTTCTTCTTTCTTCCCACAATTGTCATTTGATGATGATGATGATGACGATGATAGACATTTATAGCACTCTAGGTCTGCAAAGGACTGTGCAAATCTTACATCACTCAATGCTCATAACAATCCCATGAAGCAGTGCCATTATCACCACTTTACAGATGAAAGAGATGAGGGATTAACTGAGGGTCACACAATTGAAGTGTTTGAGGAATGATCTGAATTTAGGTGTTCTTAGAACTCTTAAAGCACTACCAATCAACTTGAAGTTCTGTTCATTCTTTCCTGTTTCTTCTGCCCACAGTATTTGGGGAAACAGAATGTACTTTCCTGTCTCATGGGATATCTCCTCTACATGGGGCAGCTAGGTTCACAGTGGATAGAGCACTGGGCTTGGAATTAGGAAGACTCATCTTTGTGAGATCAAATCTGACCTCAGACACTTACTAGCTGTGTGATTCTGGGTGATTCCTTTAATCCTGTTTGTCTCAGTCTCCTCATCTCTGAAATGGGCTGAAGAAGGAAATGGAAAACCACTAGTATCTTTGCCAAGAAAACCACCATGAAGAGTCAGATGAAGACTGGGACACAACTGAAATGACTGAACAGCAACATCCAACACATGCTCCATTTTTCCCCCAAAGAGCTCTAGGAGAGGAATAAAAGGCTCCTGTATATGCTAGAGAAAATGACTAGGTTGTCTTCTTCCCCCCACCAGTGGGGCTTTGATATAAAGCTGACTCTAATAAGGAAGAAAGTAAATAAGCATTTATTAAGTGCTTACTATATGCCATACACTGGGCAAAACACTGAGGATACAAATAGAAGGAAGGGGAACAACACAATCCCTACCCTCAAGGAACTTACATTCCAATGGGGGAAGACAACATACAAAGTTGAGAAGCATGGTGTGTGTGTGTGTGTGTGTGTGTGTGTGTGTGTGTGTGTGTGTTTGTGCATGTGTGGAAGTGTTATCCACTGAAGCATAATAACTGAATGTTTCAAGGTGAAAGTGACTTTAGAGGTTCTCTAGTCCAATACCTTTACTTTCTGTGTGGGAAAAATGATGACCAGAGAGGGACAATAAATTTCTGAGTCACACAGCTAGCTGGAACTAAAACATAAGCCCCCTGACTCCAGTTTCAGGACTCCTTCCGCCATATTATATTAATGACATGCTTTGTCCCTGGGAGTTGAAGGCATCATTTCATCTGAGAAAGTCATTCACACCCTGGACATCCAAGGTGCCAGGGAGTTTACTATTATGGACAATTCTTCAAATTAAGACATAGAAAGCCCTATGAAAACAATATTTCTGAGAAAGGTGACAGCCATTTAAACTTTAGTGGTAACTTCATGCTCTCTAATACAGGGGTTCTCACACTTTCTTGTGTCATGGACTTTTTTGGTAAATGGACCCCTTCACAAAATCATGCTTTAGGATGCATAAATTAAATGCATAGGATTACAAGTACATAGCAATTATAATGAAATATAGTTATTAAAATATATATTTTAAATAATCAGGTTCACATATCCCAGTTAAGAACCTCTGTTCTAATCCATCATTCATAACTCTGTCAGAATAATAATAATAATAATCTTTCTTTTACATCAATCTATGTTCACATTTCTCAAAAATCTTTAATGCCACCTTATTGTTTACTGAGTAAAGTTCAATTTCATTTCTGTTCCTTCAAGGCACCCTTTGACCTGGTGTCTCCCTACTTTTCCAGTCTTATCTCAGTATAACCATCTTCTACATATTCAACAGCCTACCTTACCTTTACAATTCATTTCCCTAATCTCCTCTCCATACATCCTAGTCTTTTCTGCCTTTGTTCTTGTATTTTCCTAGGCTTAGAATGACTAGCCCTCCCTTCTTGAATTCCTGGCCATCCTTTAAAGCGCGACTCAAGTCTCACTTTCTCTAGGGTATCTTCCCTGGAAAATGGGAATCCATTTCCAGTAATAGACTATCCCTACCCCTTGGACCTCACACAGCCTTTTGCTTCTGCCTTTCAAATATCCTTCACTAGTCTTTTATAAGTTCCATCAAGACCTGGACCAAGTCTTATCTCAACTTTGTCCACACCCCCCCCTTCTGTTGAGCACAGAGCTCTGAATGATTAATGATTGTTTGCTTAATAAATGTTTGCTGTATTCATGTACATATGAACAAATGAATGAATGAATGAATAGATGGATGTTGAATGTAAATTTGACGCACAGTTGAAGGAGCTTGGGATGTTTAGCCTGGAGAAGAAAAGACTCAGGGGAGATATCATGTCTCTTTTCAAGTATTCGAAGGGCTGTCATGGGGCAAAGGGAGCACACTTTGTTCTGTGTAGCCCCAAAGGGCATAATTAGGAGCAAAGGGTGGAAGTTGCAGAGAGGCAAATTACAGCATAGAATAAAGAAAGTCTTCTGAACAATTAGAGTTAGCTAAAAATGAAATGGGCTGCCTCAAGCAGCAGTTAGTTCCCCCATGCCATGGAAGGCCTTCAAGCTGTGTCTGGATGACCACATGTGTCAGAGGTGTTGTGAAAGAGATTGATGCTTTGGCCAGGGGTTGGATTCCTGCTTAGAGCGAAGCTTGAAATAAATGGTGCCTAAGGTCCCTGATGCCTTTAGGATTCTATGTTTTATGATTCTGATAGATGGAACCAAAGGGCAGCTTACCAGCTTCCCTCAGGGCAGGTTGGCTCCCCAGCCATCACTTGACCTTCCCTGGATAAGCTGCTCCTCCAACCCCCCTCATTAGTTAGTCCCTGGAGCCCCTGGCTCTTGGAAGTTGCTTTTCCTCTGTATCCTCTCTCATTTGTCAACAACCTTTCCCTATCGAGCGTTATTGAGTGTCTCTAAACGGACTCTATGTATGGCTAGAACTAATTACCCTCCCTTACTCCCTCTACTCCCAGGGAACTGATGCTGAGGAAGTCTCCATTCTGGCCAACATGTCAGGTTTTCACTCTGGGAGTGGAAGAGGTCTTTGAGGGAATGTATTCTACTTTGCAAAAAATGTTGGGCGAAGGGAGGGAGAATATAAGGCTGAAAGCCAGGATGCCTGGATTTATTCCTTCACCTTGCCTCACTCTGCCTGTCCTTGTGGAGCGTCTACTGAGTGACAGAAGCAGCATGGTAGATTAAGATTCTCAGGGGGCAAGGAGTCTGGAGGCCTGGATTCAGCTGCTGGCTCCATGACTAATAACTTTATTGTTCTTTCTGTTGTTAAATTGTTTCAGTTGTGTCTGACTCTTTATGACCCCATTTGGGGTTTTCTTGGCAGAGATACTGCAGTGCTTTGCCATTTCCTTCTTCAGCTCATTTTACAGATGAGGAAACTGAGGCAAACAAGGTTAAATGACTTGCCTAGGTCACACAGCTAGTTAAATGAGGCCAGATTTGAACTCATGAACATGAATCTTTCTGATTCCTTCCCCTGCCATCCTTCACATGAGTGTGACTAGCATCCATTTGTCTTTTTCTGTTAAAGACGTCCTTTGAATGATCTTATCTTAGTTCTCATAAGCATCTGTGGTTGATTCTACCTCTCAAATCTCCTTATGTCCCTTTATTCACAGTATGAAGGTGGGGGGCAGTGGTATGCTGATAAATATTTAACAACTATGAAGAAACTGCACCAGTCATTTTTAAGTTTAATTGGCATTATTAACATTTTCTCTTATTTTCTTAAGTCTAGAAAATCAATTAAGCTATGACTCAGACCTGGATTTATAATGTTTACCCATTTCTAAGGTACAAATTCTCACATATAAATATTTAACAATCATCTCTGATTTGAACTGTACCCAGCATTCCCCTGATTAGTCAGCCCAACAAACCACAAGGGAAAGAGGGACCTTTCCTAGAGCAGGGTTAGGATCTCAATCCTTCAGTCTACTGGAAGAGCTTCTTCTCTCTGACTGGGCACATCATAACAAACTATGCCTATGTTACATAACTACATTCCCAAGGACAGAATTCCTACATCTGGGCATGAGAACATTAGCCTAATCTGGTGACCATCAGAATCACATGTAAAATGAGAAGGTTGGACCAGATGGCGTCTGAGGTCCTCCAACTCTAGAGACCTATGATCCCATGACCTTACGAAAATTATTCTGTGTGCCTTAGTTTCCCTGTCTATAAAAGTATAGGAAGATGGTATAGCAGAAAGAACATTGCACTTGAAATCAGAAGACCTAGCTTCAAATTCAGCTTGATCACTTACTACCTCTGTGACTAGATTTTTTCTCTCTGGGTAAACCTCAATTTCCTCAACTGGAAAGTGAAGAGGACTAGGCAATCTCAGGTTTCTTCCAGCTCTAAATCCAAGAAATCCTATCTAGTGTCTTGGCCCTAGCTTTGTCATCAAGCTTAATTGGACCTGGTGATGTCCAAGGTCCCTTCTACCTTCAGCATTCCTTATACAATGCTCTAATTTGCTTTGTACTCTAATATACTATTTTTAAATTTCTAAGGTCCCTTCCAGATCTAACAACTTACATTCTAGCTTCTAAGGGGGCCTTCATTCCTAAAATTCTATGTTCTAAGATCTCTCCCCAGATCTGAGATTCTATATTCAAAAGTTCATTCTGGCTCTGATCATCTATGGTTTTATGATCCAGTCGATAGATGTCACTGGGCACCCAAACAGTAGGGTGTATAATGGAATAGTGAGTAGAGAGGTGGCCTCAAAGCCAGGAAGATCTAGTTCAAATCCTGCTTCAGACACTTGCTGGCTGTGGCACCCTGGGCAAGTCACCCAAGTTTTCCATGATCTAGGCAACTTGTTAAGACTGTAAGTAACAAAGAAAGTGACAGCTTGCATTGGTAAAGGGACTTTGCTTACTCAGGATTTCTCCCCATCAGTGAAATCATAGGACTAAGCCCTCTCCTTTTCCCCATGGTCAAAGGTTCCTCTCGACTCTTGTTATTCTATGCTTTTATAATCCAAAGGCGATTTGTGTCACCTGGTACTGAGACAAGTGTGAAGGGTTATTATTAAATCTTCTTAGAAGAAAGGATAGCATAAACCAACACTATTTTATCTCTAAACAAGAGCCTGTGGAAAACAGCCTCAAAGGAGGCTTTCACAGAAGGCAAAGTCAGGGACCAAAAGGGAGGTCATTGATCTTAGGAGACCAAAGGCAGAGTGAATTACCACCCTAAGGAAACTTCATGCAGCAACAGAAATTTCTTGGTTTCTTTGACTGTGGAGTTTTCAGATGCCAAGTGAATCTGTGCCTAAAAATGTTAAAAAATGTTCCCTGGCTTGAAGCTAGAAACATAAGCTTTCAGACTTGCAAGGGTCCTCAAGGAGCATTTAGTCATTCCCCTACCAGTCAGTCAGAAGCATTTATTAAGCACCTACTGTGTGCAAGGCAAGAATTCCCTCTACAATACAACACATTGATAGTCATTTAGCCTTTGTTGGGAGCTCTCCAGTGACAGCCCATTCCAGTTATGGATGATTCAAATCATTAGTAAGTCTTTCCTCACTTCATGCTTAAATTTGTCTCCTTACAAATTCCACCCATTGCTCTTATCTCTACTCTCTGAGACCAAACATAACAAGCTTGGTTCCTCTCCAACATGAGTGACAGCATTTCAAGTACTTAAAGGAACCTATCATATTTCCCTGAGTCTCCTCTCCAGGCTAAATGTCTGCATTTGCTTCAACTTTCATGGCATGGGTGTGGGAACCTTTGTTATTCTGGTTGTCCATGTGGCACCTTATTGATATCCAGAGAAAGTGGAGGGTAGGGTTAACTAACTGCGGGCAGCAAGGTGGTGCAGTGGATAGAGGGCCAGGCCTGGAGTCAGAAAGACTTTTTCTGAATTCTCTCATCTGCCCTCAGACACTTACCAGCTGTGTGACCCTGGGTTAGCCACTTAACTCTATTTGCCTCAGTTTCCTCACCTGTAAAATAAGTTGAAGAAGGAAATGTCCAACCCCTCTAGTATCTTTGCCAAGAAAACCCCAAATTGGGTCAGGAAAAGTCAGACATGACTGAAGAATGGCTCTACAACAGTACACATTTAACCATGGGAATGAGATTGGCAAAGCATGACTAGTCATAGGATAAGGAGACAAAGATTTGAGAAGAATAGGACAGAATATAATTGAATTGGTCAACTAGGGGGTTGAGACTAATGGAAGAATTAGGGAATAAGAACAGTGGTAATGGACTGGGAGAGCAGGAAGGGATCAAGGGATTAACACTTGTGGTAAAGATGAAGAATAGGTTTAGATAGAGGGTTGGAAGGAAGAATGGATAGAATAAGCATTTATATGTACATATGTGTATACATATATACATACACACACATATATATGTGTATATGTATATATATATATGTATGTATAAAATTAGGTGCTGTTATCCCCATTTTACAGTTGAGAAAACTGAGGCAAACAAAAATTAGGTGACTTAACTGGGGTCACACAGCTGGTAAGTGTCTGGGTCAAATTTGAAATTAGGTCTTCCTGAATCAATGCTCAGTTCTCCATCCACAGCTCTCCCTGGCTGCTCCTGGGATAGTGGTAGAACAGAAAAAATGTTGAGGAAGCATGTGGGGCAGCTGATGATAGGCTGTTCTCCATGATCCTGCTCTAAGTAGGCTTGGTGATACTGGTGTCATTAGACCTTCTGGATGACTCACAGTGTTAGATTTGGATCCAGTCGCATCTCTGTGATGTAAAAAAAGGATGACTACGTTGTCTGGATTGTCAAGAAGAAACTGCCTCGCTTTGAGCATGCTTTTGCATCTCTTACCTGGGGGCCATCTCCGGTCATCTTGATTTATATCTAGCCACTGGACCCAGATGTCTCCTGGGAGAAAGTGAGGTTGGTTACTTTGTACAGCCCTGCTTCACTTAAAGTCAATTTACTTGAAAGTCATGGCATCACCTTCCTGATGTCATGGTGCACTTCGTGAACGAAGGACAAACAACAATAGCCTTTCTTATCCTGGAAGTGAGTACCAGGGAAGTGTGTGTGCACCTGTGCACCATGAAACACATGTTTCATGGATTAGAGTGTTTCCTGTAGGTGCATGCACCATCAATACTCTGATAAGAGAGGGCTGAATCTTTGGTGAGAAGGCCTTTCAGAACTTCTAAAGCATTTCTGATATCTTCCCCCCTCCCTCGACTTGGCACAACCACCCTAATGGCTAAAACAGACTTCTTTAGTCCCTGTCCTAGGTGCCCTTTTGTGATTTGTTTTTCCATCCCTTCTCTCTACTTAGTAGGATTAACTTCTAGGACTGGAGCCTTAAACCATTTCCTCTCAAGTTCGAGAGACAGATTATGCTCTAACATTTTATGTCTGGGGAATTAGTAAGCATTGGGTCCCCCTCTTTAATTCCTCAGTGCATTTTCAGCTTTTGATCATGTCCCCCATCTACTCTTTGTCTGTCAATACTTAAAATGCCTCATTGCTGTAGCATATTATTGTCCTCTCTGCCCCTATGATGCTCTGATGTAATTAATGATGATGATGATGCTGGTAGTCAGAGTGATAGTGATCAATGAATGAAAAGACAATTACTAAGTGTCAGGCCCTATGCAGAGTTCTGGGATTAAAAAGACAAAAGTGAAACATCTCACAAGTAATTCAGATTCTAACAGGGAAAACTTATGTGTCTGTCTGTCTCTCTGCATGCGTGTATGTATACATATATATGCACATGTGTGTATATGTATACAAGTACACACATGTGTATATGTATATACATGTGTGTACATGTACCTGCATATATATACACACACACATGTACACATAGTTTATATTTAGGATATGTACAAAATGAATACAAAGTAGTATATATAACACCTTACTGGAGATAATATCCAACTTGTACTTTCACTTACAGAGCAGACCCCTCGGAGAAGAGTTGACAACTCTTGTGCTAAGGGTTTCCCTGCTCCCCTTATTCAGCACAGTTCAGATAAGTTTTTCCAGGTTATAATGAATTTTGTCTGCTCCTCATTTCTTATAGGACAATAGTATTCCATTACATTCATATACCACAACTCGTTTGGCCATTCCCCAATTGATGGGCATCCCCTTGACTTCCAATTTTTCACCACCACAAAAAAGCTGCTATAAATATTTTTGTACATGTGGATCCATTTCCCACTTGTATGATCTCTTTGGGATACAGCCCTAGAAGGGGTATTGGTGGGTCAAAGGGTATACACATTTTTGTACCCCTTTGGGCGTAGTTCCAAATTGCTCTCCAGAATGGCTGGATCAGTTAACAACTCCATCAACAATGTAACTGTGTTCCTGTTTTCTCACATCTTCTCTAGCATTTATCATCTTCCTGTTTTGTCACATTAGCCAATCTGACAGGAGAGATATGGTACCTAAAAGTTTTTTTTTTTTGATTTGCATTTCTCTTATCAATAGCGATTTAGAGCATTTTTTCATATGATTATAGATATCTTTAATTTCTTCCTCTGAAAACTGTCTGTTCATGTCCTTTGACCATTTTTCAATTGGGGAATGACTTGTGTCCTACAAAATTGATTCAGTTCTCTGTATATTTTAGAGATGAGGCCTTTATCAGAGACACTTGCTGTAAAGATTCTTTCTCAATTTTCTGCTTCCCTCCTAATCTTTGTTGCATTGGCTTTGTTTGTACAAAACCTTTTCAATTTAACATAATCAAAATTATCCATTTTGCATTTTATAATGCTCTCTATCTCTTGTTCAGTCATGAATTTTTCCCTTTCCCATAAATCTGACAGTAAACTCTTTCTTTCTCTCCGAAATTGCTTATAGTATCAGCCTTTATTCGTAAATCATGAACCCATTTTGACTTTATTTTGGTATGCAGTGTAAGACGTTAGTTTATGCCCAGTTTCTGCCATCCTATTATTCAGTTTTCCTAGCAGTTTTTGTGAAATAGTAAATTCTTAACCCAGAAGCTACACTCTTTGGGTTATCAAAGAGTAGATTGCTATAGTCATTGACTACTATGTCTTGTGTACCTAACCTATTACAGTGGTCCACCACTCTATTTTTTAGCCAGCACCCAGTAGTTTTGATGATTGCTGCTTTATCATACAGTTTAATATCTGGTATGGCTAGGCCACCTTCCCTAGCATTTCTTTCATTAATTCCCTTGATATTCTAGACCTTTTGTTCTTTCAGATGAATTTTATTATTATTTTATCCATCTCTATAAAATAATTTTTGGTAGTTCGATTGGTATGGCAGTAAATAAGTAAATTTATTTAGGTGAAATTACTCAGCCTAACCATGAGCAACTGATATTTTCCCATTTATTTAGATCTGACTTTATTTGCATGAAAAGTGTTTCATAGTTATGTTCACATAGACCCTGGGTTTGTCTTGGCAGGTAGACTCCCAAATATTTTATAGTGTCTACAGTAACTTTGAATGGAATTTCTCTTTCTATCTCTTGTTGTTGCACAGTATAGGAATGCTGAGGATTTATGTGGGTTTATTTTATATTGTGCAACTTTGCTAAAGTTATTTATTATTTCAAATAGTTTTTACTTGATTCTCTAGGATTCTCTAAGTAAATCATTATATCATCTGCAAAAAGTGATAATTTAGGACTGTTCCTTCTTAATTTCTTTTGCTTAATTGTCCTTCGGGCCATGCCCACTAACCCTATGCATTCTCTAAGGGTTCTCTTTTATCTCTATTCCCTCTTATTTGGAAGCCTCTCACACACATATATATCCTTAACCTCTCTCCTTAGGTACGGTGGACATTCCCAACTGATTTTTGGACATCTTGAACTAAGTGTTCCATAGGCATTTCAAATTCAGCATGTCCAAATCAGAATCCGTTATCTAGTACTCCAAAGCCTTCTTTTTTCCTAACTTTCTAGTCACACAGCTTTGCAATCTCAATGTCACCCTTGGATCCTCACTCTCACTCATCCCACATCACCAAGACTATTAATTTCTATCTTCACAACAACTCTTGGATATATCCCCATTTCTCCATTCACAGAGTCACCACCTAATCCAATCTCTCATTCTTGCCTGGACTATTACAATAACCTTTGAATTGATCCCATTGCCTCATCTCTTGCCCCACTCTAATCCATGTTCCACTCAGCTGCCAAGGTGGCTTTTCTAGTATCTGATTGTATCACCCTGATTCCCCCTGTTCCAAATTGATAAACTCCAGTATTTTTCTATTCTCTCCAAGATCAATTAAAACTCTTTCCTAGCTATCTGCCTTCCTTCCTTTTCAGTCCCTTTATACTTTATTCCATATCACAGTACTCTAGGATTCATAAATCATCAGCATTTCTGTATATTACCAACAAAATCTAGCAGCAAGAGATAGAAAGAGAAATTCCATTTAAAATAACTGTAGACAATATAAAATACTTGGGATTCTACCTGTCAAGATAAACCCAGGAACTATATGAAACAACTATAAAACACTTTTCACACTGATAAAGTCAGATCTAAACAATGGAAAAATATTAATTGCTCATGGGTAGGCTGAGCCAATATAGTAAAAATGAAAATTCTACATAAGTTAATCTATTTTTTCAGTGCCATATCAGTCAAACTACCAAAATTATTTTATAGAGCTAGAAAAAAAATAACAAAATTCATCTGAGAAGAACAAAAGCTCAAGGATATTAAGGAAATTAGTGAAAAAAATGTTAAAGTAGATGCTCTAGCCTTACCAGATCTCAAACTGTATTATAAAGTGGTAATTATCAAAATAATCTGGTACTGGTTAAGAATAGAGTAGTGGATCAATGAAATAGATTAGATACAAATTACATGATAGTAAATGACCATAGTAATCTAGTATGTGATAAACCCAAAGATCCAAGCTCTTGGAAGAAAAAGTCATTATTTGCCAAAAAAAAATGCTGGGAAGACTGGAAAACAGTATGGCAGAAACTAGGTATAGACCGATATCTAACACCGTATACTAAGATAAAGTCAAAATGGGTATATCACTTGTGCATAAAGGGTGTAACTGAGAGAGCCTGGAATTAAGAGAACATGGAATAGTTTATCTATGGATAAGGGAAGAATTTAGGACCAAAGAAGATATATACAATGCAAAATTGATAATTACGATTATATAATATTAAAAAGTTTTTGTACAAACAAAACCAATGCAACCAAAAATGATAAGGAAAGCAGAAAACTGGGGAAAATTTTTTGCAACAAGTATCTCTGATAAAGGCCTTATTTCTCAAATACACAGAAAACTGAGTCAAACTTATAAAAAATCCACGTTATTTGCCAATTGATAAATTGTCAAAGAATAGGCAGTTTTCAGACAAAGAAATCAAAGCTATAAAAAATGCTTTAAATCACTATTGATCAGAGAAACACAAAGTAAAACAACTCTGCAGTACCACCTCACACCTATCAGAGTAGCCAATATGACAAAAAGGGAAAATGTTAGATGTTGGAGGGGATGTGTGAAAAGTGGGACACTAATGTACTGTTGGTGGAGTTGTAAACTGATGCAATCATTCAGGGCTATAAAATGGTGCATATCCTTTGATCCAGCAATACCCCTGATAGGTCTATATCCTAAAGACATCTAAAAAAGGGGGAAAGGACGTATTTATACAAAAATGTTTGTAGCAGCTCAATGTGTGGAATATTAATGTGCTATAAGAAATGACAAGCAAAATGTTTTCAGAAAAATCTGGAAAAACTTACATGAACTGATGCATAGTGAAGGGAACAGAACCAGGAAAATGCTGTACACAGTAACAACAATATTGTTTGATGAAGAACTATGCATGACTTGGCTATTCTCAGCAATATGATGATCCAAGATAATCCCGAAGGACTAAAGATGAAATATACTACCCACCTCCAGAGAAACAACTGATATTGATTGAATACTGACTGAAGCATTCTATTTTTCACTCTTTCATTTTTTTTCTTTTACTCAAGTCTTCTTGTAGAAAATGACTAATATGAAAATGTTTTACATAATTGCACATGTATAACCTCTATCTGATGACTTACTGTCTCAGGGGAGAGGGAACAGAGCAAGGGAGGAAGGGAAGGATAGAATTTGGAACTCAAAACTTTAAATAAAAATGTTAAAAACTGAACAAAAAACTTAGCTCACCTTCCATCATCTTCAAGGAGCCTTTCTCAGTCCCCCACCCCCAACTCCTCATGTTTTCCCCTCTGAGGCTACCTTCCATCTACTCTGTATATATTTTATACACACCTACTTATTTATATGTAGTCTTTCTCATTAGAATGTGAGCTTCTTGAGATCAGAGACCATGCTTTTGCCTTTCTTTGTATTTGTAACAGTTAGCCAAGTCCCTAGGACATAGTAAGCATTTAATGCTCATTGATCACATAATGGGGGATTCCATTCTGTTATGGTATCACTCTTATTATTAGGAACTTCTTTTATATTGGGCTCAAATCTGCCTTCATATGATTTCACCTCATTTTGGTTGAGGCTCTGTCCTCTGGACTCAAATTCTGTTTTCTGGGCTATTAGTGCTATTTTGGAAAGTGTGGATTCCAGAGTCGGGTGACTTGTGTTAAAGTCATTCCCTATATGACCTTGGGCAACCCACCTTATATTTCTGGCCTGAATTTCCTCGGGACATACATACACACACACACACACACACACACACACACATATGTGTGTGTGTATAGGTATATATATATATATGTATACACATATACATATATGTATGCACACATACATGCATATACAGACATACATATACATATATGTATATATACACACGCACACATATACATATACATATGCATATATACATATACATATATATATATATACATATGCATATGCATATGCATATGCATATACGTATATTTGAAATATCTTTCACCCCTGGTTCTATGATGCTATGGAGCAGATGCCTATGAGACATGAATGGGACTCTAGGTACTGGCTAGTGCCTAGACAGACGCCACACAGTAAGTCCATGATTTAATAAATGTTTGTTGAATTAATCATTGAACTGGACCATTAAGATCCTGGGTAATTCCAAGCAAATCCCCTGCCTCCTCTGAGTCTTGGGGATTTTCAAATCCCTAGCTGCTGGGCCACGCGTGTTGTGGCAATTAAGCTTACTCTTGCAGGGGAAAGGTGCTTCAGGCTCTTCTGGGCCTCTGGCTCTAGAAATATCCGGCATCATTATTATTTTAAGTTTTCCTCAGCTGCTTTATTGAATTCTCCAAGTCAGTAAAATTCTGGCAAGATAAGAAGTTGACATTTTCAGAAGCCGTGTCGTAGAGAACTGTGCGGGCGGCGAGGACGAAGCGAGGCCTGCTCAGCATGAGAATGACTCACAGCCTGCCTCCCCCTCCCTGCACAGGCTCAGGCCTGAGGAACAAGTGATGGAGAGGGAGCCCACGCCCAGACTGAAAGAGCCCCCTCAATTCAACACACCTCAGCTATTCATCTCACATGGTGCTCTGCATTTCTCTCCAAGGCACTGGTACAATTGTGGTATTAGTTATCTGTCATACTAAATTGGCATCTAAACAGGACCCATGCCCCCACTAAGATTAAGCTCCTATGTAATTACAGTGACCAAGATTGGTCCCAAATTGTAGATAAGACAATGCACTTTTTCTCTTTCTGGTCAAGGGAGTAGACTGTGGGCATGGAATAATGCATACACCAATGAACTCAGTTTACGTGTTGAAGAATTTTTCTGAATTGCCTTTTATATATTTCTTATTTTATTCTTTGATATAAAAGATGGCCCTCTGGGTAGCAGAGGAGAGGGGGTATATTGCAAATATAAAGGTGATATAAAAAGAAAACATGTCTCCTTTTCTCTCCTCTCCTTTCTTTTCCTCTCCTCTCTTCCCCTCCTCTCCTCTCCCCTCCACTCCCCTTTCCTCCCACTTTCTCTCTGATTCTGTCTCTGTCTCTCTCTGTGTCTGTCTTTCTGTCTATCTGTCTGTCTGTCTGTCTCTTTCTTTCAGACTCTCTATTTCTGTCTTTCCCCCACCCTTTTTCTCTCAAACTCCTTGAGGGGAAATACTGTTTTGTTTTTCTTTGTATATCTAGCAGACCGCCTGGTACATATTAGACTTTCAATAAATGTTTTTTTGAATTAAATTAAATCAGTTCCATGTCTTTTCCTCTTCCTGGGCTTTGAGGTCCAGGAGAGGAGGGGCCCTCACTCATCTTACAGCTTACGAGCTGGAAGAAAGCTTAAAAGCTCTCTCTAATCCAAATGTCTGCATTTTACAGAAAAGGAAATTAAGTCCTGGAGAGTAACTGACTCAAATTCACAAATGAGTTCTCGGATCTGACTTTGGGAGGGCACTGGTTGTGTGCAGACATATGTGACAAGGGAAGAAAGGAATAAAACAAACATTTATTAAGCACTTACTGTGTACCAGACACTGTGATAAACATTTTAGAAATTATTATCTCATTCGAATGGGCTTGGGGAGAGCAGAATACATCTCACCGGCAGTTTTCCAGTGCATGAAATGCTTCCCTGGTGAACCCCTTTCAATACTGATCGCTCTTGCCTTTCTCTTGACTCCTTGATCAAATTGCTCAGTAACTGTCCTTGAATCTTTATTTCTTGGTATGACCAGCCTCACCTGCCTCCCTTCCTCAGCAGTGGGGAGAGGTGTAACTGTTCAGTCGAGTCTGACTCTTCCTGACCCCATTTGGGGTCTTCTTGGCAAAGATACTGGAGTACTTTGCCATTTTCTTCTCCAGCTCATTTTATAGGTGAAGAAACTGAGGCAAACAAGGTTAAATGACTTGCCCAGGGTCACACAGCTAGTAAGTGTCTGAGGTTGGATTTGAACTTGGGAATATGAGTCTTCCTGGCTTGAGGACCGTCACTATCCATTGTGCCACCTAGCTGTCCAAGGTATATTTAATCATCCATAACCTCTGGGTTGGTTTGCAAAGAGTAGGATTTAGGATAGAGCAGACTGTCACTTAGTATGTGGCTGAGGTTAGAAGTTACTCTGTGATTAAGAAGATTAGATCTCAGTCTATCTCTACCATAAGGAACCAGTTTAGGGTACAGGGCTAGTTTTCAGTCGGTGGTGAGACTCAGTGCTCAGTCTGATGACAAGATTAGGGTTCAGTCTGTGGCCAGCTTTTGGGACTAAGATTCAGTATCAGTTTGGGATTAGGGTTTGACCTGTTAGTGGCATTAGACTTCAATTAATTACCCTAGTTCATGTTGCATTTGTGGCCAAAATTTGTGCCACAATTCATTTGCAGTTAATAAAGGATATTATTGTGGCTGGGGAACCAATCAGAGCTAGAAATTTCCCTTCCCACCCCCAGGAAATCGCCTTGACCTTGGCTACCTTACCATCTAATGCTCTTTAGCCACTGAAAACTCTCTCCCCATGCCTTTCCCAACGTTTAGCCATTGCCCTAACCCAGAGAGAACAGAAAAAATAGGGTAAGTACTGTTGGGTGCATATTAATATGCTGCTAACCAAAGTGTGTACAGTGCTTTTAAGTGTGCAAAGTACTTTCCATCATTGGATTAGCTCATTGGATCCTCATGACAACACATGTACATAGTAGTAGTAATAGGGATAGAGACTGGCCCTATGACTTTACTGGTGCAGGGCGTATACCAGATAAGAAAATATACTCTCAGGGGCAGTGAGGTGGCTCAGTGAGTAAAGCACCGGCCCTGGAGTCAGGAGGACCTGAGTTTAAATATGACCTCAGACACTTGACACATGTACTAGCTGTGTGACCTTGGGCAAGTCACTTAACCCCAATTGCCCTGCCAAAAAATAAAGCAAACAATAAAACAAAAAGAAAATATACTCTCAGATAAGGAAACTCACCTCTCCCATCCCCTGCTCCTCCCCTCAAAAAATCAGGTCAGCAGCTTTTCTGAAATTTATAGTCATCAAGAGTTGTCTAGCACATTGAGAAGTTAAGTGACTTGGCCAGGGTCACCTAGTCAGTATGTGCTGGCATAGCAGGGGGCGGGGCACTTGAATTCAGGTTTTTCTGGTTCTAAGGCCAGCTCTCTATCCACCACAGGTATTATCATCCTCATTTTACAGGTGAGGAAACAGAAGCCCAAAATGAGATCAAGTGATTTACCTATTATAGCATTCATAGAGATGTAGCCATAATACTATACAGCTTGTAAGGGGCAGAGGAAGGATATGACCCCAGATCTTTCTGATGCCAGGTCTTGGACTCTATTTACCACATAACACTGTCTCTGTACTATTTTTTTTTTAATTTTCATCAAAGAAACTGGTCCTCAGTCTCTGCTTCTGGATGATGGGAATCTGAATTACTACCATGCGTTAGTTATACTAGACCCTGTGAATATCTCCCAGAATACCTAAACCAATTTGTTGTAGCCTGAAACATACTGCTTATAGAACAGCAGGCCTTTCTGAGTGGCATGCTTTAACTCACAGCAGGAAAGACTGAAAAAGAACACCCAGGGGCCAGGGCAATAAAGGCATAATACAGCTGGAAAATGCCATGAGGCTCCACGGCAGGGCAGCAAGGGATACCTCCATATCATGGCAGGGAAGGGCGCCAGCCAAGGTGGTGGTCAGACATTGGATGCGTTTTTACTCCCACATGGGTCTGAAAGGCTCACTTCCCTGCTTAATAAACTCCAGTGATTCTCTGTTGACTTTAGGATCAGATAGAAAGTCCTTTGTTTGGCATTTAAAGCCCTTCACAGCCTCGTCTCTTCCTGCTTCTGGAGTCTTCCATTCTCCTCCCTGCCATGCTCTCTACAATCCCGCTATCCTGGCCTATAGCTTTCCTTGCACATGACAGGCCATCTCCTATAGCTGGACCTCTGCTCAGGCTGTATTCTATATCTGGAAAGCCCTCCCTTCTCACCAGCTCAGAGCATCCCCAATTTCCTTCAAAATTCAACTCAAATGTCACCTTCCGTAGGAAACATTTCCCAATTCCCCTAGATACTAGAGCTCCAAAGTTACCTTCCAGCTCCTCTGTATGTATCTCAGGTATGCCTATTTATTTACATACTGTCTCTTCTACCAGGAGAGAAGTAAACAATTCAGTTCCTAAGTGACAAGCCCTGAGCAAAGCACTTTATGAATATTATTTCATTTGGTCCTCACAAGAACCCTGTGAGGTAGGTCTTATTATTATCCCCATTTTAGAGTTGAGGAAACTGAGGCAGACAGAAGGTAAGTGATTTGCCCAGGATTACAAAACCAGTAAGGGTCTGAACTGGTTTTGAACTCAGATCTTCCTGATAGGAGGCCCAGTGCTCTGATCACTGCACCACATAGCTGCCTTTGTTTCTTGAGGGCATGTTGAGAGTTTATGCACAGAATACCAAACAAAGAAAACCAGCTTTCCAAAAACATAGACCTCTGCAAGTCTGGCAGCTAGGTGGTGCTGTGGACAGAGGACCAAGCCTGAAGTCAAGAAAACTCATCATCCTGAGTTCAAATCTGGCCTTAGACACTAGCTATGTGACCCTGGGAAAGTCACTTAACCCTGTTTGCCTCTGTTTCCTCATCTGTAAAATGAGCTGGAGAAGGAAATGGCAAAGTGCTCCTGTATCTTGGCAAAGAAAACCCCAAAGGGGTTCATTAAGAGTTGGACACAGATAAACAAAAATGTGGAATAGATCCCTTCAGAAGAAATTATTGTTGGTGATTTTGTGATTCTCTGATTCTTTAAATGTATCTCTGTACCAGTTGTATCTGGACATTTTGATGGCACAGTGGATAGGGCTCTGAGCCTGGAATCCATAAGATCTGAGTTCAAATCTAGCCTTTGCTATTCATTAGCTGTGTGACCCTGGGCAACTCACTTAACCTCTCCCTGCCTCAATTACTTCATTTGTAAAATGGTGATAGCAATAGCACCTACCCCTCCCCCCGGTTGCTGCAAGGATCAAAAGAGATAATATTTATAAAGCACTTTGCAAACTTTACAACGATGACATATAAAAACCAGCTAATTGTGATAATGATGATGACACAACACATTGGAAGTAAAGCAAAGATTGACATCAGTTTTTCCCATCTCTCCTACCAAGGGGCTGTCTAATGCACCATCCACCCACATCCTAAATCTGTATCTGAAGCAAGAGCGCAATTCTTATGTACATACGTAGGCCCAGTTGCTACCTAGGGTTCCGAGTAGCCATGGTGGGCACTTTGAAAAGGCCATGTATTGTATACGGATATCAAAGCTCAGCCCTCCCTCCCCTGGCCTCTGACGTGCCATCATTTCTGAGCCCTGGGATAGAAAGAGGAGTCTTCTCTCAATGGTCTGTATCTAAGTCTGATCCTGCCCTGAGATAGTCTCCCCAGGATATTGCCAACAAAGGCTGCTGACTTTTTTAATATCCCGTCTCTGTGGAGGGATGTGATGTGTTTTGTTATCTTACCAAGGCATATTATAATATTGTGGAAAAATAATAGTGTGAGAAGAGTCAGAAGTCCCAGTTTCAAATTCTGACTGCCCCCTTACCTGTTGGTATGACCTTGGCACATCATATTCCCTGGCCTCAGTTTCTGTCTCTGCAAAATAAACATAATAATTTCTGCCATGCCTACCCCATATGGCACCTGTGAGGGTCATGGGAGATAAAGGAGATAAAATTACTTTATAGTTAAAAACCCTGCACCATTATCAGCAATTATTTATAATAATGATAACAGGTTGGGAATAGCAAGGCTAGCACAGACTATTCATTTCCTCCTGGGCCCTTGGGCTGCAATTTAGGAATTTTGCTAGCAAATGGAAGGTGGAGCCTGCACGATGGTCCTGCGACCCTAGAAGGCAGATTTACCAGAGGCCTGGCTTATTAGGTCACTAATTAGAGTGGACACTTTTAATTAAGGAGGGTTTTTAGTGCAAAGAACACTGGGCCTCGGTGCCTGCACAAGGTGCTGCAAGGTTTGCTTCTCTATCTATATAGAAGGCCTTGTTTGCAGTGGCAGCAGGAGCAGCCAGGATGACCAAACAAACCACCAATGCACAGGAATAATAGCCCCTCAGAAGAGGCCAACTCTTCAGTTCACCAAAAGCTTTCCCATGCATCGTCTCATCAG
Organism: Trichosurus vulpecula; assembly: GCF_011100635.1. NCBI lineage: Eukaryota > Metazoa > Chordata > Mammalia > Diprotodontia > Phalangeridae > Trichosurus > Trichosurus vulpecula. The sequence goes on along the minus strand of NC_050573.1, from coordinate 89,029,907 downwards.
AGCCTCACAACCATTTTGTAGGAGTAGGTGGGGGCAAGCTTCACCAGAGGCAGCATGGGGCAGTGATGGAATAAGTTGCCCAAAGTAGGGACAAGAGGCTGGTCCTGGAGGCAGAGCTCTGGGTTTGTAACCTGGCTCCAATTAGAGGCAATGTGGTTCATTGGGATGATTCAGAAGGCCTGGGGTAAAATACCAACTCTCCCACCTAGTATCTGTGTGACCTTAAATAAACCACTTACCCTCTCACCTAGGGCAGCTACATGGTGCTGGACCTGGGATTAAATCCAGCCTTAAGAGCTGTGTGATCTTGAACAGGTCGCTTATCCTCCATCTGCCTCAGTTTCCTCAACTATAAAATGGAGATAATATTAACACCTACCTCCCAGGGTTGTTGTGAGGATCAAATGAGATAATATTTGTAAAGTGCTTACAATCAGACAATATTTGTAAAGCTATGTGCCTGGTGCATAGTAGGTGCCTAACAAATGTTTGTTCCCTTCTCCTCCTTCCCTCTTCTGGAGTGTAGTTTCCTTATCTGTAAAATAAAAGTCCTCAACAACAGCAAAGCTTCTAAACCTGGGGACTGTAAAGTAGTTATATATATATATATATATATATATATATATATATATATATATATATATATATATATAATATATATATATATACACACACACACACACACACACACACACACACACATATATATGTATGTATGTATGTGTGTATATATGTATGTATGTGTGTATATATATACATATATATTGCCAATAATATTTTAATATAATTGTTTTCTTTTTCAATTCTATGTATTCTATGCATTAAATACATTACTTTGAAAAGAGACTTGGAGGCAGAACCAAGCAGGGACTTGCTTGAGCTCTCTCCCACACCACTCTAAATACCTGTAAAAAATGACTCTAAACAAATTCTAGAGCTACAGAACCCACAAAATGACAGTGAAACAAATCTCCAGCCCAATGCAACCTGGGAGGTTGACAGGAAGGGTCTATCACACCGGCCTCGGAGCAGAGCATAGTCCAGCATGGGCTGAGGCAGCACAGACTCAGTTTGAGCAAGCCTTAGGGGACTGAATCACTGGTACCTGTGGCAGTTTCCAGCCTTCTCAACCCACAAATGCCAAAGACAAAGTAAAAGGTCAGTGGGGAAACTCTGGTGGCAGCAGTCACAGAAGCAGCTGTGGCAGCTTCTTGAGCTCCAGGCCCACAGACAGTGGGCAGATCAAGTAGCTGATCAGAGTAGGATTGCAGGGATCTCTTTGGTGGCACTGAGGCAGGATTCTCTTGCTTTGCTCTGCTTGGATCTGGGTTGTAGTCCTGGGTGGAGGTCCTGGGGTAAGGAGCAGCACTGGCATGGCAGAACTTGTGGTGGCTATGGAGAGGGAATCCTCCTCAAAGTTACAAGGGAGAAAAGAAGGCTTGAGATCATTCATAGACCAGAGCACAGGCCAGGAGAGGAGCAAACATCTCTCTTTTGACCATACCACCTTGGAAGAACTGAAAATTTACAGCTGTCTAGAAGTATCTCTGACAACAGCTGCACAAAACCCCTGAAACTTGGAACAGAGGACTCTCCACTCTGGAAGCAAAATCCTACCTTGACAAAGAGCTCAAAAGTCAAGTAATTGGCTGGGAAAATGAGCAAATCAGACTATAGAATCTTACTTTGGTGACAAAGAAGATCAAAATACACAATCAGACAAAGAAAGTCAAAGCTCCTACATCCAAAGCCTCCAAGAAAAATACAAATTGTTTGCAGGCCATGGAAGAGCTCAAAAAGGAGTTTAAACTCAAGTAAGAGAAGTAGAGGAAAAATTGGGAAGAGAAATGAGAGTGATGCAAGGAAATCCTGAAAACCAAGTCCATAGCTTGCTAAAGAAGACTCCAAAAATATTGAAGAAAATAACACCTTAAAAATAGACTAACCCAAATAGCAAAAGAGGTCCAAAAAGCCAATGAGGAGAAGAATGCCTTAAAAAGCAGAATGGGCCAAATGGAAAAGGAGGTCCAAAACATCACTGAAGAAAATAATTCTTAAAAAATTAGAATGAAGCAAATGGAAGCTAATGACTTTATGAGAAATCAAGAAATTATAAAGCAGAACCAAAAGAATGAAAAAAATAGCAGACAATGTGAAATATCTCATTGGAAAGACCACTGACCTGGAAAATAGATCCAGGAGAGATAATTTAAAAATTATTGGAAGACCTGAAAGCAATGATCAAAAGAAGAGCCTAGACATCATCTTTCAAGAAATTATCAAGGAAAACTGCCCTGATATTCTAGAACCAGAGGGTAAAATATAAACTGAAAGAATCCACCAATTGCCTCTTGAAAAAGATGCCTAAAGGAAAACTCCTAGGAATATTGTCACCAAATCTAGAGTTCCCAGGTCAAGGAGAAAATATTGTAAGCAGCCAGAAAGAAAAAAAAATCAAGTATTGTGGAAACACAATCAGGATAATACAAGATCTAGTACCTTCTACATTAAGGGGCTTGGAATATGATATTCCAGAGGTCAAAGGAGCTAGGATTAAAGCCAAGAATCACCTACTCATCAAAACTGAGTATAATACTTTAGGGGAAAAATGGATATTCAATGGGATAGAGGACTTTCAAACATTCTTGATGAAAAGACCAGAGCTGAACAGAAAATCTGACTTTCAAATATAGGAATCAAGAGAAGCATGAAAAGGTAACAGGAAAGAGAAAGCATAAGGGACTTACTAAAGTTAAACTGTTTACATTCCTACATGGAAAGATTATATTTGTAACTTGTGATGCCTTCCTCAGTATTAGGGTAGTTGAAGGGAACACACATACATACACACACATACACATACATATACATTTATATGTATATATGTATGTATGTATGCATGTGCAGACAGAGGGCACAGGGTGAGTTGAATATGAAGGGATGATTTCTAAAAAATAAAATTAAGCAGTGAGAGAGGAATATATTGGGAGAAGGACAAAAGAAGAAATATAATAGAATAAATTATCTCACATAAAAGAGGCAAGAAAAAGCTGTTATAAAGGAGGGGAAGAAGGGGGAAGGTGAAAGGGAATGAGTCAACCTTACTTTCACCAAATTTGGCTTAAGGAGTGAATAACATACACACTCAATTGGGTATCTTACCCTACAGAAAAGTAGGGGGGAAGGGGATAAGAGGCGGGGATGATAGAAGGGAGAGCAGATTGATGAAGGGGGTAGTCAGAAGCAAACACTTTTGAAAAGGCACATGGTCAAAGAAGAAAATAGAATAAATGGGGGGCAGGATAGGATGGAGGGAAATATAGTTAGTCTTTCACAATATGACTATTATGGAAATGTTTTGCATAACTACACATGTATAACCTGTATTGAATTGCTTGCCTTCTCAATGAGTGTGGGTGGGAAAGGAAGAAGGGAGAGAATCTGGAGCACCAAGTTTTAAAACAAATGTTAAAAATTGTTTTTACATGCAACTGGGAAATAAGATATACAGACAATGGGGTATAGAAATCTATCTTGCCCTACAAGAAAGTAAGGGGGAAAGGGATAAGGAAGGGTGATAGAAGGTAGGGCAGACTGCAAGAAGAAGTAATGAGAATGCATGTCATCTTGGGGTGGGGGGTAGGGGAGAGATGAGGAGAAAATTTGAAACTCAAAATCTTGTGGAAATGAATGTTGAAAATTAAAAATAAATAAATAAAAAAAAGAAAAGAGACTCATAGGCTTCACCAGACTACCAAGACACACAAGAGTTTAGAAACCCCAACACTAGGTGATCTCTGAGGAGGTCCCTTCAAGCTTGAGAGCTATGATCCTCTATCAGTAAACTGACAAACATTTATTAAGCACATAATATGTTCCAGGCACTGTGATAGTCCTCCAAGGTATAAATATAAAGAATGAAACAATCTCTATGTACTGTGGGATCTTGAGAATCCCTTCTGTCCTCTGAATCTTTGTTTCTTCATCTGTCAGTTCTGCCTGATGATAACATTCATACTACCCTTATAACAGAGACACAGGGAACAAAATATACCATAAATGACTAAGCACTTTGAAACTACATTTTATAAAGTATCTTTTAAATAGTATTTCTATCTTCATTTGCATTTATCCTTAAAAAGAAAGGAAGCAGTAGTGACTTTGCTACAGTTGTACTGGGAGCCAAAGGCAAATTAGTGGGCAGAATCCAAATCTCCTGACTCTCAGGCCAGGGCTAATTATGCTTCCCCATGTCGCCTGCAAAGAAGATATCCTTGGTGAGGCTTGTATAATTATCCAAGGCAGGAATGAAGGACCTAGTGTTAGTGATTCCCTTGGGCTCCATGTCACCTGTTTCTGGTAATTTCTGGAGCATGTCCCAGGTTGGGATGGGTAGAGCTCAATAGTTGCCCCATACCCCCAACGTGGACACCGTTATGCTGGGGGTGCTAATAGACTGCACCTGGCAATTGAGTCCTGCTTAGAAAACAAGACCAGTTTTGTGGGTCTGGAGATAATGAGATAATGGAGCGGAAGTTCCGTAGGGTTTTCTTTCTTTTTAAATCCCTGAAGAAATCCTGCACCTGGGGAACAAGAGATCTGGCACTGAAGGGAAATGCAGAGGCTGGCGCCTTTGTCTGCATTGTGCAGTCTTCTGATGGGAAGGGATATTCTCTGAGGCTTCCACCTGGGGATTTTCAATTAATTCAGGCTGACTCCCTTCTTTAGTCCCTCCCAACCCCCTAAACCACACACATACACACACAAAAGACTGCGAAATTCTTTGAAGGCTTCTCCTTTCTGTGTCCTCTGCTAGTGCTTAGGATTACAGGGTCCCATTCTATCAAAGAGATGCTCACTACTAGGAAATCTGCCCTATGGATGGAGGGATTGAGTCTAACTGAGAAAGACCTAATCAGTCATATACATGGTTATTATTTAGGCCCCCTATAAATGTGTCCTGATTAGTTTCTCTCTTCTCTCCAGTTCAATGTCTACACAGCTCCCAAATTTATATTCCTAAAACACAGATCTAACAATGGCAAACTCTTGCTCAAGAAGCTTCACTAACTCCCTATTGCCTCTAAGGACTTCTGGGAGAATATATAAACTCCTTTTTGGCATTTAAAATCTTTTACAGAATGACGCTGATATATCTTTCTAGGTTGGCCAAATGGGATCAGTATGGTGCAATAATAATAATTAACAGAGGTCACATGATACATGAAACTAGTGGGAGTAACTCCAAGAATGAGTAAGCTCATAACCTCATCCAAAGTATCAGTGGACTTACATATATTTGCTATGTTATGTCCACTCTTACCATTGAAGGGGTAAGTATACGTGTGTGTGTGTGTGTCTGTGTGTGTGGGTGCGGGTGTGGGTGCGGGTATGGGTGTGGGTGTGGGTGTGGGTGTGTGTGGGTATGTGTGGATGTATGTTGAGGAGATACTACCTCCAGGGTTTATGAGTGAAGTATTTTATTGCTACATGCATTAATATACTATTCCTTTATATGACTTTGATTTCAATTAAATGTGTCCTCCAGCTAATTAGAAAAGTAAATACTTTGTAAATTAAGTTAAAAGTAATATATTGAATGGATATGGGTCAATGGTGAATCTTGTCTAGGGGAGATAAACACAAGTTGGAGGGATGTTCCCTTTTGTGGGTGATGCAGAGAGTTAATAATAGACTCAGGTTTCAAAACCAACCCTAATTGGGAAACTGAGGCCCCCAAAAGACATATAACTTTTCTGGGATCACACAGCTAATGTTAGAGTTGAGATTCAAATCCAGGTCCCTTGGCTTCTGGTCTAGATCTTTTTTTAAGCTACATAAATGTTGCCTTTTGGGGACTAAAGACTGTAGGAATTGCCATTTGAATGAGGGAAGACATTAACTTCCCCCAGCATCTCTCACCTGAAGATGTGAGACAGAATCCCATTGCTCAATACACAAAGGTCAGTTAAGGCTCTTCCTGGCCCTCCAGGACCAGCATAATAATGAGAGATCTCTGGGCCTTCTGAAGGAACTGCCATGGGAAGAGTTTGTATTTTAAGAGTCTGCCAAAAGCCCTGCTCTACCAGGAGCTAGTCCAAACCCCTTAAGCTTTCATGGCTGACAGGGAGAGAACTCACAGAAAGACATCCCTGCCTGCTCCCTGGTGCACAAATCATTCACTTCTGAAAAAGAGTGCGGCTCCCTCTGTCTTTAAGGAAGTTCAAGGGGAAATGACCAATGATAACTGCCTAAATTTACCCAAAAAGTTGGGCCCATTGGAGTCTGAGGCCTTCCTTAACAGCATCAGATGGTTTACTGTATCAGAGAAGGACTAGACAGAGGGGAAAAATAGTGTCCAAGTCAAGTATGGAGTCAGCCAGTGAGTGGTTGAGTGAACCTGTTGCTATATGTTGTGAGCTCCCCATCATTGGAAGTATTCAGTCAGAGGCTAGATGATGACTTGCTGGCTATCTTTCACGGGACATTCTTAATCAAGTACAGCTTGGAATATACGCCCTCTCAAGTCACTTCCAATGCTGAGATTCTCTAAATCTTTCTGGAGCATTGCTTGTCTTGGTGAGAGTTTCTAGGAATTGTTAAAGTTTAGAGAGGCTTTAGCCATAGAGTGTTAAAAGGGTGAATTCGGTGTGTCTGCAGATCCCAGGCATTATGCTTATTGTCACGTAGAGTCCCCTGGACCTAGGGGCAGAAAACCACTTCCATTCACTAGTTGCATCGTCTTCTGAGCTGCTTGTCTCTTCAGTTTAATAGGTATTCTGCATGCCGGAGTACATGTGTTCTTGTTGTTCAGTTATTTCAGTTGTGTCTAACTCTTCCTGACCCAATTTGGGGTTTTCTTGGCAAAGATACTGGAATTGTTTTGACATTTCCTTCTCCACCTCATTTTACAGATGAGGAAACTGAGGCAAACAGGGTTAAGTGACTTGCCCAGGGTCGCACAGCTACTACGTGTCTGAGGCCAGATTTGAATTCTGAAGGATAAGTCTTCCTGACTCCAATGCCAATGCTCTAACCACTGCGCCACCTAGTTTCCTTCTCACCTGTTTATATACATGTTATCTTCCTTTTCAGTATAGGCACTTAAGGCGTGTTTGTTGATTGATGAATCTGTCAAATGAGCCGATTGAGCCAGATGACATCCAAGGGCCCTTCCAGCTTTTATAGTCTATGAGTTTATGGGTCTTCCTTAACTCATGGCCCCATGTGTCTCATCCCTCTTGGAGGAATCACTTCTCAATACTTCACTTTTACCTCCAAGTCTTTGTTCATACCAACTCTATTGCACGGAATCATCCCTCACTCCGACTACATCACAGTCCCTTCGTCATGGTCAAGCTCATAGAAACCTGTGAACTTCTACAAGGAAAAAATCAGAATACCTCTGAGAAGGAAAGTGCATTGTCGTCATCGGTCAACACTGCCTTAGAGCAGTTAGTAGATAGGATTGGAACTAGAGAATCATACACTATTACGATGTTAGAACACAGAACGTCAGAGTGGGAGACATTGGAGAGATCACCTGGCCTTTTAATTTCCCATCCTACTTTGCTTTAGAAGCAACTGGTAATATAGTAGTAAGATGGTCATTGCAAAAAGCACTTAGCCCAGTGCCTGACACATAGTAAGTGCTATATGGTTACTTTATTGCCTTCTGCCACGTCCTAGTTTTAGGGTCTCTATTAGGTTTTCATGGCAGCTTCTCATTCATTGTCTCCTCTGGAACAGGGGAATCATGCTTCGGTCCATATCCCTTAGACTTTTCTTCAGAAGATCAAGGTGTTGATCTGTCAACTTGCTTGAACACATGCAGACACACACACACACACACAGACACACACACACCGACACACACACACACACATAGACACACACACACAGACACACAGACACAGACACAGACTTTGGGGTTCTCACCAAAGAGGCAATGAATGAGTGAGTGGATGAGAAACAAAGTCTGGCTCCACCTCCTAAAGCCCTCCAGGGAGCCATAATCCCAGTTTTTGCCAACAATGTGTCTTGTTGCCTGACAAGGTGACAAGACACCTTTAGTCACTGGCATAATATTGCACATTCATCTCATGTGTTGAATGCTGCTGGATCCCAAAGCACTTGGCAAATGAGGCATTGAATTCAATGTATTCCTCACAGCTGAAGGACAGCCCATACTGTCAGGAATGAGACAGCATAGGGATGATTTTAATTTCCTGCACCCAAGTGGGTCAAGGGGCTTGCTTAAAGAAGTAACTATCTATCTATCTATCTACCTATCTATCTATCTATCTATCTATCTATCTATCTATGTCTATCAAAATATATACATACATAGATATACATATATATGCATATATAGACATATAGAGTTACAGCCTTAATTAATATATAAACCACATAATATATGCTATATACACATAAAATATTATATATGTAATATATAGCACATACAATATGTTATATGTTATACACATGTAAATAAATTTTTGTTGTTCAGTTGTTTCAATTGTATCCAGCTCCATGTGACCCCATTTAGGGGTTTCTTGGCAAGGATACTGGAGTGGTTTGCCATTTCCTTCTCCAGCTCATTTTATAGATGAGGAAATTGAAGTAAACAGTGTTAAATGACTTGCCCAGGTCACACGGCCAGTAAGTGTCTGAGGCCAGATTTGAATTCGGAAAATGATTCTTCCTTACTCCTGACCTGCGCTCTATCTGCTGGGACACCTACCTATGTGTGCATGTGTGCATGTGTGTATACGTGTGTGTGCATTCATGTGTATATGTATGTTCAAGCCTGTACTTTGCTATAGATGGAGGGAATGGGCTCCTGTTTGGTGGGATTTCAGAAGCTTCAAAAATATTCATGTTCTCCTGAAATTTCTGCACTACCTTTCTTGTTTTTCTATTATCCCAGCTCTAACATTTTACATTTTAACATTCTGTGTTTCATGTCCTAATGTTTTCTGGTCTTTGTTCTAACATTCTATGTTTTCTTAAGAAACAGAGCTACTACCTCCCTAATCTTGTCAGGTTCTAGATTGCAGTGGATTGGGACAGACGGTATATGGAAACACACAGTTACTTGGAGGGCTCAGTGCCTGGGGGCCGAGCCTTTTCTGGAGAGTGACTTTGGATAGGGTCAGGAAGGTGAAACCAAAAGGACCCCAGACACAAGGAAAAGGGATAGCACCATGGAGGACAAGGAAAGGTCAGGAAAAGGAAGTGTAGGATAAAAATAAGGCTGATGGTTTGGCTATGCACACAATAGTCAGGGAGTCCATCTATACCTGGTTATCAGGATGTTGACAGGACAAATAAGTAATGAGAGGCAGATGGTGGTTCAGTGGATAGAGCTCTGGAGTCTGGAGTCAGGAAGATCTGAATTCAGATCTAGCCTCAGACCCTGACTAGCTGTATGACCTTGGGCAAGTCACTTAATCTCTTTGCTTCAGTTTTCTCATCTGTAAAATGGGGATGATATAGTACCTACCTCCCAGGATTATTGCTTGGATCAAATTAGAGAATTGTAAAATAATGCCTGGCATAAAATAAGTACTAATAAATATTACTTATTATTGCGATAGTGAGTGAAGTTATTTGTTATTTTAAAGGTATTTGCTAGATGGAGTGGAAGAACCATGCTAGAGTGAATACCTAGTTTAAATGCTACCTTCTCCAAGAAGCTTTCCATGACTTCTCAGATCTGAACTATTATTCTCTTTTTTTCTAAATTCCTGGAGTGTCTGAAACACATATATCTCTTAGCATTTATAATAACTGACATTTATCTGGTGATTTGATATTTGCAAAGTGCTTTATATCATTTGAACCTCACAATAACCTTGTGGGGGAGGTAGGTATTATTAATACATGCTATGATTCCTATTTTATAGATGAGAAATCTATTGCCCCAAAAGATCCGCAAGTCACTTGTGTACAACTAGTAAGTGCCAAACATAGGATTTGAACCTAGGTTTTTAAGTACCCTATCCACAATGCCAAAATAGCACTTCATCCTATGTAATCATGAATTTAATTCAACTACATTCAGTTTGAATTACTGGGTTGGAACTACTGTGTTTTCTGATTGATCATAGAATGTAGGACTTAGAGGTTAGAAAGTGATGGTCATCATCATCCAAGAGGAGTTCACCACATTCATTTTATGAATGAAGAAACTGAAGCCACAAGAGAAGAGGCTTGATAAGTTCCTGCAAGGGTCTCTTATAAGTAGCAAATAGAAGAAGGAGCAGTTAGGTGGTAGTACAGTGTATAGAATGCCAGGCCTGGAGTCAGGAAGATTCATCTTTGTGAGTTCAAATCTGGCTTCAAGCATACTAGCTGTGTGACCCTGGGCAGGTTAGGTAACCCTGTTTGCCTCAGTTTCCTCATTAATAAAATGAGCTGGAAAAGGAAATGGCAAACCACTCCAGTATCTCTGCCAAGAAAACTTCAAATGCCAACATGAAAAGTCAGATATGACCGAAGAACGACTGAAAACAGCAGAAGAATGATTCAGACCTAGGTCTTCTGACTGCACATCTAGTGCTCTGAGTGACCCTCTTCTCCTCCCCACCCTCCTGTCCACCATTGTGCACTATATTGTTTCCATACCGATGCCTTCACTCTTGGGAATGGTATCCTAATATCGATGCTTCTGATAAACATCAGGGCACAATCTCTGAGTGATGTGAGTATGTATACAAAGATTTGTGTAAAAAGTATGTATGCATATAAGGGTTTATGAGAGTGGGTGTATAGGTGAGATTAAGTACGTTTCTATAGAGGTATTTGTGTGGGTATTGAAGGTCTTTGTGCAAAGACTGGATGACCCCTTGTTAGCTACCTCGGAGGAGGAGTTAGACTTTGGGTATGGATTGGATTGAGTCTCTGAGATTCCTTTCAACTCTGTAATTCTGTGTGATTGGTGTGTGTGTGTGTGTGTGTGTGTGTGTGTGTATGGGTGTGCATGCATACACACGTGAATATCTATGGTGCCTGTGTGTGCATTTGTATTTTATGTGCACACTGGTAGGAACGTATGTGTGAGACAAGATGTAAGTGGAAAGAAAGACAAAATGAGAGACAGAGAAAAAAACAGAGACATAAACAAAGATAGAGAGAAATGAACAAAAGAAAGACAGAAGGAAAGAGGCAGAAAGAGAAGCAAAGAGAGAGGAAATAGAAAAGGGGGCAAATAGAGAGAGACACACAGAGATGAATGAAGAATAGGAGACAAGTAGGTGTGTGTGTGTGTGTGTGTGTGTGTGTGTGTGTGTGTGTGTATTTACAGGCACTCTCAGGTGAATGGGAAACACCTAAAGGTCAGGTCTCACTCACTCCCTCCTAGGAGTACAGCAAGAGTTCATCCCACTGATGTCCTCTTACATCCATCCCCAGCCCAGGCTCTCCCCTCCAGCCTGGCCTTCAGTAGGACACATCTGTCCACCTACTCATCAGCTACACCCAAGGGGTGCTTTCATAGATCTTCTGAAGGAAAGAAAGTAGAAGAGATCAGGGCATGATAATGAAGGCCCTGTCTTCTCAATTTTACTGCTGGGGATGGTTGGAGACTAAAATGCAAGTGTTTCTGAGAAATGCTCCACTTTCTTGAGAACTCAGGACTGCGGGAGAATGAGTACATATTGGATTTTTTTTCCTCTTTCTTTAACCTCTTGGCAGCTTGGTGATACAGTAGACATAGTTCTGTGCCAGCTTGTACTTCAGCTAGGGCTTGGTCAAGAGCTTCTCAATCTGGTCATTTTTGAAGTTGCAGATTCCAATGGCTTTCACCAGTCCTGCATCCAACAACTCTTCCATGGCTGTCCATATATCTAAAAAGCTTGTGTTACTGGGAATCACATTGCCCTTGTCATCCAATGGGAAAAGGTCCTTTCCAGCCTTAAATCCTCTAGGCCAATGAACAAGGTAGAGATCCAAGTAAGCCATCTTCAGGTCACTCAGAGATTTTTGGTGGGCTGACTTGACCAAGCTTTTCTCATGGTATGTGCACCAAAGCTTGCTGACAATGAAGAAGTCTTCCCGTTTGACAGCATTTGCCTTTATCTTCTCTTGGGTGGCCTCACCTACTTCAGTCTCACTCTGGTAGACGTGAGCACAATCAATGTGGTGGTATCCAACATTGATTGCAGTCCTCACTGCATCAGCCACTTTGCCTGGAGGGGACTTCCAAGTGTCCAGGCCCAGGTCGGGCATCTTCATCTTGTTCCTCAGCATGAGGAAGGTAGCCATGATGATCTGGCCTTACAGAAGATGGCCACAACAACACACGTAATTGCTGGCCACCAAACCCGGCCTGTATTTTCTTTCACAACATCACTAACATGGAAATCTTTTGCATGACTGCATATATGTATATATATATATATATATATATATATATATATATATATATATATATATAGCCTATATCAAATTTCTTGTCTTCTCAAAAAGGTGTGTAGGGGAGGGTAGAAGGCAGAGATTTTAAAACAGTTAAAAATGGTTTTTTCAGGTAATTGGGGAAAAAAGAAAATATTAAATAAAAATATACCTCCATGCAGTTGGACTGTGGTCTTGGAGGCATGATGGTGGGTCAGGAAAAGTCCAGAGAATGAAATGAATCATGGATGGAGGTAAGCATTCATGGATAGAGGAATAGGGAAAGATTTATGGCAGGAAGACTGATTAAGAGTCTCTTGTAGTCAGGTAAGAAGTGATGAGGGTGAATAGAATAGGGCGGTATTTGTATGGGTGGAGAAAAGAGCTTGCAAGACGTTATAGAGGAAGAAACAACAAGATTTGGTTATTTGGGATTAGTGAGAATGGGGAGTTGAGTGAAGATGATGCTAATGATGAAGTGAGTGGCCTTTATTAAGCACCTATTATTTGCTAAGTAGTTCACAAATATTTTTTTCATTTGATCCTGTGAGGTGGGTACTATTAATATGCCCATTTTAAAGTGGAGGAAATGGGTTAATTGACTTGCCCAATGTCACCCAGTTAAGAAGTGTCTGAGGCTGGATTTGAATGAAGTTATGCCTGTGTCTGGTTAACGGGAAAGATGACAGTGCCCTCAACAATAATAGTGAAGGAAAGGGGATGGGTTTTGAGGAAGATGTAATGAGTAATGTTTTGGAAATGTTGACTTTGAGATGCCTGTAGAGCATCCAGTGTGAATTGCCCAATAGGCAGCTGGTATTTCAGGAGCAGAGCTAAAGAGCCTGGGGCTAGAGCTTGGTAGGGATGCATATGAAACCCCTGGCAGCTAATGAGATCCCCAGATGAGAGAGTAAAAAGAGAAAAGGAAAAAGGCCCTAGGATTGAGCCTTGGGATCTTCCCACAGGGAGAGAATATGACTCAGATGAAGCTACAGAAAAGGAAACTGAGGGGTGATCAGACAGGTAGGAAGAGAACCAGGGAAGAACAGTCATAACAATTCCAAAAGAGGAACACGTCCAAGGGGAGAAAGTGTCCAACACAGTGTCAAAGGATATAGACAATAAAGAAAGTAGAGGATTAAAAAAAAGTTTTTATATTTGGTAACTTAAAAAAATAATTTGGTAACTTTGGAGAGAGCAGTTTCAGTTGCGTGATGAAATCAGAAGCCAGCCTGCAGAGAATTTAGAGTAAAGTGGAGAGAAAGTGGATTCATTTTGCCCTCTTTGGCCTTAGTTTACTCATCTGTGAAATTGTTGTGAATAAAATTCTTTGGAAACCTTAGCATTTACAAGAAAATGTGGAATATCATTATTGTTGCTGCTGTTACTATTAATACCACTATTACTCATAAATTCCTGGAATATTAGAGAGAGAAAAAAAACCCAACCAAAAACTTTAGGACAAGCTTTTCCAATTTCCAGAATTTTGATATTTTGCTGATGAGTAAACTGAGGCCCTGGAGAATTTAAACAAATTTCATGAGGTCACATTGCAAGTCAATGGCAAAATTTGGGCTCAAAACTAGGCCTGCAATGACTTATTTACAGATCTTTTCCCTGTTCCTCAGATTGTGAGCTCCTTGAGGGCAGGAATGTTTTTTCCACTTCTTTTTTTTGTATCCCCAATGCTTAGCACAGCGGCTGGCTTAGTGAGAGCTTAATAAACATTTATTGACTGCCTTCTAACATAAACATCAGCTCCCTAGCAAGGCAGAATGTAGTTAGGCCCAAACCAAAGGGAGAAGAAATTCCTTAAAGGTATTGGTTTTGAACAGAAGAGATCAGTATGCCTCTGTTTGGAGGACACCTGCCAGGGAGATACTCAAACACAAGGAACTAGGATTGTCTTTTCAGCTCAGTGTAACAACAATTTGGCTAGCAGCTGCTATGAGGGCATAAGACCAATAAAACCAGCACACAGAAGAGCTGCTGGCACAGATTCTTTGATCTGCTTTTCTAAGGAAAGCAACTTTAAGGGGTTAACAATCTCACTTTAATCAAACATACATACATCATTCACTTAGTTCAGGGGGAAAAGCCATCGCCCTGAAGTTCAGAGCCAATACAAACAGAAATTACAAAGAGAGACAATATCAACAGAGTAAACAACACAAACCAGTCTATCCATAGCAACACATAGTTACCAGGGAAGCATCAACATCTGGGTTTCTTCAAATCCTGGGGGCTCCAGCGGCTACCCAGAGTCTCCACATCAACATTCTTCAGGTGAGGGAGAGCCCCAAAGGCAAAACACCAACCTCTGAGTTTATATACCCAGATCAAGGTCAAAAAGCCTCACAAACATCCAGCTCAAACCCATGTAAACTAGGCTTTCCCTTGAGGTAAGCAGGTCATCAAAGACTCCTGATTCAATCAAAGAAACAAAGGCCAGACTCATCAAAGGCACTTGATTACCTAAGTGCTCCAAAAGAGAAAACAGTAAAAAAGTCCCACCTTAATTACTGCTACATTCAGACAAAAGACTCTATGAGCAGGAGTTGAGTTTTCTGAGTGTGAAAAGTGATAGGCTCACTATATATACTCAGCTGTGGTCCATGTGGTCCCAGTGGAATTGATGAAGGAAAGTGAAAGAGAGGAAAATTTTGGCTTCATATAAGAAACACCTTTCTAATACAATCACCATCATCCTGGGGGTGGGGAATGGAATGTAGTGCCTCAGCAACAGTTGTTGAGGTGGTATTCATGCAAAGACTATATGACCATTTGTCATTGAGGATATTATGAACATTCCTACTCTGGAATGAGTGGAACTAAATACCTTCTGATGTCCCTTCCAACTCGGGGATTTTAGGATTCAAGACCCCCTTCTGGGCCTTGGTTCTCTCCTCTACTGGGGTTAAATGGATGATTCCTAAGGTCCCTTTGACTGCTGCAATTCTGTGACTTCCCATTTTGCTGCAGGCTGGCCTTGTCTATCCCCTTCTCACTCTAAATGTCAGGTATTAAATTAAAACCTCCCTGCAATTGTGTGTGCTACCATTGACTTATGAGATCACAAACAATTTAATAAGCAGATGGGGAAGAAAAGGTCATTCTGCTGTCAGTCCAGCTTATCTCATAAATTAGGCATCAGGTGTTAACATAAGTGTCTTTGACCAAATAGAATTATCTTGTTTGATGAGGGGACCCTGTACACTGAAAACTGATAGGGACTACATGTGTAATGCTAATAATAACAGTCAATCTCAGAATGGAAAAAGGACCTTAGAAATCACCCACTGCAGGAATCCAACTGCCCATACTACACTGACATTTGTTTTAGTGCATTTGTGGCAGTTAGATAGTGGCTGCCCTGGGAACAGGGCAATGAGGATGGAGAAAGGACTGGAGACCATGTCATAAAAGGATCCATTCAAGAAACTAGGAATGCCTGGAGAACTTCAGGGAATGGGGTAGATGATGGCTCTCTAACAATCTAAAGGGTCGTCATGGGGCAGAGAGACTTGGCTTAATCTGTTTTGCTCTAGAGAACAGAACTGAGACCAGTGGGTGGGAGCTGAAGAAAGGGGCTGTTCAAGGCAAGGAATAGCAAGTTGTACATAATAGATTTGCAGTTCCATGTGCAATCATACTTTTTATTATGTTGTGTTATGGAAATACTTGTTTTATTCCACAAAATAAAAAAAAAATTACATTCCAAAAAGTTGCATAAAAAAGCAATGGAAAACAGAAACTTCGAAATCAGAGATGTCTCCAAATGAAAAGGGCTGTGTTGTCAAGGAATAGGTTGCCTTTCTTTTGATATATCCAAGTAGAGGCTGAATGGCCACATGTTGAGAAAGTTGTAAAATCTCTTGAGGTTTGAGTCTGATTAAAGTCAAATGGAAAATATTTGTGAAGCTCCTACTGTGTCAAAGGCACTGCGCTAAGCATTGTAGGCCCAGTGCCAAGCCCTCTACGGTGCCCTCAAACTCTAGGATTCTTTGACCAATAAGGAAGGGCAGCTTCCTTCCTCCTGGTGTAGTCTATTCTATGCGGCGGTTATCTGATAAAGAGTGTCTGTCTCTGCCTTTAGCCAGTCTGTTACTAGGGAACAGGGACTGGACTTGAGATTTTGTTGATATAGGGAACTCCCAATGAGGAAACTGTCTCCAGATCAGAACCTTCTCCCAACTTAGCACTTTAGAGAGATTCCCCAGAACATCATGAGGTTAAGCAACTTGCCCAGAGTAGTACAGTCAGTCTATATCAAAAGTAAAACTTGAACTCAGGTCTTCTTGGCTCTTGAGGCCTGCTCTCTCTCTCTCTAAAGACTCATTATCTTACTCTGCTAGTCAGACGGGAGCTGCACAGTTCATTTCTGGGTTTACAGATGAGCTCTTTCTAGTTTGGAAGGCCTAGATAACATGGATGTAGCTTCTGAGATCCCAAGGGCATTTCTACACCAGGATGACTACATTGGTGAAAGTTTTAAGTTGGGGCGGTAATTTTAAAGAGAAATATTAATAATAATGATGAACTAATGATGTACTTTTCTCAAAACAGTCTTATGAAATAGGCAGCATAAGTATGTTGAGTACCATTTTACAGATAGGGAAACTGAGTTTGAGAGAGAAATCATTTACCCACCATCACATAAGCTGTTAAGGATCGGGGGAAAATTGGAATAACAGTCATAATGATAGCTGGGATTTACAAATATTATTTCATTTTTCCCCACAACAATCCTGAGACGTGGCTACTATTATTATCTTCATTTTTGACATGGAGAAACTGAGGTACACAGAGGTTAAATGACTTGCCCAGGGTCACACAAGTGATGTTTTCAAGGCTGTTTGAATGTAGATCTTCGTAACTGTAGGTACAGAGCTCTATCCACTATACTACCCTGGTCTCTAGGCTTCCTGATTTCACATAAGGGGCTTTTGCCATGATGACACAGGAAACAAGCAAATTAAGTGATAAATTAAATGTGACTGGTCAAGAAAATGATTAGTTGTGTGCCCAACTGGACAGTTTCTGTGCTTCCCAGTCTCATTATGCTAGTTGTCCTTGATGGGGCAGATAGGGGGCACAGCGGATAGAGTCCTGGGCCTGGAATCAGGAAAACCTGAGTTCAAATATGACCTCAGACATTGCCTGGCAGTGTGACCTTGAGCAAGTCATTTAATGGCTGTTTGCCTCAGTTTCCTCATCTGTAAAATGGGGATAATAGCAGCACCTCCCTCCCAGGTTTGTTGCGAGGATTAAAATAAATGTTAGGTATTGTTATTATCCCATCCCATGCTAGGGGACACTTTCCTGCATTTCTTTCTTTTGCAATCTTTCCCTGCCTTCAAGGTCTAGCTCAATTGTCACCTCCTCTGTGAAACCTTCTCTGATTGCTCTAGGTGGATGTAAAAACTCCAAGGATCTCTCCTCTTCTGAATGGGCCTATTTTTCCCCTTAGCCTCATTGATATCAGTTATTTGCACATGTCTTCTCTCAGCTTCCTATACCCTTCTTCCACCAACACCCTTTAAGGAGAATATATTTGCTCCCTGCAGGCAGTAACTACAGGCAATGAAAACATAGCTTTGTAGGCATCAGGCATTGGGTAAATAATTGTTGAAGTTGTATTGAATTGTGGCATTAGCCAGTCAATAAACATTTATTAAGCACCTACTGTGTGCCAGGTGATGAGGATACAAAGAAAGGTGAAAAAAAGAAACAGTCCCTTCTCTCAAGGACCTCACAGTCTGAGGGGGAGAAAACAGAAAACAATTATGTCCAAACAAGATGTGGACAAGATAAATTAGAAATAATCATGAGGAGAAGGCTCTACAATTAAGGTGGAGGTAGGAAGGTCTTCCTCTAGAAAGTGGGATTTTAGTTGGGACTTGAAGGAAAGCAGGAAGGCTTCTCATATAGAACCATGGTCTTGGGCAAGGTTGGCCTCCTTTCTCCAAACTGCCTCTCTTCTTATTATCATTTCCTGTTCTCTCTTCTCCCAGGGGATGGGGATGTTATGTGGTCATTTACTGGATGGGAGGAGAGGTGGGCCATCAATAGCCTAACAGCCAACAGGAAGCTTCTGATCGGCTGAGAGTAAGCCCGGGATTCAATGGATCAATGAATTTGATCCAGCTTAGTCAGGGAGGCAAATCTTAATTTATCTCCACAAGAAAGTACCCTTTTCTGAGAACTCTGAGGAAGAGAGACACAGAAGGCCTACAGAGATTCACATGTACTAAGTTAGGCCATGGGAATAATAGTGATACAGACTCACATAGAATATTTAGGCAGCATTCTGTGTGGGACTGCTAAGATTTCTTTTACCTGACCTTCTAATGGTCTCCTTTCCTTTATGAAAGAGCCCCAGAAGTACCCTCATCACTCGGAAGTATGTGAAAACAAGGAGATAAAAGAAAACATGAAAATACTAGACTTTTGGCCCAACCAAGAATGTGCTGAAGCCAGCTTGGATCAGTCCCCAAGGGTCAATTGTTAATTTTCAACGTGGGCATTTACACCTCAGAAATCAGCAAATGCTGATTTTTCAGTAAAAGTCAAGGTTTGTTTTATTTTTAAAAACTATTTAGACTTAAGAATACTATGGAGAGAATGTTAGTGATGTAAATTAAACTTGAAGTGTGGTGCGTGTGTGTGTGTGTGTGTGTGTGTGTGCACACGCGCGCATGTGTGTGTGTTTATTTGGAGAGCTAGATGCCAAACATTTGCAAGCAAAACCCTGGGTTCAATGATAGCAGCAGCCACAGAAGCAGCAGGAGATGATAGTACCCAGCGATTGTTTACAGGAGATTTATGAACTCAAAGAACCAAAAAGGTCCAGGTTCTAGAGCATGAGGATTCCGGGATAAGGAGAGGTTTAGAAAGTAGAGAAAACTGAAATCACTGGAGCCTAAAACAAAGATTCTCCAGGTTTTGCTGCAAAGGAGAGTTAGAATCTCTAGGAATCTAAAGCAGTTCATTGAAGCCCAAGGCCCAAGGTTAATAGATGCCATATGAAAATCAACGCAAGGATATGTCCAAAGAAGAGAAGATGTAAGGAAACATTGCTAGCTGCCCTCTAGGACTTGAAAGGCTATCGCTGAATTCAACTTAATCCAATAATCATAAATGAAGCACCTCCTCTGTAGCAGGCATTGTGATAGGCCGTGAGAACACAGGGACCAATGCAAAATAGCCCTTGCCCCCACGGAGCTTACATTTTACTGGGGTCAGGTGGAACAACATGCACACAGATGAAGGCATACAAAATAAATAGTGAGCCAAAAATGTTTGGTGCGATTTTAAGTTTTTGTAATCAAATCAGCTTAAACCTTAATAGCGTAAAAAAAAAAAGTAAAAAGCATTGAAAGCCGCACTAAGACTTTTGGGACACCCTGCGTCCAAGTAATGGGGCAGGACTGGTATTAAGATTAGACAATCAAGAAAGATTTCTTGCAGGAGGTGATACTTGAGCCTGAGCCTCCAAAATGTGAAAATGAGCGTGAGTGTTTGTGCCTGTGTAAAGTCACGGAGATGGCAGAAGATGTGTCACAAACAGCAAGTAAACCAGTTTGGCTGGAATGTAGAGAGTGGGAGGGGAGCACCATAGGCAATTAACCTAAAAAGGGCCAAGATAAAGGCTGGGATTATAAAAAAAATTATTTCCAAACAGAAGAGTTCACATTTTAACTGAGAAAGAAAAGGGAGCCACTGAAACTTCTTAAGCAGTGATACAGTTTGATCGTTCAGTTGTTTTTCAGTCATGTACAACTCTGTGACCCCAATTGGGGTTTTCTTGGCAAAGATATGGAAGTGGTTTGTTATTTCCTTCTCCCTTATTTTACAGATGAGGAAACTGAAGCAAACAAGATTAAGTGACTTGTCCAGGGCCACACAGTTAGTAAATGTTTGAGGTCACATTTGAACTCATGAAGATGAGTCTTCCTGCCTCCAGGCCTGGTGCTCTATCCACTGTGCCACATAACTGTCTGGTTTGGCTCTGTACCTTAAGAACATTAACTATGTGATGCATAGACTAGAGAGGAGCAATATGGATGACCAATTGGGAGGTTATTCTGCTAGTCCAACAGATAGATGGATAGATAGAGAGGGAGAGAGGCCAGAAAGGCCTGAATTAAGACAAATGTAATGTGAATAGAGACAAAGGGATGGTGGAGAGAGAAATGTCATGGAGGTAGACTCCCTAAGGCTTGACAACTCATTGGATTTGAGAAATGAGGGAGAAAGAAGAGTTGAGGCTGATGCTGAGGTTGCAAATTTGGGCGACTAAAAGGATGGCCATGTCCTTGACAGAGAGAAAAGGGAAAGTCAGGCAGAAGAGGCATAAACAGAAAAGTTCCGTGTTTTCTTGTGGACTTTCCATGTGAAAGAAGGATCAATTTCTTCCACAGGATGAAATCCCAAAGGTCAGTTCTAGGAGTAATGGGGAGAAGTAAGGGGGAGGTCAATCTGGGTTTAATATAAAGAAGAATTTTCTGCTATAGTATATCAAAATTTCCCTGTTTTAGGAACTGTTAGGGAAGAGTTTGGAGGGCTCTACCTGTTCAGGGATACTCCAGAGGGAACTTCTACTTCAAGTAGGATGGATTCCAAGGTCTGTTTGAGCTCTAAAAGTCTGTTTCTAAAATTCCCCTTTGCACTGGGAAGACTCATGGACTAAGAGTCAGGGCATTCCAGTTCACAGGATTTCTAACTCTGAAACCTTAGAGATAACCTAGCCCAGCTCTCATATTTTACAGATGGGGACATGGAGGTTAAGTGACACCAAGCCATAGCTTGTTAAGAGCAATGCTGAGACTTGAACTCAAATTCCCTGACTCTGAACCTTTTGCTTTTTCCTCTGTGCCAGAGCACTGGATTCTTGGCTTCCCCATTTCCTGATTCTGTGACCTTGGGCAATTCCCTGAATCTCTTGGAAATTTAGTTTTTTCATCTGTCAAATGGGGAAGAATAGCAGTCATATCGTTTACACCACATTGTTGTAAGGAAAATACTTTGTGAGTCTTAAAACCTATAAAAGTGGGAGCATTTATTGGGGGTGATTTTTATCAGGAATACTATGTCTTCTGTGGGGTGCGGGATTTCGGCAGAAAAAAACCTGACAGATCCCAGCTTGCCTTTGAATGAAGCCTCTTACCCAGGGTCTCCCATCCTCCCTCCCCCCACCCCCATACACACACCAGGCTCCCAGATGGTGTGCCTGATGTGAGCAAACTTATTGCTTCCTAAGCCGGATGCAAACAAAGGGCATGGTTGCTTACATTAACTTCTAAAAGGCTCATCCATTCTCCTGGAGAGATGCGTACAGTAAGTCATATTGGGAACGCAGACGGATGATTTTTAATAAACCTAGCTTTTCCGAGGCCTGAATCACTGTTACTGCAGAAGCAGGAGCAGATTTACTCCTCAGCTCAGGCACTCTCTCCAGCCTGGCCCCCCCGGGGAGCCACCAGGCAGCTGTCTTGTTTAGACGACAATTTGTTTTTGTGGAAACTATGGCATAAACAGAAGCCACGTCTATCAGAAGAAACACTTGTATTTGCTAGAGCAAGAAGGATGGGAATAGCGTTGAGAGCCTGGGGGAAGGGCACAGTTAAGTTTGAAATATAGGTATATACCTGGAAGCAGCCTCTGCCACACCCAATTCACAGAATAAATCTTCCAAATGAGAGTATTTGAGGTTTAAGGAACTTTGCTTGTCTGAATGCATGCCAAAACCATAGCTCATGAGCCCCCACCTATATATTTATTTTTACTAATTAACCAGAGGACACAATCAATTCAAAACAAAGATACTTAATAAAATAGCAAAGTATCAAAAATGACAACAAATTATTTCTTCCTTAAGCTCAGGGCATGCTGTACCTACAAATGCGCCTACCATCAGTGGGAAGAGTTGAGCACATGTGGAACCATGTGTGGAGAGGCACATATGTGATCAGGACACTTATATGGAAAGGCAACACATACTTACATTATAGGATATCTGATGTCATGGGATTCCTCCTCAAAGAGGATATATGATTTCCATTCAACAGGTGGTTTTCACCAGACGGTGGTCCTGTAGCTCCACTGAACATATAGCCAAGAAGTTCTCTCTGCTTTCATCTTCTGGCTTTAGCTGGAGTGCCATCCAACCTTCTATACACCTAGAATATTGAAAATCAGTATAAACATGGGGGAACCTACCTATTGAAGGGATAGTCCTGCTCTAAATGGAGCAAGGATCCAGGGAGGTGAGTGGTGGAGAATAGAAGGGAATGAGGAAGTATCACAATCTAGTGCTAAAAAGGGTCATAGGTTCATATCAATTAACTAAGAACATACGTTCTCAATACCAATCATACAGCAGAGACCCTTGGGATTTCAAGTTGCAATAGACCTTAGAGACGATGTAATCCAAACTCCTCATTTTACAAATGGGACACTTACTTCCAGAGGCAGATGCAAGGAAAACAAACAACAAAAATAAAACTTTGTACCCAAGATCATACAAATAGTCCAGTAGAAGAGTTTAAATTGAATATGGGTCTCGTAGCTTCAAAGCCTGGGTTCCAAATTTCTCTTCCTTTCATACCTTCCCTCAGGATGTCCTTCAGGGGCATCCCCCACAGGCAGCTTTGGGTGACCAGTTAAGGTGAATTTTACTTGTATGCAATACTGTTCTTTCTTCTTTCTCCTTCCTCCTCATTAGTTTATCCATTTTTATGTTGCATCATAGTTCATGAGGCATTTTCTCATCCAATGTCTTATTTGATTATTACAGAAGCTTTATGAAGAAGAGAGTACATGGATTACCATCTCCATTTCACAAATGCAGAAACTGAGGCTCAGAAAGAAAGTGATTTGCCACCAAATGTAGAATGGAAGAGCCAGGAAAAATGTTCAGATCTTCAGACTCCCAAGGTAGAACATCTTTCTCATTGTCTTTCAGTTGCTTCTTCCTCCCTCTTCCTCTTTTCCCAAAAGTGGTGAGTAGTTGGAGGAAGTGACAGTTGTATCAAGGACTAAGAAGATGACTGAAGTTGGTCATGGAATTTCAGTTTAAATTAGGATGGTCTGAGGCCCCTCCTTCCCTCCTTCCTTCCTTCCTTCCTTCCTTCCTTCCTTCCTTCCTTCCTTCCTTCCTTCCTTCCTTTCTTCTTTCTTTCCTTCCTTCCATCCCTCCTTTCTATCTTCCCTCCCTCCCTCCTTCCTTCCTTCTTTCGTTCCTTCCTTCCTTCCTTCTCTCCTTCCTTCCTTCCTTCCCTCACTCCTTTCTTTCTTCCCTCCCTCCTTCCCTCCTTCCTTCCTTCCTTCCTTCCTTCCTTCCTTCCTTCCTTCCTTCCTTCCTTCCTTCTTTCCTTCCATCCTTTCTCTTCCTTTTTTCCCTTTTTTCATTCCCTAGTTCTTCCTTGCTCTTTTCCTTTGGTTTGGGAGAGGCACCACATTTTAAGAGGGACAATGACAAACTGGCACATATCCAGAGGAGGATAACCAGGGAAGTAAGAGAAACAGGAACCAATCTCTACAAAGATGTATTCAGCATGGAGAAGAGAAGACTCAATGGGAACCCAATAACTGTCTTGAGAAATCTATGGCTAATCATGAGGCAGAAGGAACAAACTGATCCTGGGATACCTGAAAGGACAGAATAAAAAGTAATTGAAGGACAGTATAGGGGATCAAATCTGGGCCCTATTTTAAGGTCTGATTCCAACAATCAGAGTTTCTCCATAATGGAAAAGATTACCTCAAAAGGTAATAAGCTCCCCATCGAATCTGATTTTACTGAAAAACAAAACAAAACTAGATGACCATAGTAGAGTTGATAGCACCCTGGTCTTACAGTCAGGAGGACCTTTACTCAACTCTTGTTTCAGGCAGTTACTGATTGTGTGACCTCGGTAAAGTCACATCCTCTCTATGTCTCATTTTCTTCTTCTGTAAAATTTAGGGGGTTGGATCTGATGGCTAGAACTTAGCACAGTAACTGGCACATAGTAGGCACTAAATGTTTATTGATTGACTGACCAACCTTTCTATAAGGAATGAGCTAGATGAAATTCCTGTCCTGGGTAGAAGCCTAGGCTACTAACCTCTGCAATCCCATCTACTTCTGAGCTTCTATGAGTCCAGAGAAAAGTATCTGTCCACAAGTCAGATGGGCTCCCTAAGGTAGGTAATGAGTTCCCCATTACTGGAAGGCTTCAAGCAGAGACTGAATGTCCATTTGTCTGGGATGTTACAGAGGTGATTTCTACTTTGACATAGGCTGCATTGGAAGTCTTTGGAGGCCAATTCTGCCAGTTGTATTACTTTATTTCTTCAATGGATTCTGATGTCATCAGTTATTTTCTCCTCTAATATAGTCCATAGCCTTTTTGCTGCTTTCATAGGTGAGTTGCTATAGCTATAGCTGGAAACTTCATCATGTTGCAGCCCAAGGCCTCCCAACACTTATCCAGGCTGGTATTCAGATGAATATGGTACACAGTGCATTGCTAGAGCCATACTGAAAGTCTGGACCCCTTGGGAGGGTCTTTTAGAGATTGAACTCTGTTGGCATAGCTTTTGACAGCTTCATTCCACCTCCATAATAATGCTGAGGCAGCTCTGTAGCACAATGATAGACCACTGAGCTCGGAGTCAGGAAGACCTGTGTTCAAATCCCACTTCAGACAAACTTACTAGGTGTGTGACCTTGAACAAGTCACTTAACCTCTATTTACCTCAGTTTCTCCAACTCTAAAATGGAGAACATAATGACGTCTACCTCCTGAAGTTATTGTGAGGATCAAATGTGTAAAGTTTTTAGCATACTGCCTGGCACATAGTAGGTGCTTGTGGTTTATGGGCTCTTAAGAAACACTAGCACCTCTAGTGTGAGGGCTTTCTGAGCCCTTTTCAGGGCTGTTCATCCACCTTTGGTGCCCACCTGACTCATGAAACTCTCACCTGTGGCTCCAAGAAGCTCTAGTATGCACATATCCTGGTAAGCCATCTCAACAGACAAGCTAAACCAGGTTAAGGGTAATTGAAAGACCTCAGACCTATTGGTGAGTTAGGGGATGTCTACCCCAAACATGTGAAGACTCCCTAGTAGAACAGGCAGATGAGAACAATTTATTCCAATGGCCATGAAGGTGGCTGAAGCAGGCACTGTGGAGTGCGCTTGGTTGGATGCCCAGGTCATCCACTGCATCCCAGGCCATCACCACTCATCTTGACTTTTGTCCTACCACTAGACTCCAATGACCAGAGGAGAGTGAGGCTGATGACTTTGCATAGCTCTGCCTCTCTTAAATCCAACTCACGTGCAAGTCAAGACATCACCCTGTGATACCATGGGTCCTCTTAAAAAATGAAGGACAAACAGCAACAGTAGGTGCTTAATTAATGCTTCCTTTCTTCCTTTCTTTCCTCTAAGATTTGAGATTGTGGAGTACATGCCATTCTGAAACGGTGGAAACTCCCTATATTGAGAAGATTAAAGTTCAACCTTAGTCCCCCCAACGTATATATTTGGATCTGCATGTGTACAAATACACATACATACATACACAATACATATATGTACATACACATGTGTATATGTGTATATTGTGTGTATGTGTGTTTATATACTGATGCACACTCCGGGTCCAATGTTTCTAGAAAGTATGGCAATTCTGGAAGACAGGTTAAGTTGAATTCAGGACAACAATATTTGTGCGTATATCTATCTATATCTATATCTATCTATCTATAGACACACACATATAGATAGATATAGATACGGATATATGTGTATATATACATATATATGCACATATATGTGTATATATTTGTACACACTCACCTCCACACACATGTGCATGTGCACAGCCATATTACCATAGTCAGACTTCAGGAAAGATCTGTTAGGAACACTGTGCTTCCTAAAACGGACAACGTCTTTGAGGCTTAAAGAAATGTAAATCAGCAAGTTCCCTGGCCCCTCGTGTGGCCCCCTCGGCCTCCAGAGCTTTTCACAGCCTGCTTTTTCCTAGCTTTGTACCCCTGGGATACAGCTAGCATTTATATTGTGCTTTAAGGTTTGTAAAGTGCTTTAGAAATGTCCTGTCACTTGAGCCTCACGACAACCCTAGGAGGTGGCTGCTACTATTATCCCCATTTTACACAGGAGGAAGTTTGAACCTGGAGGAGGAGGAGTGATTTGCTCACAGTCACATAGCTAGTAAGTGTCTGAGGCTGCATTTGAATTCGGGTCTTTGTGACCCCAGGTCTAGTGCCCCTTTGCACTGCGCCACCTAGCGGCCCAAGTAGAACCACCTGTCTGAGGATCGAGCGAGATTATCGTAAAGCCCGGTGCCTAGTACACAGTTGGTGCCACATAAATGTTAGTTGTAATCATAACCACGATAACGATAATCATTATTACAGAAATAGGTTCTAGCTTTGGATTCACAGTCATCGATGCTTGAAACATCCGCATCGTCTTTGGAAGGAGTTTGAAGGAATTTGGGAAAACTGAAAGCCCCGCCGGTCTAAATTCAAGAAAACGGAGAATCCTCCCCTAGCGGAGGGGAATGAGTACAGTACTGAAGGTCAGGAGACCTGGGTGCTAATCCTAGCTCTGTCGCTCCCTAGCTATGTGACCCTGGGACAACTGTTTCCCCTTTCTGGGACTCAGTTTCCTCATTAGTAAAATGAGAACAGAGCACATTCAGATGGGGTCACTGTGTTATTAGTGACCTCAAAACTTATCTGTTTTACTTTGTCCCAAGGCCTCTCACAAAGAGGGGAGTGATCTGTCCACGCTGGTCGTGTGAAAATGAAACATCAATAAAACAAAAGAAAAAAAGAACACAGGACTGGGGGGATCACTGAATTTCCATCTGATATTAGTTGGATTAGTTAGATAATATTAGATTGCTAGGTGGAGAAGCACATAGAGTGCTGGGCCTAGAATCCTGAACCTCAGTTCAAATTGACCCTTAGGCACTTATTGGTTCTCACCCTGGACAAACCACTTGATCACTGCCTTTGTTTCCTCATCTGTAAGACAGGGATACTACTGACACCTACCCCCCAAGCTTGTCATGAGGATGCAGTGTGAGAATATTTGCAGAACACTCTGCAAAACCTTAAAGCAACTTATGAATGCTCACTGTCTGTCTATGCATTAATCAAAGGGCTTCCCAGCTCCAATATTCTTGGATTTTATCGTTGGCATTATCACTGAGGTTTCCTCATCCACCTTATCCAAATCTGAACAACCCAGACACTTCCACAGGGCAGTGCCAAGAGCTTTTGTGTTCTAGATAAGACAGAAGGAACTTAGACTGGGTTCTTCCTGTTTCCCCTGCAGAATACTCATCTCCCAACTCCTATACCTTAGTATTCCATGTTTCCCATGTCTGGAATGCAGTCTCTCCTTACCTACGTCTTAGAATCCCGTATTTCTTTCAAAGTTCAGCTCAAGTACCTCCTTCCACATGGGGCCAGTTCTGGTGCCCCACCTGCCTTACCCTTAAGACTCACTTGTGTTTATTTCAGATCTATTTTGAATAGGATCAGAGATTTTGAACCGGAAAGGATTGTAAGGGTCACCAAGTCCAAATTCTTCATTTTCCAGCTGAAAAATCCAAGCTTCAAAGAGGCTAAATGATTTGCCCAAAGTCACAAAGCTAGTAAGTAATTGAAGTGCGATTTGAACTGAAGTCTTCTCTACTCCAAGTCCAACACCTTTTCTATTATACATTTGTTGCTGTTCAGTTGTTTCAGTTGTGTTGGACTCTTTTATGACCCCATTTGGGGTTTTCTTGGCAGAGATACTGGAGTGGTTTGCCATTTCCTTCCCCAACTCATTTTACACATGGGGAAACTGAGGCAAACAAGGTTAAGTGACTTGCCCAGGGTCAGACAGCTAGGTAAGTATCTGAGGCCAGATCTGAACTCAAGTCCTCCTGACTCCAGGACTGGTACCCCATCCATTGTGACACACATATATGTATGCACGCATGCATGCATGTATGTATGCATACATGCATGCATGTGTATATTTACATATGTATATGGGTGTAAACACATATTAACATTTATATCTATCTATAAATATTTCTTTAGATATCCCTTGTAGAATATAAACTCCTTGGGGCAGCTAAGTGGAGCAGTGAATAGAGCACCAGGCACTGAGGTCAGAAGAACCTGAGTTCAAATCCGGCCTCAGACACTTATAAGCTGCATGACCCTGGGCAAGTCACCTAACTCAATTGCCACCAAAATAAAAACAGAATATAAACTCCTTGAGGGTAGGTACTGTTTCACTTTTTCTTGTGTATCCTTAGAAAAAGAAGATACTAAATAGATGCTTGCTGATTGAAATGCCCACTGTGTGGGGCTGTCTATCTTGGTAGCACTGTCGGATGATTTGGTCACTGGGGCTAAAGTCAGAAGGCCTAGGCCAGGTTTGGGGAACCTGCGGCCTCCAGGCTACATGTGGCCTTCTAGGTCCTCAAGGACATCCCTTTGACTGAATCTAAACTTCACAGAACAAATCTCCTTCATAAAAGGATTTGTTCTATAAAACTTGGACTGAGTCAAAAGGCCACACCCAAGGACCTAGAAGGCCACCAATGGCCTTGAGGGCCCAGGTTCTCCACCCCTGGCCTAGGCGATAGTCCTGGTTCCCCCACTTTACCAAACTATGTGACCTTGAAGCAGTCGTAAACTCTTTGAGTTCTACTTTGCTGATCTGCAAAACAGGAGCAGAGTGAGCTGCAATGTTTACATAGCTTGATGGTTGTGAGAAAACTGAGCTATTATTATCATTATTCCAGTTATTAACAGTTGGATAGCTGAGTCCAGCAACATAAATCAACTGCTCTCTGGGGCTCTCCTCTGCTGCTCAGTCATTAAAACAGAAGCCCAGATTTATTTTATAGAATCCTGATGATTGGAGCTGGAAGGGACCTTAGAACTTGGGATGTCTCAAATGAAAGGGCCCTTAAAATACAGAGTATTGGAACTGGATGGACCATTAAGACTTCGGAACAGACTAGAAGAGCTAAAAGGGACCTTATAGCCAATATAGTTTAGTGCTCCAATTTTTATGGGTAGGTAGGTGGTACGGCGGATAGCAAACAGGGCCTGGAGTCAGGAGGACCTGAGATCAAATCCAACCTCAGACACTCACTAGCTGTGTGATCCTGGGCATGTCACTTAACCCTGTTTGCCTCAGTTTCCTTATCTGTAAAAAGAGCTAGAGAAGGAAATGGAAAATTATTCCAGTTTCTTTGCCAAGAAAACCCACGTGGGATCATGGAAAATTTAATATGACTGAAACGACTCAACGACAGCAAAAAAAAAAAAAAGGCTCCAGTTTTTAAACTAGGGAACCGAAGAACGTAGTCACATAGCAAACAAGTACTATGTCCCATAAGGGAGGGAGGTATAAGGTATATCCCATAAGTTAGAAGACCTGGGTTCGAATCCCAACTTTCTCATTGCTTTCCATGTGACCTTGGGCTTCTCATTTATAAAAAGATGGGGTTGGACTTGAAGATCTCTAAGCTAGCTTCTTTCTGGCTTCAAATCTATGATCCTGTGCCTCAGTTTCTTTATCTGTAAAATGATAGAGTTGGATCTGAAAGTCTGTAATGCTCTTTCCACCAGAAGGGGCAAGGAGAGAAAGGAGAGAGTGAGGGAGCAGAAGAAGAAGAGAGAAAGAAAGAAGAAGGGAAGTACAGAGGGAGTGGTCAATGATAGACTGGTGAACTTTGTGTTTTATCTTTTTTTTATGACCAGAAAGACTGTCAGTATTCAGAAACACAGTATTCATGTTTCTCCTTTTATAATGAAATGAATTCTCCACTAAAATGCTCCTCTGATTCTTCTTTTTTAGCTGGGGGGAGAGGAGGGCGTTGACCTATAGTAGATGAATCCTGGTCCACTCAAAGAGTCTGAGAAGGATCTGTCTGATAGGTAGGGGAGGGACCAGGAGCGAGTATGCAGGACCGGAGGGTGGTCATTTCAAGTCTAATTTCTGATGAACGGAAGGTCTACTTGTCCTATTAAATGACTTTCAGGCAATGGCAGGAAAGAGGAGGAGGATGTTAGGGAATTAGAGGCTGTCTTCCCTGTATCCCTGGAATCGTATCACGCAGGTGGCTGGTCCACCCACAGGTGGGGCTGGGCCTCTTTGCAGATGCCTGACTCCTCTGGTCTCTGGAGTTTTTCCTGCTTTCCCTGATTAATTCCATCCCACTCAGATTACTCAGAGATGCAGGATATTATACTCATAGAAACAGAATGTCAGTGATGGAAGGGGTCTTCATCTTATTCAGTCCCCTCATTTTTTAAGGGACACAAGTCCTAAGTCATACAGCCAGGGAGTGGCAAAGCCTAGGTCTCCTGGCTCCCAGTCCTGAGCTTCTTCCCTGGCAGCCTTTCCCTTCTCCCTCCTCTCAGCCCCCTCAGAATTCACAGCCAAGGCTCAGTTGTGACTGTATCACTGCTTTTATAAATATGTTGTTTGTAATCTTCCCCATGTGGTTTCATGATTTTCAGTTTGTCTCCCCAGCTAGACAGAAGTGGTGATAATACCATCTTACATTTATCCAGGGCTCTTCATTCCAAAAATCTTTCACCACATTCCTTTTTCTCAGACTCCCCCCTCCCCAGCTTATAAAGTCCCTCCTATCCTCCCCCAACTAAACACTCCCCATCCTTTATTGCTGGTCTTTAGTTTCACCTTCTCCTGGAAACCTTCCTGGGCCCCCACATGTTCTGTGCCACCAGCTTAGCACTGCAGTTTAGACTGCATTCTATTTTTAGAAAAGACTCTGATTATTTCTTATGTTTGCCTTGGACCTGCAAAGCCTGACTCTAAGTCTTAAGAAGCTTTGATTCCTACAGGAAGCCTTCCTTGCATGATTCTCACATTCTGTCCTGCTCCTTCATTCATCAATAAGCATGAATAAATTATGCAATATTGTTAATAAATTCCAATTATTAATAATTCACAGTGATGATCCACTCACGTTCGTAGAGGGCTGTTAACTCTTTAAAACTCATCCATTTCTTAGCCAGGACTCCTGAATCTCAGACTACAATCCTGCTTTCAGTTTTTAGCTCTAGGTTCATGACTTTCTCTGCCATTGCACAAAGACAGTTCTAGTCTAGGGAGGCCAGACACAGGAGGAGAGCTTTGTCACCTTAGACAAGTGACATCTTTGTGTCTTGGTTCCCTCTGTAAAATAAGGACAATAGACAGGACCATCTCGGAGTTCTTGTCTGTCTCTGACAGCTAATGTTCTAAACTGGCTGTGTCCACCTCTGACTGGTTGCCCCATGAAGGTAGGGGCTACCTTGTCCCTTGTCCGAGGGCAGGTCTCTCCTTAGACCAGGAGTTTCCCTAGCCCTGAGATCATGCTTTCTCTCCCCGCAAGAACCCTGAAGGCAGGGGCTCTCAGAGCCTCCTCCTGCCTCTCACTCCCCTTCCAGTGCTCAGTGCCACCTACAGGGGGCGCTCAGATCCCATTTCTCACTGTCTGGCTGACATTGAAAAATGAAACTTCTTATATGCAAACTCTACTGTTGTTTCTTTAAGTCAATAGACGATGCTAGATCCCAGAGATTGGTATTGCAAGAGTCCTCACACATCTGCATCGGAAAGATTCCAAGCAAGAAGTCTTTTCCTTTTGAAAAAAAAAAAAAAAAGAGAGCAAGCGAGAGACAAAGAATTCTCTGGCAGCTTGAAAATTTCCACTATTCCCAGTTCACTTTAAGGGGCTTTTTATTTTAATTTCTTATGCCCAACTATACAATCTAAGGAAAAGAGATAAGACCAAGTAAGAGTGTGCCTGTGGGTTATACATTTCAGCCAGAGAAGATCTCCTTTAGGCATGGGACAAACAGCTTACCTGGCAACATGGGGACGTGGTTTCTGAACTCATCTCTGCTGGTTTGGATGATCTTGGACATGTCTCAGCTCTGTACCTCAGTTTGTAAAATTGGAGAAGAGGGAGGGTGTTGGACTAAATGACCTTCTATCCCTTCCAGCTGTGACGTTCTGTGTTCTAAGGTCACTTCCTTTTCTAATGTTCTATGTTTTAAGGTCCCTTGGAGTGATAGCTTCCCAAAGTCTTTCTGTTCCAGGCCTAATAATCTGTAGGTTGGCTGGCACCTGGGGCTACATTATGATTCTATGAGGAAGTCACCTCTTTGATGGTTTCATTCAGCAGATACTTATTAAAGCCCCTGCCATGGGAAGGCCCTCCTCTCAGTGCTATAAGGCATACAAAGACCCCTCAGGCAGGAGGAACTGGGACTAGGAAATTCTGACATCCCTTCCAGTTCTAAACCTATGATCCCATGATGCAGTAGCAACTCTTAGGGAGCTTAAAGTTGGGGAAATTCGTCATGGACTCATGCCTTACCTAAGCTCCAGTTTGCTCGTCTATGTAATGGAAATTATAACCCTGCCTTACTTACCTGGCTAGGTTACAGAGACCTAATGACATAATGGAGAGAGATCCTTTTGTCCACATGCAGTACACACCTAAAGTCTTGTGATTATTCATTCAGTATTTCCTTACTAAACTTGAACATCCCTGTAGGTTGGTGCTGTGGCGGAGATAGACGCATAAGCAACACCTTGGCACTCAAGAAAGTTGCCATTAGTAAACACAGTAAATAGGAATTTAGAGTCAGGAAGATCTGAATTCAAATATGACCACAGGCACTTAGGAACTTTGTGACTCTGGGTAAGCCACTTAACCTCCGTTTGCCTCAGTTTCCTCAACTGTAAAATGGGAAACAGTAGTATCTACCTCCTAGGGTTATTGTAAGGTTCAAATGAGATAATGTTTGTAAAGAGCCTGGCACATACTAGGGTCCTTAACAAATGCTTGTTTCCTTTCATTAAAAAGATTAGTTTATCATAGAGGACAATAGAAATGAGGATGAAGGTCATAAAATTAACAATGGAAAGGACCTTAGAAGTTGACCAGTCTAGCCCTCTCTTTTTTTAGATTTTTATTTTAAAATTTACAAGGAACTGGCTCGGTGGTATCATGATCGACATTCAATCATTCCCTCATTTGTTAGCAGAGGAGGCATTACAATTCCTCCCATTTTACAGAGGAAGAAACAGGCTTGGAGAAGGGAAAATGATTGCCCTAAGGAACAATCATAGCAAATGTCTGAGCTGGGATTTAAATCCAGGTTCTCTGAGGCCACATCCTTCACTCTCTCCATTGCACTCACCTATCTCCTTTAGGCCATGTATGCCAAAGGACACATGAGTACTATCAGTAATACAGATAGAAAGAATTTTAGTGTAGTGCACAAAGGACTGGTCTGGATATCAGGAAGACAAGTACAAAGCCCACTTTTGACCTATACTGCCCAAGTGACCCCAGTCAAGTGATTTCCTTTCTTTGTAAACTGCAGAATTTCTGGTTTGCACTGGAAGAATTTATTCATCAGAAGTACACTGCACTAAAGTGTATGCATGTGTGTGTGTATTGTGGGAGGGGGATGAGAGGAGGCTACTCTAGTAGCAATAATATAATTTCAGTTTCTCTAGTCTTTTAAAATCCTTACAACTATGTGTGCTAGATAGGGTGAGTATTATCACAACTGGTTTGCACATGAGAAACTGAAGTATTACTGTCCTCATTTTATAGTTGGGAACATGGAGAGGAAAAATGTCTTAAGAATCACAAGGTAATAAGTGACATGGGGATATGTGGAACTCTGTGGTATTGAAGCAGGGTCCCATGTGCGCTGCTCTTTGTACCACGGAAGGGTGAGATCACTGTGGTTTGGAGTAATCAGAGAAGGCATCCTGGAGGGGATGGTGCTTGGGCTGGGCCTAAGCCTTTGTGGCTCACTGTTGAGATTTTGATGGCCTAGAATGAGTATAAATAGCAATTTTTTTCTATTCTGAACAGAAACTTTGAGTGGTCTTCCCCTCCCAGACTGCCATTTTGTGCTGATACATTAGAGCATCTTTTGTCTCAATTCTTGCCCAGCCCTTAGTCATTGAACGGGTGTTGCCTCAGACAAACTGAGACCTGGGTAGACCATAGCTTAGAAAGGCCAAGGTCTCCCACTGCATCTGGAGCCATTGCCAGTCATTCTGACCTATGTCTTGCCACTGGACTCTGATGACTCTGGAGGAGGGAACAAGGCTGATGACTCGGCACAGCTCTGCCTCACTTAAATCCAGTGCACTTGCTAGTCAAGACATTACCCTCCTGGTGTCATTGGTCCTTTTCGAGAACGAATGACTAATAACAAATAACAGCAACAAAGAACCTCAAAGGTAATGAGAAAGAGAAAAGATTTTTCAGGCTGGGAGTAGATCAGGAATGTAATTTGCAGCAGTGAATGTGTGCTATAGGGTTAAACGCTCTGCACAAATGGTAAGTGGCATTATCATCACTCCTGTCTAGCTGTTGAGGCCAAATAGAAAATCTTGAGCTCTCATGGGGATGATTACAAACAACATATTTATCCTTAGCACACCTGATAGGATCACAGATGAGCTCTGGCTGTATATCCCAAGGAGACTTGGAAGAATGACAGGGGAGAGGTAGGGAAAGGAACCAATGTGATACAATGGGAAGAACTCTAGAACCGGGTATCAGGGGACCTAACTCTAGTCCTGGCCCCATCACTCACTGCCTACTGACCTTGGACAAGTCACTTCTCATCTCTGGGCCTCAGTTTCCTTTCCTTCTCTCTCTAAAAAGTGGGGGCGGATAGTAATCTCTGCTCCTGAGGTGTTGTGGCTATTGATTGTGATAACTATCATTTAAATGGTTTGTAAAGCATAAAATCCTCTACTATTCTAAGAAATCATCATTACCAGCCACATTATGAAGCAGCTGGACTACAGCCCTGTTCATCTCTGACATTCTACATTCTGTATTCCGAATACTTAGAGCAGTGCCTGGCACATTTTGTTGTCATCCGGTTGTTTCAGTTGTGTCTGACTCTTCGTGACCCCATTTGGGGTTTTCTTGGCAAAGATATAGGAGTTAATAAATGAATGAATGAATGAATGTTTACTGAATGAATGAACAAAGGCCCCTTCCAGTGCTAATATTCCATATTGTGCGTTTTAAGGTGTCTTGTGTCTGTAATAGTCTATGCTGCACAGCAAAGGTGTCAAACACTCAGTACGGCTCCAACCAGATTAACAAGTAATTGAGAAACAGTTAACAAAATAAATAAAAATACAACAGAACGTAGATAATATTGGCATATGGTTTTCTAAGTCAATATGTAGCCAACAGGGATCCTTAGATATAAAGTTTAGTGGCCCTCCCCTTTCTCTTTGAATTGGACACCACTGTTCTATGGTAAGTTCTAAAGTCTCTTCCAGTTCCAATATTCTGTATTCTGCGTTCCAAAGTTTCTCCATGCTAAAAAAATTCCAGGATCTATTGTATAAAGAGGGATGGCAAAATGGTGCCTTGGGATACAGCACCAAGTCTGGAGTCAGGAAGACTCATCTTCCTGACTTCAAATCTGGTCTCAGACACTTACTAGCTATGTGACTCTGGACAAGTCATTTAACCCGGTTTGCCTCAGTTTCCTCATGTGTAAAATGAGCTGGAGAAGGAAATGGCAAACCACTCCAGTATCTTTGCCAAGAAAACTTCGAATGAGGTCACAAAAAGATGAACAAAAGTCTATAAAAAGCAGCTGGGTGGCATGGTGGATAGTATCCTGGACAAGGAGTCAGAAAGTCCTGAATTCAAATCCAACCTCAGATACTTACTAGTTGGGTGACCCTGGGCAAGTCATTTAACTGCTGTTTGCCTCGGTTTCCTCAACTCTAAAATAGGGACAATAGTAACTACTTATCCTATCTGTGGATATCCTTATACATATATACATATACACATATATGTATATATATATATACATACGCATACACACATATATGGACATATCTAAGGATAAAATAAGATAATATTTGTCAATCTTTTAGCACAATGGCTGGCATATAGCAGGTGCTTAATAAATGCTTGAAGTTTCCTCCATTCTTAGATTGTTTGAGTCCATTATTTCACAAGTTGACCCATTTCTAATCCCTAGTCCTAGAGTGAAAGAAAGGATATGAGTCTGATAAGTTTCAAGGTGTAGCAAGTAGAGAACTAGTCTTGCTGTGAGGAAGACCTGGGTTTAGGTCCCTTCTCTGATGTGTAACTGGCTACATGATGAGTCCTCTGGTCACTCTCTAAGACAGGAACTTTCTCAATGAAAGTTCCTTCTACCTATCAGATCACAGATCTGGTCTTCCTCCTCATGTCCCTCACCTCCCCATCGAAAATAAAAAGATAAAAATGCAGAGCAGATAATCCAGATTCAACTGGATTGTCAGTGATCTCTGTAGAGCAAGGGGTGCCTGTCATGAAGTCATTTCAGTTGTGTCCAACTCTTTGTGACCTCATTGGAAGTTTTCTTGGCAGAGATATTGGAGTAGTTTGCCATTTCCTTCTCCAGCTCATTTTACAGATGTGGAAACTGAGGCAAACAAGGTTAAGTGACTTGCCCAGGGTCATACAGCTTGTAAATGTCTGAGGCCAATTTGAACTCAGGAAGATGAGTCTTCCCGACTTCATGTCCTGGTGCTGTATCCGTGGCTCCTCACTGCCTCTCAGAGAACTCAGGAAAACTCTTCTTGACAATGAGGATATTGCTGGGCTTTTCACCTATTTATTCCCATCACTGAGCTTTGCTTCACTCTTTTCTGCTTCCCTCACCTCCTCCTCCAGCCAAATAATCCCTTCCTCTAGTCCTCTAGTCAAAAGAACAGAATGTACTAACCGATGGGATTTTAAATGACCTTTCCCAATCCTCTGAAAGTGTGCCCTCCTCTCACATTTGGAGCAGTGTTCACTTAGAGTGGAGTGATCGTAGTGAATTCTGTTTCTCCAACCCTTGGAGCTTTCTAAGAACTTCCCTTATACCAACCTGTGAGGACAGCAGAGCAAGGATCTGTACCCCATTTGACAGATGGGGAAAGTAAGTCCAGAGAGTGGAAATGTTGGATCCAAGGTCACATAGAAATGCTCAGAGCCAGGGCTTGGCTCCAGGTCCACTAACCTCAAACCCAAGACTCTATCTTTAACTCATAGGAGCAGAAATCTATTGCCAGAAGGGAAACCCAGCTGACCCAACCCCCTTCTTTTATAGGTGAGGAAATGAGATCCAGAGATGTTAAATGGTATGCCTCAGGTCACAGAGGCAGTAAGTATCAGAAATGGAATGTCCTCGTTGTCTTTAAAACTCATTTCCATAATTGGTCTGGGCATCCCATAGACTCAATTATGCTAATGTTTATGGATTCTTATTTTAAAAATTAGAAAAGGGCTCCTAGAGATCATTAGGAGGCAGGGGAAGGGACACGAATTTGGGGTCTGAGGACCTGTATGTGAATAATGGCTCTGCCACATAATACCCATGTGGCCTTGGGCAAGTTACTTAACCTTCTGGGTCTCAGTTTCCTCTTCTGTAAAATAAGAGGGTTGGCATAAGTAATCTTTATAGTCTCATTCATCTCTCTCTCTACAGATAGCCTATGATCTAATCCAACTTCATTTTACATCGGAGGAAACTGAGGGACAGAGCACATAGCTAATAATAATTCCCCTTTCTATAGGATTCCATGGTTTTCAAGGCCCTTTGCTCATAAGAATGCTATGCCAGGGGCAGCTAGGACAAGACCTCAGGTATCTGACCTCCAGTCTAACAGATAGCCTATGATCTAATCCAACTTCATTTTACATCGGAGGAAACTGAGGGACAGAGCACATAGCTAGTAATAATTCCCCTTTCTATAGGATTCCATGGTTTTCAAGGCCCTTTGCTCATAAGAATGCTATGCCAGGGGCAGCTAGGACAAGACCTCAGGTATCTGACCTCCAGTCTAACATATATCATGCTACACAGCCAGCATGCTCTGCCTAAAGACTTTGGCTCTAGTCCTCACTTTCTCGTTGATTTGTAATATGACTTTTATGCCTTTTTTTGCACCTTGGTTTCCTCTGCTCTTAAACGGGGAAGGACTGAACTCTCTCAGAAGTGTTGTTGGGGTGGATAAGACTATGGATAAGAAAACACTTTTTAAGTAGTCTGGATTTATGTCAGCAGTAGGGATTAATAAAGAAAAGAAACAAGCATTTATTAAATGCTTACTACATGTAAAGCACTGTGTTAAGTGCTAGACATACAAATGCATGCAAAACGAAAGATAAGCCCTGGCCTCAAGGATCTTATATTCTAAAAGGGGAAGACAAAACACAAAAGTGGGCTGAAATTTTGGGGTGGGATGGGGATGGAAGATGGGGGGAGGAATGAATATACCTGGATAAAAAGAAAAGCACGGTTTTAAAGTTCTAGAAGCCAGGTCCAGGCTCAGGAGGGGAATGAAGGCCAGAATGGGCTCCTCCACAAAATGGAGACTTTAGGATGAACTCAACAATGGGAGAAGAGGGAAGGCTCTCCCCAGGGATGTTCCAGGTTGAGAATGCTATAGGGGATAGTTGGTTGTTCAGGGTGAGGAGGTTCCAGGTTCTAATAGAAGTTCCAAGATGAAGCAGTAACAGTTTGAAGTCTGGATACCAGAAATTGGGCCAGGATACGTATGCAAAATCTTAAGTGTTCTGATTCTTATCATTAAGAAAGGTCAAATAGTATAACAGAAAGAATTATGGATCTGGAGTCAGGAGACCAGGGCTTGAATCCCAGTTCTGACATTTTACTAGATGTGGGGTCTTGGGTGAGTCACTGAATATCTCATGGCCAACAAGGCATTTGGGAATTGGAAGGAACCTTGGAAACCATCTTGGAACATAGACTTAGAACTAGAAAAGGATAGACTTAGAACATAGACTTAGAACTAGACTTAGAACATAGACTTACAACTAGAACCGAAAAATCTTGGCATCTAACTCCCTCCTTTCACAGATCACAAACTGACATTCAGAGAGGCTTGCCCAGGGTCATATATCAGGAGTGGGATTTTAACCCAGGTGTTCATAGCTCCAAGTCCTGTGGTCTATTTGATCTAAACCCCCCTGCCCCATTTTACAGAGAAGAAAATTGAGTCCAAAAGCGAAGAATTAGCTAGTCCGAGGTGAACCAAGATTCCAATCCAGCGCTGTTGCCGCTATCTTATACCACTCAGCTACTCAGTTTCCTCCTCTTGTAAAACTGAGAGCATACTATTTAGTACTAGCAACTTCTCAGAATTGTTGGAAGGAAAGTGCTTTATAAATCTTGAAAGTTCTATTCTTGTGTATAATGTTATTATTGTTCTCTCTGGGTCAGGAAAGACTTCAGATGTGTGTGTGTATGTGTGTTTGTGTGTGTGTGTGTGAGAGAGAGAGAGAGAGAGAGAGAGAGAGAGAAAGAGAGTGCGTGTTTGAGGTGAGGGAAGAAGGGCCTGCAGAGATGGCTGCCAGGTGAAGGAGGAAGGACAGAGCTGTCTTGAGGCCAGAAGTGGGTCAGTTTACCCTGTTGCATCCTGTGGTGCAGGGTCCCTCAGGCATAGGCTTTCATATCCACTCATCCACCTGCCAGAAAGATAAATAGCAAGTTAGCAGCTCTGATTTGTTCTCCTCCTTCTTTGCTCAGTGAATGTCAGCTCCATTGCGGAGCCTGGCGTGTCCCCTTCTCTGCCCGGCTCCCCACAGGCAGTTCAATCAGCTCTCATAATCCCAGGCCAGCCAACTGGGACCGCCTGGTTCACTAGCAATTTGATGGTTTTTTTTTTCTTCTTCCCCAGGTCCTGGTATTTACATTCATAGCAAGGCTAGCACAGAGTTTCACTCCCAATAGACGATCAACAAATAGGTATTGATGAATGAAAGTCTACATGAGAGGGAGGTGTCATTTTATCATCCACACTATCATCATCATCACCACCACCATCATCATTATCCTTCATGTATCTTATCACATTTAATGACCACTAGCCTGTGACTGGTCAGGGATTAAACTGGAATTAATGTTAAGATTCAGTCTGTGAGTAAAATGAAGACTCAGCTTTGAGGGTCAGGACTCAGTCTGGGAGCATTATATAATATAGTGACAACTGGAATGGTTTTAATAATAATGATGATAATAGCTAGCATTTATATGGTGCTCTAAGGTTTGCAAGCTTTTTAAATATGTCATCTCAGTTGATGCTCACGATAAACTTATGAGGTGGATAGTATGGTTATTAGCACACCCATTTTAC
The DNA here is from genome assembly GCF_011100635.1 of Trichosurus vulpecula. NCBI lineage: Eukaryota > Metazoa > Chordata > Mammalia > Diprotodontia > Phalangeridae > Trichosurus > Trichosurus vulpecula. The sequence continues at coordinate 88,989,247 of NC_050573.1, read as the reverse complement.
AGATGTGGAAACTGAGGATCAGCGAGAGCAAGTGGGTTGCTCAAGGTCACACCATCCTCAAGCAAGATGCAAATCCAAATCTTCCTGCTTTCAAGTTTTAGCACCCTATTTACCACACCATCTTCCCTCTAGGGGAGGATAATCCTTCTGTCTTCTGCCTTGGTCAAACCTCATATGGAACTCTGTGTTGAATCCCTATTGCCACATTTTTGTAGGGCCATTGAAAATCCGGAGCGTGCCATGTATAGGAAATAACAATTCGTCAGATGCCGACTATGTACAGTGTATGGTGCACCTGATATGACGAGAGGATTTCAACCCATGTCATACAAGGATAGGCTGAAGATCTGGGGCTTTTTCATCCTGAGAAGAAAAGCTAAGGGGAAGGAAATAAGCATTTATTAAATACCTACAATGTGACAAGCATTTTTCCAAGCACCTTGCTTGATCCTCAGAACAATCCTGGTAAATAGGGGCTATTATTAGACCCATTCTACTGTTAAGAAAACTGAGGCAGAGAGTGATGAAGCAACTTGCCCAGGGTCACACAGCTAATAAATATCTGAGGCCAGATTTGAACTCCGGTCTTGCTGACATCAGGCCCAGTGCTCAGTTTGCTGCTCCACTACTTGCCTCTGAGGGGTAAATGATGAAATTGTTGTTTTCACATATGTGAAGTCACAAGACAGAAGAAGAAGGTTTATTGTCGGTGACTTTGCCTGAAAAGCAGAATTAGGATCATTCAGGGGAATCACATGGAGGCAGTTTCCGGTTAATTTTAAGGATGGACTCACTCAGACTTCTCTTGGAGGAAGGAAGATGTCGTTTCTTTTTGGGAGGTCATTTACTCAGCTTCAAAAGAAATTAAGAATCTAGATCTGGAAGGCGCCTTAAAACTATCTAGTCTATGCCCGCTCATTTTACAGGTGAGTCAGCTGAGCCACAGAGAGGGTCATTGTTTTTCATAAAGCACAGTTGGGATTTGAACTTATACCCTGACTAGTGTCCCTCTTCCCTCCCCCTTTACATAATATTGCAGGCTTAATGACCCCTTCCTCAGGAATTCCACAAAGAGGATCCCCACAGCGAGCAGCAGGCTTGGCTAAATAATGCAACCCTGAGATTCGACAATTCTTTGTCATTGGAAAGTGTAGCTGTGGCTCTGCCCTACTTAAGTGCCCTAAACAGATGATTGCAAATTCATATATTCTGGCTGCTGGTCTCTAATCCGCCTACCATCTCTCCCTCACTCCCTCTAAAATAGCACAGCCGTGACCTGACATTAACTCTAGTCGATATTCCCTGCTCATTATTAAAATGAGTTCTGGAGGCTCTATTTTTCCTGTGATTAGGACAGGGCAGGCTTTTTTTTTTGTCCTATGGGGTAAGTGCATAATATACTAGACTCTTTCCTTCCAGGTCCTAGTTCCCTCCCTGGTAAAGTGTTTTCATCTGTGCCAGGAAGCACAAGGGGCCCCCAGAGGTCACATTGAGTGGGTGGCCAATCCCTCCACCTATACCAAGGCCAGCCAAAAGAGCTGAGAAGAGATTGAGCCAGAGTGTTCTTACCCAACGGGTCTCACACTCTGAAACAGGCTCAGGGGGGAGGAGAAACAGTATGTTAAAGGTATGATGAAAATGTTAAGATATGAATCATCAGCCAGGAATAGAACCAAGGAAACTCCAGAGAGGAGGAGGGGGTGCTGAGAGGCTAGGGCTCATAGGGTCCCTAAGGATTGCTTACTCCAATCTAATGATGGGAGGGGGAAGGGGCTAGCTGAAGGTCACACTTGTAATAAGTAGGAGGTATAGAATTTAGACAACAGGTGCTGTCAGAATCCCAGAGCCTCAAATCAGGAAGAAACCTCAGAGGACATTGAGTCCAAAGTACGTCTGAACAAGGACTCTGTCTTCGACATTGCCGACCAACAGCCTTCATATCTTTGTTTTGAGTCATCTAATGTAGGGGATCCCACCTTCTGAGACAGCCCATTCCCCATTGTGTTAGATCTCATGATTACCTTATTCCCTATATGCATCTGAAATCTGTGTCTACGATTTCTACCCATTTACTGCTCCTGCTTCTGTGATCTGAAGACAAGAAGGAAAAATCTAACCCCTCTTTCATAGGGCAGTCCTTCAAAATACTGGTGAAAAAAAATAAGCATCCTTTCCCCATATTCTCTTTTCAGGATAAATATTTCAGCTTCTGATGGAATCCTAATAAATCTGTCCCCAGCCCCAATATTCTGACTTCTTTATAGGCCCCACTGAACAGCAGGCCCACTGCCCCTCTACCTAGCCACTTACCCCTGCCCCCGCCCCACTCCATAGCCTAACTTCTTCATATATGCCTCACTGCTCACTAGAACAACAGGTATGTCCATGAACTCATATTTCTCACAGAACAGCAGGCAAGTCCATGTGCTGGGATCCCAGCCATTGTCTATAGCTAGCCATTGCCCCCAGACCCATTCCTCATATTTCCTATCACAACCACATCCATCTCGTTTTAGAAAAGACCACATGTGTTGGTAAGCAAAATGGGCTCCTTAGCACTTAGTTCAACAAGTGCCCTTGAAGAGTTTGGTTTGTTTCCTTTGAGTAATTCAGTGTATTTCATTGAGCCTTACTAGGTGTTAAACCCCAGGCCCAAACCCGTATTAGGTGTGGAACCTATGTGGGTGTGGATTGCTGACTGGGGTGGGGCCCAAGGTGGGGCTGGCTAAGGGGATGTGCTAACTCCAGAGCCATGCCCTATTAGGTGTTAACCTAACCTATGTGGATGTGAACCTCCCAGGGTTCTAAGGGGAGAGGCTAACTCAAGAGCCAATCATGGCAGCCTAAGTTCTGGTCATTCAGATGACGTTTGATGACGGCTGAAGCCCCATGAGAAGGGAGGACAGAGCCTTTTGTGCAGGGCTCTCAAGATGGTGTTGATGAGGAGACTCCGGGCAGCTGTAGCTAAGGAGCCCTCCAGCTTGTAAACCCAGATGCTGAGACTTTGTTGAACTCTGGTAACTATGTATTGGGATTTGAATCAGACAAGGTCTGTCTGTTGATGTTTGTAATTTGTTTGTATTCTGTTCTGAAGTTCAGGGTGCTAGCTTTTTCCCCCTGAACTAAGTGAATGATATTTGTGTGCTGAATTAAAGTAAGCTTGTCAACCCCTTCACCTTGCTTTCCTTAGTTAAGCAGATCAAAAGAACCTGTGCTGTTGGCGGCTTTCTGGGTGCTGGCTGTGGGTGGATCTTACACCCCCACAGAAGCTGCTAGCTGGATTGTTGAAACACCACAGTACTCAGCTAATCAGAAAGCAGCACCTCCAGGATGCCCAAGCAGGAGGTAGACCCCAAAACAATAGAAGGGACTTTCCCTAAGTAGGTACTTTCACAGTAATAGCAAAAGCTGTCTTTAGGGTGAACTCGTGACATAGAGAAGCTTATTATAATATCATTATCATACATACATACCCCCCTCAATGTGTTTTTCTGTATTTATTGTGGATAATCGCATGCACAGTTCCACTGTGGCTGGGATCCCTCCCCAATTACCTAATCTCTTAACAAATCCCTCCTGCCTTTTTAATATTCAGTATTTCTGTTATGTAATTGCATATCTACCCTATCCGAATCCATCTTGCTTTCTCTGAAGTTGCTGATTCCTCTTGGAACTTAGCCCACTTCATGAGAGGCATCAATCCCAATAGATGCTTACATTTGGATTAGAGGGAGTCTGACTCTAAATTCTTTGAGACGGTTCCACCATAACACATCATAAAACTACAACAGCTTCCTTCAAAAGACTTTCATATGATCTAGTTCTCTATTTGCTATCCTGGTCACCTTCCCTTGGAAGTACTTTAGCTTGTCAAGGTGCTTCCTGAATGGGGGACCCCTCCCTAATAGAACAAAACACTCTAGGTAAAGTCTAAAGAGATATAAGGATGATCGCCTCTTTCCTTCTAGATAGACAATTTGAGTCCTTTAATGAAACACAAGACCAAAGTAGCACTTTGGACTGACACGCCTTATTTTTAAAATCGTTTTGAGCCATCAGTGTTCTAAAATATCCAGATATTTTTCACAAGGCCTAACATCAAGCAATGCTTCCTTCATTCTGGACATGACTGGCTGTTTCTTTTGTTTGTTTGTTTTGGGTGTGTGTGTGTGTGTGTGTGTGTCTGTGTGTGTGTGTGTGTATGTAGAACTTTATGCTATCCCTATAAATGTCCACCTCGGTAGATTTGGTCAACCAGTGCAACATGTCCAAAAATTTTTGGTTCCCCATTCTCTCATCCCATGTGTAAACCAGAAGTGTACCTAGGGGAAGGGAGGTGGTAATTTGAGCTTTGCATCAAAGTGTGAAGGGGACAGTGAGTTTTCCCTACCCACTCACCTGGTTCTCCTATCTACCTCCTTCCTCACAGTCCATTTAGGTGTGTAACACCCAGCATCCATTTATTCTTCTTTCTACTAAGTGAGTGATGGCCGACTCAATTCAAAGAATGGCAAAGGGCTAGGATACTGTTAAAGCGAGGTGCTGGGAATAGTTGCTTGTAATGCTTTCACCAGCCTGGGCTAATTTATCCTCTCCTGACTGACATTAGCATGTGCATACACAATATGCATACTTCTACTCTGTGGAAGGAAAAAGGAAAGGAGTGTAGTGTAAGCTATTTTAAAAATCTTCATTATAGCTGTGGGACTAGCTAGCTCTGGTTTTCTCTCATCTGTACAACTTATGCACGTGCTATCTATATCTATATCTCCATCTAAGAAATTTACAAAGATGTTGAAAGGCACAGGGTCAATTGCAGATCCTTGGGCCACTCCACTGGAAACATTCCTCCAATTGGCATCAATCAATTAATGCCTGGTCTGTGTGTCTGGCTGTTCACCCAGTCCTGAAATCAGAGAACTTTACCTTTTTTCCAGATCATATCTTTCCATCTTGTCTACAACAATAACATGGGACACTGTCAAATGCTTTGCTGAGATTCTGATATATTACAGTACTTATTACAGTGCCTGGCATAGAGAGATGCTTAATAAATACTTGGTGATTGATTGATACTCTGTCTACTGCATTCCGTTGTCCTACCAGACCATTGATGCTATTAAAAAAAGGGAAAATAAAAGTTTTTTTTTTCTGCCTAGATCTTTGTCTTCATGTAGTGAGGCTGACTCTTTTAATCACTATGTCCCTTTCTAACTATTCACAAACCATCCCTTTAAAGAAAGCAGCATTTTATCATCGAGATGTCATGGAAAAAATTTACACTAGAATAATGACAATAATAAATAATATTTTAAAATAGTGCTTACAAATATTATTTCATTTAATCTTTACAACTCTGGGAATAAGTGCTACTGTTATCTTAACTTTCCACATGAGCAAACTGAGGCAGACATTGGTTAAGGGACTTACCCAGGTTCACACAGCTAGTAAGTATCTGAGGCTGAATTTGAACTCAGGCCTTCCTGCTTCAATTTCCAGGGTTCTATCCATTGTGCCTCTTAAGTGCCTCTATAAGAAATCTCTGGAAGGTCTTTTCTTCATGAAACCATGCAGATTCTTTGTAGTTCAGGCTTCCATGAATTCAAGTCATCAAACTATGTCCTAGAATGCCCAAAGAACTGGCAGATATGACTGCTGAACTATTGTTAGTGATCTTAGAAATTTTGAGAAGAATGAGAATGGTGTTGCAGCTCTAGAAAGAGGTTAAAGTTATGCTATTTTTTAAAAAAGGAAGAAAGTGGAGTCTGTAAATTATGACTACTAATCAGCTTGAGTTCAATTCCTGGAAATATTTTATTATTATTAAATGAATATTTTGTGAAAATTTTGAAAGGGAAGAATCTGCATGGTTTCCTTTGATTTTTCCTTATTATCTTGGGTTTCAAATCCCAATTAACTCTTTTTATCCTGTCCTTTCTAGTCCAGAGATAATGCTTCCTGAGAGAAAAAATAGAAGCAAAATAAAAGTTTAGTGGTTGTCTATCTTCTTTGTCCATCCTTTACTGAGTGGTAGTTCTACCATCTATTCTCTGGGTTTTCTTTTTTTCAAAAATGTAAGACTTTTGGGACTATCTTCTGGCCCTGAAAGCTGTTCACTTTCTGATCTACCATACTCCCTAATGATTGATGTAGTGACAAATGGTACCATGAGAAACCTAAGAGGAAATGGGAAGGATTATGAAGTGCTGGGAAAAAACATACAAATAAACATTGTAATCCATCCCTGAACAAAGGTAAAAAGACAAACCAAATTAAACCAATCAAATCCAAAACAAACCAAAGAAAAACAAAACAAACACACACACAAAAACCCGAAACCTTAGGGATACAGGTGATGTATTCATCATTACTTCTGATTGATGGTAGGAGTCTTAGAAGAGACAGACTGATTCTTGGAAGTGAACAAACAGCTGGCTGAAAAGATCATGACTGAGAATAGGATTTGGATTTCTAGAACACAGCTTCCGATACAGAAATGATGTACTCTTGGCTGTGGATGGAGTGTGTTAAGCCAGGCTAGCAAAAATGCAATTCTGAGAATCTGATCAAGAGGGCTTTAGAGAGAAAATGGAGAGGTAGAGAGAAAATTTCCTACATTTATCTGCCAAGTGAGATACCACTGAGAGTAGCAGGCATAACAAAAGAAGAGATATATAAAGAGAACCAGAAATTCATTTAATATCCAAGAAGATACACACATATGTATATGTATATGTGTGTGTATACATACACATATACATATACGTACACACACACATACACACACACACATATATATATGTATATATATATATATATATATATATATATATACATATACATATCCAAAAATGACCCATGACCTCAGCTTTTTGTACATGACTGCAAAAATATAAACAAATTAATTAGCTAATAATGAAAAGTGCATCTTGTAAATCAGGTAAAATAGAGATCCTCACATAAGCAGACAGATTTAAGCTCTTTGGTATCACTGAGAATTGATAAGATGGGAGTAATGACTGGGATAAGGATCAAGAAGGCTGTGCTCTATTCCAAAGGAATAGAATAGAGACAATATAATGTTCCTACATACTGAGAATATAGACTTATGTGAGAAAATTCAGGAACCACAGTGGGAGAGAGTGGTAGAGTGCTCTCAGAGGAGGAAGCAAAAGCAAAAAGGAGAGTAACAGAGAAGTTTTCCTACTTTATCAAATGAGATATTTGTAAAGTGCCTAGCACAGTGCTTGGCACACAGTAGGTGCTTAATAAATACATATTCCCTTCCCTTCACTTGAGAGAATTCAGCACCAAAGTCATGTTTTTGTTCTTTGGTTTGTTGTTTGCTACTGACAGATGAGACGTGTATGGGAATGAGGGTCAAGAGAGTAGAGGACAATGACTATATCTTTGCTTAGTTTTGATCTAGTTCAGATTCATTGATCTGACAATATAAAGAGGGTCTGGGAAGTGAAATAAGCCTTAAAGTCACACCACATAGCTTTTATAGGGTTTCTTTGGCAGAGACCAACTTCCTCATGGTTTTAGGGAATATAGGATCTCCAAGAAACATTAAACAGAAGTTCCAATTCTAAGTCAATGAGTTGTCTTGGACAATGGACCACAAATAAGTCCCAGAGACAAGTTTTTTTAGGCAATCTGCCTGGATTTTGTTTGACTCCCCATTAGTTAGATTTGGTGGTCTACAACTTCAGCTAATGACTAAAGAGTATAGGATTATACTATAGACCACCTGGACAGAAGTTCATATGCAAGTAATTTGGGAAAAAGTTCAGTTCAACAAAAAGGTTGTAAACTTACTGCAGATAGATGATATAGTGGTGATGACAGACTTCTACTGTGAAGATGCCAACTATTAGCTTTACTAAAAGTACAGTAAGTGATAAGTTATTGGATTGATTTGCTGACAAGTTCATTTTTAAAATTACGTGTAAAGCAATGATGGGATTTTTTATTAAGGGCTTGATTCTTACAAATAAAGAGGAATTGGTGCTGAATCAGAAATTATGGGAACCTTCAGGACAAGTGACTATTTAATATTAGAATTCATCATGCAATCAATCCTCTACTCAGACCCAACCAGAAAGTTGTACTCTATCTCTGAGGCCATTCTGGATTTGGACAGGCCAGCTTTGGCCTCATATTTCTCTGTTCTGTGCCTCTACAACACTTCCTAGAAATCTCCAACTATGTTAACACATCCCTCTCATCCTCCATTTCCAAAATCCTTTAGTGGTGGCAACTCCTATTACAATGTAAGCTGTCTTGCTTGCTTTTATTTATGTCTCCAATGCTCAGTATGGTGTCTGGTGCATAGTAAGTGCTTAATAAATAGATATCTATTCTCAAACATGTATTAAACACCTACTATGTGCTATGTAGTAGACTCTAGAGATACAAATGCAAAAACAAAACAATCCTTTTTCCTTAAAGAGCTTTCATTCATCATAGAGAATAAGAAGAAAACCAAATATGGACTCATTGTTTGGGAAAGCGGATTTAAAAGAATCAGGAAAAGGGATGGATAGTTTCCGATGGTCTATATATTCAGTAAGGGAGATCAGTCTGAGAGGAATGTACAGAGTTCAAAATCAATATCCCTAAAACACTAAAACAAATAATTCAAGTAGTGAAGGTAAAAGGGAACTGTTTAAAGAGATCATTATGATTGTAGAGAGAGTTCAATGACCAGCTTCATTTAAAAAAAGATGAGTGTAGATGATCAAAGGAAAGGCCAGTAATTGACAATGAATTCAAAATGGCAGCACCGTTGATTAGAAGAGTTTAGAAGTGCTAAAGCCCTGAGTGAGGTTAGGTTGTTGAATGCTAAGAACAACAAAACATTTTGATTTGGTTTGGTTTTGAAGTATGAAGAGGATCAAACAAGACAGGACCAATTTTTAGAGTGTATGAGATGATGGTGGTGGATGATGAAGAGAAGATAGATATAGTCAACTCGGTTTCATTACGGTCTATATAGAGACAAATAATCATAGGACTTTAATGGACAGAGTAAATTTTTAAATGGGAAGTTGAAAGTCAGATAGTAAAAGAGTACCTTGTTAACTCAAATGAGTTGAAGTCATTTGGCCCAGATGGACTACACACTCAGGTACTGAAAATGCTGGTAGATATGCTTGCTGCACAGCCGTTCTTGATGATAGTGAAAAATCACGGAGAAAGAGAAAAGAGCCGTAATCTTGGACATAGATCAATGTCTTAGCTAAGAACAAAACCACCACCAACAATAAAAACCCCATAAAACAAAGCAGGAATGTCTATATTCTTCAAACTGTAGGTCAATGAACTCTACTTTGATAACTGGAAATGACAGCAAGTATTAAAGGGCAAGTATGTGTACATTTAGCTACAGAAACCATTGGTAAGAAGTTTTTTGGATACCTGTTAGATATTTGAAAGGAACAGAGGAAATTAGCATTTATATATTGTCTACTACGTACTAAGCACTTTTAGAAACATCTCACTTTATCTTCACACCAATACTATAAGATAGGTTCTATTGCTATCATCATCTTTCGCTTAAGAAAACCGAGGCAAACAAAAGTGAAATGGCTTGCCCAGAGTAACATAGCTCATAAGTGTTTGAGGGTGGCTTTGAACTGAGGTCTTGATTTATGGTCCAGGTCTCTGTCTTCTGTGGCACTAACTACCTCAGTTTAAGCACAGGGATCCTTCTTTTCAACACACTTTCTTTTCCCTTAGTCTTTAATAGGGAACTCTGCCCAAAGTGTTCACTCAAGCTTTCCTGGTTCAGCATCTCACACTTTCCTCTACTTGGTATATTCAGAATATCCCTCCAGATGTCCAGCTTGATTCTATCCTGTTGATGTTGAAAGAATTCTTTTAGTCTATGGCTCTGGTCACAGAGTGATACTATCTACTTCCCTTTTTTAGCAATTCATTGTCAAAGAGGATGCTCAAATTAAAATATCGCAGAGGTGGAAGGGGCCTCAGAAGTCATTTAGTTCAATCCTTTGTCCATTGAAGTAATGAGAAACCTGGTGAATATCAGGATATTGGACCCAGATGGCTCTGGAGGAGAAAGTGAGGCTGGTGACATTGTAAAGCCCTCTCTCACTCAAATCAAAGTCAATTGCAAGTCATGTCATCATTCCCCGATGTCATGGTCCTATTTGAAAACAAAGGACAAAGGACAAAACACAAAAACAATAAAGAACAGTGAAGTGAAATGTGGACTGAATTTGAAGTAAGAGGATGTGAGTTTGAATCCTGTTTCTGTTACTTACTACCTAGGTAACCTCAGGCAAGTGACTTAATATCACTGGTCTTCAGTTTTTTCATTTGTAGAATGATAGTGGGGGTGGGGGATTAGGACTAAATGGATTCTGATGCTCTAAATTATAGCTCTAAATCCATGGTACCTCGAACAGTAGCAAAAGTCATCCTTTCTCCTCAGTTTGAAGCCTTCTGATGATGAGGATTCCTCTCTCTGTACCCCTCCTGCTATACCCTATTCTATACTGGCTAAGTTCTAAGGGTTAGGATGCTTTTCTTTCTATAGAGCTGAAACCTCCATCTCTCCATTTTTATATTTTGCTTGTAATTCTCATTCTCAAAATAATAAGAACAAACCTAATTTCCATTGATCAGGGAAACAAGATTTTCTCTTTGACTTCCAATTTTAGAAAATAGATGATTTAGACCAGTCCTTCCATTTTACAGAGGACTTGTCCAAGGTCACACTACAAGTTTATGATTATAAGTTCATTTATGTAGCACCTTTCAGTTTATTAAGTATTTTCCTCACAGCATTCCTGGGCAGTACAGTTTTAATGAGAATTCAGGCCTGAGAGCTCAGCTAAAGTTGTCAGATTTCCAGGGTCACATTGCCAGCTTTGGGGGTTCCTTCTTATTATCTAATCTCACTTCCATTCCCCTTTCACATCTATTAGGTAAACCTCAATTCTGTACATTTTGGGTGTCAACCTTCCTATCCTTTCCATGGTCAGCAGAGATGTTCAAGTCCAACATACTACCTTCCCTAAATAATAGTTGTTACAACCCCTACCCGCCCCCACCTGGAACCATCTGTTGGGAGCTAATCTCAGCATACTGTATGTTTTCCCCCGCCAATTGGTTGGTGGTGATGGGCTGCCATACAATTCATTAGTCTCAACCCATAAATATGTACTGAGTCAGATCCAAGACAGTTTTGACTGTAATTCAATTTGTGCTAAGAGTTTCCAAGTTACAAGGGTTTCTTATTCTGGCAGAATAAGGTGTGTGTGTGTGTGTGTGTGTGTGTGTGTGTGTGTGTGTGTGTGTATGTGTGTGGGGGGAGTGGGGAGATCACCCAGCATAACAGAGACCAATATAGTTTCTTGCACCCTTGACCTTGTGTGAACCTTGGCATATGAGCCCTTTATCCTGAAGGCTTCTGCTAGTGTCTCCCCTGAAAAGTTACTTTAAATTTTTGTTTATTTTTGGACATACATTATAAGCGTGCATATATAAGATAAGCTTCATAAAGACAAAGGTCTTGATTTTTTTTCTTTTTGTCTTTGAATCCTAGAGCATAGCATATAGCTTCATAAATGCTTGTGGATGGATGGACCAAGAACAATGGATCCCAGTGCATAGCACAATGCCTGTCACTTAGTAGGTGCTTAATAAATGTTTATGGATTGCTTGATTTCTACTCGCTCCTCTGGGTCACAGTCTGAAATAAAGAGTTAAACAGACCTTAAGGTCATCTAATGACCTAGAGTACTCAATCTGGGATTTTTGGACTTTTTTTCCAACAGCAGTTCAATATCAATTCATTCCCTTTGCAATCTCTTGCATTTTATTTTATGCACTTGAAACATTATTCAGAGAAAAAAATCTTAAAAAGGTCAATGGTTCCTTATGATTATAATCATTCTGTCAGGCACTACTCTCAGTGCCTTATGATCATAGGGATGGACCTCCCTGATTAATGCTTTTCTACTTTGTTTCTGTATTGTTTCGCCAAGTGGAAGGCAAGCCCTGTTTGTTTGTTTGTTTTTGAGGCAGCTCGATGGTGCAGTTCTGGTCCTGGAACTGAGAAGACCTGAGTTCCAATCAGCCCTCAGACCCTTATTATCTGTGTAACTATGGGCAAATCACATAATCTCTGTTTGTCTCAGCTTTCCCAACTACAAAATGGGGATAATAACAACCCCTTCCTTCCAGGGTTGTTAAGAGAACCAAATGAGATAATATTTGCAAAGTGTTTAGCACAGTACCTGGCACATAGTAGGCATTATACCGATGTTTATTGCTTTTTGATCCTTTTCTGTATCCCCATTGCCTGGTATAGAGCTTAATAAACGTTTGCTGAATATTTAATGAATGAATGTTTCTCCTGTTAACTCTCTAATCAAGCCAAAGTGGACATGCCCCATGCTCTCTGTCACTCTACTTTTGTTCAGATTTTTGCCTCTCTGTGTGATTTTCCTTCTCTCATTGTGCCTGTTGAACACCTGCCTAGCCTTTAAAAATGGGAGTCATATTCTACATTGTCTAGGAAGTCTTTCTAGTTCTCTCTTCCAGCTACGTCATATTCCAATTTCACTCAGCATTTTATGACATACGCCTTACGTCATTCATCCTGTGACAGCATAGCATTCTCCAACCAGGAGGAGGCTAATATGTACTAAATGTCTAATGAATAGAAAGTTAGACTTGAAGGGACCTGAATCCACTGACTGCACTCACCACAATGCTTGGCATATAGTAAATGCTTAATAATTTTCACTCATCTGTACAATCCATTCATTAAACACTGAATTTCAAAGATGGAAAGCACCTTAGAATATAGAATATTAGAAATGGAGAGGGGGCTTAGAAATAATTTTGTCCACTTCCTTCATTTTCTAGATGAGAAGGCTGAGGTCAAGAGTTAAATGACTTCCCTCAGGTCATCCAAGGAGTCCATAAGAGGCAGACTTGACTCAAACCCAGGCTCATTCTCCTCCTCCATATTGCCTCCCCACCCTTCTGCAGTCATTATGCAGCTAGAAACTTGGTGTATTAAAGGTTCCATCCAACTGCCTGCCAGGCTCTTAATTTTGCAGAAGGCTGAGCAGGATGACAGACGACGGAAAAAAAAAAGTAAAGGGGGAAAAAAAGCCCACGACAACTCAGCCCCTTTCCTAGATGGATTATGTACCCTGTTCAACTCTAACTTCATTTAAAAAATCCATTCTTGATCCTCTTAAAGTATTTTCGGAGTGAATGGGGGCTGTAGCGCAGGTGGGAACGGGCTGAGCTGCCTTCCCTGGGCAAGCGAGACCCAGGCAATCTACATATTTATGAAATCGTTTCCATTTTGTTGGGTTCCCTTGAACACACTCAGAAATGTTGCATCTCATTTCTATCCAGGAGGCTGAGCTCTCAGATAGGAGGTCAAAGTAATTCCCCAGCCTAAAAGGGCTGTGTGAAATGGACTTGAGGTGGAGAATTGCATCTCAGTTCTTGTCTGACCTTGGCTACTGAACCTCAGGGTGTCCTTGGTCAAGTCACTTGCCTACTCTCAGCCTCAGTTTACCCATTTATAAATGGTAGGAACATGGAGGAAAGATAGAATTGATCTATCTTTAAAATCCCTTCCAGCTCTGAATTCTATATTCTATTTTCCTTTTTTTTTTAAACAATAGAACGATGGGTATTGTCAAATGCTTTGCTGAATCTGTGAAAGGTCTTTCTGGGACTTGAAAGGATCAGAGCATTTCAGAGTTGGAAGGGACTCCATCAGCCTTCTGAGATGACTACTACCCTAAAAAGAACATTCTGGACAGGTGGTTAAACTGTTTCTTGAATAGCTCCTACGAGAGGGAAGCCATTGCCTCCTGAGGCAGCCTTTAATCAACCCTAAATGTGCCCTTTTGCAGTTTCCACGCATTGTTGCTATTTTTGACCTCTGTGGTCAAGAAGAGCTAACATTATCTTTCTTTCACATGATAGTCCTTCAAAAACATCAAGGTCATTATCATGGCTCCTTCTTCACAACCTCCCCCATAGTTTTATCATCTCTAGCTTTCGTCCATTCTCTTATGTCTTGATCTCCAAATCTTTTACCCCTCCTGGTTGTTCTTTTGTGAAACTCTCTAACTTATCATTATTTTTCTTAAAATATAGTACTTACAACAAAACACAATACTCTGGATATAATCTGTGGAAGATAGAGTACAGCTGTACTATCTCCATTCCTAGACTCTATTCCTATTTTCATATGGCCTGAGATTGTAGTACTCTACTCAGAACCCAAGATTGTTTTTTTTTTTTTTTGATCAATTACTCTCTAGCTATCACTGCTGGGACTGCAGGAAATTTAAAGTTAGAAGAAAGTTATAAGACTTGGGAGCAAAACACTAGGCTTTAAGTCATGTCCCCTTATACTATTATACATAGATTCATATATATATATATATATATATGCACAGACATACACACACACAGACATTAGGTTTTATGCTTATTATATACTTACACTAACATACTTATTGATATTCCCTCAAATGCCTTACCCTCCCAGTTCCTCTTGAGACTTCTCATGACCTCCACTCCATCTCTACCACAAACAGGACTGGTCAAATCTAAGGTTTCACCATGACACTCATTTGTTCAACTTCCATAATCTCTGACAACCCCTCCTTGAGCTGACCCCTCTACCATTCAGTCCATCAACTCTGTGTTTACTTTACTTTCCTCTCTCCCTATAGTAAACAAGATTCAACTCTACACTGTCCTTTCTTACATCCTTTGTCCCATTATCCTATTTCCACTTATGCCTTCCACCCATTGCTTCTCATTCTTATACCTGGGCCAAGAAGAACAAATCTAAATTTTATCCATATAATGGCTCTTCAAGGACTTGATAGGTTGTGGCTATTTTTTCATTATGTTTGGAAATAGAGAAGCTGACACATTATGACCCTGAACAAAGTGGAGTTTTCTTAGGATTCAAGAGATTATGCTCATTCCAATGAAAGAAAAAAACTGACTTCGGTCAATTGGAAAGTACAGATAAGATATTAAGCACTCATTCAATGAGGTTTACAAAAAGATGGAATCAAGACTAATTTGTACTTTAAAAGTTATACTTTTTCATAGTAAATTTCATAGTGATATATGAGATACATATCCATATCATAGATCTTAAGCTATAGGGCACCTCCTAAGGTCATATGGTCCCACTTCATTATATAGATGAGGAAAAGGAGATAAAGAGAAGGCAAGTGACTTGCCCAAGGTCAAACAGATGGCAAGTATTTGAAGGGGGATTTGAACTCATGTCCCCTATGAACCAAGGTTCTTTCCATAATATCGTGTTGCCATCAAGAATCTTTGTGTTCCTTGTAATTTCTTTTAATTAATCATAATGACAACAACTTCTAACACTTTAGAGTTTACAATTTATTTCAAAACAACTTGATGAAATAGGTAATGTATCTCTATCTATCTATCTATCTATCTATCTATCTATCTATCTTTATACCTATACCTGCATCCATATCCAATTCTGTATTTATCTCTACCCATCCATCTCTCTCTATTGATATTTATAACCTTTATCTATATCCATATCTGTATCTGTATCTATATCTATCTCTATCCATTTATCATCTATCTAACTATACCACAAATTCTCCCCACACCCCACCCTCCACACTTAATCCAATCCTATTCATTCTTGCCTTAATGTGGACTAATTCTTCTTGCTATCTGTAATCTCAGGCACAATCAAAAGGAAGGTAATACACTACTATGTAAAAAGCTGGACTTAGAATTAAAAACCTTGGATTTCACTTCTTACTTGTGTGATCTTGGGTAAATCATTTCACTGAAGTGGGCTCCAATTTCCTTACCTGTACCACATGGGAGTTGTAGTCAATGACTTCTAAGAGCCTTCCCAACTCTACATCCCTGAGCCTATGATTAGAATGCTTAGAATGAGGATTCCTTTTCAGGTATGCGATGATTGCTGTTACGATCCTTTCTAACTCTACGTGGCAGGTAGGTGGTACAGTGGATCAAATGCTGAACCTGGAGTCAAGAAGAACTGAGTTCAAATTCAGCCTCAAACTCTTACTAGCTGTGTGAGCTTGGGCAAATCACTTACTCTCTGTCTTAGCTTCCTCATCTGTAAAATGAAGATAAATGACAGCAACTACCTTCCAGGTTTGTTGTGAAGATCAAATGAGATAACAATTGTTAAGCTCTTAACACAGTTCCTGGAAGACTGTAAGCATAAAATAAATATTAAATATTTATTATTATTGTTAGCCATTGATTTAGGGATTCAGTTACTTCTAGTTCGGATATTCTGTGATTCTATTATTACCTTTGGATTACTAGACACAGTGTCACAGAATGTTTAGAGCTAGAGGGGATATTAGCCCACACAATTGTAGAATTGGTACCTGAGAGACCATCTGGTTTGCTCCATTCATTTGACTGAGGAGGAAATTGAGTCTCAGAGTCAAAGTTCCCACAGTGTATGAGCTGCAGAGACTTTAATGTCACCTGACTCCCAGGCCAGTGTTTTTTATACCCTCATGACCCTCAAGCTGCTGTTTCAGTCTAGGATGCCACTCCTATTCTGACCTTTAAAAATAAAGACTTAATTTCACCATCAGTTATTGGCCCCTGTAGTACATGCTCTGTAATGGGCCTGCTGGCATTAACAAGGTTGCCCGGGAGAGTACAGATTGATTTCCTTTCACCAGCCTTAATGTGGAAAAGGGATTTATTTTAAACAGGGCTGATGAATGACTAAACACAGGAAGAGTGAAAGGGCCTTCCAGAGGAGAGGGGGTCAGAATGCCAATCAGGGTGTCAGTAGGCTCAACTTCCCTTTCTTCTGAAGGCAATTAAAAAAAAATCTTCCACTGGGCAGGGTTTTAAATCTTAGTAACTGTCTCAGCCTACAGTTGTCAGCAGGAACAGTTAACAATGTACATCCTGCTGGTTACTGAGTCCACTGGGTCTATGAGGCCCAGTGGAATGTAAAAGGGTCAAAGAAAGAGCCCTGGGTTGGAAGTCAGAAAATGGTGAGTCCTTAGCCAAACTCTACCAAATGACTTGCAGTAAGTCCCTCTTACTTTCTGAATTTGGAAAAGGCGCAGCGTAATGAGCATGAGATATAATGTCAAAAGCCTATTGATTCAGATCCCACAAATGCTGCTTCCCTCATATACAAGTCTGGGTGGAATGATGGCACTGGATGAGATGAGATAAACCGGACTTTCCATCTCCAAATCCTATAATTTTGCCGTAGGTGGTCTTGAGGGTACCTTACAGTCTTAATGTTCAGTGATTCTACATGAAATAGCCACTTCATGTTTGAGGACTAGCCCCCACATTGGTATGAACTTAGGATGTGGATGATGATAATAGCCAGCATGTATATAACACATTAAGGGCAGCTAGGTGGTGCGGTGGATAGAGTGCCAAGTTTGGAAGACCTGAGTTCAAATCCAACCTCAGACACATACCAGTTGTCTCATCTTAGGCAAGTCACTGTTCGCCTCAGTTCCCTCATCTGTAAAATGAGTTGGAGAAGAAAATGGCAAAGCACTCCAGTATCTTTGCCAAGAAAATCCCGCTGAAATGGAGTCGTGAAGAGTCAGACAAGACTAAAAGGACTGAACAATAACATCCAGCACGTTAAGTTTTGCAGACTCAGGTTATCTCATCAGATCTTCATAACAACTCTTGGAGGGAGGTGCTTTTATTATCCCCATTTTACAGATGAGGAAACTGAGGCAGAGAACAATAACTGCCTTGCCCAGGATCATATACCTAGTTAGTATCTGAAGCAGTATTAGAATTCAGGTTTTCCTGACTCCAAGTACATCACGTAAGGAGGTATGAGTATTTCTCGCTTTTACTTAATAACTGATTATTGTATTAGGACCAAGGTTTTCGCCCTTTTCTACTTCCTCATCTAGAAACCAGCCAGTGTGGGAAATCTTAGGCAGAAATTTACCCAGGCCAAGATCTAATCAGATAGTAAAGGAAATTGTAAGTTTGGGCTAATTAATGCATTCCTGCTCATTGTGTTTGTGTGGACAGGTCTGGCAAGTGTTGATTCTCCCTTTCCTCAGATGGGTGATACGGAAATGGCTAAGTCTCTTTGACCAAGGTTTGGGTGACCCAAGTCACTTACCCCAAGACTGTCATTGCAATATAACCCAGGCTCTCATTGTAATTTGCCACCCTCAGGAACACCTCCTCTTCAAAATACATATAAACTGTGAGCCCACCATCAAGAGGGGTCTTTGGTCTAAGGGAGAACTGACTATTCTTTTATTAATAACCTGATGACCTTATTAATAAAATAATTAAGTTACCCAGAAACTGTGTCTCTTTTTATTTTTTAATTGACACACAACTTTGACCAAATTACCAGAAAATTACTCTCAGAATTGAAAAGGACTTCAGAAGCCGTGTAGTCCAGATTGTGCTTGCATAGAAATTCCTTCTTTACCACCCCTGATTAGTGGTTATTCAGCCTCAGTTTGATTACTAGAGTGAGCGGGTATCCCCTGTCTCCAAAAGCAGTCCATTTCACTTTTGATTTGCTCTAATTTCTGGAAATTTTCCCTTATACATGGTTGAAATTTGCCTCTCTGTGCCTTCCTCTCATAGTTGCTAGTTCTGCCCTCTGGGGCTAAGCAGCACTCATCTAATCCTTCTTGAACATGACAACCTTTCAAATATTTGAAGACAGCTATTATGTCTTCCCCTACCCCTAGTCCCACAATCAATATCTTCTCTTCTTCAGGCTAAACATGCCCTCTATTTCAAACAATTCTCATGTAGCATATTCTCCTTTAAGATCCTCAACCTGGTTGTTTTTCACTAGACATGGTCCAGTATATCTACAATTGTCCTAAAATATAGCACACAATTCTCCAGATAGGATAATAATCATGATATTTGCATCTATATAATGCTTTAAGGTTTGCAAAATGCTGTGTGTATCATTTCATTTGGTCCTCCCAATAACTCTATAAAGTTGGTGCTATTACTAGCCTCACTTTACATGTTGAGGATACTGGGAATGAGAGAGTAAGTGAGTCAGGATTCAAACTCAGGCCTTCTTGATTCCATGTTCAACACTCCATTTTGTATTTACTTAAATGTATTTAATATTTTAGTTTTCAACATTGATTTCAACAAGATTTTGAATTACAAATTTTCTCCCCATTTCTACCCTACCCCTCATTCCAAGATGGTATATATTCTGATTGCCTTGTTCCCCAGTCAGTCCTCCCCTCTTTTACCCCAGTACCCCCCCCATCCCCTTTGCCCTTACTTTCTTGTAGGGCAGAATAGCTTGTAAAACTTTGAGTTCCAAATTCTCTCTCCCCTCTTCCCTTCCCATCTACTCTACCTAGGAAGGCAAGCCATTCAACATAGATCACACATGTATCATTATGGAAAACACTTCCATAATGCTCATAGTGTGAAAGGCTAACTCTATTTCCTTCCATCTTTTCCTGTTCCACTTTATTCAGTTTTGTCCCTTGACCCTGTCCCTTTTCAAAGGCTTTGCTTTTGATTACCTCCTCCCCCATCTGCCCTCCCTTCTATCATCCTCCCCTTTTTTTATCCCCGTCCCCTTACTTTCCTGTGGAGTAAGATACCCAGTTGAGTACGTATGTTATTCCCTCCTCAAGTTGTATCTGATGAGAGTATGATTCACTCATTCCCCCTTACCTGCCTCCTTTTCCCTTCCAACAGAACTGCTTTTTCTTGCCAATTTTATGTGAGATAATTTACCCCCTTCTATCTCTCCCTTTCTCCCTCTCCCAATATATTCATCTCTCACCCCTTAAATTTATTTAATTTTTTTAGATATTATCCATTCACATTCAACTCATCCTGTGCCTTCTGTCTATATTCCCTTCAACTCCCCTAATACTGAGAAAGGTCTCATGAATTACACACATCATCTTTCCATGTAGGCATTTAAACATTAACAATTCAACTTTAGTAAGACACCAATGAATTCTCTTTCTTGTTTACCTTCTCATGCTTCTCTTGATTCTTGTATTTGAAAGTCAAATTTTCTATTCAGCTCTGGTCTTTTCATTGAGAAAGCTTGAAAGTCCTCTATTTTATTGAAAATCCATATTTTGCCTTGGAGCATTATACTCAGTTTTGCTGATTCTTGGTTTTAATCCTACCTCTTTTGACCTCCAGAATATCATATTCCAAGCCCTTCGATCCCTTAATGTAGAAGCTACTAGATCTTGTGTTATCCTGATTGTGTTTCCATGATACTTGAATTTTCTTTTTCTTTCTGGCTGCTTGCTATATTTTCTCCTTGACCTGGAAACTCTGGAATTTGGTTACAATATTCCTAGGAGTTTTCTTTTTGGGATCTTTTTCAAGATGTGGTCAGTGGATTCTTTCAATTTTTTTTTTTACCCTCTAGTTCTAGAATATCAGGGCAGTTTTCCTTGATAATTTCTTGAAAGATGATGTCTAGGCTCTTTTTTTAATCATGGCTTTCAGGTAGTGGAATAATTTTTAAATTATCTCTCCTGGATCTATTCTCCAGGTCAGTGGTTTTTCTAATAAGATATTTCACACTGTCTTCCATTTTTTCATTCCTTTGGTTCTATTTTATAATATCTTGATTTCTCATACAGTCACTAGCTTCCACGTGCTCCAAAGTAATTTTTATGGTGGTATTTTCTTCAGTGGTCTTTTGGACCTCCTTTTCCATTTGGCTAATTCTGCCTTTCAAGATATTCTCCTCATTGGCTTTTTGGAGTTCTTTTGACATTTGGGTTAGTCTCTTTTTTTTATTTATTTAACATATTTAGTTTTCAGCATTGATTTTCACAAGACTTTGAATTACAAATTTTCTCCCCATTACTACCCTCCCCCCACTCCAAGATGGTGTATATTCTGGTTGCCCTGTTCCCCAGTCAGCCCTCCCTTCTGTCACCCCACTCCCCTCCCATCCCCTTTTCCCTTCCTTTCTTGTAGGGCAAGATAAATTTCTACGCCACATTGCCTGTGTATCTTATTTTCTAGTTGCATGTAAAAACATTTTTTCTTTGTTTTTGAACATCTGTTTTTAAAACTTTGAGTTCCAAATTCTCTCCCCTCTTCCCTTCCCACCCACCCTCCCTAAGAAGTCAAGCAATTCAACATAGGTCACATGTGTATCATTATGTATAACCCTTCCACCCTACTCATGTTGTGAAAGACTAACTATATTTTGCTCCTTCCCAACCCATCCCCCTTTATTAAATTTTCTCCCTTGACCCTGTCCCCTTTCAAAAGTATTTGTTTTTGACTACCTCCACCCCCATCAGCCTTCCTCTCCATCATCCCCCCCATTTGTTTTATCTTCTTCCCTCTTCTTTCCTATGGGGTAAGATTCCCAATTGGGTATGTATGGTATTCCCTCCTTAGGCCAAATCTGATGAGAGCAATGTTCACTCATTCCCCCCCCCCCCACCTGTCCTCTCCCCTCCTCCCACAGAACTGCTTCCTCTTACCACCTTTATTCGAGATAGTCCACCCCATTCTATCTCTCCTTATCTCCCTCTCTAAGTATGTTCCTCTCTCATCCCTTAATTTGATTTTATTTCTTTTAGATATCTTCCCTTCATCTTCAACTCACCTTGTGTCTGCTCTCTCTCTCTCTCTCTCTCTCTCTCTCTCTCTCTCTCTCTCTCCATATATATACATATATACATATATATATATATATACACATAGATATATACATACATACACATTCACCTATATATATATATATATATATATATATATATATATATATATATATATATATATACACATAAACATATATGTATGCATATTCCCTTCAGCTACCCTAATACTGAGGTCTCATGAATCATACTTGTCATCTTTCCATGTAGGAGTGTCAACAAAACAGTTCACCTTTAATAAGTACCTTGCAATTTCTTTTTCTTGTTCTTTTTCTTGATTACCTTTTCATGCTTCTCTTGATTCTTGTGTTTGAAAGTCACATTTTCTATTCAGTTCTGGTCTTTTCACTGAGAAAGCTTGAAAGTCCTCTATTTTATTGAAAATCCATATTTTGCCTTGGAGCATGATACTCAGTTTTGCTGGGTAGGTGATTCTTGGTTTTAATCCTAGCTCCATTGACCTCTGGAATATCGTATTCCAAGCCCTTCGATCTCTTAATGTAGAGGCTGCCAGATCTTGGATTATTCTGATTATGTTTCCACAATACTCGAATTGTTTCTTTCTGGCTGCTTGCAGTATTTTCTGCTTGATCTGGGAGCTCTGGAATTTGGCAACAATATTCCTGGGAGATTTCTATTTGCGATCTTTTTGAGGAGGCGATCGATGGATTCTTTCAATTTCTATTTTGCCCTGTGGCTCTAGAATATCAGGGCAGTTCTCCTTGATAATTTCCTGAAAGATGGTATCTAGGCTCTTTTTTTGATCATGGCTTTCAGGTAGTCCAATAATTTTTAAATTATCTCTCCTGGATCTATTTTCCAGGTCCGTGGTTTTTCCAATGAGACATTTCACATTGTCTTCCATTTTTTCATTCCTTTGGTTCTATTTTATAATATCTTGATTTCTCAAAAAGTCACTAGCTTCCACTTGCTCCAATCTAATTTTTAAAGTAGTATTTTCTTCAGTGGTCTTTTGGACCTCCTTTTCCATTTGGCTAATTCTGCCTTTCAAGGCATTCTTCTCCTCATTAGCTTTTCGGAGCTCTTTTGCCATTTGAGTTAGTCTGTTTTTTAAGGTGTTGTTTTCTTCAGTGTATTTTTCAGTATTTTTTTGGGTCTTCTTTAGCAAGTCATTGATTTGTTTTTCATGGTTTTCTCACATCCTCCTCATTTCTCTTCCCAATGTTTCCTCTACTTCTCTAACTTGCTTTTCCAAATCCTTTTTGAGCTCTTCCATGGCCTGGGACCAGTTCATGTTTTTCTTGGAGGCTTTTGGTGTAGGCTCTTGCACTTTATTGACTTCTTTAGGCTCTATGTTTTGGTCTTCTTTGTCAGCAAAGAAAGAATCCAAAGTCTGAGACTGAATCTGGGCGCATTTTCGCTGCCTGGCCATATTCCCAGCCAACTAACTTGACCTTTGAGTTTTTCAGTGGGATATGACTGCTTGTAGACTAAAGAGTTCTATGTTCCATGTTTGGGGGGGAGGTGCCGGCTCTGCCACACCAGCACTGCTCCTTCCCCAACCCCAACCCGGACCGGGCTTAGATCTTCAGCAGGCTGTGCACTCCTGCTCTGATCTGCCACTTAATTCCTCCCACCAAGTGGGCCTGGGACTGGAAGTAACAACAGCCTTGGCTGCCCCACCTCCACTGCCCCTGGGGCTGGAAGCCGAACCGAGAACTCCTTCCACTCCCGCAGCTTTTCCCACTAACCTTCTCAGCAGTCTTTGGTGTTTGTGGGTTGAGGAGTCTGGTAACTGCCGCAGCTCACTGATTCAGGGTGCCAGGGCCTCCTCCGCCCGGCTTCTGGTCTGGATGGTCCACACTGCTCAGGCTGGGCTCCGCTCCACTCCGTTCCCAGCTCCCAGCTCCCAGCTCCCAGGTCCGTGTGGGATAGACCTCACCCAGAGACCATCAAAGCTGTCCTGGGTTGGAGCCCTGCTTCCCTCTTCTGTTTTGTGGGTTCTGCCATTCTAGGATTGGTTCAGAGCCATTTTTAATAGGTTTTTGGAGGGACTCGGTACAGAGCTCATGCTATTCCCTGCTTACCAGCTGACATTTTGGCTCCGCCCCCTGTGTTAGTCTGTTTTTTAAGGTGTTGTTTTCTTCAGTATTTTGGGCGGTTTCCTTTAGCAAGTCATTGACTTGTTTTTCATGGTTTTCTTGCATCATTCTCATTTCTCTTCCCAATTTTTCCTCTACTTCTCTAACTCGCTTTTCCAAATACTTTTTGAGCTCTTCCATGGCCTAAGACCAGTTCATGTTTTTCTTGGAGGCTTTTGATGTAGACTCTTTGACTTTGTTGACTTCTTCTGGCTGTGTGATTTGCTCTTCTTTGTCACCCAAAAAGCAATCTAGAGTTTGAGTTTGAGTTGTTTTTGCTGTCTGTTCATGTTCCTAGCCCACCACCTGACCCTTGCACTTCTTATCAGGATATGACGCTTGTAGAGTAGAGAGTACTTTGTCCCAAGCTTTAAGGTCCAAGCACTGCTGTTTTCAGAGCTCCTTCTACTCCACTGTCACCCCAGGCTCTGTCCCAGCAGCACTCCTCCCCCAAGAACCACCAACCAGGACCACGATACAGATCCACGAAGGGCACAGCAAGAGAATCTGCCTTTGGGCCCAAAAAGCATTCCTTGCACTCCCGCTCTGATCTGCTGCTAGATTTCTCCCATGGTGTAAGCCAGGGATTCAGGAAGTGGCTGACACTGCACCACCTCATCCACCCCCAGAGCTGGTGGCCGGACTGCTCTGAATTTGATCCCGCAGTTTCCCCTTAACCTGCTCTTTGGCATTTGTGGGTTGAGAAATCTGGTAATTGACACAGCTCACTGTTTCATGGCCTCTTCCAGCTGGCTGATTCTGGATCTGGTCTGTCCTGGTGCGGCCCATGCTGGGTTGCCCTCTGCCCTCAGCACCATGAGATAGACCCCTTCCTGGCGAATATCCAGGCTCTCCTGGGCTGGAGACCTGTTTCCCTCTGCTATTTCGTGGGTTCTGCAGCTCTAGAATTTGTTCAGAGCCATTTTTTACAGGTGTTTGGAGGGATTTGGGGGAGATCCTACCCAGGTCCCTGCTTTCCAGGTGCCATCGTGGCTCTGCCCCCAAGTTCAACACTCTTACTGCTACCCATACCTACTGCTCATTCTGGACATTATGCCTCTCTTTATTCTGCTTCCCTTCCCCTCTTCCCAGAATACAATATTATTAGATTCTTTCAATGTTTCAGTCAATTAAAATACAAAGATCTTTCTACCTAAACAATTTCTAGTCATCTGTCCTCTCTCCTATACTTTTGAAGTTGAATTTTTGAACTACTTTATAGGAACTAATATGTCTCATAATAACATCTAATTACTCCAGTTGAAAGATAAAAATGCCTCAAAATTTCCTCCATCATGCCTTTGAAATATGACACTTGAATATGTTACTTCACATTTGTAAACTTTCATCCATCCATTCATCCATCTATCCATCTATCCAATAAATTGTTTATTGATTTTATGCATCCATGTGTTTCTTCTCTTTCACTGGTATTGTCTTTTAAAAGTATTCTACACTCCTATAACCACTTCCTTTCAACTTACAGACCCTTACAACTGGCTACTGATTACCTTCCCCACATCTGTGAACCATTCCCTGAAATTCTTCTCTGAAGAGTTACAGATAACCTCTCATTTGATTAATCTGAGATTGTCTTTCTCAGTCAATCCTCATTCTTCTTAAACACTCAGGAGTTTATGACATTGCCAATCACTCTTATCTTGGATACCATCTCCTCTATTGGCTTCCGTGAGACTGCTGCTCATTCTCCCACACATATGATTGCTCTTCTCAGCTTCCCACCCACTCAGCATGGGAAGTGTACCCGGGAACTCTATCCTGGGCCTTTTTAATCTTCTGTTTCTATACTTTTTCCCTCAGTGATCTCATCTGCTCTTAAGGATTTAATTATTCTCAACATATAGTTAACTCCAAATTAAAAAAAAAAAAACACTATATATCCAAATCTCATATTTCTCTTGTGGGACGTTTTCACTTGGAAGCACCATCTTAAAATTAATATGTCTCAAACTGAACACTGCCTCACTCCTTTCCTTCTTCCTCAGTGAGTTAAGCACTTGGCTCATTTTTTTCTCTCCTTCCTAACCCTGCTTCATAACAGGGAATTTTAACATATGTATTTGTATTCCTTCAAACATCCTAACTTTTCCAATCAATGAATTAATAAACACTTATTAAATGCCTGTTATGTTCCAGGATAAAAAAAGCAAAACAAAACAATCTCTACCATCAAGGAGCTAACAATCTAAAACACATATACATACATACACAATTAATAGAAATAATTAACAGAGAGAAGGATCTAGAATTAAGAAGGGTTAAGAAAGCATTTCTGTAGAAGTGGAAACTTTAGTTGGGACTTAAAGGAAGCCATGGAAGCCAGTAAGGGAAGAGTAGCCAGATTATTGCAGGCATGGGCTCAGCCAATGAAAATTCACAGATCTGAGATATGGAGCACCTTGTTTGGGAGATAGCAAAGATGTCAGTACCACTGAATCAAAGAGTATGTCTTAGGGAGTAAGGTATAAGAAAAAAGTAGGAAGAGGCTAGGTTCTGAAGGATTTGAACGCTAGGCACATGATTTTGTATTTGATCCTGGAGGTGATAGAAAGCCACTGGAGTTTATTGGGGATGGGCCATGATAAGGTTGGACCCATACTTTAGGAAAATCTCTTCAGTGTCTGAATAGAGGATGGAGTGGAGTGGGGAGAGACTCGAGACAGGCAGATCTACCACTAGGCTACTGCAATCATTTACTTATGAGGTGGTGAGGGCCTTCGTTAGAATGGTGGCATTGTCAGAGGAGGAAAAAGGACATTTTGAGGTATATAAAGGTTAAATCTATAGGCATTGGCACCAGCTTGGATACAGGAGGTGAGAGACAGTGAGGAGTCAAGGATAACTCCAAGGTTGTGAGCCTAAGGGACTGGAATGATGGTGTTGCCTACCACAGAAATAGGAAAAATAGGAGGAGGTGGAAGGTTTAAGAGGAAAGATCATAAGTTCAGTTTTGGACATGTTGAGTTTTACATGTCTACTGAACATCCACTTCAGGGTGTCTGAAAGGCAGTTGGAGGCACAATATTGAGAGGAGAGAGGTTGGGGAACATTAGATAAACTTAGGAATTATTAGCATAGTGGTGGTAATTAAATCCATGAGAGCTGATGAAATCACCAAGTGAAGTAATATATAGAGAGAAGAGAAGAGAATGTAAGATAGAACCCTATGAGACATCTACGATTAGTGCACATGATCTGGATGAGGATCCAGGAAAGGGCACTAATGAGTAGTCATCTAGGTAGAAGGAGAACAAAGAGAGTAGTGTCCTAAAACAAAATAAAACAACCTAAAGAGAAGAGAATATCAGGGAGGAGAAGGTGACCAACAGTCTCAAAGGCTGCAGAAAGGTCAAGAACAATGAGAATTGAGAAAAGGTCATTAAGGCAGAGCCAATATTGCAGAGTACAGAAGCTCTAAGCTGAGCTCTCCCAACATCCCCTTCCAAACAACTTTAAAATAACACCTCAAATTGATTTCTCAAGTTGCAGAGCAGATAAAATGTCAGAGTGAAACTTTCTTTCAGCCCAAGACACCACAGAAGGTTGGGAAGAGAGATAATGTGACACAATGGAAGAGCCTGTGCCAGAACCCACCTGGATGAAACATTAGTGATGGTGGTAAATTAGATTACCAGGTGGAAAAGACAGAAGCAGCAGCTAAGAGCCCCCAGGACAGATGGTAAAAGGACCTGGCATGACAGATGGTAAGAGTACCCTTGACTAGCAGTGGATGCAACTCCATTGTCAATAGTTCACTTCTGGGACATAGTTCAAGGTCAGAGAGGGACACTTCCAGCCAAGAAGGAGTGGAAACTCTGAGGGGCAGTGTCATTTCTAGCCCTAAGAAATCAGGGACCCTCAGGAACAGTATCACTTTCAGTCTCAAGGGAGGAGGGGACCCGAGGAGCACTATCAATTGCAATCCCAAGGGATAAGGATCCCTTCCTGGGTAAGTATCTGAGTGCAGACCAAGAGAACAGTGACCACACCCCTCCCCAGATCACATCACCTTGGAAACACTGAACACATTAAAAACCCTAGACCTAGCTGTGAAAATAGCAGTTTGCAAAAGCCCAAAGCTTGAAACAGAGCCTCTCAATCTTCCATGACAGGAACAGAACCCAATATTAACACAAAGTTTCAACTCAAGAAATACGGTGGAAAAATGAGCAAAAAATTATAAAAGAACGTGACCATAAAGAGTTACTATGATGATAGTGAAGATCAAGACACAAACTCAGAAGAAGACAATGAAGTCAAAACAGCTATAAGCAAAGTCTCAAAGAAAAATGTGAATTGGATACAAGCCCAACAAGAATTCCTGGAAAAGCCGCTGCCCCTAACAAAAATATTTCCAAAATCAAATAAGAGTGATAAAGGAAAAAAAAAAAACAATGAAAGCAAAAGAAGAAAATTATGAAAAGACAACTTCTTGGTAAAAGAGGAACAAAAATTCTGAAGAAAATAATACCTTAAAACACAGAATTGGCCAAATGGAAAAAGAGGCATGTAAGCTCACTGAAAAAAAGTAATTCCTTAAAATTTAAAATTGGGCAAGTGCAAACTGATAACTCCGTGAGACATCAAGAAGCAATCAAACAAAGTCAAAAGAATGAAAAAAAAAAAAGAAAAGAAAATGCAAAATATCTCATTGGAAAAATAACTAACCTGGAAAATAGATTGAGAAGATATAAAGAATTATTGGATTACCTGAAAGCCATGATCAAAGAAAGAGTCTAGACATAATATTTAAAGAAATTATCAAGGAAAACTGCTCCAATATGCTAGAAGCAGAAGGTAATATAAAAATTGAAAGAATCCACTTATCACCTCCTGAAAGAGATTTCAAAATGAAAACTCCCAGGAATATTGTAACCAAATTATAGACCTCCAAGTCAAAGAGAAAACTCTTCAAGCAGCAAGGAAGAAACCATTGAAATACCATGGAGCCATAGTCAAGATCATTCAAGATTTAACAGCTACCATATTAAAAAAGCAGATATTTTCAAAAGGTGGAAAAGTTGAGATTATAACCAAGAATAACTTACCCAGTAAAGCTGAGTATAATCCTTCAAGGGAAAAATTTAATGAAATAGAGGAATTTCGCACATTCCTGAGGAAAAGACAGAGCTCGGTAGAAAATTTGACTTTCAAA
Organism: Trichosurus vulpecula; assembly: GCF_011100635.1. Taxonomy (NCBI): domain Eukaryota; kingdom Metazoa; phylum Chordata; class Mammalia; order Diprotodontia; family Phalangeridae; genus Trichosurus; species Trichosurus vulpecula. Next base: position 88,960,241 of record NC_050573.1, on the reverse strand, counting down.
TATAAACCTCAAGGGATGCATAAAAAGATAACATGAGAGAGGGACTCAATAAAGTTAAATCATGTAACTTTCTATATAGAAAGATGATACATGTTTTCTTCTAAGAATGTTATCATTATTATGGAAGTTAGAAGGATTCTACTTAGAAATAGGGTGTAAGAGTGAGTTGATTATGTTGAGATGTTGTAAAAAAAATGGATGGGTGAGAAAGGAAGATACCCTAGGAGAAGGGGGAAGAGAGAGGAAAAATGCAGAAAATTATCTCACATAAAAGAATTATGCAAGGAAGATATTTTATAGAGGGAGGGAAAATGTTAGGGGCAGAGAGTAAGCAACGCTTGAATCTCACTCACATCTAAATTGGTTCAAAAGAAGAGAAACTATATACACATACTCAATTGGTAAGAGGAATCTTTCTTACTTAACAGAGAAGTAAGAGAGGAAAGTGGTAAAAGAAAAAAAAACAAGTTGATAAAAGGGAGGGCAAATAAAAGAAGTTAGTGGTCAGAAGCAAAACAGACTGTAGAGGAGAAATAGAATTAAAAAAAAGAGAGAGAGAAGGACAAATAGAAGAAATTAGGATAGAGGGAAATGCAGTTAGTAATGAAAACTCTGAATATGAATGGAATGAAGTTACCCATAAAATGGAAAATAGCAGATAGCCGAATAGATTAGAAACCAGAATCCAGCAATATGTGGTTTACAAGAAACCTCCTAGAAACAGAGACACATGCAGAGAGTTAAAATAAGGGGCTGGAACAGAAGCTATTATGTTTGAGATAAAGCAAAAAAAAAAAGACAGCAATCATGATAACAGACAAAGGAAAGGCAAAAATAAACCTAGTTAAAAGGGATAAGCAGGGAAATTACATCTCTCTAAAAGGAACCATAGACAATGAAGTAATATCAATAGTTAACACATATGCACTAAATAGCATAGCTTCCAAATTCTTAAAGGAAAAGCTAAATTAATTACAGGAGGAAATAGGCAGTAAAACTTTACTAATAGAGGACCTCAGTGTTTTTCCTTTCTGAGCTGTATAAATCTAACAATCAAATAAATTCTAAAGATGTTACAGAGAGGAAGTTACATATGAGAGACTTCTGAAGAAAAGCAAATGGGACTAGAGTGGATTATACCTTCTTCTCAGTTTTACATGGCACCTTCACAAAAATTGACCATTATCAGGGCATAAAAATCTCACAAATACAGAAAAGCAGAAATGTTAAATGTACCCTTTTCAGACCATAACTCAATAAAATTACATTTAATAAAGGACTATGGAATCATAGATTAAAAACTAAATGGAAACTAAATAATCAAATCCTAAAGAATGAGAGGATCAAAGGAGAAATAATAGAAATAATAAATAATTTCATTAAAAAGAAGGACAACAATGAGATAATTTTCCAAAATTTGTGATGCAGTCAAAGCAATACTTAGGTGAAAATTTAAACCTGTAAATATATACATTAATTAAAGAAAGAAATGTTGTATCGGTGAATTGGGCATGTAACTAAAAGTCCTAGAAAAAGAATCAATTACAATTCCCCAATTAAAAAAACAAAATGGAAATCCTGAAAATCAAAGGAGAGATTAATAATTGAAAGTTAAAAGAATGAACAAATAAATAAAACTAGGAGATGAATGTATGAAAAATAGATAAATCATTTCTTAATTCAATTTAAGAAAGGAAAGAAGAAAACCAAATTACTAGCATCAAAAATGAAAAGGGTGAATGCATCCCCCACAAAAATGAAATTAAGGCAATTATAGCAGTTATTTTGCTCAATTATATGCCAGTAAAACTGACAATAAGTGAAATGGATAAATATTGAAAAGAATATAAACTGTCCAGATTAACAGAAAAGGAAATAGAACAATTAAGCAATCCTATCTTAGAGAAAGGAATTGAATAAGTCATCATTGAGCTGTCTAAACAAATATCCCTACAACTAGATGGAATTACAAGTGAATTCTACCAAATATTTAAGGAACAATTAACCACAATACTATGTAAGCTATTTAAAAACATAGATACAGGAGAAATGAGTCCTACCTAGTTTTTTATGATGTAAATATGATGCTGATACCTGAACCAGGAAGAGCAAAGGCAGAGAAATTAAACTATGGAACAATTTCCCTAATGAATATTTATACAGAATTTTAAAATAAAACACTAGAAAGATTATTACAGCAATATTTTACAAAGATCATACACTATTACCAGGTGGAATTTATGGAATGCAGGAATACAGGACTGCTTTAGTATTAGAAAAACTATCATCATATTTGACCATATCAATAACAATAACACCAAAAACCATCTGATTATATCAACAGACGCAGAAAAAGCCTTTGACAAAATGCAATGTCCATTCCTATTTAAAAACAATGGAAAGCATAGATATCAATTGAACCTTGTTTAAAATTATAAATAGTAGCTATATAAAACCAAGAGCAAGCATTATCTGTAATGGGGATAAAACTGAAGCCTTTCCAATATGATCAGGAGGGAAGCAAGGACGTCCATTATCACTATTATAATTCAATATTGTACTAGAAATGCTAGCTATAGCAATAAGACAAGAAAAATAAATTGGAAGAATAAAAAAGGCAATAAGGAAGCAAAACTATCATTCTTTGCAGAGGAGATAATGGTATATTTAAAGGATCCTAGAGAATCAACTAAAATACTAGTTGAAACAATGAACAATTTTAGCTAAGTTGCAGGCCATAAAAGAAACCCATGTAAATCATCAGCATTTTTGTAAAAGACCAACCAAACACAGCAGAAAGTGATAGAAGGAGAAATTTCATTTAATATAACTGCAGATGATATGAAATACTCAGTAATGTGCCTGCCAAGACAAACCCAGGTATTGTATGAACACAATTACAAATGTTTTTCATACAAATACAGATAGACATAAAAAATTGAAGAAATATTAATCATTTATGGGTAGGTTGAGCCAAAATAATAAAATGACACTTTATTTTGCTTATTTTATTTTATTTATTTTTATTTATTTGCAAGTTATTTTGTGTATTCAGTGCCATACCAATCAAAATTATTTTTAAAATCTAGAAAAAATAGTAACAAAATTCATCTAGAAGGATAAATGGTCAAGAATATCAAAGGAATCAATGACAAAAATATGTTAAGGAAGGCAGCCTAGCAGTCCCAGATTTCAAACTATGTTATGAAGTGCTAATTATTAAAACAATCTGGTACTAAATAAGAAATACAGTGGTGGATTAATGGAATTGATTAGGTACACAATACCTAGTAGTAAATGATCATAGTAATCTAGTGTTTGATAAACTCAAACATCTAAGATTTGGGGGTAACAACTAAACCATTTGACAAAAATTTCTGAGAAAACAAGAAAACAGTTTGGCAGAAAGTAGGCATAGATGAACATCTCATGCCATATACCAAGAGAAGGTCAAAATAGATAAATGATTTAGACATAAAGGGTGCTATTATAAGCAAATCAGGAGAGCATGGATATTTTACCTGTCAGATCTTGGATAAGGGAAACATTTATGACCGAACAAGAGATAGAGGAGATCATGGGAAGTAAAATGGATAATTTTGATTATGTGAGATTAAAAAAAAAAAAACTTTTGCACAAACAAAACTAACATAGCCAAAATCAGAAGGAAAGCAGGAAGCTGGGCAAAAATCTTTATAGCAGGGGGGCAGAGCCAAGATGGCTCTGTGAAAGGAAGGAACTACTGGAGCTCTCTCATGAATTCTGTCAGATAAATCTAAAAAAGTGAATCTGAAAAGATTTGAGAGAGTTAGAAGCCACTAGTAGACTGAGAGGGGTAGAAGCGCCGGGCACATGGATCGGCACCAGACAAAACCAACCGGGAACAGCAGAGGAATCCAGCCAACACACCAGTCTAGGAGAGCACTGGGTGAGCAAAACGTTGGAGTGGGAACAGTCCCAGAGAGGAAGTATTGGCTATGGGCTGCCATTGAGCCCCAGGCCTCCCAGCCCAGGACTGGAATCTGTTGGAGCGCAAAGCCTGCAGTGGCAGAAGCAACTAGCTGGGAGGCCTCCAACCCACAGCCTAAAGCTTTGAAAGTCACCTTCTTGAAGTCCTGGTAGCCAGGATGTGAAGGTAAAATGGATCATATCCCTCCCTTGAATAAACCCAGAGAATAAAACCTCAGGAGAAACAGAGGAGCCAGAAAGGGGCTTCAGTAGTGAGAGAAGTGGTGGAAAGGGCCTTTCTTGTGGTGGTGGAAGGAGACTAGTGCAGGAAGAGAGGTGTTCCAGCAGCCCTCCGCTTAGCAGAACAAGAGTAACTGAACCCCAAGGGGTGGAGCTAACTAATGTCAATGCCAGAACCCCAGGCTTGGCTTTGCACAGTCAGGGGAAGTGGCAGACGCCAACACAGACACAAGCTGAGAACACCCCTGCTGTAGAGCAGTCTTGGGGAAGAGAAGACTTCCAGCAATCAGACCAATCCTCCCCATACCTCACGAAACCAGAGGCTATAGCACATAAAGCTAGATCCCAACACAAGAAACTTGAGACAGAGCCCCCTGAGCCTCAGAAACAGAGATCCACTTCAAAAACCAGGAGGGAAAAAGAAAACACCATAAAAAGAATTGTAAGAAGCTTTCAAAGATGATTGACTCATATTATGGAGATGGGGAAGACCAAAATACTGATTCAGAAGAGGACAGCATGGACACTACACCCACATCTGAAACCTCGAAAGAGAAAGTGAACTGGTCTCCAGACCAAAAAGCATTCCTGGAAGAACTCAAGGAGGACTTTAAAAACCAAATTAGGGAGGCAAAAGAAAAAAATGGAGAAAATGGAAAAAAATTCATTGAGGAAAACAAATCTTTCAAAGGTAAAATCAGGGAATTGGTTAACGACAATCAGAATATAAATGGAGAAAATGTCTCATTGAAAAGTAAAATCCACCAAATGGAAAAGGAGATAGAGAAGACAAAGGAAGAAACAAAACATTAAAAATTAGAATTGGGCAAGTAGAAGCTATGAGACATCAAGAATCAATCAAACAAAATCTAAAAAAATGAAAAAAAAATAGAAGAAAATGTGAAATATCTGATTGGAAAAACAACCGACCTGGAAAACAGATCCAGGAGAGACAATCTAAGAATTATTGGTCTACCTGAAAGCTATGATGAAAAAAAAGAGACTGGACGATATCTTCCGTGAAATCCTGGAGGTCCTAGAACCAGAGGGTAAAACTGTCATCGAAAGAATCCATCAATCACCCCTGGAAAAAAGATCACAAATTGAAAACTCCAAGAAATATTATAGCCAAATTCCAGAACTACCAGATCAAGAAGAAAATATTGCAAGCAGCTAGAAAGAGACAATTCAAATACCATGGAAGTACAGTCAGGATCATGCAGGATCTTTCAGCTTCTACATTAAATGACAGGAGAAATTGGAATATAATATTCTGAAAGGCAAAGGAGCTTGGACTACAACCAAGGATCAACTACCCAGCAAAATTGAGCATAATTTTCCAGGCAAGGAGATGGATATTCAATGAAATAAGGGAATTCCAGACCTTCCAGATGAAAAGGCCAGAACTCAATGGAAAACTTGATCTCCAAATACAAAACTCAAGAGAGACATAAAAAGGGAAATGGGAAAAAACCCTAGTTAATCAATAATGCTACTTAATTACATCCTTATATAGGATTATTTTGTTTTTTATATGTTTGATGTACACATATATATATATATATATTACATATATATATATATGTCAATCTTGAGAATAGCATACTTATTATGACAATTGAAAGGGGTATTCATAGACTGGGGATGTCAGTATAAAATAACCGATATAATGATAAAAAATATAATTATAGAGATTTAAAGGGATGGTTCTGGGAGAAGAGGTAAGGAGGTAGTAGAAAAGGGTAAATTATATCTCATGAAGAGGCTCAAAAACATTGTAAAGAAGGAAAGAAGGGAGGGAGAAGAGCAGTATCTGAGCTTTATTCTTAAAGGATTTGGCTCAAGAAGGGAATAACATACCCTGATAAGTATAGAAATCTAACTTCTCCCAAAGGGGAGAAAAAGGGAGTGGGTGGACAGAAGGGAGGGAAGGAAGATGGGAAGATAAGGGAGTGGAATCAAGAGGGAGGGTAAACTGGTCAAAAGCAAAACTTTGTTGAGGAGTGGAAGGGGAAAGGGACCAAACACTTCCCTGGGTATGATTCAAAAAGCAAGGAATTCAATGCTGAAGTGCATTGTAAACACATAATGGGCCAAAATGTTGCAGATTACATGCGTTATCTCATGGAAGAAGATGAAGATGCTTATAAAAAGCAATTCTCACAGTACATAAAGAACATCACCCTTGACATGATGAAGGTATACAGGATGCTGGTATACAGGAGAATCTAGTGTATGAAAAGAAATCCAAGAGGGAAGTTAAAAAGGAAAGATGGAACCACCCCAAGATGTCCCTTGCCCAGAAAAAAGACCAGGTGGCTCAAAAGAAGGGGAGTTTCCTCAGAGCCAAGGAGTGGGCAGCCGATAGTTAAAACATCAAAATCTGTAATTTTCTATGAAGATTTTCAGATTAAGACAATAAACTTATTGAACATCAAAAAAAAGAAACTCATCTTCTTTCCTTTAAATGCTAAATTTCAGTTGAGGACTCCACTATTATCCCAGAAATTCAGTTTCATAGTTAAGACTTATCCCTTTCCTTTACCCTCTATTCCCAATGACTTATCAATTCTGGTCTATTCTACCTACCTGACATTTCTTGCAACAGACTCTTTAGCCATAAGGCCATCATCCCCATATTAAGGACTTCATCATTTCTTGCCTAGACTTAACCTAGTGCTTCTCTTCCATCTGGCTGAAATGATTTTTCTAGCATTATTTCATGTGAATCTTCTTTGAGAACTTTACTGTATGTTCCAGTGAAACTTGCCTACCATTATAACAATTCATCAGCTTAGACAAATGAAACCCCTATGTGGAATTCACTCCCTTATCAACTATGCTTTCCAAAATCCTCCTCAAGGTGTTAGTTCCCCTCCTCTGAGAAGCCTTTCTTGATTCCTTCAGTTATTAGCAATGTCTCCATTTTCAAATTTGCAGGAAGACCTGAGTTCAAATTTGGCCTCAAACTCTTAGGAAATACATGACCCTGGGCAAGTCACAACCTCTGTCTGTCTCAGTTTCTTCAGCAGTAAAATGCAGATAACAGTACCTATCTCACTGGATTGCGGTAAGGATCAAATTGTATACACACACAGACACACATATATAAACACACACATATACTTATATACAACTATGTAAATATATAATACATGTAGATATATGCATACATACATGTAGCTATATACACATGCATGCATATGTACATAAATATGTATGTGTGTGTACATACGGTGCTTAGTTGAGTGCTTAGCATATAGTAGGTATTTCCTAAATGTTTCTTCTCTTTTATTCCCTCATCATCCTTAACAATGTATATATTAGAGTAATACCATCAAAACATCATAAATTTAGAAATGAAAGGCCCTTTGGAAGTCATCTAATTTAGATCCCTCATTTTACAAATAAGGAAATCAAGGACCAATAAGGCAATACTTTCACCACTTATAAAATCCCTGAGGTCATTTTTGTTTTGTTTTTTTGTCTTTGTAACCCTAACTCCTCACTCAGTATCTTACACATAGTGGGTGTTAAATTGAATCATTGGTATTTTGATCTGCCACTTGCCACTTCTGTAATTTTGGGCAAATCATATCATTTCTTTGGGTATCAGTTGTCCACTGTAAAAGGAGAGGAATATACCGAATGACCTCAAGGATACCATCCCTCTTTCAATCTAAGATTCAATGATATTTGTGGCAGTAGCAATGTTGATGAGGATAACAGTGGTTGTGACGAAGATGGTGATGGTGATGTAATGATGCTAACAGTGGGATGGTGGGGATAATGGTAATAAAAATGATGGTTAATTCTTCATCATTCTATTTGCATGCGGAAAAGACTTCATTCACCCTCTTTAATTTGATGGTTCATAAGTCCCCATTCAGGGAGCTGTGGAACAGGATCAATTCGCAATTAAAAAGTAGGTCAGGTAATGAGTGCATATTTATCCCTGACTATTTCTTACTCTCACAAATTTGAAAATAAATACTGTTAAAATAGACAGGAGTCAAGAATTTTCCTTCCCTCAAGCAAAGTCTCTTGGACAGATGGAGAATTTTCTCTAAGAGACAAGAGCCTTTCATAACTCCTCCCAATTCTTCCTAGGCCAGTCAGCTTTATTTCTCCATCTAAAATAAGCTACAAACTATTTTTAGCTTTCTTGGATAGTATATTTCGAAAGATGGAACCCACGTGTGCATTGCATTCTTTGTTCCAACTGGAGCAAGAATACTCATGATCTAGGTGAATCCAGTACTCCCTTATAGTTACCTGAATCACACCTGCTAAAGAACAATCATTTTTGCTCAAAATGAGCTGTTTCTTCCGAAGTCCCAATCCTTTCCCAAGACATCATTGAAGAGAAGCTGAATCAGGACTCAGGAGATTGAGATTCTAGTCTAATTAATGTTTGTTGAATAGAATCAAAATGGATATTCCCAGGTTTGCCACTAAATAGTTTTATGATAACAGCTGCCCCCTTCCCCTTTCTACAATTCAATTTTCTCTGCTATAAAATGAACACCTTAAATTAAATGATCTCTAAGACCTCTTCCAACTCTGACAATCTATATTCTTTGCTCTAAGGTCTTTTTTTCTGCTCTGGCAGACCCTAGTCTACATTCTAAAAGCCTAAGTTGTAAGATCATTTCCAGCTCCTAGAAGAATCAATTACTTTACATCTGCCTTCAGTTTGAATGAACAACTACTTCTTCAATGACTACCATGTGGCTAGCCTGGTGTTGGATTTGTATTCAATATCGTTTAAAAGGCCAGATCCATTTCCCATACCTTCAGAGTCATCCACTAAGGATTATCTAATCAGTTATTTCTCTTACAGCTTTAATGGTGGTTGATAGGTGTTGTTGCCTGACTAGATCACAACCTCATTGAAGACAGGGAGTACTCTTACTTATGTGTCTCCCCAACAGTGTTTACCACTGGACTCTGCATATAACTTGAAGGATAATAAATTATTTTTGAGTGAATAAAGAAATGAATTGTTTAGAAATGAATGCATTAAAAATAGAAAATGAAAATGAATGCATGGATATTAAGCATCTTGATGTTGTGGTGGGTAGATCACTGGACCTGGAGTCAGGAATACTTGACTTCAAATCCAGCCTCAAGACACTTTCAATCTGTGTGATCCTTAGTGACTTAGCCTTTGTCTGCCTCTGTGTTCTCATCTGTAAAATAGGCATAATAATAGCACCTACCTCCCAAAGTACTTGTAAGGATAAAATGAAATAACATAAGAAAAGCATTTTTAAATACATTTCACTTATTGAGTTAAATATCTATCAATTACATTTTTAAAATTTTTTAACATTCATTTTTTAAAATTTTGAGTTCCAATGTCTATCCCTAATTCCCACCCCTTGAGAAGGCAGACAATATGATATTGATTATACATGTAAAGTCATGCAGAGCATATTTCCATACTAGCCAAGTTGCAAAAGAAAACACACACACACAAATAAAAGATTCAGAGTTCATCAGTTTTCTCTCTGGAGGCAGATAGCACTTTTCATGATGGGTCCTTTAGAATAGTGTTGGATCATAGTCTTTTTTGTTTGTTTGTTTTTTGCAGGGGGGAAGGCAGGGCAATTGGGGTTAAGTGACTTGCCGAAGGTCACACAGCTAGTACATGTGTCAAGTATCTGAGGTCAGATTTGAACTCAGGTCCTCCTGACTCCAGGGCTGGTGCTTTACTCAATGTACCACCTAGCTGCCCCTTGGATCATAGTCTTGATCAGAGTAACAAAATCTTTCACAGTTGATCATCCTTACAATATTGTTGTTACTGTGTCCAATGTTCTCCTGATTCAGCTTATTTTACTTTGTATCAGTTAATATAAAACTTCTCAGGTTTTTCTGAAATCATCCTGCTTGCCATTTCTTGCACAGTAATATTCTATCACAGTCATATACCACAACTTATTTAGTCATTCCCCAAATGATGTGCATCCCATCAATTTCCGATTCTTTGACACCACAAAAAGCAGCTATGAATCTTTCTGTACATATCACACCTCTCCTTTTTCTTTGACCTCTTTGGGGTGCAGACCTAGTAATGTTATTGCGGGGTTAAAAGGTATGCATAGATTGCTTTGGGGCATAGGTCCAAATTGCTCTCCAAAATGATTGTATCAGTTTACAACTCTACCAACAGTGCATTAGTGTTCCAGTTTTTCCACATCCCCTGACATTTGTCATTTTCCTTTTCTGTCACATTAGCCAATCTATTAGGTGTAAGGTGGCATCTCAGAGTTATTTTAATTTCTATTTCTGTACTCAGTAGTGATTTAGAGTGTGTTTTTATGTGACTATTGATAGCTTTAATTTCTTTAGCAACTGCCTATTCATATCCTTTGACCATTTATTAACTGAAGAAGGGTTCTTATTTTCCTAAGTTTGGCTCAGTTACCTATATATTTGAGAAATGAAGTCACAGAATTTTGCTATAAATATTTTTTTTAATTAAGATTTTTTTATTTTTAGTTTACAATGCTCAGTTCCACAAAATTTTGAGTTCCAGATTTTCTTCCCCCCCACCTCCCCAAGATGGCATGGAATCCAATATGTCTTCTACATATAGCTTCGCATTGAACTTATGTACAGAACAGTCAAGTTGTAAAGAATTATGACCAATAGAATGAATCATGAGAAAGAAGAAACAAAACCAAAAAAAAAAAAAGAAAAAAAAGGAGAGCAAACAGTTTGCCTCAATCTGCATTCAGTCTCCATAGTTCTTTCTCTGGATAGAGATAGCTCTCTCCCTCATGAGTCCTTTGGAGTTGTCTTTGAACCATGTATTGCTGAGAAGGGTGAGGTCTATCAAGGTTATTCATCACAGAATCCATATATCTGTGGTTGTGTATAATGTTCTCCTAGTTCTGCTGTGCTCACTCAGCATTATATTGTGTAGATTTTTCCAGTTTATTGTGAAGTCTGTATCATCCCCATTTCTTATAGCACAACAGTATTCTATTACATTCATATACCCCAACTTGTTCAGCCATTCCCTAATTGATGGGCATCCCCTTGATTTCCAATTCTTTGCTACTAGAAAAAGAGTCACTATAAATACTTTTGTACATATGGGTCCTTTTCCTACTTGTGTGGTCTCTTTGGGATACAGCCCTAGAAGTGGTATTGCTGGGTCCAAGGGTATGAACATTTTTATAGCCCTTTGGGCATAGTTCCAAATTGCTCTCCAGAATGGCTGAATCAGTTCACAACTCCACCAGCAATGTAACAGTGTTCCAATTTTCCCATATCCTCTCCAGCATTTATCATTTTCCTGTTTTGTCATTTTAGCCAATCTGACAGGAGACATGTGATACCTAAGAGTTGTTTTGTTTTGCACTTCTCTAATCAGCAGTGATTTCGAGCATTTTTTCATATGCCTATACATATCTTTAATTTCTTCCTCTGAAAACTGCCTGTTCATATCCTGTGGCCATTTCTCAGTTGGGGAATGACTTGTATTCTTATAAATTTGGCTTAGTTCCCTGTATATTTTAGAGATGAGGCCTTTATCAGAGACACTGGTTGTAAGGATTTTCTCCCAATTTTATGCTTCCCTCCTAATCTTTCTTGCATTGGCTTTTTTATACAAAAACATTTCAATTTAACACAATCAAAATTATCCATTTTGCATTTTGTAATGCTCTCTATCTCTTGTTGTGTCATGAATTCTTTGCTTTTCCATAAATCTGATAAGTAAACTATTCCTTGTTTTCCCAAAATGCTTACAGTATCAGCCTTTATTCCTAAATCATGAACACATTTTGACTTTATTTTGGTTTATGGTGTAAGATATTGGTCTGTGTCCAGTTTCTGCCCTATCATTTTCTAATTTTCCCAGCAGTTTTTGTGAAATAGTGAATTCTTAGCCCAGAAGCTGGATTCTTTGGGTTTATCAAAGAGTAGATTGCTATAATCATTGACTACTGTGTCTTGTGTACCTATCCTATTCCACTGATCCATCACTCTGTTTCTTAGCCAGTACCAGGTAGTTTTGATGACTGCTACTTTATAGTACAGTTTAATACCTGGTATGGCTAGGCCACCTTCCCTAGCATTTCTTTTCATTAATACCCTAGATATTCTAGACTTCTTGTTCTTCCAGATGAATTTTGTTATTATTTTATCCAGCTCTATAAAATAATTTTTTGGTAGTTCGATTGGTATGGCACTGAATAAAGAAATTAGTTTAGGTGAAATTGTCATTTTTATTATATTAGCTCAGCCTAACTATGAGCAATTGATATTTTTCCATTTATTTAGATCTGACTTTATTCATGTGGAAAGTGTTTCATAATTATGTTCATATACACCCTGGGTTTGTCTTGGCAGATAGACTCCCAAACATTTTATGATGTCTACAGTAGGTTTGAGTGGAATTTCTCTTTCTATCTCTTGCTGTTGGGATTTGTTAGTAATGTATAGGAATGCAGAGGATTTATGTGGGTTCATTTTATATCCTGCAGCTTTGCTAAAGTTGTTTATTATTTCAAGTAGTTTTTTACTTGATTCTCTAGGATTCTCTAAGTAAATCATCTTGTCATCTGAAAAAAGTAATAACTTAGTTTCTTCTTTGCCTATTCTAATTCCTTCAATTTCTTTTTCTTCTCTTATTGCTACAGCTACCATTTCTAGTACCAAATTGAATAGTAGGGGTCATAATGGACATCCTTGTTTCACCCCATCTGGTTTTAAGTAGATGCTACTCATAATTTTAAGGAAGGCTTGATTTATTCCTATGCTTTCTAGTGTTTTCAATAGGAATGGGTGTTGTATTTTGTCAAAGGCTTTTTCTGCATCTATTGAGATGATCATATTATTTCTCCTAGTTTTGTTGTTGATATGATCAATTATGCTGATAGTTTTCCTAACATTGAAACAGCTTTGCATTGCTGGGATAAATCCTACTTGGTTGTAGTTTATTATTTTCATGATAAGTTGTTATAATCTTTTTGCTAATATTTTATTTAAAATTTTTGCATCAATATGCGTTAAGGAAATTGGTTTATAATTTTCTTTCTCTGTGTTGACTCTTCTTGGTTTGGGTATTAATACCATATTTGTGTCATAAAAAGAATTTGGTAGTACTCCTCCTTCACCTATTTCTCAAATAGTCTATAAAGTACACTTTAAATTTATCAAATATTTAAAGTATACTTTAAATGTTTGATAAAATTCATGTGTAAAACCATCTGGCCCTGGAGAATTTCTCCTAGGGAGTTCATTCATGGCTTGCTCAATTTCTTTTTTCTAAGATGAGGTTGTTTAGGAATTTTACTTTCTCTTCTGTTAACCTGGGCAATTTATATTTTTGTAGACATTCATCCATATCCCTAAGGTTGTCAAATTTATGGGCATACAATTGGGTAAAATAATTCCTAATTATAGTTTTAATTTCCTCTTCTTTGGAGGATATTGGTAATTTGATTTTCTTCTTTCTTTTTTTTTCATCAAATTGACCAAAAGTTTATCAATTTTATTGTTTTTTTTCATAAAACCAGCTCCTGGTTTTATTTATTAATTCAATAGTTTTCTTGATATGAATTTTATTAATTTTTTAATCTCTCTTTTGATTTTCAGTATTTTTAATTTTGTATTTAATTGAGTATTTTCAATTTGTTCTTTTTCTAGCTTTTTCAGTTGCCTGCCCAATCCATTGATCTCCTGTTTCTCTATTTTATTCATGTAAGCATTTAGAGATATAAAACTTCCCCTAAGAACTGCTTTTGTTGCATCCCATAAGTTTTGGTACGTCGTCTCATTATTGTCATTCTCTCGAATGAAGTTATTAATTGTTTTTATGATTTGTTCTTTGGCTGACTAATTCCTTAGAATCAGATTATTTAGTTTCCAATTAAGTTTTAGCTTATTTTTCCCTGTGTTCTTTACCATAAATAATTTTTATTGCATCATGATCTGAAAATGATGCTTTGACAACTTCTGCCTTTCTGGACTGGATTATGAGGTTTTTATGCCCTAGTACATGGTCAATTTTTGAGTATTTGCCATGTACCACTGAGAAAAAGGTATATTCCTTTTTATCCCCATTCAGTTTTCTCCAGACATCTATCATATCTGCCTTTTCTAAAATTCTGTTCAACTCCTTAACTTCTTTCTTGTTTATTTTGAGATTAGATTTATCAAGTTCCTAGAGGGGGAGGTTGAGGTTCTCCTATTATTATGGTTTTGCTGTCTATTTATTCCTGTAACTCCCTTAACCTCTCCTCTAAGAATCTGCAAGCCATACCACTTGGGGCATATATGTTAAACAATGATATTGCTTCATTGTTTATGGTGGCTTTTAGCAGGATGTAGTGTCCTTCCTTATCTCTTTTAATTAGATCTATCTCTGCTTTTGCTTTGTCTGAGATTAGGATTGATACCCTTGCCTTTTTTACTTTAGCTGAAGCACTATATATTCTACTCCAGCCTTTTACCTTTACCCTGTGTGTATTCCCCTGTTTCAAATGTGTTTCTTGTAAACAGCATATCAAAGGATTATAGTTTTTAATCTATTCTGTTATTTGTCCCTGTTTTATGGGAGAATTCATCTCCACATTCACAGCTATGATCGCTATCTGCACCTTTTTCTCCATCCTATTTCCCACCTGTTTATGCTTTTATTTGTCCCTTTCCCCTGAACCAAAACCACTGTTATCCTCATCAACATTGCTACTGCCACAGATATCATTGAATCTTAGATTGAAAGAGGGATGGAATCCTTGAGGTCATCCAGTATATTCCTCTCCTTTTACAGTAGACAACTGATACCCAAAGAAATGATATGGTTTGCCCAAAGTTACAGAAGTGGCAAGAGGCAGATCAAAATACCTATGATTCAATTTAACACCCACTATGTGTAAGATACTGAGTGAGGAGATAGGGGTACAAAGACAAAAAACAAAACAAAACAAAAATGACCTCAGGGATTTTATAAGTGGTGAAAGTATTGCCTTATTGGTCCTTGATTTCCTTATTTGTAAAATGAGGGATCTAAATTAGATGACTTCCAAGGGGCCTTTCATTTCTAAATTTATGATATTTGGATGGTATAACTCTAATATATACATAGTTAAGGAGGATGAGGGAATAAAAGGGAAGAAACATTTATGAAATACCTACTATATGGTAAGCACTCAACTAAGCACTGTATGTACACACACATACATATTTATGTACATATGCATGCATGTGTATATAGCTATATGTATGTATGCATATATCTACATGTATTATATATTTACATAGTTGTGTATAAGTATATGTGTGTGTTTATATATGCGTGTCTGTGTGCGTAAAAATTTGATCCTTACCACAAACCAGTGAGATAGGTACTGTTATCTGCATTTTACTGCTGAAGAAACTGAGACAGACAGAGGTTGTGACTTGCCCAGAGTCACATATTTCCTAAGAGTTTGAGGCCAAATTTGAACTCAGGTCTTCCTGCAAATTTGAAAATGGAGACATTGCTAATAACTGAAGGAATCAAGAAAGGCTTCTCAGAGGAGGGGAACTAATACCTTGAGGAGGATTTTGGAAAGCATAGCTGATAAGGGAGTGAATTCCACATAGGGGTTTCATTTGTCTAAGCTGATGAATTGTTATAATGGTAGGCAAGTTTCACTGGAACATACAGTAGAGTTCTCAAAGAAGATTCACATGAAATAATGCTAGAAAAATCATTTCAGCCAGATGGAAGAGAAGCACTAGGTTAAGTCTAGGCAAGAAATGATGAAGCCCTTAATATGGGGATGATGGCCTTATGGCTAAAGAGTCTGTTGCAAGAAATGTCAGGTAGGTAGAATAGATCAGAATTGATAAGTCATTGGGTACAGAGGGTAAAGGAAAGGGATAAGTCTTAACTATGAAACTGAATTCCTGGGATAATAGTGGAGTTCTCAACTGAAATTTAGCATTTAAAGGAAAGAAGATGAATTTCTTTTTTTTTTTTTGATGTTCTATAAGTTTATTGTCTTAATCTGAAAATCTTCATAGAAAATTACAGATTTTGATGTTTTAACTATCGGCTGCCCACTCCTTGGCTCTGAGGAAACTCCCCTTCTTTTGAGCCACCTGGTCTTTTTTCTGGGCAAGGGACATCTTGGGGTGGTTCCATCTTTCCTTTTTAACTTCCCTCTTGGATTTCTTTTCATACACTAGATTCTCCTGTATACCAGTATGAGCTTTCTTGTACATTTCCTTCATCGTGTCAAGGGTGATGTTCTTTATGTACTGTGAGAATTGCTTTTTATAAGCATCTTCATCTTCTTCCATGAGATAACGCATGTAATCTGCAACATTTTGGCCCATTAAGTGTTTACGATGCACTTCAGCATTGAATTCCTTGCTTTTTGAATCATACCCAGGGAAGCGTTTGGTACTGTGAGGAATAGACAGACCACCATCCACAGCTCCCTTAAAGGCCCCAAAGACTTCATTTCCCATGGTAGTTCTGGCAAGTCCTGCATCCAAGTAGCATGTAAAACACCAGGCTGACCATCAGTGCTTTCCACATTGTAGTCATCTCCAGTCACTTCCGCCTGACCTTCATAGATCTTGTCCATGCAAATCTGTTAAGAAGCCTGAGGGCCAGCAGCAGGCCTGTGCAGTAAGCGGCAACATAATTTGTCAGGCCAACCTTCATACCATACTTTGGCAACTCATGGGCATAAGCTGCACAGACAATCATATCCCCTTCTATATGGGCATAAGCAATCTGGCAGATGATATCTCTGTAGGTGCCTCGGACTATCATCCTGTATTTTGATGTGCTATACTTGTTTTTATCTTGGATTACTAAACGTTTCCATGCATAATAACCAGTTTTTCCCTCTTGCCTTCTCCGGAATTTCACTTGGTACCTCTTGAAGTAGGCCTTATTCTTGACAACTTTGACAAACCCCATCCTGCTGAATGAGATCCGCACCCTTGGCACAGACCTGCAGGCTTTACAGTGTTAGGGGGGAAAAAGGGAGATGAGTTTTATTTTGAGCATGTTGAGTTTGAGTTGTCTATAGAATATCCAAGTCGACATGTCCAGCAGCAGTTGGTGATTTAGACTTGAACTCAGGACAGACCTGAGAAGTAATTAAGAAAGTGCTTGATTGAGGACAGTCAATGAATACTGGCTTTAGGTTAAAGATGTTGGAAAGTCACCTGCATAGGGTAATTTCATGGTCCCAAGTGATACTCTTCCCAATATATACTGAGTATCCTCCCCCATCCTGGGAAATATCTAGAAGACTCATGAAATTCTTAGAGCTGGGAACACCTTAGGTACCATCTTGCCCAAGTCCCTTGTTTTATAGAGGAGGAAACAGTCTCAGAGTTATTATTGGAACATAGGCTAGAACCCAGTTCTCTTGCCCAGTCTAGTCCTATTTCAGCCAAGTTGTTGAAATCTGTCTTCCCTCGGGAGCACTGGCCTTGACAGAACATTGAATTCTGATTTAATAATTCAAGACAATTGTCTGAGCAGGAAAGGGAACCACTTGTTCCCTCTACCCTCTCTACTCCTACCCCAAGCCTGTTCCTTCATAAAGTTTGAGAAGATTGAGAGAGTAAAGCTTCCAGGGC
Organism: Trichosurus vulpecula; assembly: GCF_011100635.1. Classification (NCBI taxonomy): domain Eukaryota; kingdom Metazoa; phylum Chordata; class Mammalia; order Diprotodontia; family Phalangeridae; genus Trichosurus; species Trichosurus vulpecula. Next base: position 88,942,442 of record NC_050573.1, on the reverse strand, counting down.
ATGATAAGCTCCCTTCAATGGGAGTCAGAGTCTCTAGATTTCCAGGAATGTTTGAAGGGCCAATGTCTCACCTGAAGTGTGAAGTGTCTTTTCTGGGTGTGGATCATGATGAAAAGAAGCCAAGAGAGGCAAATTCTCAACTTAGTGAAGCATCTTCCTCTTTTTAGGACAATCCATTTCCTTCCAGTATCTCACTCTGGGTTCACGGGGTGGTCTTCTTCACTTTCAACTAAGGTTTCTTCCACATCCTTTGGTTCCTGGCTATAGAGAAGTTTGAGGAACCAGGGAAGGCAAAACTTTGAGGGAAAGAAAATGTGTCTGAGGTTGAGGAGGCAGAGAAATACATGAGAAGGCATGGTCCTCCAACAGGTATGAAGTTGTCTGCCTTCTATGGCCCTGGTTCACTACCTTTCTTTCTTGTTTACCATCATGGATAGGGGCTTATTTTCCAGCCTGCTCCCAGTACATGGGCTTTCACCATTAAGAAGGTTCAGAGATATGCTACAAAGCTGCTCCTGTAGGACCACTACTGTTATCAGTAAAGGGGATGACTTACTGGGCCAGGAAAGAGCAGGGATACTGCCTAACCTCTCTTTTCCTTTGTCCAAGAAACCCAATGATAGTCAAGTTACCCTCCAAGAAGGAGCCCACTCCATCCTCTACTTTTACGCATTTTCTATGGGCTTCAGGGCTCTGTCTTGAAAAAGCTCTACCCCAGCTTCTTCTTTAGACGAGTATAAGAGCTGGGGAAACCTTTTATATTGCCCTGTGGGGAAAATTATCAACATTTGGACAGATGTCCACCCTGGGGCAAAACCCCGATTCTCTCACCTTAGTTTTGGCTCAGCAAATGACCACATTCTTAGCTCTAATTGTTGAAAAATTCTTCCTTGGATTGAGCTGAAATTTGCCTCTTTGATACTTTCCCCAGTTGGCACCTGGATTTTTTTGTGTTAAAGAAGATAAAACCTTGTTCCTAGGATTTTTCATCTGTAGTCATGTACAATTAATGGGCACATCTGTGCTGAATTGTCAGACAAAATGTTAATAATGACACACCTATATATACATATATACACATATGATATCTACATACATCTACACTTATAAATTTGAGGTTTGGGAGGCACTTTACAAATATTGTCTCATTTGATCTTTATAACAACCTTGGGAAGTTGTTGTTCAGTCATTTTCAGTCATGTTCTACTCTTTGTGACCCCTTTTTGGGAGGTTTTCTTGGTAAAGATACTGGAGTGTGTGTTGCCTTTCCTTCTCTATATAATTTTACAGGTGAGGAAACTGAGGTAAACAGGGTTAATTGACTTATTCAGGGTAACACAGCTAGTAAATTTAGCTAGAGTTAAGCTCACATCTTCCTGACTCCAGGTCCAGTGTTGCATCCAGTTTGTCATCTAGGGTCCTCTTCAACCATATCCCTCTTATCTTCCCTGAGAGGAGGGTAACCTTTCCGTATGAGGTTTGATTGAAAGAAATGGGAATGTTTACCATGAAGAAGAGAAGACTTAGGGAGGCTCAAGTATAACAAGATGATGGAATCTATTACTGAAGTGGACAAAACATTAAGTCCAGTGATTTTTAACCTGGGGTCCATGAACTTGTTTTGATAATTGAATTTTAATATAATTAGTTTCCTTTATTACCCTATTTTTGCATAAAACAAAACCATTTTCTGAGAAGGGTTCATTAAGCTTCCTCACACTGACAAAGTGATCCATGACATTCATAAAAAGAATTAAGGGGTCAGCTAGATGGCTCAGTGAGTAGATCACTGGCCCTGGGGTTAGGAGGACATGAGTTTAAATCCAGCCTCACACTTGACACACTAACTAGCTGTGTGACCTTGGGCAAGTCACTTAACCCCATTGCCTTGCCTTCTCCCCCTCCAAAAAACAAAAAGTAAAAAAGGTATTGAAAACCCCTTGAATTCAGAACTTAATAAAGAATGTTAGAAATAAATAATAAAATTTTTAAAAGAACCCCTGGATTAATCTGATCTGTTGTAAGAGTCTTTAAACTGTGACATAAATTGCAACAATTCATTTCACCATGTCTGGTTTGTGGTTTCTCAGACTTTTCTTATAGTGTATATAAGGATATGTTTCCTTCTCAGGATTTTATAACTGCAAGTATCATCCTTCCTCTGGGGAATGTAAATAAATTGATGTTACTTTTTGGAAAATGCATGAATGCACACACACATTTATATACAACCATGCCAATAATTAAGGCCTTTTATTCCCTTTATTGGGATCCTTGTATACTGAAAGTTCATACTTCCCACTCTCTTCTATCCCAAGGAATGTGAGTTAGCATTGACATGTTGGAACCCAAAGGAACAATTCCAATCCCCTCTTTCACAGGTCTATGATCCTTGCTTGAAAGAACAACCCCAGGCCATGCTCATGGCACTTTCTAGGGAATTTAGAGGCAGAGCCCTTGGAAAGAAGACTGATGCTTGTATTAATTGGATATTATCCTGTATATCTGTTATATTTTTATCAATTTACTTCTCAATTTCTTTTACTTTCACCCCTAAAACCAGCTGAGAAGGTCTCCCCCAATTCCCTAATTATAACTGCATAGAAAAATATCTATCTGGGCCCAAACAGCTCCATAGCAAGTGGGATGATAGGTAAAACTTGCCACAGTCCATTTGTTAACTATTCTTTAGTACATTGGGAAACACCTTCTAACCATGTGACTAGCCCACAGAAGTCCACCATTGGCCAGTCCTGTTACAACTCCATCCCCCATTTTCATTCCCTTTATATAATGGCTGTACTCAAAGTATAATCCTGGGACTTCTGAGAAGGGAGCACCTCTAACAAGTCTCAGTGCAGTTTAAATCTATTAGAGCTTCACTTTAATTCTTTTAAAATTATAGTTATTGTATATATTATTTATTAGAGATGTTTCTAAAACTCTATATCAAAAATGAAACTTTTCCTATTATAAGAAGGGAAAGCTAGTAAGCCTTCTTTGGAGTGTACACACAACTCACTCAATATGGGGATTGGGAGGAACCAAGTATCCCACTCCCATCTCTAATTTGCTGAAAGGAGTAGAGAGAAACATGAATAGACAGATAAATAGAGATATATGGATATATATATAATAGCACATATATATATATATATATAGTCTTTAATAAGTTTTCAATATATAATGTCTCTCTGTCGCTGTCTCTGTCTCTCTCTCTCTCTGTCTCTCTCTCTCTCTCCCTTTCAGCAGGTTGTGGATGATAATGCAATGCCATGGTTCTCCAAATCTTCATCCATATTGACTGAGTCATGTGGCTTCTCCAAAGCTAGCTTTATATATACATATAAGTGCATACATATACCTATATTTATATACACATATAATCATATATATCTACATATATGCATGTTTCTATCTATCCATATATCTATCTATCGACCTATCTATCATTTATCAAACTTCTTCTGGATACATGAGTCTTATGCATAAGGTTCCTCTTTTTTTCGCTTTGCTGTGTGGATACTTAATAATGATTATAGTTAACATTTCTATATTATTTTAAAGTTTGCAAAGTACCTTATATAAGTTGTTTCAATTGATCCTCACGGCAACTCGGGGGGGTAGATGCTACTATTTCCCCCATTTTATGTTGAGAAAACTGAGGCATATTAGGTGACTTGCCCAAGGTCACATAGGTAGCAAATATCTGAGGCAGGTTTCAAACTCAGATTTATCCTGACTCCAAGTCCGATGCTCTATTTCCTGTATCCCCTAGTTTCCCAGGTACCAACTAATTGTTTATTTGAAGAGACCTTTGCTGCCAAATGTAGGAAGTTATACCAAGAGTCCCCAGCTGCTGTGGAGTAGCCTTAATTTACCCCATCATTGTACAGATAAAATGTGCGATGAGGTGCAGCATTGTTTAATGACCTGTCTGTGAGTGACAGCTGTCTTCAAGTATCTGAACACCTATCATAGAGATAAGGATTGGATCTGCTCTTGCTTGACCTCAGAAGGTAGCAATTGGACTAATTGCTAGAAGTTGCAAGAAGGAAGATCAAAAGCTTATAGATTGAGGGCTTTGAGGTCATTGAGTCTAACCCTTTCATTTTGCAGATGAGGGAATGGAGCCTCAGAGAGGTTAAGTGATTTGCTCTAGGTTACACAGCTCATAAGAGTCTAAGCCTCTCAAAGACTGCAGCTATGTGTAAAACAAAAGAAAGCCAAAACCTTACTAGCATTTCATGCCATCCTCAAGTGAAATGGGCTGCCCTTTGAGATAATAAGGTCCCCATCATTAGACCTCTTCAAGTAGGAGGGCTGGATGACTACTCATTGGGGATATTGCAAAGGGATTCCTGCTTAGGTACGCATTAGACTAGATGTCCTCTATGGTCCCATCTAGCTTTAAACTTTTATGATTTTATAGGTTCTCACAGCTGAGTGTGACCCCTCCATAGAGCCCTGCCTTCACTGTGCTTGGAGTAAATTATGCTCAGTTACCAGCAGCCTTTGTACCCTTCCTCTGCCAGGATGCAGAGAGGGCCTCATATGGATTACATTTCAGTAAATAATGCCATTCAGATCAGAAAGATTACAGTGCTCAGAGAGGCATTCTGGGCCTTGATAAAAAAGAAGTAGCTTTAGTTTGGAGGAGGCCTGGGTGGCAGGGGCAACCCCTGAATCAGATCATAGATGATAACTGAGGCCATGAAATATTTATCTCTGCTCTTTGTAGAGAGCTGCAGACTTTGGAGGGTAAATGGTAGCTGCACTAGTACCAGTATCTCTTTCCTTTCTTCTTAAAGGTGAGCTTAACTTCCAAGTTACTAAAGGAAGAACTAAATCTTTAGGAAACCCCATTCAGCTCAGGGCTTCTGCTTGCCCAGCACTGGATTCAGCTGAGCATGAATGGGTATGTTCAATAGAGAGCACTGATTGAAAGGGTGCTATAAGCAGAATACTAGATTAGGCACCTAAGAGTGTTTGTGGTGTGTGTATATATATATATGTCTGCCTGTGTATCTACATGCATATTAGACACACATATGTGTATAAATATGTAAACATATGCATGTAAGTACAAATATATGTATAAATGTGTATATACACATATGTATATATCTATATATTTGTATTGATTTAGCTGCTGGTCTATCATCTTGTATGTTGAGGTAGCTAATTGACAGAATGGAGAGAGGACCAGACTTGGCATCAGGAAGTCCCAAGTTTAAATGCTGACATAGATACTTACTTGTTGTGTGACCTGGGCAAATTACCTAATTTCTTTCTGCCTTGATTTATTCATCTGTAAAATGGGGGTTTTTGTAGTGCCTACCTCAGAATGTTCTTGTGAAGTTCGACTGCAATAACATTTGTAAAGGTTTGCTTTGTAAACCTCAAAACACTATTTTCTCTAATGGAATGCAAGTTTGAGGGGAAACATTATTTTTTTTTGTCTTTTCATAGACAGCACCATGCAGTGCCTAGCATAGGGTAAGTTTTAATAAATGCTTATTTATTGATTGATTGGTATGACACTGAGCCTGCTCTTAATAAAGCATACCATTTGATAGGGGAATGAGATCCAAAGGGGCGTAACTGCAATGTACAATACAAAGTCAAAGGTGGGAAACAGCCTGGTGTGGTGGAAAAAGAACTGGGCCTGTAATTGGGAAGACAGGGGTTTGAATCCCCTACTTTTACCTGTTGATGAGCCAAAATCTCTTGATCAATTGTCTGTTACATCTCATGGAGTCCCTCTCCAGATAAATTATATGTTGTGCACCCCCATCTCCCCTACCCTCATCACCATACCTACTCCAAGCATTCCCAGCTTGGATCCCTCCAGTCTCTGCCATCACAATACCCACTCTGAACTTTCCCGGCCATGATGTTCCCTATGTTTGGAATGCCCTTCTGTCAATGCCTCCTGTCAAATACTTGCTGATTTTATAAAGCTTAACTGAAATGCCTCCTCCTCCAGAAGGCCTTCCCTGGTTGCCTCCGTCAGTAATGGCCTCCTCTCTCTCATTGGGTGCAGACTTCACCTAGCACTTTGCACCTCTTTCATCTGCTCATAATACTCCATTGACTATCCTAGTGATCAATGTGTATGTTATATCCCTGGACTTGATTGTAAGGGACTTGTTTTTTAAACTCTGAACGTCCCCCAACAATAGCTACAAGACTCTATGAATAGTTGGAGTGTAAGACACTTACTAAGTATCTTGTATGAAACTATTTGTTTACATGCTATCTCCTTAATTAGACTATAAACCTCTGGAGGGCAGGGATGTTTCTTTTGTCTCCCCAGGCTTAGACCAGTATCTGGCACAGAGCAGTCACTTAATACAAAAAGAATGTGTATTGCCTGGATGAATTCAGAAAATACAGAAGCTCTCTGGCACATGGGAAAGAGCCCCATGGGCTTGGAATTGGGAGATTGCTAGTCTAATCTTAGCTCTCTCACTGTCTTGCTATCTGGACTTTAGTACGACCCTTTCCCTCCCTAGATCCCTCTCTGGGCCTCAGTTTTCTCTTAGGTAAAATAAGGGGCAGAAACATGGCTGGAAATATGTTTTGCATAATTTCACATGTACAATTTATAGCACTGCTTGCCTTCTCAATGGGTGATGAAAGGGTGGGAAGGAGAGAATTTGGAACTCAAATTAAAAAAGTAAATACTAAAAAATGTTTTACACGTAACTGGGAAATGTTTTTTTTTTAAAGGGGGAAGCAGAGGAGATGACTTGACTGATGTAGTCCCTTCCATCTCTGACATGCTTTGATTCTAATTCTGTAAATTGGTTCTGGAAGGCCCATTGCAGGATCCTGAAAAGCTGGGGCAAGAGAATTGAGCTGGAGACTCATGGGGTCACAGTCTCATCAAACACTCTATTTTCTACCCTCCAAATCAGTGGGGATAAGGCCGCTCTGTGCTGGGGCTTTTCATCTTATTATTGAACATGGCTGCTGCCTGAACCCTAGGTTTGCTCCATGCAGACTCGAAGTTACTCGAGAGAGGAATCATGCTATCTCTTGCCCCTTGTTCTCATGTGTGTGTGTGTGTGTGTGTGTGTGTGTGTGAGAGAGAGAGAGAGAGAGAGAGAGAGAGAGAGAGAGAGAGAGAGACAGAGACAGAGACAGAGACAGAGAGAGACAGAGACAGAGAGAAAGAGAGAGCAGAAGAGCAGTCAGGTGAAAGTTTTCTCTAAAAGGTGGTGGAAAGTTACACCTTAGCAAGTTCAACAATGACCAGGATAATCCAACAGACCTGGTTCTCCCTCAAATTAAGGGTTCCAGGATGCTTGGGGCTATATATTCTGACTACTGTCCAAGGCTCTTTCCATCATACTGGTTTAAATCCCAATCAAACTTAGGTAAGTCTCAACTATCCCTTGTAACCCCTAATCATTTGCTGTCTGGAAAGCATGATACTTTTTACTAGACAGAGAAGAGGTGCTAAGGGGTTTGAAGAACTTCCAGGGAAGACAGAAGACACTCCATCCTCTTGGCCCCTGCTCCTGCTCCTTTCACTTGGCTCACCTTCCAAGTCTATAAAGTGTGACTGAAAACTTTTATCTACCTCTCAGGCCTCTCACTCTTGTCTTGGCAACACTTGGGGATAAATAACAGGTGTGATTATCTACTCTATTTTTTTGTTTATTTCTGAGAATTTTTGTTTATGTCAGGAACCATTAGAATACCCAAGGATAATAGTAGAGTTATTAGAAATTCTTGGGATGAGGAAAGGAAAGGGAAATGATTATGCACCCTTGATCAAGGTCACATGTAATTCCAGAGAACAGTCTGGGCATCAACATATGAGGCGAGGGACAATCATTGTAGTAAGTCCCCAGTCAGTTCAAATTACTTAATAAGTTGTATGCTCCCCAAAGGCAGGATGTTTGTTTCACTCATGGACACATCACAGAGCTCTGAATACAAAAAGTAATAACTATTTGTTGAATGAATGAGTGATTTTCTCTTTTTTTCCCCTTTTTTATTCCTTTTTTAACCTCTCTGGGTTATATAATGCAGAAAGTACTATATTGGGAATAAGAAGATTTGATTTGAACTTACCTTTGTGGGTTTTGATGAGGCACCTTCCATCCCTAAGCCTCAATTTCCTCCTGCATAAAATTTGGGGCTTCATCTATATGATTTTAATGTCTCTGGTTGCTCCAAAGCCTATGAACCCATTATCTTTCTTCTCAAAACAGCTGATTCAGAAAACATTTATTTAAGTACCCTGTGATTGTTCTTGTGCTTGGCGCAGAGAATACAAAGGTAAAAAATGACATAGTTTATATCCTCAGAGAGTTATAGTCTAATAGAAGAGAGAAAACCTGTGTCCAACTAACTAGAATGCAAGTTTCAATGTGATCAATTCAGAGGACATAGCCTTAACATGTGCATTGAGGGGGATTTGAGAAGAGGGAGAGCACTTATGCCTGGGGCATCATGGAAGTAGTATATGTAAGCCAGGCATTGAAAGAAAGGACAGATTTGCGTAGGCTGAGATGACAGTAGGAGTGAAGAGGAGACCATTTCAGATGCGGATTAAAGTCTCTTCCAAACTTTTGCACTGAGGAAAGGGTAGGATGAGATCAGGCAAGGGCAATCAACTAATTAAAAGACTTTCATTAAGAGCTTATTATGAGCCAGGTATTGTGTCATTGTTATTGTTCAGTAGATCAGTCATGTCTGACCCTTTATGACTCCATGGACCATGTTTTCTTGGCAGAAATATCGGAATGGTTTTCCAATTCGATCTCCAGTGGTTGTGCTATATGTTGGAAATAGAAAGCTAACAAGTCAAACAATGTGTACATATGTAGGTATATGCAAAACAGAAACAAAGTAATGAGGAGGTGGAGGTGGAGATGGAGCACCATCAGCTAGGTAGTGGGGATAAGGAAAACATATCATTTAGAAGAGGACATTTCAACTGATCCTTGAAACAAACTGTGGATTCCAAAAGACAGCAGCATACATTGAAGCTTTTTTCTTTATCTCTTTCTCTTCCTTCCTTCTTCATACAGCCTCTTTCTTTCTTTCTTTCTTTCTTTCTTTCTTTCTTTCTTTCTTTCTTTCTTTCTTTCTTTCTTTCTTCCTTCCTTCCTTCCTTCCTTTCTTTCTTTCTTTCTCTCTCTCTCTTTCTCATTCTTTCTTTCTTCCTCTCTCTCTCTCTCTCTCTCTCTCTCATTCCTGTAAAATGACAGCAATATTTCCAAAGCAACTCTATTACATCCAGACAAGCTGATTCAAGTAACCATCATACCATTGTGTGTCAAAGTGTCACTGAATGTTTTTTATGTATTGCTGAAATGACATTGTACGACTGTGTTGAGGTGTACTGTATAATTGTGTATATTAAAGTGATATTTTTGAACTGACATTACACACTGCATACTTGAGTCCTGGACTGAACAATCACCATAGCCATTCAAGTATTGGAGAACAGGTGGACAGAGCACAACCTGACCCTCATGGAAAACTCTTAATTTGGGTCTCCGTGTTGACTGAAGTCATCATGTTGATAATGAAAAGTCTTTATACCATGCTGTGAATATTTGGGATTGCAGAAGAAGCAAGGGACGTTGTGTTATTTTTCCAGGTTTTTTTTATTGGTTAATTTATTTATTTTGAGTTTTCAACATTCACTTCCATAACTTTTATATTTTCTCCCCTTCCCTTCCACCCCCTTCCCCAAGACAGCCTGCAATCTGATATAGGCTCTACATATGTATTCCTATTAAACATATTTTCACAGTAGTCATGTTGTAGAGAAAAATTATGATGAGTGGGAGAAACCATGAGAAAGAAAACAAAACAAAACAAAACAAAAACATAAATTAGTCTGCTTCACTCTTCATTCAGAATCCTTAGTTCTTTCTCTGGATGTGGATAGCATTATCCATCATGAGTCCTTTGGGATTGCTTTAGGTCTTTGCATTGCTGAGAAGGACTAAGTTTAGCAACACCAGTCATTGCACACCATGACTGTTACTGTGTACAATGTTCTCCTGGTCCTGCTCACTTCACTCAGCATCAGTTCATATAAGTCTTTCCAGGTTTTTCTGAAGTTTGACTGTTCATCATTTCTTACAGCACAATAGTATTTCATTACATTCATATACCACAACTTGTTCACCCATTCCCCAATTGATGGGCATCCCTTCACTTTCCAGTTCTTGGCCACCACAAAGAGAGCTGCTATAAATATTGTTGTACATGTGGGAATTTTTCCCATTTTTATCATCTCTTTGGGATACAGCCCTGGAAGCACTATTGCTCAGTCAAAGAGTATGCACATTTTATAGCTTTATGGGCATACATCCAATTTGCTCTCCAGAATGGTTAGATAACTTTACAGCTTTACCAACAATGAATTAGTGTTCCAGTTTTCCCACATCCCCAACATTTATCATTTTCATGTTTTTTTTTTATGTTAGCCAATCTGATAGGTATGATGTGGTACCTCAGAGTTGTTTTAATTTGTGTATCTCTAATCAATAGTGATTTAGAGCATTTTTTCATATGACTATAGATATCTTTAATTTCTCCCTCTAAAAACTGCCTGTTTATATCTTTTGAGCATTTATCAATTGGGGAAGGACTTGTATTCTTGTAAATTTGACTAAGTTCAGGGGATATCAAGTATTAACTAAGGATGTAAAGCATTAGCTAAGGTATCCCAGAAAGAAGAAGCAACAGTAGTCTTATTATGTGAGCTTCCTGAAGTTGTGGGACATCTCAGCAACCCCAAAGAGTTAATTGCTGATGGGCTTACTTATGAATTAGTTACTAAAATGTTATTGATGACTAAGAGCTGGTGATCAAATGCAAAATCTTCATAGTGAAAGAAGGATGGTCTGAGGATGATGGAAAAGGTTTATTGCCTATAGGGATTCCATCTCTATCATTCCATAAACCAATGGCAGCCAGTGATAATAACTTCCTCAGAACATAGATTCTATGGCAAGACATAGTTAGGGAGGGAGGGACAGAATGTCAACCCACCATTACTATTACAAGGAACTTCAGGTATGATCTTTCTCAAGGAGCATCCCCACCAACCAGGTGAGAGTTTATTTGAAATAGGGAGTGAACATGCTGCTGAATTAATGGAGAAGAGCCAAGGGACAGATATGAAAAAATTTGGAAGACTAATAGATAGGCTCAGGTTATCAGTTTTTGACCTCTGCTCCCAGAAAATGCAAAATCCTGAAATCTCAGTACGTGATTACTTACAGAGGCCAGACAGACATTTGGCAGGTGGAGAGGCTGTATGAAGACATCTGCTCTAGGTCCAGTTTATGAGTAGCCTCCAATGAGAGAAGGACTCTGACTCTGTGGTCTTTACATTTTGCAAGTGCTGCTTCAGAAGGTAGGAATCAGAGAGACAGAGGCTGTGGGTCAGAGAGACAATCTGAGAGTTTTTGTTGTTCAGTCCTATCTGACTCTTCATAACACCATGGACCATAGCATGCCAGTGCTGTCTGTAGGGTTTTCTTGGCAAAGACACTGGAGTGGTTTGCTATTTCTTTCTCCAGTGGATTAAGGCAAACAGAGGTTAGGTGACTTGCCCAGAGTCACAAGCAAATAAGTGTTAGAGAGGGGATTATGAACTCAGGTCTTCCTGATTCCAGGTCTAGTGCTCTATTTACTCAGCCATATAGCTGTCTCAATTTGAGGATGAAAAAACCCAAAGAGATATTGATGACCAGGCTTTGAAAAGAGGGAACTAAATAGGCCTAACCACCATGCTACATGGTTAAAATTCTCTTGTCTGAGATTTTCAGTGTTCTTACAATAAGATCTCCATGGGAAGAAGAAGGGACAAAGAAAAGATAAGGAAAAGACAGCCTTCATCACTCCAGTACTCTACCAATTTGAATGTATGCCCCCAAGGTATTTCTGGACCCACCCCCAGTTTTCAATGGCTCGTGCAAAAAGGTTGTTGATGATATGAATTACTTGATGGTCTTGATATTTCTTGGATGATTTCATCATATTTACAAAGTTTGGGGAGATGCATGGGAGATGACATATATTTCATGTATAGATCTAGAGAAAGTTTGTTCCCTGAGTTCCTTTTTTTGGTTATTAAGCTTTCTTTTCTGTCTTAATTAAATGCTGTTTTCTTTTGCATTTGTTTGTCTGCTGCATGAGCTGTCATAGAGACGTCAGTGTTGGGGGCTTACGCAGAGATGAGGATAATTGATAACCATAAACTATACTTGTGGGGCCCAGAACTACAACAACAACAACAGAGGCTGGCAAAGCGCTTTGCAAACATCATCTCATTTTATCCCCAAACTATCCTGGGAGGGATGTACTTTTATTACTGCCATTGTACAGGTGAAGAGACTGAGGTAGACAACCACTTAAAAAAGAGAGGTTAAGTTCAAGGCCTCGCCACTAATTGAACATTTTTGTTTTTGTTCAGTCCTATCAGGACTCAACCACAGCAAAAATTCACAAATTGTTTATCTCACCCACAAGCAACTAAGCCAGATATAAACTCAGGTCTAACTGCTTCCCAGTCAGACCCTCTATCTACTTAGCCTCCCATCTGTCTTGGTATTGTTAATATTAGTATTCTTCAAGGGTAAGCTCATTGGGTTGGGAGTCAGGAGATATGCCAGCTTTGTTTCACATTAGTTATGCGATCCTGGGCAATTCTTTCTTTTAGCTGGAATTATTATTACAGCTGTGTGTGTGTGTGTGTGTGTGTGTGTGTGTGTGTGTGTGTGTGTAGAGAAGAAGGGAGGTCATGTAGCAGAGGTAGAGTGTGAGGAAGATCCATAAGGAGAGCACCCTTACAGAATAGGAGGGGATATATTGGGAGGGGGTAGTCCATTCTTCTTTTCTTCCTGGAATTAAAAACTAAAACAAAAATAAAAAAACACTTCTTTGGATTTGATGCCAACAGGGCACCCTGTGTGAGGTGTGACACTTCCAGCGCAATTGAAAAAGTACCAGACTGGAGCCCTTATAAGTCAGCCTTTCAGAAAATGCAATCGATTCTGAGGTTGGCATAGCAGGTAGCTATGGTCTTGGAAAAGATTCCCTTTGATGGTGGAGGTAGTGGGGGAGGTGCAGTTTATAATCCCAGAACACCTTTCTTTTAAAGACCCTCTAGGCTGCAAAGCACTGATTAGATATGAAAATACCAAGAATTTACGTAGCAGGTGAGGGAAGTGAGGTTCTTATTCATAGAAACAGCTTGGCTGAATAGTTAAGAGTGAAGGACTTGGAACTTGGCAACCCTGAATTCTCTGTCACTGACCCACCGTGTAACCATGGGAAAATCACTTCATCTCCCTGGGCCTTAGCTCCTGTCAAATCGGGATAGCGCTCGTGCTACTTACCTTGCTGTATTATTGTGAGGAAGAAAGAGCTAATGTATACAAAGAGCTTTCTAACTGTGAATAACCATAGACATGCAACCATTAGACACAGGGGTGGGGGCAGCCATGGGGCCCATGTAGAGAGTTGGCAGTGGAAAGAGCTTGAAATAGAATGCAGAGTTGAGGGACATTGGAACAGACATCTTAGGGTTTCAGAGTTGGGAAGAACCAGTGGCTCCCTCTCGCCTCGATGATGAAATAAAAACTCCTTGCCCTGATTTCTGGAACCCTTCAAAATCCAGACATCATCTTCTGAATCCCAGCATTTTCAATGGCTCCCTTCTCCTTTCCACCTCCTGGCTTCCCTGATTTTTTTCAAGTCTCAGCTAAAATCCTACCTTCTAGAGAAACACTTCTGTGATCCCTCTTAAGTATATTGCCTTCCCTGTGATAATTATTCCCAATTTATCCTATATATAGTCTGTAGAGAGTTATTTGCAAGTTGTCTTTCCCTTTAGATTGGGAGCTCTTTGAGGGCAGGCTCTATCTTTTGCCTTTCTTTGTATCCTCAAAGCTTAGCACAGTGCCTGACACATAGTAGGAACTTAATGAATGCTGGCTGACTGACTGATTGAATCCGTCTCAATCCTTCCAGATTTTTCTCTGCTCACCATATACAAGTCAAACTGGGATCCTTTCTTTGCTCTATACATGGCATTCTGTCTCTCATCTCCGTAACAATAATATCTAACATTTATAAAGTGCTTACTATGTGCCAGGCACTATGTTAAGCTAAGCACCTTACAATTATTATCTCATTTGATCTTGACAGCAACCTGGGAAGGGGGCATTATTATGATGCCTATTTTATGGATGAAGAAAATGAGCCAAACAAAGTCACTTCCCCAGGGTCACACAGCCAGCAAGTATGAGGCCAAGTTGGGTCTCAAGTCTTCTTGACTCCAGGCCCAGCACTGTGTTTATTGTGTCTCCCAGCTTGTGCCTTTTTACAATGTGTCCTTTATGCCTCTGTCTCATAAAAATCCTAGCTTCCTTCCAAGTTCACATTCTACAGAATGCCTATCCTGATCTCTCCCTGCCCCCTGTTGCTAGTGTCTTTACCCTAAAATTATTTTGTACATATTTTGATTTCTTTTATGTTCATGTTGAATTCTCCCAATATAACTTGATTTTCTAAAGGGGGAAGGTTGTTGCATTATTTTTTAATCTGCTTCTTTGGCATATAGCATAATGTTTGGTAGGTACCTACTAGTTACTTAATAAATGCTTGTCATGTGAATGCATGAACTTTAGAATTTGGAACCTAGAATGTCAGAGCGAGCAGGAAGTTTAGAACAGGGGACCTAGAATATTGCAGCTCTAAGGGACTTTATTATACAAAACACAGAATGTTAGAACTTGAACATCTTTATTATAGAATTCAACTAATGTCAGAGCTAGAAGAAACACCGGGATGGAAGCATGTTGGAATAAAGAACAAAGGATTTCGGCACTGGAAGGGCCATTTCAACAGAAGAAAGTGAACCATAGAAAGTTTAGAGCCAGAAGTCAACTTAGAGATAAGCTAGGTCAAATCCTCCTTCACTCCACCTTCATTTCCCATGGAGGTAAAATGAAGGTAAAGTGAGTTAAATTAGGTCAGATGGCAAGTTGGGGCCAGAGTTACAACATCAACACTGATTTCTTGCTTCCTGTTATATGGTTCTTTTATCCAAACTGTGTTTATATTGTAGGTTTCTTTAAACCTGAAGCTGCCTGTTTAAACCTGGCCGTCGCCTCTACTTCTTAGTCATGTGACGAGGCCCAATTTCTAATACCATTCAGACATAGTGCTCCATCAGCAAAGTCTCTCACAGGATGCCGTAGTGACCTTCTGGGTGAATTTTTCCGCTGAGTTGTCAATCATGCTATTACTTGTAGTAATATTTTTGCACCAAACCTACACCTTATATCCCTGTATCAGCAAAATAAACAATGGAGATTCATCTATTATTAATTTAGGAGAGATGTGTTACCAATTGATTCCAAAATGGTTTGTCCTCTTCTGGGAACCTACTTCCTCTTGTTTCCCCTCAGGGTTTCTGTGTTGAAGAAATAATTTTCTAACAATCACAGTTATTGAATAGCAGAGGTGTTGAACCTGATGAGGTGGTGAGGCCCCCCCCCCCCACTCCACCCGTGACTGGGTGTACTTAAGCAGATGCTAGCTGGCTTCCTGTCAGGGAGGCTCTGGGGTAAATTACACCATGAAGTGAAAAATTTCCATTCCATTCTTCCTGTTCAAGCCCCTAAGAAAAGTTTGTTCAAGGCAAAAGTCTTAGGTAGATGAAGTTTATTCTCTCTAGGTCTACCTTCCTATATACCTCAACTTATATTGGTGACCTAAAGATTCAGGATCCACCTTAAGAAGTCTATGTCTTTCCCAGTCCGCCAGACTCATACTGCCCTCTGTCTTCCCAGCCACTGCCTTTGTCCCTCCCCAAAATACACACACTTGACAGTATCTTGTTCCACCCCATTCAAATGTAGACAAGAATTTAGATCAAATTACTCCTTTCCTCAGTTACCTTCAGTGGTTTCTCCTGGCTTACAGGGTAAAGTCCAAAATCTTCAAGGTCTTGTCTTTAAGACAGTTCAGTAGAGTGGAAAGAACACTCGCCCTGCGATCCAGAAGCTTGGGCTTATATTCTGTGACTCCTACACTCAGTACCGTAGGCACGTGACCCTGAGAAAGCTTCACTTGTCTTGAATCTCAGTGTCGTGATGCTTATACTAGCCTCCTCATCCAGTCCTGAGGAAGACAATTCTCACCTGTAAAGGACTATAGAAATATAAATTATTCTTTTTCGATTTAACTTGACAGATACTTAGCGAGTACCGACAACACACAAAATCCTGTGCTAGGCACTAGGGATTCAATGATGAAAAAACAAAACAAAACAAAACCCAGCATCGCCCTGTGCTAGGTCAAGGGAAGACATCAACATTTAGATAAGTTGCAGTCCCTGAATTTATGCATTTTACAAAGAAATAGAGATATAAGACAGGACAGCTAGATGATATAGTGTGTTGGCCTGGTGGTCAGGAAGACCTGGGTTCAAATCTGGCCTCAGACACTTACTAGCTGTGTGACCCTGGGTAAGTCACTTAACTCTGTTTGTTTCATCTGTAAAATGAGCCAGAGAAGGAAATGGCAAAGCGCCCCAGTATCTTTTCCAGGAAAACCCCAAATGGGAACGTGAAGAGTCAGACATGACTAATTAACGAAACTGCGACAACAGAGATAAGACATAAGCATAGGTGACTACAATATACAATATGTCATGATAAGAGGATCAGATTGTATTGAGATACCTCAGTGATGGAGTAGAATATGGTCCAATGGTAGGATGGTAGTTGTATGGTAGGATCAAAGAGGGGCAGCTAGGTGACACAGCCTGGAATCAGGAAGATCTGAGTTCAAATCTGGCTTCTGACACTTACTGGCTGTGTGACCCTTGGCAAGTCACTTAACCCTGTTTTTCTCAGTTCTTTATCTGAAAAAATGAGCTGGAGAAGGAAACGGCAAACTACTCCAGTGTCTTTGCCAAGGAAACCTCTAGAGTGTTCATGAAGCATCAGAAATGACTCAAAAATGACTAAAAATGACTAAACACCAACAAAGGATCAAAGAAAGCTTCCCAGAAGAGGTGGCATTTGAGTTATAGTTGAAGGATGGACACATGACAATTTAACAAAGATAAGGAAGGTGTATATTCTAGGAAGAAGCAGCCCTTTGAGGTAACGATGGAGTAGGAATGGAATATTTTGGGCCAGGCATAGCTTTGAAGCAGCCCTCAGATTGCACCTTGCAGGCAATAGCCTATCTCTCCTATGCATACGACTGACCCAGCTAGACACTAAGGGAGTTTACCCAGGCTGGTGGGCCATCTGTGACCTAGCTTTGAATGCAGGTGTGCAATGCCTCTCTTCTGCTCAGGGCTGTCTCAAGATGCCATAGGGTGGAAATAATTAAACAGCTACATGAGTGTCCCAGAAGCAATTAATGATGGGATTGGCGAGGTAGGGCCCAGGCAATTATGTCCTGAACAAACACTATTCTGGGAGGTGAGGATAATAACTTCATGGGTCAGAGTTCATCTGCATTAATAAGTGTTTGGCATTTGGACAGCATGCCTGGGTTTCAGACTGCTCTACACACTGGAGTTCCTATCCTCAGGGAAATTTCCTGGGTATAGGTCAATATGACCCTATTTATTGGTAGATCCTTCCTTTCTGCTTGTATTCTGCAGCTGAGTAGCAGCTGTGGGTAGGAGAGAAGGGAGAGCAGCAATCTGGGAATATAGACCAAGCCAATGCAAGGCCAGGGTTACAAGGGGCCTGGCCCCCATCTCACCCTCATCTTCGCCTCTGGAACAGCCTAAAGCAGATTATTACAGAGTGTGAGAAGGACTAATGTGAAACAGGGAGGAAAGGTAGTTAGAGGCAGATTGGGTGGGCCTTGGATACAAATCAAAAAAAAATTCTATCTTATCCTAGAGGAAGAGGAAATGAAGATATTTGAGCCAAGGTGGAGCATCGGCAAACCTTTTCTTCAGAAAGATTATCCCAGCCCTTGTGTGAAGGATGGGGAGGAGAGAGAAGAGGCTGGAGAAGAAAGGCCATATAGGGGCTATTATAATCATTCAGAAAAGAGATGATAAGATGACAGCATAAACTAGAGGGATAGCAATGCAAATGAAAAGAATGAGAGATGTTGTGAAGTTAGATTGATGCATCTCGACAACCAATTGGACACAGGAGTGAGAGATTGGCTGGAAAGGATTCCCAGGTTTTGAAACAGTTTCTGGGAAGATGCTAGTGTCACCAAAGCACTAGGGATATTTGGGGAAATGGTAGATTGTTCAGGTAGAATGCTGAGTGCAGTTTCAGATGTGTTGGATTTGAGTTGCTATTGGTGCCTACATCATTCACTTGGAGATGTGGGAATGGAGCTCAGTGGAGGATTTAGGGTAGGGTTTCCAAATCAGAGAGTCATCAGCACAGGCCAGCTCCCAGGGGAGAATGAAGGAAAGAGAATTATAAGGAGACTGGAGGCACGGGGCATGCTCATTAGCCTCTAGCTGTCAGACATGCTGTGCTTTGTAGTGATGGAGCAATTCTCTGGCTGAGAAATGGGTTGAAGAGAATTAGCCGCTGACTTAGGAATGAGCTCTCCCTTTGTGGGCTATGAAAAGAATGAGGAGAGATGGGTTTTCTTATTCGAGATGGCACCTCCCCACCCTTGGCAGCTATGGTGGCTTTAAGCTTGAGCATATAGCAATAGTAAGCAACATATGCTTGTCTACGTGAACCTCAGGTAGGACCTCAAGTACCCAGCAGCTTCTTCTGCTTTGTATTTCTTTCCCTGAGCATAAATCACCTAATTGTGATCTTGAAAACTAAGGTTTTTGTTCTCTGTAGTTATCTCCTAAGTTTGATGGTTTGAATTGAGTGTGGCTTATTTAGCTGGAGAACCTTCCTGAAACCAAATCCTCGTCAAAGAAAATGACTATTTCCAGGTAGTCAACTACATGTATAAGCATGAACTAATAAAAACTTTGAGTATTATCTCTAACATATCCTCTATTATACTCTTCTTGGAGGTAAAGCTTTTCCAGAGATTTATAGGACTGATAGATAAATATTTTGCATTCACTATGGATGTGGATTGTCAGGATTGTATTAATCCTTACCAATCATGGATTGTGTTTTCTTATTCCTTTCAACTGGGGTCTTTGGCTGTGAATGGTCTTAGGGGACTGTTTCCAAAGAGAGGAAGGAAGCCAAACATGTCTCACAATCTCGGAGTCACTATGTGAAGAAATTTTCTTAAAATAAAACTTTTCTAGGTCTCCCCCCAAAAGGGATTAAGAGAGTCATTTTTAGATAGGTATTGATTGTATAAAGTGGCATGTAACAAATATTGAACAGATGCTTATTTCTTTTTCCTCCACGAAAATATCCACCAAGACTGAACATGGCCAATGTGAGTCCACAGCAGGAATTCCCAGATGGGAGAGGAATGAGGTCTGGGTCACAGGTGACAGAATCACGTAGAAAAAATGTGCGTTGGCAAAGGAGAAGGATCTGTTTACCCTAAAACTGAAGCAGAGAAGGAAGGAGTTGGGGGGAGGAATAATAGAAGGATTTGGAAATGTAGAGGTGGAATTATGAGGGAGCTCACAAAAGATGACTTAAATTTACTCCATTAATTAGAAGGTGAGACCAGTAGCTCACAGAAGGGAGATGTAGTTTGGAGCTCTAAGGAGAAATAGTTTGGAAGAGTTATGGTAAGCAATATGATAGAGTAAATCAGAGAAGAAAAATAGAGTCGTCATGCGGCAGTGAAAGTATGATTGAGCTTAGCTAATATGAATTTGTAGTGGACACAGTTGGCATGAGTTTGCGATTTTAAAGTGGTGTTTGGCAGTTTGGGAGTAGGAATACAGAAAGCAGATGGCAAGGTGATCCAGGGATGAGGACTAGAAGGGAGGGAGTAGTGCAAAGGCAAGAGGTCCAAGGGCCTCAAGGTTGAGAGGATAGTGTCTTGTCTAAACGGATTAGCTACTGGAATATGTCCAAATGAGCCCAGAAAGGAGTGATGGATTCGGAAGCCTGGGAAGAATGGAGGGGCTAGAATATGGATTCTTTACCTATTCTGCATCATGAACCTCTTTGCCAGTATGGTAAACCTGTTACCAAACCTACTTCTCCAATAGTTTTTAAATCAATAAAATAAAATACTTAAGATCATGATGGAAACTAATTTTATTTATGTGTATTGATCAAAATACAGTTTTTAAAAAACAAATTCATATGCTGCCTTCCCCCAATTCAACTCTTAGAAAGGTTGCGAGGATAAAACACAGATTTGAGAGCTGAGAAGACACACAGAGATACAATTGTGTGAAGGGAGGGAGCGAGAGAGGGAGAAAGACAGAGAGAGAGAGAGAGAGAGAGAGGCAGAGACAGAGAGACACAGAAAGAGAGACAGAGAAAGAGACATAGAGATAGAGAGGAGATAGAGACAGAAAAAGAGAGAGAGAGAGACAGAGACAGAGAGACAGAGAGAAACAGAGACAGAGGCAGACAGAGACAGAGAGAGACAGGTAGGCAGAAAGAGAGACAGACAGAGAAAGACAAAGAGACACAGAAACAGAAACAGAGACACAGAGATACAGAGAGAAATTTCTGAGTTTGAAATAATGGAGGTAGAAGATTTCAGGATGATCGTGAAGTCTAAGAAATTAACTGCTTTGTGAATTGTTGAGGTAAAGAGGAGAAATAAGGTATGAGAATTGAGAA
This sequence comes from Trichosurus vulpecula, assembly GCF_011100635.1. Taxonomy (NCBI): domain Eukaryota; kingdom Metazoa; phylum Chordata; class Mammalia; order Diprotodontia; family Phalangeridae; genus Trichosurus; species Trichosurus vulpecula. The sequence continues at coordinate 88,921,710 of NC_050573.1, read as the reverse complement.
AAACTGAGGCACTTGGAGGTCTGGATGTTTGAGGAGGAATAAAAAGAACATTGGCAGTTCCAGAGATGGAGGTACAGTTTAGGATTGAGAGATTGTTTTTGCCCAGGGAGATGTGATTCTAGTAATCACTCTGACTCTAGTAATTTGGTTCCTGGGACCTAGACTCAAATCGGGCTCGATGCTAATTCTGTAGCCTCATTCCAAGTTGGCGGGGGAAGAGACATATTCAAAGACATCTTGAACTTGGAGCAAATGCTTGTCTCCCAATCTCTAAGTGTGAGGCAGCACAGACCATCTAGTGCCTTCAGTTCCCTGAGGTGTAGGATCTCTTACAGATCCACTCAGGAGCCCAGAAGGATGTGGGATCCCTTATGTGAAGATCCTCAACATTCTCTACATGCTGAAGCTTTATAAGTTTCCCCTCTCTTTCGATCCTCTGATAGCTATGCCAATCATCACTGATTCACAAACTCTGCGAACTGGAAGGGACCCGAGTGGCTATCTAGTCCACTCATACATGAAAAAATAAGAAAAATGCTGTTTGACAGATGTTGCCATATGGAATACTTAAGTAAGAGTGGTGTTAAAACTATCCCGTTTGGGTACGAATGTAATAGCAATAATAATGATAATATCATTTACTGGTATATCGTAATTGATTTTAGGTTTGCAAAGTACAAATATCTCATTTTATCTTCATGAAAACATTGGGAGGTAGGGACTATTAATATCCCCATTCTACTGACATGATTGATTCTGTATCATTTATTTGTTGATCCTATTTAGAATTAATTGATTTTATCCTGTAACTGCTTATGTCATAGTTCATTGTCCTCGAACTTGGTTCAGAATTTAGCTGGTCTGTAAATAGGTTGAGTTTAAAAAATCCAGGTCTTATGGTAATCACTGATCTATTCTTGCTTTAAGAAATTAACTGACCTTGGGAGATGCTTGTGAACACAAGGGAATTGGGTCTAATACCTTTACACCGCCAAGATATCCTTCAAGGATGTCTGGTTTGCTGTCCCAAAGTCTGGATCACTATTTTGTACTTGAACTCAAAGAATGAGTACTTCTCAGCCACACGGAAGAAGGAAAGGGTCATTGATATCCCCTTATCACCAAACTTCTGACTAATCACATTGTCCCTGCCTCAGTTATGCTATGATATCCCCTGCCTTGTTCTGTTCTGTATCCTGTACTCCCTAAAACTTATTAAAGAAAATTGTTCCTCTCGTTTGGGGTCTCAGCTTACTGAGCTCTCATTAATTGGTAGATTTGTTCTTTGCCAATAAATTTATCATGAATGCCTTACTTTACCTTACTTCAACTGCATGGTAGGAAAGCAAAGCAAACAGAAGTTAAATGACTTTCGCAGGGTCACACAAATAGTAGGTATCTAAGGCAGTATTTGAATTCAGGCTTTTCTAACTCTAGATCCAGCACCCTATCCACTACCCCACCTAGCTGGCCTGGTGCAAAGACAATTTCTAAGCTACAGGGAAAGAAAAGCTTTCTAACTATAGAGTTCTAGTAGAAAAAAGCATAATCAAAAGAGAATAGATGAAGTACATAGTATCCATGCTGCCTGTCTGCTACTGATGAACCTAAAGATGAACTTACATCTTGGTCCTATTATTTAACCACAAATAAGTTGGTTATTTTACTATCTGACCTTTGTATCATCTTTGAAATTTCACTCTAACTCATCACAAATATACAATAAGTCAGTAGACACATCCTGTCATCATTTCTGTCTCCAAAACATCTCTCACACATACTCTCCCCTCCCCCCTACACCCAATAATACAACCACTGGTTTGGCTCAGAATTTTATCAGCTCTCACCTGGATTCCTGAAACAGTCTCCTATTTGGTATCCTTGCCTCAAGTTTCTTTCCTCTCCAATCCATCATTCACACAGCTGCCAACATGTTTTTCCCAAATTATAGGTCTGATTATGTCAATCCCCAATTCATTAAACTTCGATGGTTCTCTCTGACTTCTAAGATCAAATTTATACTCTGTTAGATGTTTGGATATCTGTACAACCTAGTCCCTCCCCATTCTCCCAGTCTTTTCACATGCAGTCTGTGATCCTTCCATATTGGCCCAGTAGATGTTCCACATGCAGGCCATTCTATCATCTCTATGCCTTCCTACTGGCATCAGCTTTAAATCTAGCCCACTATCCACCACACCACAATACCTTCCGATGTCCCTTCCAACTCTGAGAAAATAAGGTTTTATGATGTGGAGAGGTGGAGTAGAACAGAGGAAGCCTTTCCAGATTGCATCGAAATTGGTTTTGACTGAGGAAAATGGATCTCATTCTCTTTCATGGGCAGTTACAAACAAGCAAAATTACCCAGATAATTTAGGAAATCCACAAATTTTATCAAATCTGGATACCTAGGATCTGGCACTACCTCTGTCACTAAATTGTTATGACACCTGGGACAAGTCCATTGACATTACTGGAATTGACCTTCCTTCCTACCAAATGAGGGACTTGGACTTTCTGGTCCCCATTCTGTGAATCTATCCATCTAAGGGGTAAATTAGAAACATGGATTCTGCCCTTCCAGGTATTGGGTCTGCATAATATCTGGCTAGCAACAGAGAACTGAAAATTTGAAAAATCCCATTCTAATGGGATGGACATCCCATCATCCATCTGGACTCCAAACATTACCTCTTGACTCTTGGCCTCCATTTTCATGAGCTGTCATAGAGTCCATATAACATCTCACTTCCCTATTGTCATAATATGCGGACATTCAAAATCGATCACCATCTGCTTCTCCTTTGGCCCGATTATGAGTGGAATAAAGTATCAGCGGTTTATTTGCGTCAGGCAGCCTTCAATAATGGCTGTGCATGGCTACAGATGTACTGGACATATTCATGGCTTAGGATCAGTAATTTTTTAATGCAATCGTGCATTAGAAAAACTCTCGCTCTGGAACAGGGTATGAAACATCATAAAGCCCCAATCAATATTGTTCTGAGAGAGGGAACTCTGTTTCAAATGTGAGCTGAGCAAGATCAATAGGGCAGACATCTCACAAGGTATTCAAGAGCTACAGTTTGCGAGTATTCCAATTTCAAGCTGCAGTAATTGCCATCTCTGTTTTTCTTCTGGGGGAAAATAGCTCTTCATTGCTTGCCATCCTCCTCCTCCTCCTCTTCCTCCTCTTCCTCCTTATCATTGCCACCATGCAGCAGAGTATAGTGGAGAGTAGACTTGGAATCAGAAAGGCTTTGGATCAAGTCTCATCTACCTTTACTATTCATGTTGCCATGGCCAAGTCACTCCAACTCTTTTAATCTCAATGTCCTCATGTGCAAAATGAGAATAATAACTATTTTCATTACTTCATAGGGTTCTTGTGAGGCATAGACAAGATTCCTAGAATGCTAGTGCTAGAAGGAGCCTTTGATGTCATCTAATCTTTCCCCATGGAATGAGATTCAGTAAAAAAAGAAAATCCACAACTGATTTCCCTAGAGTGACTCAGATATTAATAGTGAGCTGGGCTTGAAATCCAGGTCTCCTGAGTAAAGAAGGACTCTTTCATCTAGACTCCTATTTCCTTTTTTTGTTGTTCAGACTTAGGACTTCATTAGGATAGGCAACTCCCTCTACCAGTGCAGATTGCCAGCAGTCTTAGAGCATTTCCAGAGTACGTGATTTGTCCATAGGCACACAGCAACGTGTTACAGAGACAGAGGTGAACCTTGAACTCTGGTCTACCTGACTCTGAGGCCAGCTCAATACCAACTCATTACACCATGTTAACTTTCTATGTTGTCTCTTTTTATTCTAATCTCAGCACTCAGAATCTTCTATCAGATAGTGGCTCTTTATTTTCCTAAGGATAAAGTCCAATGTTTTCACCTTGATGTTCCAGGCTTTCCATAATTTACTCCCAACATATCTCCCATTTTCTTCTAGTTTAAAGTCTCCACTCTGGTCTTTTCTTTGTCTCTCATCAAGTCATTGATATAAGGAGGATTTATTGAGGATCTCATAGCTGTTTGGGTGGTGTCTTCACTTATTAGACTGTAAGGTCCTTGAAGGCAGGAGCTGTTTTTTTCCCCTTACTTTGTGTCCACAGCAGTTAGCACTGCCTGGCACATAGTAGGTTCTTAATAAATGCTGGTTGACTAGATTTGTTAATGACCAAAATGAACGAGTTATAAGAGATGAAGTTTAAAGTCTCTCCTCTCACCTATCCTAGATTCTGTGTCTTAGATCCCTTTTAACTCTGACATTCTATGTTCCAGGGTCCTTTCCAGTCAAAGACTATCTAAATCTATTTCAATACACTTTACAGTGGGGAAAAATAAGAACTAACTAAATGTAACATCTGTTGTATGATCGTAGGATCATCAAGATGCTTCTGGTCTAGTAGGGGAGATAAGTTGTTAGACAGAGTAGTCGAATTGGACTGTGCACCAGAGGAGTACACATTTCCATCAGGACAGGTTAGAGAAAGATCATTTTCAGATAGAGAGATCAATGAAGAAAAGTTAATGTTAATAACTGAGATTTATATGGTACTCTTACATTTTATAAAGGATTTTACCTGCTACCTCATTTGATTTTCACAACACTCCTGTGAGGTAAGTACTTATAGGCATTGGTCCCGTTTTCCAGATGAGGAAACTGAGGATTAGAAAGATGATAAGTTTCAGAGGTGGGAGGCTCATGACAGGAGATCGCATTAGAGCTGGACTTTGAAAAACTGAGGAGGTAGGCAGCCCGTGATTTTCCTAAAGCACAGTTATGACTATGTCATACCCCTTTCCCTCTTCTTCCCCACTCAATACACTTCACTGGCTATCTATTACTTCCAGGACCAAATGTAAAATTCTCTGCTTGGCATTCAAAGGTATTTATGATCTGACCCTTCCAGTCTTTTTATAACTTTCACTCCAACATGGACTCTACAACTAAGTGACACACCTCCTTACTATTTCTCAAACAAGATACTCCATCTTCTGACTCCAGACATTTTCTCTGGATGTCCCAAATGCCTGGAACACTCTTGCTCCTCTGCTCTACCTCCTGGCTTCCCTTGTGTCCTTCAAGTCCCCTTTAAAATATCACCTTCTACCAGAAGCTTTTCTCAATTCTTTTTAATCCTAATCCTTTCTCTCTATTGATTATTTCCAATTTATCCTATCTGTAGATTATTTGTATATAGTTGTATGCATGTTGTCTCCCCAACAGATTGTGAACTTCTCCAGGGCAGGGCTTGGTTTTTTTCTTTTCTTTGTATTTGTGGTGCTTAGCAAAGTGCCTAGTCCATCATGATCACTTAAAAAATGTTTATTGACTGACTTCGAAGGGAAACCCTTGACTAGACAGAGTTCATTTCAACAGCCACTTACACAGATAAGATCGATCTTCTGTTGGAAACTTTTGGGTTCAAGTCCTGATTCTGGTAGATAGTATCTGGATGACATGGGGCAGGCCAATTGTGCCCTTTGTTCCTTAGTTTCCTCATTTGTAAAATTGTAAAATTATAAAATTGTAAAATATGTAAATTGTCAAATTATGGGTTGGATAATTTCTAAGGGGTCTTCCACCTGAAAATACTATTGTCCCATGATCCTTTCAAAGGTTTACCAAGATCACATTGATCTGTTTTTCTCTACTCTGTTTCTCTTAAGATGATCTGCTTCCAAAAACCTTAGCTGGATCTCATAAAGATGAAATCACATAGTAGATTGCAAATAAGGGGGAAACACAGACCTACATAATCAGAAGTAATTAATGATAATAATTTATAATTACATATGCTTTTGCCTTATTTTATAGCCCCAGCATTTAGCACAGTGCCTGGAACATAATAGACACTTAATAAATGTTGACTGATTACTTTAGTAATTGATTGCTTGATTGACTGAAATTGATTATTGATCAATTGACTGAAATTGATTATTGATTGCTTTAGAATTAAAAATAAGAAAATTATTTTCCATTCTTCTATTATCCTATGTGTTTGCTTTTGTTTTCTCTGTCAGCAGTTATGATTTTCAAAACTGAAAGGACAGAATAGGAATGGCTAGTGGGGAGTTAAAGTCCACAATAAATTGGGGACAGGAAGAGAATTCCAATCTACCCTTGATGAGTTCTGGTTACCTGAACCATACGAACTTTATCCTTCTGTACTGAAAAGACTGGTGGGTATAATTGGTGAGTTATTGTTAGTGATCTTAGAAAGACGATGGGGAATTTCAGAGAGCCATGGAGACTAGCAAAGAGCGATTGACCCAATCTCCAATAAGTGTATGTCTACCAAATTCTAGAACTTGATTTTCATCTGTATTTCCTCACAATTCTTCTGTCTCCCTGAATCACTCCTTCACACATCTTGCTCTTCTTTGATATTTGTGTGTATGGTTTTTCTTTGTTATATTTTAGCCTCCTTAAGAACAAGGCTTTTACAGCATATACCTCAATTTCCTTAGAGTCAACACTCTGTTTTGTACATACATGGCTATGTGAAGGATCTGTAATTTTGTCAGTGTGAAGAACTCCCTTTCTGGGAACTCCCTGTACTATAAGTACTAAGGCATTGCTTGAGACATTTAGAGGTTAAGTGTCTTTTCTAGGACCACACAGCTATCAGGTGTCAGTAGCTAGCCTTCTTGATTCCAAGTCCAGCCCTCTATCCACTGTAGCATACTGCATTTTATATTGTTGTTCAGTTGTTTTAGTCATGTGTGACTCTTTAGGACCCCATTAGGGGTTTTCTTGGCAGAGATACTGGAATGACTGTCCATTTCCTTCCCTAGCTCATTTTAGAGATGAGGAAACTGAGGCAGAAAGGGTTAAGTGACTTGAGCAGTGTCACACAGCTAGTAACTGCATAAGACCAGATTTGAACTAATGATGATAAGTCTTCTTGATTCCAAGTCCAGTGCTCTATCTACTGTACTACCTAGCCCTTTGTATTTTATACATATCATATCATATCATTTCAATCATATAGTACAATGTAATTATATAATATTATATATTATATGTAATATATAATATATTTAATATATTTATATTTAATTTAATAATTAATATATAATTATATATAATATATTATATATAATATAATATGATATGATGCAATACAGTATAATATAATATAGTATAGTACAGTACAGTACAGTATGATACGATATGATACAATATAATATAATATAATATAATATAATATAATATAATATAATATAATATAATATAATATAATATAATATAATATAATATAATATAATATAATATAATATAATAATATAATATAATGTTACATAATATATAATATGCGTAATGCCATGTAATATAATATGATATGATATAACATGATATGATATGATATAGAATGACATGACATAATATAACAAAATACAAGTAGAATGTCTGACTGAATAATAAGTTAACCCATTCATGACTTTGCACAAAGTTTTGATGTTTATAAGTTGATGGCACACCAGATAGAGCACTGGGCTTGGAGTCAGGAAAAATCTGCATTCAAATCCTTCCTCTATCACTGATTAGCTATGTGACCCTGGGCAAGTCACCTAGGCACTCTCACCCTCTGTTTCCTCATGTGTAGAATGAGAGGGTTAGGCTTGAAGACCCCTGACATGCCTTCCAACTCTCGACCTCTGATCCTATCATTCTAAGTACTTTCCTCACAAAATTCTATGAGGTAGGTAGCTCAAATATTCTTGTCCCCATTTTACATGTGAAAACAGACAAACAAACAAACTGACTTTAAGAAATTAAATGACTTTTCCTAGGTCGTTTTCCTAACAAATCAAGAGCCTCAGAAAAGAAAAGCAATTATCAAGTGGGAATGAACAGTTAAGAATGTGGTCTCTGAGAATATCCTTTGGATTTCTGGGCCATGGCTGATGACGTAAGAATGATGATCTCTTGCCCAGGATGGCATGCATCTAATAAGGGCCAATAAAATTATACATTTGGAGATGCGAATTCCAAGATGACTTTTAATTGAAAAGGCAGGAGGAAAGATAAAAAAATATTGGCATATGTGTCTACAGCTAGTTTCCACGAAGAGTAGCAGGTATAATGGAGGAAGAAGAAGAGAGAGTGTGCAAGAAGAAGCAATAAATCCTTGGTCTCAGATACCTATCAAAAGGCAATATCAATAAGATTTGGTTTAGGAGGAGGAAGGACATAACTAATGATTAGAATATGACAATGAAAGTCTATTTCCTTTTTCTGGACCAAAACTATAATTTAATTGGTATGGGGAACTGCCAATGAGGAAAATTCCCATGCCATGTGTGGCCTTCTAGGTCTTTGGGTGCAGCCTTTTGACTAAGTCCAAGTTTTACAGAACAAATCCTTTTATTAAGGGGATTTAGTCTATGAAGTTTGGATTCAGTCAAAGGGCCTCGCTTGAAGACCTAGAGACCCACATGTGGCCTCGAGGCCACAGGCTCCCCACCCTGTTCTGTACCAATACAGATCTGCAACTAGTTGGCAACCATAACCTTTAAAAGTTTCCATGAGTCATTGAGAGGTTAAGTGAATTGCCCCAGTACATATTAGTGTACTTGGGAAGAGCTAGTACATCTTAGTGCACTCGGGGACTTGAAGCCAAGTCTGGAACTTGAAGCCAGGTCTTCCTAACTCTGAAGTTAGCTCTCTTTGCATTCTCACACCATCTCTTGGAAGAGCATATCTTATTCCAAAGGAACAGATTCAATAAAAGGGATATTCGAGTGTGATATCCAAAGATATACTCATCATGTTACATGTGTGAATGAGAGGTGAAGAAGCAAGATATAGGGCATCTGGGAGAAGAATACTGGTGGGAATACACTAAAAGCCACCTAGACAAGAGGAACAAATAGATGATAATTTCACCAAATAGAATGCAAGGCCATAAACTGATTTAAAATCATGCTTTATTAGCAATGGGAAACTTCAACCATCTAGATGTTTACTGGAGCTCTCTGCGGAAAGCAGAGAAACTGATAAATTCTTGTCTTATTTTAAGGATAGTTTCATTCATCAAAAATGGGAAGAAGCAATAACCCATAAGGAGGAAATATTTTTCAAAGCAGAATTGATAGGAACCTTGACAGAAAGTGCTCACTCAGTCATAGAGCTCTTGATAGATAAGGTGGACAGGGTCTGACACACAACCTCGATTTTAAGATAGCTGATTTCAGAGTTCTCAGAGAGGAGGAGGAATGTGTTTCCACCTAAAATTCTATTGAGGAAATAGACCCAAAAGGGATAGAATGCTTTCAAGAACAGAATTCTGACAACGCAATCAGAAATAATTCTCAGAAGGAAGAAAAAGCGGAAGAGATAGATTTAGATGTGGAGGAAACTTGTGAAAAAATTTATATTGTGTATGTTTGTGTGTGTGTGTTGTTTGTGTGTGTGTGTGTAAGACAAACAAGACAAAGTAACTAAGTACTGACATAGACACAGACACACAGACACACACACAGACACACACACACACACACAGACACACACACACACACAGAGTAAGGTCAGAAGAAGCCGTTGTTTGCTAAGAACAAGAAAGGAACCCATTTTCATTGTATTGAGGGCAAACAGAAGATCAAAGAGGATGAGGGTGATGCTTTGGGAATGGATACGAACACTTATAAAATGACAGAAAGAAGGTAGAAGCATTCAACTTAGTCTTTTTCTTTTTTCTTGCAATGATAACAGTTTTTTGTGGGAGAGAGCCAAAAATGTTTAACAAATTGTTTAAATGCAGTATATTTAAGAGGAGCTTTAAGATAAATTTGGTGTCCTCAATAAATTCAGATCACCAAGACTGGACAGACTAGATTCTAGGATATAGAAAAACAAACACCAAAAAACCAAAAGATAGTGGGTGGAATTGCTGAGCTGCTGCTACTTTGAAAGGTTTGAAATTTTGTGGAAACTGGAAATAGAGAATAGAGGACTAGAAAACAGAGGCCACTGTCTACAGAAGAGGGGTCACTTTTTATTTGTTTGTTTCTTCTTAAGGATGGAAGTTTTTGAACCAGGATCTGGTAAGTCTCACTTGAAATCCTGGAAAACTTCTAAATTCTCTCATTAAAAGGATCATTTGTGAGCATTTAGAAAGGGAAGTGCTGATCACTAATTGACAGCAGTGCTTCCTTTTGAATAGGTCATTCCAAAGTCCAGTTATCCCTTCCATTCCACGATCTGGAAAATCAGCATAACATTTTTGGCCCTCTCTTCATACCAGAGAAATACGAATTGTAATGGTATTAAAAGATAAAATATGTTGATATTTTACAACACTTTACACATATTTTATGCATTTCTGAGTTTCTAAACTTTTTATGTGTCATCTGCTAGCTTTCACAAGTTATCTGTGCCTTCGATAAATTCCCATTTAATTTCTTATGCCTATCTTCAATATATCAAAACCATGAGGGAAAAGCGTGATGCAGAAGGGATAATTGTAATCTCTTTTCCCTTGTAGAGAGGTCACTAGATAAGCAGAGCAGGGAAATGCAGGAGATATAATACACCTTGATTTCAACACATTAGACAAAATCCCAGGCGTTTTAAGTGACATTGTGAACGTAGTCCTGGGCCTGGAATTAGAAAGACCTGAATTGAATTGAATGACATAGTGATTAGAATTTGAAGTTGGGGTTGAGGAATATCCGAGTTGCAATCCCACCTCCAGCACTCACTAATTATGTGACTGTGGGGCCACCATTTACTTTCTCTGACTTTGTTTCTTTGATATCTGAAGTACCTACTTTACAATGTGGTTGTTATATTAGGAAGGCAGAATTTATGATTTCAAAGAGAATCTCTTATGTGCCTAAAAGGTCCGGAACCGCAGGATATAAGGAATTCTCTAGGCAGAAGGCAGGAGAACTAAAGCATGTATTTAGACTCCACAGTAAGAAGCCCACAAACCAGCATCCCCATTTTGATATTTTCATCAAAAGCTTCCAGGCCCAATAAGTCCACCTCACAAGGGTAACCAGGAGGCCACAGAGAAGCGAGATGGTATAAGGCAAAATCGTATACATGCTTCCCCTCTACGGTAAGAAGATTACCCACTAGCCTCCAGTCAGTTCTGCTACCAGCAGCTCAGCTTTGGCTGTAGGCTTCTCTGGCTCCAACCAGAAAAGGAAGAGAGGATCTTCAAACTGTCCTCTCCCCGCTTATAGAGTTTTTGACATCATCAAGTGCCACCTGAATGACCAGGGCAATTGGTTCTTGACTTGGCCCCTCCCCCTAGCGTAGACCAGGTTAACACACCTCCCCTCAGCCAGCCCCACGACTCTTCACACAGGAAGCTCTCCGACTCCTGGCATGGCCGCTGGGCCTCCTGCCCCGGAAGACCAAGCCCAAGTGTCCAGGGAAGCTCAACGAGGTAAGCTGAGTCATTCAAAGAAAACAAAGTCCATTCTGGTTACAGTTGTGAAACTTAAATGAGATAATTTATGTAAAGTAGTTACTAAAGATTAAATAATAATAATTATTATAAACCACCTAAGAGATCATTTATTAGAAGGAGTTCTCTAATACATAATCCAGAGGATGCTCCTTGGCCATGAGCCGCTCAACATTTTTTATCAATGACTTAGATAGCATCATGTATCAAATGTACAGATGACAAGACTAGGAGGGATAACTAATGTTATTGACAGAGGAAGAATCCCAAGTAATCCTTATAGGCTAGAATGTGCACTGAGTCTGGTAAGTCAAAATTTGACAGGAATTAATGTAAAATCCTACACTTGGGTCCAAAAACTTAAATGAAGAAGAACAGGATGAGGGAGGTGGGCCTAGACAATAGTTCTGGTGAAAAAGAGCTAGACTGCCTGAAGGTCAATGTAAGTCAAAAGTAAATATAGTGACCATAAAGTAAATTTGATATATGCTGTATTTATTATGTCTTTATTATATCTATAATGGGCAGCTAGGTGGCTCAGGGGATAAAGCACTGGGCTTGGAGTAAGGAAGAATCATCCTTATGAGTTCAAATCTGGCCTCAGACACTTGCTAGCTGTGTGATCCTGGACAAATCACTTAATTCTGTTTGCCTCAGTTTCTTTATCTGTAAAATGAGCTGGAGAAGGAAATGGCAAACCACTCCAGTATCTTTGCCAAGAAAACCCCAAATAAGATCACAGTCAGACATAATTGAAATGAAACAAAAAAATGTGATGTTAGTATATTATACTATATTTAGTATATCATTGGGCTGTAGTAAGAGAGAAGTGACATTCAGAAAAAGGGTATGACAATCTAGATTTGCTCTGTCCCAGTTAGTCCCTGGAGTATGAGATTCAATTCCAGGTGCCATTTTTCATCTTTTTTTTTTAAAATTATACTTTACTTTCACATTCACTTTTTGAAATTTTCAGTGCTCAATTCTCTTACTCCTTCCAGTCACTCCTCTCCATTGAGAAGGCAAATAATATCTCACTTAGACAAGTAAAGTCATGCAAAACCACACTTGCATATTAACCATATTGCAAAAAAAGGCAAGAAAAATATATAAGTGAAAAAAGTATGCTTCAATCTATACTCAGAGTTCGCCAATTATCTCTCTGGATGTAGATAACACTTTTCTTCATGAGTCCTTTGGAATCATCTTGAACTATTGTACTCATCAGAGTAGCCGAATCTTTCACAGTTGATCATCATTACAATATAGGTTACTGTGTATATTATTCTTTTAGTTCTGATCACTTCACTTTGCATCAGTTCATATAAGTTTCCCTGGTTTTTCTGAAACCATTATCCTCATTTATTATACCATATAATATTCCATTGCAATAATTTACCACAATTTGTTCAACCATTATGAATTGGTAGACATCTCCTCAATTTCCATTTCTTTGCTCTTCTAAATATTTTCGTGTGTTTCTGCTTCCAGGAGCCAAGGTAGTGGAGAAGTCAGTTATTCTCACTTTCCCTTACTGACCTCTGAAAGTCAAGAGAATATCACCCCAGGAAAAACCCTGAAACAGCTGAGCTAGCAGAAAGATGGGGTGTAACAGTCTTGTGACCCAGGAAGATTGTGGGATTAATGGGAAAGGCCCCTCTTGCTTTGGGGTAGAGGAAGCAGTATAGGATGGGAGGCATCCTAGCAAGCCCCACCTCAGCAAACCAGGGGGAAATCCTGAGCCCTAGGGTGGTGGAGCAGGCAAGTGCCAACACTAGGACCCCCCAAGCACCTCAGCACAAGTAGGGGAGCTAGTAGATACCAGCTCTGAAAACCACCACATGTACCATTGTTTTCCAGTAACCAAATCTCCTGGTACTTTGGCACAACTCCAAGACGCATAGATCCAGACTGGCACACATCTTCCAGCACCCAAAGGATCGAGTGCGAAGCCCTTGTGAGCAGGTATCCCCCAAGGGCCAGACTTCCCACCATACCCTGAGAGCTCCAGTGTTGTTGACCCCAGCTCAGCACCAGGTAAGTTATCAGACTGCTACAGCCTCCAGCTGCCAGCACCTGAGTTCCCAGCACACAAAGTCAGTGACCATGTCCTGGGCTCCTACCACAATAAGCTTGGGTTGGTGCTATCTGCACTCCATGAGGAGAGCTCAACTTTAAAAGCCAGGAAATAAGCAAATACCATGAGCAAAAAGCAGAAATGGACAATGACCATACATTCTTATTATAGGGACGGGGAAGATAAAGGCACAAATTCTGAAGAGGACAACATTGTCAATATACCCACATCCAAAATCTCAAAGGGGAACATAAAATGATCTGAAGTCCAAAAAGCCTTCTTGGAAGAGCTCAAAAATTATTATAAAATGCAAATAATAGAGGTAGAAGAAAAATTGGCAAAGGAAATGAGAAGTACACAAAAAAGAGTCAATAGCTCAGAAAAGGAAGGACAAAAATTGACTGTAGACAATAAATTCTTTTTTTTGGAGTGGGGAAAGGCAGGGCAATTGGGGTGAAGTGACTAGCCCAAGGTCACACAGCTAGTAAGTGTGTTAAATGTCTGAATCCAGATTTGAACTCAGGTCCTCCTGACTCCAGGGGCATCCCCTACTCACTGCACCACCTAGCTGCCCCTAGAAAACAAATTCTTAAAAAATGCAATTGGCAAAATTGAAAAAAAAAGTACACTGAAGAAAACAGCTCCTTAAAAAAAAGAATTGGCCAAATGGAAAAGGAGGCTCAAAAGCTCACTGAAAAGAAGAACTTGAAAAGTAAAATGGGCCAAATGTAAAAGGAGGTACAAAGTTCAATAGATGTTGGTCTATGCCTAGTTTCTGCCATACTATTTTTCAGTTTTACCAGCAGTTTTTCTTAAATTGTGAATTCTTATTCCAGAAGCTGGAGTCTTTGGATTTATCAAACAGTAGATTACTATAGTCATTGAATGTTTTACACGTGTCTTAGCTTTGTTATGTATTTCTTCCTGTAACTCTATTAAATTCTCTAAGAATTTGCATACTATACCACTTGGTGCATATATGTTTAGTAATGATATTACTTCATTGTCTATGGTACCTTTTAGCAGGATGTAGTTTCCTTCCTTATCTCTTTTAATTAGATCTATTTTTTGCTTTTGCTTTGTCTGAGACCAACATCTTACACCCTATGACAAGATAAAGTCAAAATGAATACATGATTTAGATATAAAGACTGATACTATAAACAAAATAAGAGAGCAAGGAATAATTTGCCTGTCAGATCTACGGAGAAGGGAAGAATTTATGACCAAACAAAACATAGGGAACATTATGAAGTACAAAATGGATGATTTTGATTACATTAAATTGAAAAGTTTTTTGTACAAACAAAGCCAACGCAACCAAGATTAGAAGGGAAGCAGAAAGCTGGGAAACAATTTTTACAGCCAATGTTTTGGTAAAGTCCTCATTTTTAAAATACATAGAGAACTGAGTCAAATATACAAGAATACAACTCATTCTCCAATTGATAAATGGTCAAAGGATATGAATAATCAGTTTTCAGAGGAAGAAATTAAAGATATCTATAGTCATGTGAAAAAAATGCTCTAAATCATTATTGATTAGAGAAATGCAAACCAAAACAACTCTGAGGTACAACATCAAACCTATCAGATTGACTAACATGACAAAACAGGAAAATGATAAATGTTGGAGAAGATGTGGGAAAATTGCATTGTTGGTGGAGTTGTGAACTGATCCAACCATTCTGGAGAGCAATTTAGAACTATGCTCAAAGGAATATAAAATTGTGTATACCCTTTGACCCAGCAATACCACTTCTAGGTCTGTATCCCAAAGATATGATAAAAATGGGAAAAGGACCTACATGCACAAAACTATTTATAGCAGCTCTTTTTGTGGTGGCAAAGAATTGGAAACTGAGGAGATGTGCATCAATTGGGGAATGGCTGAACAAGTTGTGGTATGTGAATGTAATGGAATACTGTTGTGCTATAAGAAATGATGAGCAAGCAGACTTCAGAAAGGCTTATATGAACTGATGCTGAGTGAAATGAGTAGAATCAGGAGAACATTGTACACAGTTACAGCCACATTGTACAATGACTGACTTTGATAGACGTAACTCTTCTCAGCAATGCAAGGATCTAAGACAACTCCAAAGGAATCATAATGGAAAATGCTATCTACATCCAGAGAAAGAACTTTGGAGTCTGAATGCAGATGGAAGCACCCTATCTGCTCTCCTTTTGTTTTGTTTTGTTTTTCATTTCTCATAGTTCCATTCAATAGTTATAATTCTTCTTCACATCATGACTAATATGTTTAATACGAACGCATAAGCAGAGCCTACATCAGGTTGTATGCCATCTTAGGGAGGGGGGACTAGAGCAAGGGGGAGAAAATTTAAAACTCAAAATCTTATGGAAGTGAACAATGAAAACTAAAAATAAATTACTTACATTAAAAAAAATGTACTTCTAGTTCCTTTTCCTTTGATTTCTTTGGGATATAGACCCTGTCATGTTATTGCTGGGTCAAAGGATATGTACAGTTTTATAGCCCTTTGGGTGTAGTTTCAAATTGTTCTCCAGAATATTTAAACCAGTTTACAATTCCAACAGTAGTGCATTAATGTGCCTATTTCTCCTCATACATTCCCACATCCGGCTATCATTTTTAAGAGATGGACCTTGACAAACTAAGGAATGTTCTGAAGAAGGCAAGCAGAATGGTGAAGTGACTGAAGGCCCTGGATGAAAGGATTACTCAAAGAAACTGGAGGTGTTTATCTTGGAACCAAAAAGATATAAGGGGGACATGATGCCTGTCTTAGAGCATTTGTGCATGAGGGATTAAATACCTTCCGAATTTGATAGGAAAAAAAATTCTAACAGTAAAATGTCTCCAAATATGCAATGGCCACACATGGTCAGGTGGGAGGGGTTTTTCAACACTGGAAGTCCTCATCTGGATGCTGGATGACCCCTGCTCCGAGATGCTATGGTGAGATTCTTGTTCAGGTACCAATGTTTAACTAGATCACAGCTGAGGTTCTTTTCAAGACTGATATGCTGGGATTTTGTCATTCTTCCAAATAACATTTTATAGCATCTTAGAAACAGACTCTTACAACATTAATATTATAGACTATTTGAATGACAGAATCTTAGAATTATCTAATCACAGATTCACTAAATATTAGAGCTTTATAATTAAATTCCAAAACATAGATGCTTAAAATCAGAATATTAACAACACAATATTTTAAAATAGACTCACTGTAGAGTTGGGAGGGATGTTAGAGATATTTTAATCCAACCTCTTCATTTTACATGCGGGGTAAAGAGGTCCAGAGGGGATAAATGACTTATCCATCATCACACAGATAGCAAGTGGCACAAGAAAAGATTTAAAACTGACTCTTCTGGCTCCCAATTCAGGACCCTTCCTAAGGGATCATACATCAGTTCTTAAATGAAATCAGAAACTGTTGGAGATCATCAGTGCCTGAAAGGAAGGACTCTAGTATGAGGGACTTTAAGCCGCTTACAGAGCTTTTATAGGAGCTATCTCATGGGTAGAAGGGAAAGGTGATAGAATCAAGATTCCCTCACTAGAAAGAGGTTGTTTCCTACCTTCAGTGTTGGCCATTCCCACAGTGGTAGCCTGCAATCAGAAAACAACCTGATTTATGGGGCTTTTGTTTGTGGGCATTTGTTTCCCCTGCCATCCCCATCCCTCCTGTCCTCAGCACATGACAAAAATATATTATGGCAGAAGCAATGCCAGGGCCAGTGGAACGAGGCCAGACTCCAAGGCTGGTGGGGCCAACAGCTTGTTTTGGAAAAGGCTACCTAGCCCCAGGCTTGGAGGTAAAGAGAGAGAAATAGGAAAACCATGCATGGCCTGGTTTCCTACTCCTATCCATAGGTTGCTGTGTCCAGGGTAGGAAGGCAACAGTGTGCAAGGGAGGAAGTAACACTATTGTCTTTTCCAAAGAGCATCATCCCACCTTCTTGGGTGCTTCTGTTTTTCCTGAAGTAAAATCTCCCAGCCTTTCCCAGATATAGAGCGTCAAGGAAATCTCAAAAAAGAATGAGGGAGAATGTCTTATTTTGTTTTTCAGGAACAAAGTCTGATTTGTTTTTAACCACCTGGAGCCGGTGGATACAAGCAGGTTTTCATGGCTATTCAAAGAGGAGAAAAGAAAAATGGTTAATTAGCACATGGTAGAAAGAACTCTGGGGTGGGAGTCAGAAGTCTAAATCTGCCACTGACTCACTGTATGAACTTGGGCAAACCCCATACCCTTTCTGCAATCTGGCTATTTTACTCCATATAATGAAAGGGATTGTCCTAGGTAATCTCTAAGGGCTCTGCCAGCTCTGGCACTACAACATTCTGGGATCCTGGGATTTGTGGGCAGCAAAGGAGACCTCCCTCAGTTTGATGGGCTTGGAGGAGCTGGAAGTAGGATATAATTTTTTTTAAGGACCATAATGTTGGAGTCAGAGGCTACTGGCAACACAATCCAGTGGGCTCAGTAATGAGAGTTTGATGAGCTCTGTGTGGGGCTGGGCGAAGGCCAGGTCCTCAGCACCTGGCACTACCCAAATGCCAGCCCTGCAATTAGTAAATATTCGTGGCTCCAAGAAGGACTGGCAAACACGACTTGCCCAGTATGCTTTGCTTGGAGACCTCCCTGGTCAGAGCTTTGGGGTATGCTTTCCTGCATTTGTGGAAGCATGTTCAGCTACCAAGACCAGTATGTAGTCTCCTACATGATAGGTGTTAAAATAAATATTTTTTTAACCTAACTAAGTTGGGCCAAGTTGAGATGCAGGTGTTGTTTCTAAGCAAATAAGCAAGCAACAAGAATTTATAAAGTGCCTGCTATGTGCCAGGCACTGTGTTGAGAGCTATGGATACAAATAAAAGAAAAAGAAAGCTAGTCCCTGGCTTCAAGGAGCTTGCATTCTAATGGGGAAAGTTAATACACAAAAAGGATCTGAAAAGGATATGTGTGTGTGTGTGTGTGTGTGTGTGTGTATGTGTGTGTGAAGTTTTGGGGTGGTGTGAGGATGGTGTTGATGCCAGAACTACAGAGCTGGGAGAAGAAAGAAGGTTGGCCAGCTTGGACCCCTCTCCAAAGGTTCTCCAAAGGAGAGAAAAAGGGAAAACCTAGAATGAACTTACCAATGGGAGAAGGTGACTGCCATGATAGAGGCATCAGGTGCTGTGGGATGTTTTAGGTTGAGTCTGCATCAGATGCATGAGAAAATCAACAGCATAGTCAATAGGGAATGAAGGCTGGCCTTCTGAGGTCTTCACTACCCCCCATTTCAACAACAATCTCTTGATAATAGCTCACATCTTTAAAATGCTTTAAGATTTGTAAAGCGCTTTACACATGTTATCTCATTTGATCCTTACAACAACCCCAGAAGTGAGGTGCCATGATTATCCCATTTTACAGATGAGGAAACTGAGACTGGGAGAAGTCAAGTGACTTGCCCAGGGTCACACAGCTACTAAGTGTCTGAGGCAAGATTTAATCTTTTCCTGACAAGTCTAATGCTCTTTCCGCCTTTGCCACCCAGATATGATACTTCCAGCTTCTGGGAAGCCTTCATTTCTGTGAATCAATGGGACTCATCAAAGGTCTTAAAGAATTTCAGAATCTGGGGCAGCTAGGTGGCACAGTGAGTAGAGTACTGGCCCTGGAGTCAGGAGAACCTGAGTTCAAATCTGGCCTCAGACACTTGACATACTTACTAACTGTTGTACCTTGGGCAAGTCACTTAACCCCAATTGCCCTGCCTTCTCCTGCCAAAAAAGACCAAACAAACAAACAAACTGAATTTCAGAGTCCAAACACTTACCAAATCATCCATAATATTTGTCTTATATAACCACTTTCTCCACTACCATGACCAAAACCCTAGGTCTGGTTCTTGTCACCTGGATGGCTAAAAGGATCTCAAATTCATCTCTCTCCCCCAACTCTTTCTATTTTCTAATCTAATCTCCATACATTGCCATCTTCCTAATGGAAGACTTTTAAATATGTTACTATTCTACTTGAAAATGTTCACTGGTTCCCCATTGTGTGTATATACACAGCACATTATAACATAACATATCATTTCATATCATATCATAACATAACATAACATAACACAACACAACACAACACAATATAACACAATACAACATAATACAATATAACACAGCATAATAGAGCATAGTATAACATAACAATATAATATGTGCAAATACATACACATACATAATTACACATATATAACCAAAGTTCTCTCTCTACCACTTCCACCCGCTGCTACTGCTAGTTCTGCTCCCTTGGGTTAAATACAAGAAGTCTACTCCCTCTTTCACATGACAGCCCTCAAAATACTTGAAGACAGTCATCACTTATCTGTAGTTCTTTTCTTCTCCATTCCCAACATCTCTAGTTTTTTTCAGCAAATTTTCACACAATACATTTTCCAGTCTTCTTGCTCTTCTAGTTGTTGTCTTCTATCCATTCTCCAACTAGTCTATGACTTTACTGAAAAGTAATGCCTAGAATGGAACTCAGCCTTCATGATATGGTTTGATCAAAGAAAAGAACAAAGGAATGATCCTATCCGTCTCCAAGCTATATCTCTCAATGCAGTCTAGGAAAAAGGTTTTGTTTTGTTTTGTTTTTTCCCCAACAAGGGCTATGACATAGCACTGGCTATTATTGATTCTGGAGTCTACTAAAATTCCCCCCCTTTTTTTTTGTTTTGTTTTTGTCCACAGGAGCTGCTGTCTAGCCATGCTTTCTCCGATTCTGTGAGGTCGATTTTTTAGAACCACAATGGAAAATTTTCCATTTAGCCCTTAACAATGATACACTTGTTGAGTTCTACTTGGGTCCTATGAGGAAAGTGGATGTGTGTGTGTGTTTCTATGGTTTTTACTTTTTGGAAAAGAAATTGAGTTAGAAATCTTCCTTTCTTCCCTTCTTCCAATTTAAAGACCCTGTGGACATTGAATGCTCTTTCTTTCTCAGTATCAGACTGTCTTGTCCAGACTATTCACTTCTCTTATTGATACACTGACTTCAGCCAGAGTTACTCTTTATCTAGGTCCTTTGTGGCCTGGGATGCATGACTTCCTATGATTGCTTCTAGAAGTCATAGAAAAACATATAGGAATTTTACATTTTCATCATTACTAGCCCTCAAAGGAGAGTTGCCAGGTCAGAGTAGGGATGATTGCTTTTCTACCACTGACTCTTGCAGCTTTCTTTAATCATTAGTTCTATACAAATGTTTCCTAAATCTTTATCTCCAACTCCAACCTTTCGCTCTGAGTGCCAGAATGATCTCTCTACATACTTGTCAAATATCTTTATCTGGAAGTCCCATGAAAACCTCAAACTCAATGACTCCATAGCCAAAAGTATTATTCCCCCTCCCACCCATGCCCTCAACTGCAGACTTCCCTTTCTTCCAACTCCTTTATTTCTGTTGACATCTCTATTTCAATTTTCCCCAGCCTGATGCCTCATACTTCTTCCTATGTATTGTTTATTCTTCCTATACCCTCACCCCTACATTCAATCAGTCACAAAGTAATCCACAATATCTTTCTCATATAATCACTTTCTCTCTATCACCATGAACGCAACCCTGGGTCTCATCATATTCTTTCCTGGATGGCTAGAATAGCCTCCTAATTGGTCTCTTCACTCCCACTCTCTTCATTTTCTAGTCCAATCTCCACATACGGCCATCTTCCTAATGCAAAACTCTACTGATATAACTACTCTACCTGAAAACGTTCACCAGTTCCTTATTGCTTAAAATAAAGTATTGGCTCCTTTTTTTCCCCCTAGCATTGGAGTCCTACAATTTATGTTCTATTTAAAGTAGACTATGAGGAGTCCCCATTTCTTGTCTACTCTCTCCTATCTTGGTGACTTTGCTCATACTTTACTCCTAATCTAGAGACAGTCTCCCCCACTCCCACACCATCTATATTTTTGAAATCCTGTGATTCTTCCCACATGAAGCTAAAGTGCCACCCTTCACACAAAGTTTTCTATGATTCTCCCTACTTAAACCTAATCTCCCTCTCTTCAAAATTTTTTTTTACTGCTTTTTATGCATTGTGTCTTTTTACTTCATCATGAATTTTGAGCTGAAAAGGATTGTAGGGATCATCTACTCCAGCTTCCTTAATTTACAGATAAAGCTCTTTCTAAGAGAGCTGAAATATCTTTTCAAAGATCAGACATAGTAGGCAGGTTAAAGTGTGACCCGAGGTCTATTGACTTCAAATCTAACATTCTTCTTCATGTCTGCACAGGTGGGATGTTCAATATCCCTTCATTCTTCCTCATCCTTTTCTGGTAATGAGATCCAATTCCCAAATTTTGAAAATGAAAATTAATTTAATCATGGTTTATCTAATTTTCCCACCCTATCTTGTATTATGGTTATTTGAGTATATCTCTCCACCGTTAGTTTGTCAGCACCTCAAAGACAGTCTGTGTTTAATTTGATTTTTGTATCCCTAGCAACATATTGTAGTAGATAGAAAGCCAGTCTCAAAGCCAGGAAGACACAGGTTCAAGACCTATTTCTTACATATCGCTTAACCACACTGGGCTTCAAGCAGTTCTTTAAGACTAGAAGTTGCAGAGAAAGTGCCAACCTGCATTGGTATAAAGGGTTTTCTAACCTGAGATTTTCCACACCAGTGCAATCAGGGGGTCAGATCCTATTTGTATCTGTAGCACTGAGCCTTACACAGAATAGGCAATAAATGATATTTATTAAGTTGAACTGAAACACAAAAACTAAATATATTCTTCAGTATAAGGCAAGCAGGTAAAGCAGAATGGTCCTTGCCCTGGGCAACAGTAGGAAGTTCTCAAAGGAGGGTAGAATATCAATGGCATCTGGCTAGAAGCAACTTCATTTATTGGTATTATCAAGGTAGAGGTGGACAGGAGGATATGAATGAATCTGTTGAGAATAGCATCGGATGAACAGGAAAACAGGAGAGGGAGAACAGGGTTCTAGGCAGTCAGACAGGCAGCATCAAGACACTCTGGGAATTTGACTATCACAACTCAGAGCAGAAGGTGACATTGGCAGAGTCTAGACATTCAATGGCCTGATGGACCTCAAAGATATCTAGGAAAAAGTGAGTCCTCATGGTATAGTGAGAAAAAGACTGGGATTTGACTCAGATGGCCTTAGTTCAAGTACTAAGTGTCCTCCTCCTCCAGCTCCTCGGCTACACTTCCTGTTTGACTTGGGAAAAGCCTCTATGCCTCTTCAGGCTTCAGTTCTCAAACCTGTACAATGAGGTTGTGGGATTAGATGACCCTGAAGGTCCTTTCCAGCTCTAATGGCCCCTGGTTCTATTAGAGACTGGAGTGTGAGCAGGGGAATGCAGACAATAGCAAGCTAAGGGCACCAGTACATGGGAAATCAGACCCACAGTTTCAGTTTGGTCAAGAACAGGCTTACTTACTGGTAATGGGTAATAATCTAGGGATTTGGTCTCCAGGAATGAGGCAAAAGATTGTCTTCTGAAAAAGTCATTGGACTTAAGTGTCAATTTCCTTGGGCATGAGTTGCTCCACTTGGAATTAATCCTTTGTATTTCTCTATGGGACTTCCATCTTCCTTCCAGTCAGCCTACACCCCTTTTGTATTTAACTTGTGATTTCAGCTGTGCTAGGGGATACTAGTAAAGATCTTTCTCTATTATTGATGATGAGCATTTTCTTTGCAATTTGTAGTCTTACAGAGTTCCCTAGGGCAGAAAGAGGTTAAATGATTTACTCAAGGTCACATAGCTGATATGTGCAAGAGGGGAAAATTAAATCTAAGTCTCCCTGACTGTGACGCCATCTCTCTCTATTCTACCATGCTGCCTCTCATCTTTTATTGCTTTCCTTGATCCCTGAGCACCCAGCAAAGAGCCTGGAGCCTCCTGAGATTCATGTGTCCTGAGTCTAGTTGTCTACTTTAGGCCAGAAAGCTGGAGTACCCAGATCCTAGTGACCTTTCAGTGTTGTCATTATATTTCATTATCTAGCTCTGGCTTCTATATCCTTTGGACGACTTGGGCCTTCTGGATTAGTTATTACTTCATCTGGCCCACTATTTCAGGTGGGCACTAGCCATGGCTTTCTTCATAGACTCACCAGCAGCCCAATACCTACACCCAATCCTTCCTATTCAGTTCATTAACCATGATCAAATCACTTCTGCCATTGTTCCTGGAAGGGTTATGTCAATTTGTTCCCCTATGGCCCTACTAAGAATTGCTGTAACTTGAAAGACCCAAGTGCCAAGTCTTATATTATCTCCCACTATTAGAATGTAAACTCGAGTTCCTTAGCTTTTGTATTTGTATCTCAAATGCTTAATAAAGTGCTCTTTGTTTTCTTTCCTTCCTTCCTTTCTTCCTTCCTTCCTTCCTTCCTTTCTTCCTTCCTTCCTTCCTTCCTTTCTTCTTTCCTTTCATCCTTCCTTCCTTCCTTCTTTCCTCTCACTTATATTCTATCACTGTATATCTGAGACCATAGTAGTATATCTTCTAGGATTAAATAGAAAGAGAATAGACAAACTCAGAATACAGCATAGGAAAACCATTCGAAATCAGTATGAAATAAAAGCATTCACTCCCAGATTAGGGATCACTTAACTTCTATTCTAATTAGCTACAGATTCTCAGGCCTGGCTTAGCCTACAGTCAGCTCCAAAAGAGAATGGCCCTAAGCCCATTTGTGGATTTGCCCATCTGGGCCCACTGCACAAAGCTCATTCATCTGTTCCATCATCACAGGCTTGCTTTCGGTCAATCAGCAAACTTCCTGACTTCCTGGTGAGATGTGGGTGTTCTGCTCATATTCCTCTATAATTTTTGAGCTTCATTTCGACTTCTATCCCCCACCCTTACCTTCCTATTAGCATGGTGGTGAGTCATTCAGTCACTCAGCTTTTACTAAGTGCCTATTAAGAACCAGGAACTGTGCTAAGTGTAGGGGAAGCAAAGAAAGGCAAGGCACTTATGAAGCAAATAGAACATGGAATGCTAGCACCTGGGAAAGGACCTCAGGGAGGTACTAATCCAAATTCCTAACCCTGTTCCACAGATAGATTGAGCTCACAGAGGGGCAGTGACTGGCCAAGGTCACACAGTCAGTAAGAGAGATATTCAAAACTCAAATCCAGGCCTTTTGACCAGGTTATTTCTATGCATACTAACTCATGCTGCTTACTTCTTGAGACCTCCTTGGCCTTAATAATGTCTTTCCCCAGCTGATTATGCAGGCCCTATTTACAGTACTCTTAACATGGAGGCAGAGACCTGACTGGTAGCAAAATGGTGAAGTCATCAGTGCTTGTTTTGGGGACTGGGATGGAGGGGGCACAAAAGCTCTGCACCATGCTCCTGTCTTCTCCCAGGCATCCAGAACCCACATGTTCTCTCACCCCTCTTCTACTTATTCAATACATTCCATCTAATTACCACTTGCTAAAGGCCTCCTATAAGCAGAAAGGAGATTGAGATAAATTGCCGGCATGTGTGTGAGTCCAGCTAAGTGAGTGCCCAGATGTGGGAGAAGATAAAAGGAGGTCCGGGAAATGGATGAGCTCCTTTTTATGTTAGCACCCCATCCAGGGCCAATTCCCAACCCCAATTTGTGTTAGTCACCTGCATGACCAGAGTTCAATGGTTACTGCTCCCCTCATGGTTCTAGGGGTAACCCTGAAGTGTTGGGGAGTTTATTTAGTTGTAGCTCACAAACCCCCATCCAGGGGCTTCACACCGATTATTAGTCAGCCATAACAAATTTAGCTTTTAAGAGGAGGTGTTTACAAAGTAGGTATTGCATGGATAATTATTACAGAAACATGCCCCCAAAAGGCTTGGGAAGAATTTTCCACAAGGACACACAAACTTTATAAGGATGATATGGACAAATTAGGATTCCTGATTACTGGAAGTCCTTTTTACCTCTTTTGTGGAGTTCTTATGAAGTTCAAAGGTATAGTTCTCAGCTAGGTACAGAGAGTCAGTGCCTTTGTGGAGTCTACGGTTGTCTTTTTCTCCACCCTAAAGAGGTCACCTGGGCAGCTAGGTGGTGCAGTGGATAGGGTGCCCGGCCTGGAGTCAGGAAGACCTGAGTTCAAATCTGACCTTGGATACTAGCTGTGTGACCCTGGGCACATCACTTTACCCTGTTTGCCTCAGTTTCCTCATCTAAAAAATGAGCTGGAGAAGGAAATAACAAACCATTCCAGTATCTTTGCTTAGAAAACCCCCAATGGGGTCAAATAGAGTTGGACACAACTGAAAACAACTGAAAAACAACAACAAAATGGTCACATGCCTAGAAGCTGCCTTTCCTTGGTATATCTCATCCATCCTCTCTCAGCTCCTGGCTGGATGCCTTTTTTGTTACTGGTATGGTCTCTGTGCTAATATGGTCAGTTGTGGGAGAAGGGAGGAGAAGGGGATGCTATACATTATTTCTGGGCTCATTACCTCGCCTATCCCTTTGCTTTCTTCTGGTCTAAGCACAAGGCACTTCCATACCTTGACCGACTTTCGTGTTCAAAGCCTTCTCTGACAAACAAGCCCAAAACCGTGTCTAGTTATTTCTACAAATAC
Source organism: Trichosurus vulpecula (assembly GCF_011100635.1). NCBI lineage: Eukaryota > Metazoa > Chordata > Mammalia > Diprotodontia > Phalangeridae > Trichosurus > Trichosurus vulpecula. The sequence goes on along the minus strand of NC_050573.1, from coordinate 88,895,565 downwards.
CAATGCGTTTCCTATACATCCTATACGTCATTCGTCCAGTGTTCCAAAGTATTTCACTCCTCCAAAATTGACTATGGGCTTGTTTGCACCCAGTTTATGCCTCTGATTGATTGATTCGATAGAGATGTCTAGGCCCTCTGTGTCCACATTAGAGAGGAAGGCGTGATTGATTGGTTCAATAAAGAAATCTGGGTCATTTGCAATCACTGCAGTGAGGGTGGGAAACATCCTCATTAGACTTCTTTTACCTTTGATCTAGAATAGATTCTAAATCTGTTCTATCAACATTTGCTCCCAAGAAAGGCTGATATATTCCTTGATGATGAGGTGCCAAGGTTTATACCTGACTCTGTGACTGAAAGGGTTGTCTCCAAAGGAGTATCTTCAAATAAGAAAAGATGTGAACTTTATCTTAGTCTGTTTGCTTTTGCTAGTCTTTCTGTCTTTCTCTGGATTGAGAGAGGGGGTAGGGAGGATAGACATTACATCATTCATTGGGTAGGATTGTGGGCAGAACACTCCCCTTCCCCTCCTCAACCTGCTACAGAAGCAGGAATTTTCCTGATTGGCTGAGGGTGAGTTGGGTGTTATAGAATGAATCAATGAGCTCCATTCAGAAGACCCAAGTAGAAGAATTATAGATAAGGGTTATAAGTAGAGAGAGAGAGAGAGAGAGAGAGAGAGAGAGAGAGAGAGAGAGAGAGAGAGAGAGGTCTTTGGAGGCCATGAAGGAATCTGTGGATATGTATCAAGGGGTTCACCTACTTGGATAGGGGGAAAATCCTACATCTTTATTTTCCCTAACCTTTGGTTTCCTATACATTTTATTTTATGCATTTCTTTATTTTATGAATTTAAAAATATTGTGAGAAAGGGTTGCCAGGCTTCACCAGTCTGCCAAGGAGGCCCATGACACACAAAAAGCTTAAGAACACCTGTGCAGCATCTTGATTTCACAGATGATGAAACTGAGACTCAAAGAGGTTAAGTTACCTGTTCAAACTTTGACTCAGAATTCCCTCCTAATGTGGCAAATCACAACTCATCCTTACTTGCCCAACCTTTACAACTCCAGTCCATGTCTTCCTACTCCAAGAGGTCCATACAGAATTCTGGGGTCCTCATCAATCTTTCCTGATATCAAGATGGTACCATTGGGACATGCTCCACTTGTGGCTACATGCCAGTCTTCTCTTCCTATCATAGAATTCCTTGATATTATCTTTGACTCTTAGTCTTCAAAGTTGCATTATATTCATACCCATCACGTGCTTTGTGATTGCCTACTACCTTCTGAGTTATACAAGTAGTAAATGGTGGAGTGAAGATTTGAACCAGGGCCTTTTGACTCCGGATGCCCTCTTTCCACTGTACTATTTCATCTGTAAAATAAGGGGTCCAAGCTAGCAGAGAGTTTGGTGTTTCCCATACTCCTTCCCTCCCCTTTCTGAGACCTTTTCCTTTTGTAAATACAGTGATGACTTTCAGAGACTTCAAAATAACCAATAGGAAGTGTTCTCTCAGCCAGCATCAAGTCCAACCTCCCACCCCAGGAGAGTCCTCCCTTCCACAGCATCCTTGACAGGTAATCTTCTGATCCCCTCCCCTTGGATATCTCTAGTTATGAAAATCTCATTACTTGTTTGAAGCAGCCCATTCTACAGTAGGGCAGCATGCTGGAGTAAACAGACAGCTGGCCATAAAGCCAGGGAGATCTGTGTTCCAATTCTGATTTTGATATACATTACCTATGTGACCATGGGTCTTTCAACCTCTCAATGTCTCTAAACTACTCTTAAAGACTAAGTTACAGAGTAGATATTGACCTGAATTAGTGATGGGTGTTACCCTACCTGGGAGTTCCCCATGCATATGAAATCACAGGGCAGGTTCAAATTGTAAATGAATGAATTAATGAATAGATAAATAGAAATCCTCATCCCTCTAATTTCAACCATCCTTTATTTTCCTGCCCTGGGGCCAGATGGTAAGTTTTTATTTTTTTTTCCTTTGGCCTCAAGACAGCCCTTTAGATATTTGAAGGTGAACTATTATGGCAAGAAGAGTGGACGGGAACCAGGAGTAGAGAGCTCTTTGTTTCTAGACAGAGGCAAGTCACTTTCTTCTCTGGGACTCAGTTTGCTCAAAAGTAAGATAAGGTTAGACTAGATGGCTATTTTCTGAGACTAATCCCTCCCATCTCCAAATTCCCTAATCCTATTAAAATGTCCCTCAACACACATAAACATATTTCCCCCACCTCCCAACAACAAGGGCCGGATTCACTGTGGATTTTTTCCTCTTTATTTCTTACCCTCCACTTTTTTTTTTTCCTCTAGAGATTCCCTGGCTTCTTCCTGTCCCCTCTAGGGCCTGGGAAGAAACCTTTCAATGTATTTCATGTATCTGCCTTCCCCAGCGGGAGATGGTAGGAGGGAAGGAAAAAAATACCATTTCCTTGTACACTCATATCTCTGAGAAGCAGGCACACAGCTCGCTTTTAAATAGTAAATGGAAAGCCTTGTACTGCTGGGCTTTTGCCTTTAACTCTTAATTCTGTGCACCCTTCCGCACCCCAAACTCCCCCCCCACCCCATCATCCTTTCCCCCACTGGCTGAGCCCTCTGTTTAATTAGGGGATAGAGAAAATTGTCACATCAAGGGAAGGGCATCATCTTTTCCTACTTGGCAAAAAAGTGCGGATTTAATCCCAGGGTCCAGCCTCCTCCCTCCCTCCGCCCTAAGAAATCTATTTTCAGATTTGCAGAGACTGAGATAAGAGGAATTCAATGGCTAGGGTTGTGGGGAGGGGGGGAAGATGGGGGAAAGCCAATCACATTCTTGAGCCAAATTGAAAGATGAAGGGAATCAGTGAATTGTTAGCAGCTGCCTTGGGAATGGGGCGAGGGAGTGAGGCCCCTTAAATCATCCAGACCTGAATGAAATGGAAAGATAGAGTCAAACGTTTGTTCTTGTCTCTTGAATCGGAGAAGAGAGCACTCAGCCCCTTTTAAATTAATGCCAGCTAGGGGTCTGAATGATGAAGGGAATCAGTGAAATTTTAGAGTTTGGTCTCCACCTCCCTTGGCTGGCATGCCTGTCCTCCTTATCTCCACCAGTAGAAATGTCTCTCTGTCTTCAAGACCCAGTGCCGGTACCACGTTCTCTGAGAACTCTTCCCTGATGTCTTCCCTGCCCCATGGGAAAGTGAGCTCTCTCTCCCCCCCCCCCCCTCTCTCTCTCTCTCTCTATCTCTCTCAAAATGTTTTGCCCAGGTCTCTCCACTGTTTTCATCACATTCTAGCTTATAGTCTATTTTTTTTTTTACTTTAAGCTTTTCATGAGTCTTAGAATTCTATTTCAATGAAAGCTATCATTATTATTATCATTACCAATATGACTATTAATGTCAGGAGGCACTGTGGAGCAGTAGAGAGTGCAATTAACTCAAAGGAAAAGAGATTGGGTTTCCCCTCTCTCAGAAACTTGCTAGCTGTATGACCCTGAGCAAGTCATTTAAGCTTTCTGTGACTAGGTTTCCTTATCCGTAAAATGAAATTAACTTGATGACTCCTAAGGTCCTTTCTGTCTCTAAATCTACGTTCCTTTTGCCTGTAGTGTCATTATTATCCATTCACATGTACATCCCATAGTAGATTGTAAGTTTATTGAAGACAGGGCCTATGGTGCTTTTCATTTCTATATTCGTATGGTTCACCACAAGCCCTTATGCAGAATGGTCACTTAATAAGTTCCTATTGGATAGAATTGGTTTGAAATGCTCATTCCTGCCTCTAGAAATGAGAACTAAAGAACAAAATCCCTTAAGTTTCTGACCATAATTGACCCAACTGTATGCAGGCAGTAATGAAAATGATGGCCTCAGATATGACTGGGAACCATCCATTTTCAGAACAGAAAAGGCCCTGAGGGGGGAAGGGATTACCCCAGTTTTGCTACATCCTCCCCTCCTTCCATTCTCTATTACTCTGACTATTTATCCAGCAATTTGAGCCTTTGTTGAGACACAAAGGAGAGGTAAAATATGTTCTTAGCTCTTGGAGACAGGAAATATCTAGAGGGAAAAGGAACAGGGTCAGCTTAATAAAGGTAGGGAATGGTGATAAGGGAGGACATATCCAGATCTGGACTGGGAATGTGGAGACCTCAATGCTAGTTCTACATCTGATACTAAAGCACTGGTCTTTAGTTTCCACCTGTATACATTAAATGGATGGTCTCTAAGCTCCTTTCAGGTTCTATACTCTCTTTTGTTTTCTTCTCTAGTGAATATTTCCCCCTTCTATACTCTTCTTAAATGTTTAATGCCTCCACTCCTCACCCTCAAAAGATAACCTTGCCTTATTTTCCCCACTTAATAGTATTTTATTTTTTTTTCCAATTACATGCTAAGATAATTTTCAACGTTCACTTTTATAAGATTTTGAGTTCCAATTTGTTTCCCCTCACTCCTCCCCAAGACAAAAACCAATCTGCTGTGGGCTATACATGTACAATCATATTAAACATTTCTATATTAGTCATGTTGTGAAAGAAGAATCAGAACAAAAGGGAAAAACCACAAGAAAGAAGAAAACAACAACAAAAATGAAAATAATATGCTTCAATCTGCATTTCCATAGTTCTTTTGCTGGATGTGGATGGCATTTTCCATAATGAGTCTTTCAGAGTTGTCTTAGGTCCTTGTATTGCTGATTAGAGCTAAGTCTATCAAAGCTGGTTATTGCACAATGGGGCTGTTACTGTGTACAGTGTTCTCCTAGTACTGCTCACTTCACTCAGCATCAGGTCATATAAGCCTTTCCAGGTTTTTCTGAAGTTTGCCTGCTCATTTCTTGTAGTACAATAATATTCCATTGCATTCATATACCATGTGTTCAGCCGTTGCCTATTAATTTATAGAAAAAGTGATAACCATCCATCCTAGTTTCCCTCTTTTTTTGTACTCCATACTTTAAAACTGCTCTCCTCCTTATCCTCTTTTATTTTTGTCTTTGAAGATGAGGGGAGTTTTTTTTTTTCCTATCCAAGAATAGCCAATATATCTGGTAGCTTTTTTTTATCTCATTCTCTTCTTTTTCCTCTTGGAGTTTGTCCAAGGTCATTTTGTCAATTTGTCCCATATTCAATATCTCCTTATCTCCTAACTCCTTGTACAAATCTACTCCCAACTTAATACAACCTTCTTTTTGACCCTGCCATCCACTCAAGTTGTCATCCTATTACCTTTCCTTTCAATGCCAAACTCTGACACAAAATCATCTGCACTTCAACTTCAATTTCTTCATAACCCACTCGTTTCTCAATCCCTTGGGATATAACTTCTGACCCCACAATGCTCTCTCTCTCTCTCCCTCCCTCTTTCTCTTTTCCTCTCTCTCTCCCACTCTCTCTCCCTTCCTCTCTCTCTCTCTCTTTCTCTTTCTCTCTCCCTCCCTCTCCTTCTCCCTCTCTCCAACTACTTGCTAAATCTGATTAACTTTATTCTCACAACATCTCTCAGATCCCCCATAGACATAGACATCACCTTACTTTAGACTCTCATCACTTTTTTCCTAAAATAATATAATATGATATAATAATAGCCTCTTACTCCTGCTAGTATCTCTCCCCTATTAAAAAACCTTCAATGGTTCCCCACCTTCTATAAGATAACATAAAAACTCCCAAGCTTGGTACTCATGGTTCTTTACAACTCTTCTATTCTTACACCATGAACCATAGCTTGGCCCTTCATCTCCTGCCATTATGTACTTGCCTAATCTATTCTCCAAACCAGCCATGTACTCCCTCCTCATCACCACATCTCAAAATACTAATTTTCCTTTGGCTAAATTGAGTTGTTACTTCCTGTTTGTGAAACCTTCCTTGATCCCTCAAGTTCTTAGTTTGTTTTTCTCTTTCTTTCTTAGGTTTTCTTTTTACCATTCTCATTTGTGTATAAACTGTATTCCCCACTCACCATCCCAAAGGAGAACATAGAATGAAAATTCTTGAGGGCATGGGTGTTTTGTCTTTCTCTTTGTGCTTTTTGTCCAGAATCTTGCCTATATTGGGTGCTTAGTAAATGTTTATTGAATTTAATTTAATTTGCTGTTTGTTTAAATAAAGCCTGAGCATCACTAGAATCAGCTTCCTCTTCTATCAGCTAGATATGCCAATAGCTCCTCTGGTCTCCTGGTCTAAACCCTGAAACCAAATGATCTTTGACATCTTTCTCTCTACTCATCTCTCTCCTTCATTCCTTCCAAACCAATCAGTGCCCAAGTCCAATGGACTCTTCCTTCAACATGTATTTCACGTCTATTCCTCATTCCTATTCTACTGCCACAACCCTAGGCTGTTACCATTATAAAAACTAAACTTTTTTTTTTTTTTTTGCTCCAGGTTTGTTCCTCTTCTTGATACACCGTATTTCTTTTCATGGCACCACTGTCTTCCCAGTCAGTCACCCAGGCTCAAAATCTGAGTCAACCTCAACTCTTTCCTCTTTTTTCCATCCATATACAATCAGTCACCAAGTCCTTTCTAGGATAACTCCCCATTTTCTAGATGAGAAAATTGAGGTTCAGGAAAAAGCAATATATTGAGGTTCATGCTTCCAATTAGTACAGCTGTTGTTCAGTCATTTCAGTGATGTCCAATGCTTTGTGACACCATTTGGGGTTTTCTTGGCAAAAATAGTGGTTTGCCATTTCCTTCTCCCACTAATTTTACAGATGAGGAAACTGAGGCAAACAGGGTTAAGTGATTCAACCAGAGTCACATAGCCAGTAACTGTCTAAGGCCAGATTTGAATTCATAAAGATAAGTCTTCTTGACTTCAGGCCCAGAACTCTATCCACTGCAACACCTAGCAACCCTAGCTAGTACAGAGCAAGTTAGATCTAAATCCTAACTCAGCTCAGACCTCTATCAAAAGGAGACAGAGATAGCAACAGAGGCTGGACCTTTGATTTCATTGACTAGAGAACTCCTGAGTAAGAAAGCTGATGCTACCAACATTTTCTATGAAAGAGAGAATTGCCTAGACCACTGGCCAAATCAAGTCTGCAATGATTTTTTTTTCCATTTTTCAACAATATTTTATTGTATTTAAAAATATAAAACCCATTCTTTGCTCCATAGGCCATAAAGAATCAGATGGTGCTGGATTTGGTCCTCTGGCTATAGTTTGCTAGACCCTTGTCTAGAACATTGAAAGTTTAAATGACATAGCCACTATATGTCAGGGGTGGAACTTTAACCCACAACTTCTTGTTTTTAAAGTCACCTCTCTATCAACTAACATGCTGCTGCTACTGATAATGGTGATGATGATATGATGATGATGTTGGTGATTTCTATTTTTCACTCCAATAGAGAGCCAAGGATGTCTCACAACACCATCAAATATCGTTAGAACCCACTCTGAACAGGCATCTGATTAATTACTTTAAGCATTTTTATAGATCTTATGTCTGAGTGCTTTTCTTTCTCCTGGCCAGGATGTCTGTCTATCAGCAGGGTTGTTGTTTTTCTTTTAAATTTCTTATGAATTCCTGTCTTTGGCCTGTGAGAGACAGAGATGTCCTGACACACTCTCCCAGTGGGGACAAGGGAAAGTTTTCTGGAGTCTAAAATATCTTTTCTTTGACAATAATCCCAGTCCTGCATGTTTGGGGACACAGGGCCAGTTTTTCATCTTTTGTCAAAAAGAGACAGGGCATCTAGGACTGAGAAGAATCTTCCTTGTTTCTAGGTCTTCATGAAGAAAAATCTACATGTGATAATAAATTGGGACATGGCATCTACCCCAGAGAGACAGTACTCTGGAGATAGGCGGTGGGAGCCAATTTACTGAGAAGAGAGCTAAGGCTACATCAGCCATAGGGTTTGGGCCCAGCGGGGGAAGGAACTGCATTGCACCATCTGAACAGCCTCCCATGGTTAGCCTTATGACCCCTGGCCAGGTTTTGTGATAAAATAGCAGGTTTCTTCTGTAATCGGGGTCAGGGCTAAGCCTATGCTTGGAGTTAGGGCTCAGCATGAGGATAGATATAATTACAATTGTGGGTACCTACTGAGGCCCAAGTTAATCTCTTTCTTCTTTTAACTAAAATTATACTTACCATTTGCAGCACTCAATTTAGCACTTAATAACACTAATAATACCTTGCATATATATGGCACTTTCTTCCCCTCCCCCACCACTTTTCAAAGAACTCTCTCACCTACTCTCTCATTTTTACTTCAGAAAAATCCTACGAAGCCATAAAGGAAGACCGGGAAACTGAAGTCAATAGTGACAGAGTTTGCTACCTAAGGTCAGATGGAAAGTCATCACCAAATCTGACACTAATCCAGGACTCTCAGTCCTCAGATTTCTGTTTATTATCCATTGTTCCCTTCATGTCCTCTCTGGTCCCTGCAAACTAACCTTCTTAGATGTCTTCACACATCTCAAATGCCCCCTCTGTGTGCTGTGGAATAGGCTGTTGTCCATGCCTGAAAAGCACTCCCTCTTTATCTTTGACCCTTACAATCAAATCCGTGGTTTCCTCCAAAGCTCAGATCAAAGGCCCATTCTTCTTTTTCAGATAGGGGTCTCCCTATGGCAGCCCAGACTAGAAGTACAGCAGCTCCTCATTGGCTTCACTGACTGTCACAGGAACTTTGACCTACTAAGTTCCAACCTGGGCCAATACCCCTCCCCTAAAGTCAGCCTAGTGGCACCTCAGTCTCAGGGGTTCACTATATGGATGCCAGACTGAGTGAGAATATCTGATTTGTTTAACCCACTACAGCTCAGAACTCCAGAGCTCAAGCCATCCACTAACCTCAGCCCTCCCTGCAGATGGGATTATAGGCAAGTATCTACATGAGGACTTTCCTGATCCACCTGATGCCCCTGACTTGATCTCTTACTTCCCCAATTGCCTCATATTTACCTTGTGTGTGCATGTTATAGAAACACATATATACACACCATGTGCTTATATATACATGTATAAATATATATGTGCATATATGGGTGACAAAGGGTTGGCAATATACACGTTTAAATATGGAGTAAAGTGTATATAATATACAGTACATTTATTCATGTATATAGACACATGTGCTCTGTATGCGTATACATATAAAATGCATGTATGTTCATACACATAAGCATGTGTGTATTTTCATATACTCATTTAATATGCATATATAAAATTCTATAAAATACATATAAATCATCATCTCTCTATATAGTGGCTTTCTCAGTCTCTATGTATATATGTATATAAACACCTACACACAGACATACATAATACACATATATGGACATATTACAGAGACATTCTGGTCTGGAAGTAATCAATGAATCAATCAGCAAACATTTATGAAGGATCGTCTACATTCTAGGCAAAGAGAAATGTAGCTATAAATATCTATATGTAGTATATTATATAGCACATAACATATAGTACTATTAACATATTAATACTATCACTGTATGTTATTTTGTGTAATAGTATATATCATATTGCTGTTTTTGCTCAGTCATGTTTGACTCTTGATGACCCCATTTGGGGTTTTCTTGATGAAAATATTGGAATAATGTGCCATTTCCTTCTCCAGTTCTTTTTACAGATGAAGAAACTGAAGCTGACAGGTTAAATGACTTGCCTAGGGTCACACAGCTACTAAATATCTGAGGCTAGAATTGAACTCAGGAAGACGAGTCCTCTTGACTCCAGGCCTGATTCCAGGCCTGGCACGCTATCCACTGCACCACTTAGCTCCTCTAAAATACACACACACACACACACACACACACACACACACACACACACACAGAGTATATACTAAAACAAACTTTTATCATCATATATAGGTTCTCTATATACTATATTATACACGTTACTAAATACTACAGTATGTATGTGTGACACATATATACACGGTAGTATATGCGAATGTATGCTATATAATGGAGGTATTCAATATTATATAATAGTGTATAGTAATAGTATTAACATATAAATGGTAGCATATATGTTATGTAATATATTAGCATATATACTATGTGGTATATAGCATAATATGATATATGCTATTATATAGCATATGTACTATGTAGTAATTTATAGTAATAGTACCATGTAATATATATATGTGTGTGTGTGTGTGTGTGTGTGTGTGTGTGTGTGTGTATGCTACATAATCTAAAATATACTATTAAATGTATTGTATTCTATATGGTATGTAGCATATGCTATATAAATAGTATTATTCATATATTTATAGTATTGCAAATATTATGGCAGTATTAAGTTTAGCAATATGTATAGTATTTTATGTATAGTATTATGTATAATTTATAGTAGGATTAAGTAAAAATAGCAAGGTATCTATATGGGCATCCATCCTAATAGAAGATAAGTTCCTTGAGGACAAAGAGTTTCCTTTTTGCCTAGAATGTAGAAGATCCTTCATAAATATTTGCTTACTCACTGATTTTTTCTAAACCAAGTCATTTCTGCCCATGGATTTGTTTATTTGTAATCTCATCTTGGCCTTTGCTTTCATGACCCACGTTCACCCAGCCACACAAAAAATAAATAGTTCCCGTCTATCTCTCTTCCCCGAATCTACTGTATGACATGGGACAAGGCCTATTGTCTTGCTGGTGTGGTGGGGAAAACCTGGGTCTGGAGGAAGATATAAATTATATACTCAACTTTATTATTAACTCATTCTGTAACCTTGCCTTTCTGGGCATTGGTTTGTCATCTGCTAATTAGGGAGGTTAAACTAAATGCTTTCTAAGGTCCTTTCCAGCTCCAAAATTATTCAATATTTTTTGCAGCTATTTACAATAAATACTCTCTTTCCTAGTCTTGTTGAGGAAATATTTAGTTGACAATTCTAATTAATTGAGAGATTCTTTGGTGTGTTCTGCCTGGCTGCCTTGACAGATCCTAAGAGGAGTGGGGATAAATTTCAGAAAAATAAATTTAGGTTCCTCCAGGCTCTGCTTCTGATTCTCTGGAGTTTGTCACCGTATCTCAACTTCCTTCAATTTCTGATTCTGGAACATACCTCTCTGGCCCACTTTCCCCAATGATTTTTCTTACCTAAGGCCTCCATTTTGGGGAATGACCCAAACTGGCTATCTTTCATTTTTCTCCCATTTCTACTTCTGACTCTCCATACATTATGCCCCCTACACACACACACTTTCTTTTCAGCTTCTTTGTATATATTGTCATCCTCCATTAGAATGTAAGCTTCTCAAGGGCAGGGCCTGCCATTCTTTTTCTTGAATTTGTATCCTTGGTGCTTAGCACAATGCCTGGCACATAGTAGGTGCTTATTAAATGCTTGTTTCCTGCCTGCTTCTTGTACAGAAAAGCTTCTTGATAATTACAGCTGTCCAAAAAAAATGGCATGGGCTGCTTAGATAAGTGGTGAGCTCCCTGTCACTACTCAGAACTGTTTTTGGGAAAGATGAGCTTGGAGGTCTCTTAGCTCAGAGATTCTTTGATTCTAGTGCAAAGTGCAGATCTGCAATTTCCAAAGATTTCAAATAAAGTGAAAACTAAAATTACACTTGACATAATTGGCTCTTTCTTTGAGAATTGAAAACGGCACTTAGAAAGGAAAGCATCGAGTCATAAACTTGGAATAGAACCAAAAGATCATCTTTGAATCTTCCAGATGGGGGTAACTGTGACCTACAGAGAGTAAATGACTTGCTATCATCCCCTTGAGCTATTATCTTATGTCTCTCCTTCCATTTATTGCCAAATTCCCTGAAAAAAAAATCTGTCTGTACACCTTGCCTCCACTTTCTCACCTCCCACTAACTTCTCAAACTTATGCAATCTGGCTTCCCACCCAGAGTAAACTGCTCTCTCCAAGGCCACCAAAGTTCTCCTTCTTGCCAAATCCTAAGGTTTTTTTTTTCTCAGTCTACATCCTTCTTGACCTCCTTGAAGCTTTCATCACCATGGACCACCACCACCTCCTTCTCAAATCTCTCTGACCTCTGGGTTTTACTGATCCTTCTCTGTTTTGGTTCCCCTCAATTGTCTGACTGATGCCTCTCTGCCTCCTCCGAAGACTCATCATTTATATACAGCCCCAATGAGTAGGTGTCCCTCAATTTTCATTCTGGGTTGCTTCTTCTTCCCTCCCTATATTTTCTCTCTCAGTGACCTCATCCACTGTCATGGGCCCAGTTATCATCTACATATATAACTCCCAAATCCACATGAGACAATGGGCCTAGAGACAGGAAGACCTGAGTTCAAATCCAGCCTCAGACACTTAGTAGCTGTGTGACCTTGGGAAAAATCATTTAACCTCTGTTCATTTCAGTTTCCTCAACTGTAAAATGGAGATCAAAACAGCACTTACCTTCCAGGAATTTTGTGAGGGAAAATGAGATAATACTTGGAAAGGGCTTAGCACAATGTCTGGTATATAGTAGGCACTATATAAATGCTAGCTATTATTACATATCCAGTTTTTGTCTCTTCCCTAAGCCCAAGTCCAGCATCTCTGTTTATTGGAAATCTCAACCTGACATACAATAGTCATCTGAAACTCAACATATCCAAAACCAAATTCATTATTTGTCTCCCGAAACCTATCCTTTCTCTTGTCTTCCCTGTTTTCATGGAGAACACCACCAGGCTTCCAGTCACTCAGGAGTCATCCTCGACTCTTCTCTCTCACTCTCCCATATTGGTCACCAATTCCTGTTGGTGTCATCTCAATGATATTCCTTGCATCCATCCTTTCTCTGCTCACACCACAACCATTCTAATTTAGGCCCTTGCCAACTCTTGCCAGGATTGCCACAGTAACTTCCTAATTGTTCTCCCTATTTCTATTCTCCCCTCTATAATCCATCTTCCACACAGCAACCAAATTAATGTTCCTAAAGCCTAGATCTGACCAAGTTACATCTATGATCTAGAAGCTTCAGTGGCTCCCTATTGCATCTAGAATTAACTTCAAAAGGTACTGTTTGAAAAATAAAAGCCTTTATAATCTGACTCCATTTCATGTTTCCAGACTTATTTTTGTTAATTAAAAAGAAATTTTTTAAAAATGGGTTAAAATCCTTACTGATAATTATATGCCATGTGACTTTGGTCAAGTCATTTTTTTTACAAGGGGGAAGACAGGGCAATTGGGGTTAAGTGACTTGCTCAAGGTCACACAGATAATAAGTGTGTCACGTGTCTGAGGCCAGATTTGAACTCCAGGGCTGGTGCTCTACTCACTGTACCACCTAGCTGCCCCTAGGCCAAGTCATTTTTCCCCTCTCTACCACGCTTGACTATCTACAAAGAGCCTAGCATCTGTCCTTCCTGGTGGTCCTACTATAAGGTTTCAGTGAGATGTCAAAATACTTTGCCATCCAAAGCCCTCTGTGAATATGAGTTGACATCACTATAGTCTGGTTGAGACTGCCCCTTTATTTATAAAGAAGAACTTGATGAATCTGGGATTCCATTCTAGCCCCTGTGATGGCAGTCTCATGGGTGAATATCAGTTCAATGACCAAAATACATTCTAACTGCTCTAAAGTGCTATATAAATGTTCAAAAATTACACAGAGCTGCAATAAATGCCCCAGAATAGAAATATAGAAATAGAATCCAAAATGTTCTCTCTCTCTCTCTCTCTCTCTCTCTCTCTCTCTCTCTCTCTCTCCCCCCCCCACCTTTATCTCTCTCTGACTCTGTCTCTGTCTCTTTGTCTCTCTCTCCATGTCTGTCTGTCTGTCTCTCCCTCTCTGACTCTCTTTTCTTCTTCCACTCTCTCACTCTGTCTCTCTCTCTCTCTCTCTCTCTTTGTGTGTATGTGTGTGTGTGTGTCTGTCTGTCTGTCTCTGTCTCTCTCTCCACATAATCTCAGAGATGGAAATGGTCTAAGGTGGAAGCCCAACTCAATCCTTATTTGAACAGGAAGTTTCTCTACAACATTTCTGATAAGTATTCATTCTATTTCTTTTGAATGGTTTAAGGCAAATTTAGAGGTTTCTAGTGAAGTGGATCATTGATCTGTGCCAGACTACATTCTATTTAATATTTTTATCAATAACATAGATAAAAAGGTAGATAATCATTAGATTTACAGACAACACAAAGCTGGGAAGGATAGCTAATAATAGTGGATGATAGTGTGCAAAGGAGCTACATGGGATAGAGTGTTGAACCAGAGCTAATAATATATAAAGTGCAATAATCTATAATGCATAATAATATGTAATGCATGATGTATATATGGGAATAAATGTAAAGTCTTACACCTGTGTGATGACGAATAAGTCACTTAATCTTTCTGAGCCTTGATCTCCTCATATGTGGGACATTTGGGTCAGAAGCTCCCTCTTGACATGAAGTCCCTGGCTACATTGTGGGATCCTTTTTATTTCCTTGACTTGTTATCTTCTTTTGAGTGATATGGGGATTTCAGAAGTTCTACATTTAAACATATCTCTCAGCATTTTAGATATGGTGGGACTTTCTTCTGAAGTCCTCTTTCTGTAACCTATATGAGTCTGTGGCTATGCTATCCTCCTTATCCTCCAGCAGAGGTCACTTGTTTCGTTTCTCAGGGAACCAGATCTCTAACAACTGGTCTATGTAGAACAGGACTTCAGGTGTGTTTACAACTCAAAGATTCAACTCTAGTTCACAGTACATATATTATTTTGAAACCTTCTTCTGTAACCTGAACTCACAGCCCAGGCTTTAAACACAAGTGGCGCCTCTGGAGCTATCTCCTATCCCATCTAATAAGGGAGTTCTCTTCCCAACTTCATTAAATGTGTATTAATTAATCATTCTTTCCTTCCACCCTTGCCCATAGTCTGGGTGGTACATCTCCAATTTGCCTCAGCAGTTCTTATAGTGTTTAAAGTCTTTAAATATGGGCATGAAAAGCATCAAACTCCCTGATTATCTCTCTATCCCCACTCCCAACTTTCCCTTAATAAGTTGTGCAGGATTATTCAAATTACCTAACTTAAAATTGCAAAATATGTAATAAAGAGAAGTGGAAAAGAACCTGACTCACATTGATGTCTATTGCCAATGATCCTTGGTACATCTGTAAAATGAAGATAATAATAACTGATCCATTCTCTGTCTCACAGGTCTGTTGTGAGGAAAGCACTTTGTAAATGACAAAATACCATAAAATTATTGTGATATCGGTCTTATGTTATTATTATTCTATCAGCCGTATTATAATTGTATCAGTTATTTCATCAGTATTGGGAGTTCTAGGTAAGGAACCTTTTCAGTAAATAAAGATTATCACTTTCTCTGAAACTTGCCATCTTAGACAGTTGTGTGGGAGGCACTGAGTGGGTTACACAGGTGTCAGAAGTGGGACTTGAACCTCAATCTTTCTGACTTAGAGTCCAACTCTTTATCTACTATACTATGCTATTATTCACTAATGAGAATCACAGCTAATTCTCTTCCTCAGTTGGAGGCTTGTAAGATAGAGCCAAATAGCTGGAGTTAATGAGGAGAATGAATCAAAGATTCTGTCTCTCCAAGTTGAAATTGGCCAGATGCTCAAGGAGGAGCAAACCCCAGAGCAGGAGTGGTGGGTGGCTGCCCTGTCCCGTCTGTTTGGGGTTGAAAATGGGGCTGTGCAACACATGTATTTCTTCCATGTCTAAATGAAAAAGAGGTTCTTTTCCTGGATCTGGGTCTTGTCCATCATCTTCTGTAATGTCTTCACGTTCTAGAGATAAAGCATGGCAAAAGGGAAAATGTTGGGGGAAAGGAGAGACCTGGATTTAAATCCTAGTACAAAAGCTAACTAGCTGCATGAACAAGGTAGGTGAGGTCAAGTTTTCTCTTGGGGACTCACCTTTCTAATCTGTAAAATGGCATAATTACACTACTTTCCTCATATGATTGTTGTGAAGAAAGGTTTTATTATTTTTCTTTTTTTGTTTGTTTTTTTGGGGGGCAGGGAAATTGGTAGTAAGTGACATGTCCAAGGTCACACAGCTAGTACACGTGTCAAGTGTCTGAGGCCAGACTTGAACTCAGGTCCTCCTGACTCCAGGGCCGGTGCTGTACTCACTGTACCACGTAGCTGCTTTGTTTTATTATTTTTCTAAAGGAAAACCAAAAGACATTAGAGAAGCATGATTGATTCTTCTATAATTGACCCTAGCTTTGTTTCACCTAGTTGAGTTGGTGGTGGTGACAAAGCTGCACCAAATAAAAGTAAAATGTAAAAAGTAAAACCAATAAAAGTAATAACAATGTTTTAATAGTGCTGTGTTAGTCTGAAGTATGTTGGTTATTTCTTATGGACCTCATTTTCCTCATCTGACAGTCATTCATTTAGCACTATTAAGCTCTTACTATTTGTCATGCACTGTGCTAAGCAGTGGGTATACAAATACAAGTAGAAAGATAGTCTTGTCCTCAAGGACCTTACATTCTAACAAGGCAAGACAATATATAAAAGGGAGCTGAAAGAGGGGGCTCAGGGTATGGATGATGGAAGCAGGAGTTGGAGCATGATAGAGAAAGTCCAGAGTCCATCCTGGAGACAATTCCAGTTAAGGAAACTCCTTATACCAATGGAGGTTGGCAACTAGTAGTCTCAGGGAGTTACTAGAGCACTGATGGGTTACTGGACCCATTTAGGGTTGCCTTCAATATCCACAGCAATCCAATCTTAGACCTATTTTGTTCCCCAAAGTTGGCATTCTATCTCCCACCTCCATGCTTTTGCCTAATTGGTCTCCAGTTCCTGGAATGGATTCCTCCACATTCTCACCTCTTAGAATCCTTGGCTTCCTTCCATGTTTTGTTCTGATACCATTTCTTATGAAAAGCCTTTCCTGATTTTCCTAGTTAGTTCTCTCTCATAATTAGTGTTCTCTCATACCTCAAATTGGGGCATCTAGGTGGTGAAGTGGATAGAGTACCAGGCCTGGTGTCAAGAAGTCTGAGTTTAAATCTGGTCTCAGATACTTAATAGCTGGATGACCCTAGGCAAGTCATTTAACCCTGTTTGCCTCTATTTCCTCATCTGTAAAATGAACTCTATAAGGAAATGGGAAATCTCTCCAGTACCTTTGCCAAGAAAACCTGGGGTCACAAAGAGTCAGACATTGCTTAAACATGTCTAAACTAGACATACTACAAATTATCAAACTTATTGGTTTATTGTATCCCCTCTGTCAAATCTAAATTCCTTAAGGATACAGATGATTTCCTTTCTGTCTTTGTATACTGCCTGCTTAGGAAAGCACTTTGCACATTTTGGGTAAAAGATAAATGTTTGTTGAATAAAATCATCATCACAGTTTATGTTACAGAGCTCCATAACATACATTATTGCTGAAGACCATGCCTGGCAATATTTTGGATATTTACCTCAGTCCTCCCTGGTACACTGTAGCCCTTTCCTCACCATGGCCACTTTCCATCCTGCCATTATCACATGTAACTCACTGACCCCTCCCCCCAAAAACACACTGCCCCTCCCTTGCTCTAAGAATTACCATCGAGTCAATGTCACCATTGCCCCTGGAAAGAACACATCAGTGGACTTATTTACTTTTCCACTCAGCATCTCTGTGACATCTCAAACCCCAAGTCTCTTCCTGGTTACAACTACCCTGGATATGGGGTCTCCCCCATTAAAATGTAAGCTTTGGGAATTCAAGGACATTACAGCTTTTGTCTTTATGTCTCTATTGCTTTAAACAGTGATTGGCACTTAGCAAAAGCTTTGCCTTCATTCTTCTACTCATTCATGCATTCATTCATACATATGAACTCTTCTAAGTGGTTAATTTCATGAGGGAAAAGACCATGCTTTATCTTCCCTAACACAATGCCCTGCACACAGTAGATGTCTAATATTTATGTGTTAGATTTATTGCATTAAATTGCTGATCTACAGTACTATTTGTATGTGAGGTTACTGAGTGGGAATGATAATAACAACTCACGTTTATATAGCACATTGAGACTTATTAATCACTTCCTTCACAATGATGCTGTGAGACGTTACTGTTCCCATTTTAAAGAAAAATAAAACTGAACATCAGAGAAAGTACTTACCATAGTCATCCAGTTAATTAAGGAGCCAATAATTAAATCTTTATGTCCCTACAGATTCCAAATTCAAACCTTTTTTTTAAATATACCACATCACCTTTGACTAGGTATTCCTTCTTCTCTCATATCTGTTAGGATATCTTGAGTTCTCAGAGTTGAAGGTCCCCACACTGGAATGAAGGTCTTCCAGACTCCAGCGATGCTGGACCCAGGCAGCTTAGAGATGGGAGGAGACAGCTGCCTACTGACACTGAATTGACATCCCCTCCTGTGAAACCATCTGATGCAGCCAAATTGGAAAGCTAATGACCCTTGTGGAGTACTTCCTACAAAATGTGGGCCTCTCCTTTCAGCATTCACAGACGTTCTGGGACAGGATGAGGAGGAGATACAGGAATAGATCTCATTTTCTCACTGTACCTCAGGGAATCTTGGCTGGAAATAGACAAGTTTCTAACTCCTGGCTAGGCACTTTGCAGATGAAGTTGGTATCTTTAGCCCATAGGCTGTGTATTATGTTTTTAGCAGTGGGGATGGGCTGTAATGAGGCATCCATACTCTCTCAGCTGGTCCCTATCATTACTATATAAGTCTGTGGCCAGAATTCTGGCTCAGACTGTATAACAGATTGGGAAGGTTGGTAGTGAGGGTAGTGCATCTTAGATTAGGAATATGTTGACATTACTATATTACTACTACATTACAATCTGTTGACATTACCACAGGTTAACCTGTGGCCAGATAGGGTTTAGCTCATAACTGCCATTACAGCTCCTCTGTGACCAGGCTCAGAGATGGGGTTGAGGCAGAAGTTACAGTTCCGTGTGACCTTAGTTCTGTTTGGAGCTGAATTGTAACTCAGAATCAACTCTATTATGCAGGATTTAGTTCTTGATATTTGCTTTCTCAATATCATAATACAACCTTAAACCCAACTGGTTTTGCTTTAAGTAACTACCATCTAGGGGCATGGGAAAGGAAGACACACCCCATTATGGTATTGGTTTGGAATAATGAGGTTGTAGGGGAGATAAATACTATGAATTAATACACTCATACATCCAAAATTATTTTTGTCTAAAGCAGTGATGTCAAATTAAAATAAAAGCAGAACCCTGTGATACTTAGAAAACCATAAATTAACATTATCTATACTGTATTATATTTTTATTTTGTTAAATATTTTCCAATTACATTCTAATGTGGTTTGGGTAGCACTTAGCAATTTTCTGGCCCACATACTGGCATGAAAGTCTGGGAAGCAAGCAAACCAGAGGACAGGAAATGTTCCTATTTCCCCTAGGATTGACTCTCTCTTACTGCCATGAGCATTGTGGGAAAATAGAGCCCATAATATCTCTCCTTTAAAAATACATATACAACAATCATAGAGACAGAGAAAGATAAAGAGATACAGATAGAAGGAGATCTACAAAAGATGACAAAAGATAGAGAGACAGAAAGACAGACATAGACACTGAGAGACAGAGCAAGAGAGAGGCAGAGACATAGACAGAAAGAGATCAAGAGAGAGATAGAACAGGGAGAGGGAGGAAGAGGAGGAGAGAGACCAAGACCAAGAGACACAAAGAGAAACAGAGGGAAAGATAGGAAAGAGACAAAGACAGAGAGAGACAGAGACAGAAACAGAGAGACAGAGACAGACAGACAGACATGCACACACACACACACACACACACACACACACACACACACACACACAGAACGAGAGAGAGAGAGAGAGAGAGAGAGAGAGAGAGAGAGAGAAAGAAAGAGAGGAGAGAGACAGAGACAGAGTGAGACAGAGACAGAGAAACACACACACAGAGAGAGAGAGAGAGAGAGAGAGAGAGAGAGGGCATAAGCTCAGAGTCCTATGGGCAGTGCAGAAATAAAAGCCAGAGTGCCTTGAGGGAGGCAGGGGAAGGCGAGTATACAGGGTTATGATTGTTCAGCTTTTCTGTCAGTTGATCAGCCTGAAAGGCTGTGATCAGGACTTTAAGCACTCTTTGAATTAGGAAGCATTTTGGAAATTGCCTTCTAAGAACTACAACATTAATCCCAGTTGAGAGAGAAAGAGAGAGAGAGAGAAGGAGAGGGAAAAAGCAAGGATGACTGGTTCCCTTGTGGATTTGAGTCATTAGATTTGCATAATAGGAGAAAGTCTGTTAGTAGAATCCGAGAATGTTAGAGGTGGCAGGGACTTGAGAGCACATTTTAGAGGATATTCGGGCTGACAGTGATGTTAGAGCATAGAATGTTAGAGCTGAAGCAGGAAAAAAAAAAAACAAAAAACTTCCATGAAGTGGTGCAGAATGGTATAAGTGGAGCCAAGAAAACAATATACATAACGGTTACAGCAATGGAAACAGAAAGAATAACAGCCACCGAACAATTGAAACTGGCCATTTACAAAAGAGAAGCATGGCCCTGAGAAGAGCTAGAAGGAGGCACCTCCCTCCCCACTCTTATGTAGAAGTTGGCGATGTGTGTGGATAACCCATTTGGGGTGAAATATTACATTAGTTGTCAGATTTTCTTCTATGAATTGGTTTTGCTGATTTTTTCCCCTTCCTGTTATTCTTTTTTCTTTAAAAGAATTTTTGTTAAATAAAAAAGGCTATCTGGAAGGAGAGAGACAGAGAGAGATAAGGGGGTGGGGAGGGGGAAAGAAAGAAGGAAGGCAGAAAACCAGCATTTTCTGAGCTCCAACAATGTTCCAGGCACTGTGCTAAGCAGTTTACGATTATCATCTCATTTGATCCTCACAGCAATCCTGGGAGGAGGTGCTATCATCCCCATTTTATAGATGTTTCCTAACTGTTAATTTCCTAACTGAGGCAGACAGAGGTTAAATGATTTGTTCAGGGTTGTACAGTTAGTAAGTATCTGAGGCTGGTTTTGAACTCATGTCTTCCTGACTTCAGGCCCAGTGCCCTGTTCACTGACCTAACTTGCAGCCTAGAAGAAACTTTGGTGATGTAAAAACAATATATGTCACTAAAACCTTGTCTTAGAAAGAATTTTAGTCAGCAAGAATTTTAACACATAAGGTACCAAATGTTAAGGGCTAGAAGTGATACGTGCAATGCAGTAGAGGGCTTTCGAGCATTCTTGATGAAAAGACCAGAGCTGAATAGAAAATTTGACTTTCAAATACAAGACTCAAGAGAAACATAAAACAGGTAAACAGGAAAGGGAAATCATAAAGGACACAATGAGGTTAAACTGTTTACATTCCTACATGGGAAGATGATACTCGTAATTGCCAAAAACTTACTTTTTATTAGGGCAATTAGAAAGACTATACATAGACAGAAGGCATGGGTGTGAGTTGAATATGATGGGATGATTATCTAAAAAAAACATAAAATTAAAGGGTGAGAAAGAAGAATGCACTGGGAGAAGGGGAAAAGGACAGGTGAATAGGGTAAATTATCTGACATAAAAGAGATGTGAAAGAGATTTTACAGTGTAGGGGAAGATGGGGGATGTGGAGGGGAAAGTATATGAACCTTACTCTCATCAGAATTGGCTCAAAGATGGAATAACATACATATTCAGTTGGATATAGCAATCTATCTTACCATACAGGAAAGTAGGAGGGGGAGGGGATAAGAGAAGATGGGACTGATAGAAAGGAGGGTGGGGGGGGGAGGTAAAAGCCAGAAATGAAACACTAGAATGATCAGGCAGAAATGAGAGAGTAGGATAAACAGGGAAATTAGGACAGAGGGAAATACATAGTAATTATTACTGCGAAAAAAAATACAGCAAGTTTCTCTGATAAAGACCTCATTTCTCCAATATATAGAAAACTGAATCAGTTATAGAAATAAAAGCCATTCCTCAAATGATAAATGATCAAAGCATATGAATAGGCAATTTTCAGATGATGTCATCAAAATTGTCTATAGTCATATGAAAAAATGCTCTAAATCACTATTAGAGAAATGCAAATTAAAATAACTGAGGCACCACCCCACACCTATCAGATTGGCAGAAAAAAATGACAAATGTTGAAGGGGATATGGGAAAATTAAGACACTAATGAACTCTTGGTGAAGTTGTATACTGATTCAACTATTTTAAAGAGCAATTTGAAACTATGCCCAAAGGGCTATAAATCCATGCACACCCTTTGACCAAGAAATACCACTACTAAGTCTGTATCACAAAGACAAACAATAAAAGGAAAAGGACCTATACACACAAAAATATTTATGGCAGCTCTTTTAGTGCTGACAAAGAATTGAAATTTGTAGGGATGGACATCAATTGGGAAATGGCTGAATAAGTTGTCCTATACAATTTTGATGGAATGCTATTGTGTTATGAGAAATGATCAACAGAATGTTCTCAGAAAAACCTGGAAAGACTTACATGAACTAATGCAAAGTGAAATGAGAATATTTCACAAAGTGAAACCAGAACATTGTACACAGTAACAGCAATATTGTATGAAGATGAACTGTGAATAACTTAGCTATTCTGAGCAATACAATGATCCAAGACAATTCTGAAGGACTTATGACGTAAGGTGCTATCTATCTTCAAAGAAAGAACTTGTGGAATCTGAATGCAGATTGAAGCATGCTTTTTCCTTAGTCTATTTTTCTCATTTTTTTGTCTATGTTT
The DNA here is from genome assembly GCF_011100635.1 of Trichosurus vulpecula. Lineage (NCBI taxonomy): Eukaryota > Metazoa > Chordata > Mammalia > Diprotodontia > Phalangeridae > Trichosurus > Trichosurus vulpecula. The sequence goes on along the minus strand of NC_050573.1, from coordinate 88,872,814 downwards.
TCTTTTACATCATAACTTACATCAAAATGTGTTATGCTTGTTTACACATGTATAACCTATGTCAAATTATTTGCGTTCTCAATTTTTGGGGGGGAGGGTAAGGAGGAAGAGAGAGACTTTGGCGTTCAAAATGTGAAAAAAAAGCATTAAAATTATTTTTACTTGCAATTGGGGAAAAATTTTAAAAATACTGAATCATAAAGAGATGGAAATGATGCTAGAAGATAAGACATTAGACCTAGAAAGAACCTTAAGCTTCATCCATTCTGGGGGACACTGAAAGGTGCTGATTAATTGGGGGCATTCCTGGGGTCAGGTTTAATTTCCAATCTGAACAAATATGCCAAATTATAGGGTAAATTGCTCAAGGTCAGGCACATGGCTCATTGAACTTGAACTGGGCTGGAATGTGAACACCCATCTGATTCTAAGTCCAGAGCTCTTTTCGTTATGCCACAGCTGCCTTTCATCGATAAACATCTAGTGAGCTGCTACTAGGTTCAAGTTCAGAAAAGAGAGAGAGGGAGGGAAAGAGAGAGAGAGAGAGAGAGAGAGAGAGACACCCTGGGCAAGTCACTTAACTTCTGCTTGCCTCAGTTTCCTCATCCATAAAATGGAGATAATGACAGCATCTACCTCCCAGATTGTTGTGAGGATCAAATGAGATGACAATTGTAAAGTACTTAGAATGGTGCCTGGCACAGAGTGAGCACTATATGAATGTTAGCTATTATGAAATACAGGAGATATTGTATGTGCATTCCAGACAAGTTTTGCTGACAATAAGAGAATCACTCTAAGAAGATCACCCCCAAATTTCTGAGGGTCTAGCCTGATCTGAGTTTCTGACACTCACTGCTTGTTCTGTCTCCACATTAGGCTTCCCCTCTCCTTTCACGAGATGCTCACTGCTCAGCTTAAGCCTTAGTCAGCAGTCTTTATTTGGTTCCACACGTGGCCTCAGAAAGGATTTATTTTTATGTTCCTGGTCAAATACTGACAAATAAAACTCAATTTTCTTTTGAAGAAAGTCAAGTGCCTGGTATTGATTTATTTCTTTATCTGTTTAGACACTTTCCAAAGGCAAATAGTTACCCCATTTTTTGAAGGCCTGATCATCAAAATTGGTAAATGTTAGAGCTGGAAAGATTCTTGGAATGATGAAATCCAAGGCTGTACAATGTCGAATGTCAGACTGTCTCGTACGTCTTTTAGTAACCACAGAGCTTGGGAAAGTGCTTGGCACATAGTAGACACCTAATAAATGTTTATTGACTGACTGAGCCCAGGTCTATACCATATAACATGAAGACTATTAGATTTAAAGGCTCAGGGCCTGAATGTGAATCCAGATTCTTCTAAGAACTTCCTATGCGAACTTAGACATATAATTTTTACTCTTTAGGCCCTAGTCTCCCCCTCTTTGCAAGGAAGCAGTAGTACTTGACTATTTTTAAGAAGCCTTTTAGTTCTTAATCATTTTTGTATATTCTCTCCTCCATGAGAGTGTAAATGACTAAAGAGATCATTTTGCTGTCTTGCTTTGTATCCCTGCAAAATAGTAGGAGCTTAATAGATGCTCATTGTCTGATGTCCTCTGGCCAATTTGCAAGCAGTATAATCTGAGTTTCTTTGAGGGAGGAGGGTGGTTTGAAGACACTTGCTTTGTGAAGAATTTTATTTTAATAGGCTATTTGGGTTCTTCTTGTCAGCCTTACCTCTGAAGAGGAGCAGTGGCTTCCATTCTCTGGGACTCAGTTTCTCCATCTATAAAGTAGGAAGTGAAATCTTGCTTTCCTCCAAGGGTGTGAAGGATCAAATTGGGTAAGAGGAGGAAGTGTGCTATCGTGGAAAGCCTGAATACCTGGGTTCTGATCCCAGCCCTGTCATTTACTACGTGTCTTATCTCTCTAGCAGGCCTTTTTGTTTGCTAAATTTAAAAAAAGTGCTTTAGGAATCTGAGCTGCTATTATACTTCTCTTTCTTCTCATTTTATATTCAATGGAATCCAGATGGAAATGGTCCTGAGAGAAGTAGTGTTCTACCACCACCATTACCCTTTATATCATCATCATCATCATCACCAACACCATCATCACTATTACCTTCACCATCATCATCATCACCATCATCCTCCTTCAACAGAGTGAAAGAACTTTAAGCTGCGTCATTCCTAATTGCTTCACCTTGCACATAGTAGGTACTAAATAAATACTTGCTGATTTGGCCCCCAAATACTTGCCATACGAATGAATGGTTTATCGTTATAGTGATGTCTGTCCTTATTTTTATTCTTATTATCACTTCAGACTGACACTATGCTAATTAATGACTGCTTTGCTCGCAAAGCTGGGCTCAGAGCTATTCGTGCCAACAGGAAAGTCAACTTGCTCATCTAAGTTCTCCCTGTGGCTGCTTCTCTCACCTGTATTTAAAACAAACAAATGAAAAAATCCTTTTTGAAATACAGAACATGGTTAGATTCCTGATTTTCTGAAAGACAATGGGAATTCTAGTGGACTATTATCTCAAAATGAGTCAACAGGATGATGTAGAAACTGAAAAAATCCACGCTATCTGGAGATGCATCATTAGACATCCCCAGATGAGGCCGAGGTCCCAAGATTAAGGAGATGATAGTCCCATTTTAATCAACCCTGGTCAGACCCCAACTAGGGTATACTGTATTCAGTTGGGGGCGCTGCATTTGAGGAGGGGCGTGGACAAACTGGTGAGTACGTAGGGGAGGGCAGCCAGGATGATGACAGGCCTTGACTCCATGGCATAGGAGGATTCCTTCTAGAATGGAGATGATGATCCTGCAGAAGAGAAGACTGAGGCAGAGCATAGGGTAGGTGTTTTCAAATATATGAAGGGCTATAAAAAGGAAGGTAGATTGATTAATCTTGTGCTGTTAGACCCCAGAGGGTAGAACCAGGAACACTGTATGTGAAAGTTTCAAAGAAGTTTGACTTACCAAAACAAACAAAATAAAAATATTTCCTAACAATTAGAACTGCTCCCAAAGTGTCATTAATAGACTGTTCGGGAGGTCGTGGGTGCCCAGCTTGAGTGTATGAGTTGGACTAAAATTGGCCACTGAGGTTCCAACTTTCAAATTCTGTGATATGTTGGGTCAGAGACAAGATCTCTTCTCACATTCTTGGGACTCTTTTCTGCCAAATCGGAGAGAACTCAGAAGGAAGATTTCTCCTTCTTGAGTCTCCATTTGTGCTCCTCCTTCCTGAGACCCCCTTCCCCAACAGCCTGCCAGCCTCCATTCTGCACTGGCCTGGTTTGAAGAGGCTCAGCTTGCCACACAATAGGGAAGTTAATTGCTCCTTTTGTTGCTGGCAGACAAGTTTGTTGCCTGGAAACTCAACAATGACTTCTCCTTGACAGGAGCCTCCTCCCCTGTTTCTTATGACAACAAGTATACAAACTGAGGACTGCAAATAACAATAGAATTTACCCCATAAATTCATGCTTGGAATAGGATGTCAGAACTGGAAGGGGTCGTAGAATACTGAACATGAGAGAGGGAAGAAACCTTAGAGTGCAGAATGTCTGTGGAAGGGATGCTGGAGCACAGAATGTCAGTGCTGGAAGGGATGCTAGAGCACAGAATGTCAGTGCTGGAAGGGATGCTGGAACACAGAATGTCAGTGCTGGAAGGGATACTGGAGCACAGAATGTCAATGCTGGAAGGAACCTCAAAACATAGAATATTAGAGTTGGAAGTATCTTTTGTTTTTTGATAGGAAGCTGGAAAGGAGAGGGTACCTGTGCTTTAATTAGGGTAGGAGTATTCCATAAGGAAATAATGTCTACCAATGCAGATTGGAGAGTATACAGCAACTCAGTGTCAGAGAATTTTCTGGATTACTGAGAGAAGCTAGTGACTTGCTGAGGGTCACGTAAGCAAGTATGTAACAGCAGAGGGACTTAAACTTACATTTTCTTACTCAGAACCTCCTTCTTATATGTTCCCTTTTCTCCACTGAGCCACAAAACCAAAACAAACAAACAAAAAAATAAACCCCAACCACAAACAACCCTGAATGCCTTTATGACCCTTTTTCTTGGTTTCCCTGCCTTTATTCTCTCTTCACTCCAATCTGTCCTTTCACTGGCTGCCAAGGTGATTTTTCTAGAGTGTAGATCTGACCATGTTACCCTGCCTGCCTCCAATGAGCTTCAGTGGCTCGCTGTTGTATGCAGAATTAGGGTGTAAGATGTGTTCAGGAAAGACTGGTACCTCTGGTGTGAGGGCTGCTGAGCCCTTTTTAAGGCTGCTTTCCACCTTTGGTGTTTACCTGTTCTACCTAGCTCTCACCTGTGGCTCCAAGAAGCTGTATGGGCTTCTTGTGTGTAGCATAGCAGCCACACCCCAGTAAACCCTTTTGGCAGACAGGCTAAACCAGGTTGAGGGTAACTGAGGGGTTTCAACACATCAGTGAGTTAGTGGGTGGTGGAATGGATGGATGAGAATCATTTGTTCCAATAGCCATAAAGGCAACTGAAACAGGCACTCTGAAGTGCTTAGAGCTTAGTTAGACATTAAAGATGCCAGTGTCATTCACTGCATCTCTAGCCATCACCAATCATCTTGACTCTGTCCTGCCACTGGACTGTGATGATTCTAAAAGATAAAGTGAGGCCAACAACTTTATGTAATTTTGCCTCACTTAAATTCAATTTATGCGTGAATTAAAAGACATCACCTGTACCATTTTGCCATTTTTACCTATCTCAAAGTCCTGTGGAGACAGGCAAGTGATGAAGTAGCACTGGGATCTGTAGTCATAATCCTACACACAAGTATCCCAGGCCATGGCATTGTCTTCTCACTGAAAGTAGTAGTGGAGGGGCAGCTAGGTGGCACAGTGAGTAGAGCACCGGCCCTGGAGTCAGGAGGACCTGAGTTCAAATCTGGTCTCAGACACTTGACACATGTACTAGCTGTGTGACCTTGGGCAAGTCACTTAGCCCCAATTGCCCTGCCGAAAAACAAAAACAAAATGAACAAACAAACAAAAAAAGAAAGTAGTAGTGGGATTTGGCAGCCCTTGGGTATCTGAGAAGCCCTTTGAGGACATACTACTCACCTCCTGGTGGGAGGAAGGGACTAGAAAAGGTGCCCCAGAAATTGTTTGCTTACCCAACTTTGGCTTAATTCCTGTGGCAGGAGGGGATCCCAACCTGTGGTTGAAACACATTCACACACACACACACAAATATACAAAAACTTCTGCAAAGATGATTCTACTCACGATCAGTACATGGAATGTGCACATACTTATAGACAACACAAAATCCAGTAGACCTGAAAGAAGAACAGCTCTTGTTGTAAGACAACTCACCAGGTATCACATTCAAATAGCAGTCCTGAGTGAAACAAGGCTGGCAAATGAAGGCCAGCTTACTGAAGTTAGAGCTGGATACATATTTTTTTTTTCTGGAGTAGCTGCAGTAGAGGGGTGCCATGAAGTTGGTGTAGTTTTACAGTCAAAAATAATCTAGCCAACAAGCTTGCATGCCTACCAAAAGGAGTGAATGGCAGACTCATGACAATGCAATTGCTACTTTCAGGAAAATGCCATGCTACCATCATCAGTGCCTATGCTTCCATAATGATGAACTCTCATGAGGTTGAAGAAAAATTTTATGAAGACCTAGTGATCCTTATTATCAATGTGCCAAAAGAAGACAAGTTTATAATTCTGAGTGACTTTAATGCTAGCATAGGCTCAGACTACCAGACTTGGCAGAGAGTCCTAGGGAAGAATGGAGTTGGAAACAGCAACAGTAATGGTGACTTACTACTGAAGACTTGTGCATCTCATGACCTTCTCATCACCAATACTGTGTTCTATTTACCTAAATGTAATAAAACTTCATGGATGCACCCTCACAACAAACATTGATATTTAATAGACTATGTGATTATAAGGAGAAGAGACAGACACGATGTGAGAGCGACAAAGGCAATACGTGTTGCAGAGTGCTGGACTGATCATAGACTTATCCCCTCCAAGCTAAATATTTGCATTCAACAAAAGTGGCATCTCCAAGATAAAATGGCTACCAGAAAAATTAATGTCAACATATTAGAGTTCTTCTCCCAGCAGGAACAATTTGTTGCTAACTTAGAGGGAAAATTGAGTTAACACATATTTGGCAACAGTGGAGCAGAAAAAGAGTGGGCAGCTTTCAGAGATTTGATGTACAATACTGCATTTGCAGTGATCTGTGTCTGAATACTGCCAAACATCAAAACTGGTTTGATGAAAATGATGGGGAAATTCAGAAGCTGCTAATTGAAAAAGGAGATCTCCACAGGGTCTACCAGCAGGATAGTTCATCCATTTCTAAGAAGGCCACATTTAATTCCATCAAAAGTAAAGCACAGGATTCTTGGCTCAGTAAGAAGGCAGACAAAATTCAGTTTTATGCTGTTAGTAACAGTCCAAAGAACTTTTATGATGTCCTGAAGGCTATTTATGGGCCAAAAACATTTGGTGCATCTCAACCACTCAGTGATGATTGAGCCACATTGATTAGTGATAAAGAAATGATCCTAGAGAAATGGGTTGAACACTTCCATGTTCTCAATAGATTGCCATCAATCAATGCTTAAGCCATTGACCGTTTTCCTCAAGTTGAAGTCAATCCCTCCCTAGCTGAAGTTCCAACTGAAGAAGAGGTTTTGAATGCCATTAGGCTCCTTTCATGTGGCAAAGCCCCTGGTGCTGATTTTATTCCAGCTGAAATTTTCAAAGTAGGGGGGTCCACTGCTCATACAAAAGCTGTCTGAAATTTTCTCAGTTATGTGACAAAAGGAGGTTACACCCCTGAAGTTCAAAGATGCCTCCATTGTCCATCTCTATAAAGGTAAAGGAAATAGATTATAGGGTGATAATCACGTGGATTCTTTCTCTTAGTCATTGCTGGCAAGATTCTTGCCAGAGTCCTCCTTAATAGGCTGATCCTTCACCTGGAAGATGTCATGTACCATTAAACCACTATGACTTCAGAAAGGGCCAAGGAATGGTTGATTTGATGTTTGCTACCCAACAACTCCAGGAGAAATTCTAGGAGCAGAACCGAAGTCTGTATATGATGTTTGTAGAGATGACCAAGGGCTTTGATACTGTCAGTCTCAAGGGCTTATGGAAAATTATGTCAAAATTTGGGTGCCTGGCACATTTCATCAGCATCGTATGTCAGTTTCATGATTTCATGCTTGCCTGGGTTCTGCATAATGGATGATGCTCTCCAGCTTTCCTAGTCACCAATGGAGTGAAACAAGACTGTGTGCTAGCTCCCATGCTTTTTAGTATTATGTTTTCAGTCATGTTGTAAAATTCCTTTAATGAGGACAAACTCTGCATCAAGGTCAGCTACCACGCTGACGGTACATTCTTCAACTTGAAAAGACTACAAGCCAAGACCAAAGTGGAGTGAGTGTTAGTGCATGAGTTTCTGTCTGCAGATGAGTGTGCACTCAAGGCAGATTTTGAAACTGAGATACAACAAAATATGGATCATTTCTCTTCTGCTTTTGCTAATTTCGGTCTAATTAACAAGAAAACCCAGGTGTTCCATCAGCCAGCACTACACCATCCATAAGCGAAACTACAACAAATGGAAAAGTTTTGAATGCTGTGGATAAGTTCACTTACCTTGGCAGTGTACAAGGATGTACACATTGATAATGAGGTTGACACATGTATTTCTCAGTGTTTAGGAGACTCTGAAGGAAAGTATGAGAGAGAAGAGGTATTAGACTGGCTACCAAACTGAAGGTCTACAGAGCCAGTGTGCTGACCTCATTGGTATATGCCTGTGAAACCTGGAGAGTGTACCAGCACCATGCCAGGCACCTGAATCGCTTCTATTTGAATTGTTTTAGGAAGATTTTTAAGAACACTTGTCAGGATAAGATACCAAACACTGTAACATTAATGGATGTGTGTGTGTGTGTGTGTGTGTGTGTGTGTGTGTGTGCGTGTATGTTTGTGTGTGTACGATCTTCCCTGCCCATTAGTAGGCCTCATGTGGAGCCCATTAAGGGAAGCTTGCTTGTGTGTAGGAAGGCTTGCACATCTTTTGTTAATAAGCTAATTAGGCAATGAGTAGGGTTGTGATGCCTTCTGGCTTTGAGCCTATAAGCTGAAAGAGTGTATATTGTGAGAGGTGAGCTTTTGCTTTGGAGGGCTCGCTTATGAGAAAGATGTTGTGATTCCCTGGTCGAGACTCTGAGTGGCCATATGTTTGGAACCCCCTGACTGCTCAGAGGTAAAGGTTCTCGATCCAGTGGTATATGTAAAGTGTATAACAATGTTGCTTTGATTCAGGCAGTTAAGAACCCTGTCTGTTGGTCTTTATTTCTCTTTTCTGTATTTCCTGTGTTTGTATTTTATGTGATTAAAATAGAAAGATTGTTGACCCCCAAAACAGCTCTCTTTCCTTAGTAAAGCGGATAAAAGAACCTGCACTAGCAGCCATCCTGTGTATGCCAGTGTGGTTGCCGTTACAGACACGGAGGTCCTTTCTTAAACTAAACTGCCAAGCATTCAAACTCTACTAGAGAGAATGCACCTTCATTGGGCTGGCCATGTTGTTTGAATGCCAAATATACACTTGCCAAAAAGACCATTTTATGGAGAACTCACACAGGGCAAGCATTCACATGGTAGTCAGAAGCAGTGATACAAGGACACTCTCAATGTCTCTCTTAAGAACTTTGGAGTTGGAGGGCGGAGCCAAGATGGCGGCTGGTAAGCACGGACTAGAGTGAGCTCCGTACCCGAGTCCCTCCAAAAACCTATAAAAAAGGGCTCTGAACCAATTCTAGAATGGCAGAACCCACAGAACAGCAGAGGGAAGCAGGGCTCCAGCCCAGGACAGCCCGGATGGTCTCTGGGTGAGCTCTATTCTACACGGAGCTGGGAGCTGGGAGCTGGGAGCTGGGAACGGAGTGGAGCAGAGCCCAGCCTGAGCAGCGTGGACGATCCAGGCCAGAAGCCGGGCGGAGGGGGCCCTAGCGCCCTGAATATGTGAGCTGCGGCAGTTACCAGACCCCTCGACCCACCAACACCAAAGACTGCGGAGAAGGTTAGTGGGAAAAGCTGCGGGAGTGGAAGGAGTTCGCGGTTCGGCTTCCAGCCCCGGGGGCAGCGGAGGTGGGGCAGCTACAGCTGTTGTTACTTCCGGCTCCAGGCCCACCTGGTGGGGGGAATTAAGTGGCGGATCACAGCAGGGGTGCACAGCCTGCCGAAGATCTGAGCCCAGTCTGGACTGGGGGTCCTTGGGGAAGGAGGAGTGCGGCTCTGACAGAGCTGGCACCTCCCCCCCAAAGGTAGAACATAGAACTCTGTAATCTACAAGCAGTCATACCCCACTGAAAAACTCAAGGGTCAAGTTAGTTGGTTGGGAATATGGCCAGGACGCGAAAACGCGCCCAGATTCAGTCTCAGACTTTGGATTCTTTCTTTGGTGACAAAGAAGACCAAAACATACAGCCTAAAGAAGACAGCAAAGTCATAGAGCCTACAACCAAAGCCTCCAAGAAAAATATGAACTGGCCCCAGACCATAGAAGAACTCAAAAAGGATTTGGAAAAGCAAGTTAGAGAAGCAGAGGAAAAATTGGGAAGAGAAATAAGAAGGATGCGAGAAAACCATGAAAAACAAGTCAATGACTTGCTAAAGGAGACCCAAAAAAATACTGAAAAATACACTGAAGAAAACAACACCTTACAAAATAGACTAACTCAAATGGCAAAAGAGCTCCAAAAAGCCAATGAGGAGAAGAATTCCTTGAAAGGCAGAATTAGCCAAATGGAAAAGGAGGTCCAAAAGACCACTGAAGAAAATACTACTTTAAAAATTAGATTGGAGCAAGTGGAAGCTAGTGACTTTATGAGAAATCAGGATATTATAAAACAGAACCAGAGGAATGAAAAAATGGAAGACAATGTGAAATATCTCCTTGGAAAAACCACTGACCTGGAAAATAGATCCAGGAGAGATAATTTAAAAATTATTGGACTACCTGAAAGCCATGATCAAAAAAAGAGCCTAGATACCATCTTTCAGGAAATTATCAAGGAGAACTGCCCTGATATTCTAGAGCCACAGGGCAAAATAGAAATTGAAAGAATCCATCGATCGCCTCCGCAAATAGATCCCAAAAAGAAATCTCCTAGGAATATTGTTGCCAAATTCCAGAGCTCCCAGATCAAGGAGAAAATACTGCAAGCAGCCAGAAAGAAACAATTTGAATATTGTGGAAACCCAATCAGAATAACCCAAGACCTGGCAGCTTCTACATTAAGAGATCGAAGGGCTTGGAATGCGATATTCCGGAGGTCAATGGAGCTAGGATTAAAACCTAGAATCACCTACCCAGCAAAACTGAGTATCATGTTCCAAGGCAAAATATGGACTTTCAATAAAATGGAGGACTTTCAAGCTTTCTCAGTGAAAAGACCAGAACTGAATAGAAAATTTGACTTTCAAACACAAGAATCAAGAGAAGCATGAAAAGGTAATCAAGAAACGGAAATTGCAAGGGACTTACTAAAGTTGAACTGTTTTGTTTACATTCCTACATGGAAAGATGATGAGTATGATTCATGAGACCTCAGTATTAGGGTAGTTGAAGGGAATATGCATATATATATATATGCATATATATATGTTTATGTATATATATAAGTGAATGTGTATGTATGCATGTATCTATGTGTATATGTATGTATGTGTATGTATGTGTGTATATATATATATATGTAAAAGAGAGAGAGCAGACACAGGGTGAGTTGAGGATGAAGGGAAGATAGCTAAAAGAAATAAAATGAAATTAAGGGATGAGAGAGTAACTTACTGAGAGAGGGAGATAGGGAGAGATAGAATGGGGTGGATTATCTCCCATAAAGGTGGCAAGAGGAAGCAGTTCTAGGAGAGGAGGGGAGTGGGCAGGTGAGGGGGGAATGAGTGAACCTTGCTCTCATCAGATTTGGCCTGAGGGGGAATACCATACATACTCAGTTGGGTATCTTACCCCACAGGAAAGAAGAGGGAGGAAGATAAAAAAAAAATAAAAGGCAGGGGGATGATGGAGTGGAGGGCAGATGGGGGTGGAGGTAATCAAAACAAACACTTTGGAAAGGGGACAGGGTCAAGGAAGAAAATTCAATAAAGCGGGATGGGTTGGGAAGGAGCAAAATGTAGTTAGCCTTTCACAACATGAATATTGTGGAAGGGTTATACATAATAATACATGGGGGGCCTAGGTTGAATTGCTCAACTTCTTAGGGAGGGTGGGTGGGAAGGGAAGAGGGAAGGGAATTTGGAACTCAAAGTTTTAAAATCAGATGTTCAAAAACAAAAAAAACTTTTTGTATGCAACTAAAAAATAAGATACACAGGCAATGGGGCGTAGAAATTTATCTTGCCCTACAAGAAAGGAAGGGAAAAGGGGATGAGAGGGGAGGGGGGTGATAGAGGGGAGGGCTGACTGGGGAACAGGGTAACCAGAATATACGCCATCTTGGAGTGGGGGGGGAGGGCAGAAATGGGGAGAAAATTTGTAATTCAAACTGTTGTGAAAATCAATGCTGAAAACCAAATTTGTTAAATAAATAAATTGCATTAATAAAAAAAAAAAAAGAACTTTGGAGTTGATAGTGCGACATGGGAGACCCTGGCATAGGACTGCTCAGCATGGTGTGCCCACATGAGAGAAGGAGCTGTGCTCTACAGGCAAAGCAGAATTGAAGTCACTCAAAGGAAATGCAGAATGCACATTTAGAGAATCCACCCCAAATATTCACACAGACTCTTTGTGCCTGATCTGTGGTAGAGCATTCTGAGCTATTCGTATTGGTCTGATCAGCCACAGTTGGACACACGGTAATTTGACTCTAGCATAGTGATGTCATTTTGGTCCTCTGTAAGAATGAAAGACAATGACCAACCAACCATCACATGCAGAATTAAATATGAAGTCCTCTCTTGTTTTGCTCTCCTCTTCATATTCTTCTCTTTTACTTCCTTTCCAGATGTTTACCTCTAAACATTCTATATGCTATAACTACACTGGCTAGCTTGAAATCCCTGGAATACAACACACTATCTCACATCTTTGTATCTTTGCATTGGCTGTCCCCCATGCCTGGAATCCTCTGGCTCCCTCATCTGAGCCTTTTAGTTACCAAAGCTTCCTTCAAAATTCAGCTCAAATCCCACCTTCTACAAGACAACATTTACATTCCCCACCCCCAATAATGAGTTCCCCTTTCAGATCCTATACACAGTTGTTCTCTCCATCTCTCTCTCTCTCTCTCTCTCTCTCTCTCTCTCTCTCTCTCTCTCTCTCTCTCTACTACATGCACACCCCATAGCAATTCAGTGTTTGGGCCACCTTCCCTTTCCCCTAGGTCAGTGAGAAATACTGGATAGGGCTGTTGGTATTGCTTTTGCTTGCCCATTTTAATTCTAGGTGGCAGAAAGTGGTATGCTAGAGTATGCTAAGCATTTTATCTCTGCTCCCAGATTAATCCCCAATCTTCTCTGCAGAGCATATCTTCTTCACTTTCCATTGTAATTTTCTCTTCTGATTATCTAAATTTACCTTGTGGTTGCTTCTACCTCTTTTAGGTTTCAGGTTACCAAAGACATCCTTTACACTGACATCATAGTTTATAGGATGCCTTGCTCTGACAAGAGCAGGCTGACACCCTTTTTAGAGCTTAGTTGGAGCTATAAGCCATCTCATACAAATAGGTAGCAAACAAAAGTCAGCAGAATCCATTGACTGGGTGAGATAGTGTATGTAATATTCCACAAACACACAACTATGGTCCCCATATGTCCCCAACTCCAAAAAACAGGGAAATTCATTTACTCATCTCTTCTGTTTCAGTGAGCTTTATTTCTAACATAAGAATTGGCTTGGATTACCTCCGAAGTCCCTTCCGACTCAGAAATTGTTGATACTATCATTCTTAGGCTCCTGGTTCCCTGTGGCCAAAACTGTTTAAGCTCATTCTGAGGAAGCCAGTTGTCTAGGGCAAAGGTAGATCTAGACTTACTTAATACCAGCACCCAGGAATAGGATCAGAGAGTATTTGAATATATTCTAGAACAACAAATTTTACTTCTAGAGAGAGTAACACAAAATGTTCCTGGAGGAAATGGAATATACTCTCAAAGTTGCTGGGGTAGAGAAGGGGTAGGGACAAGAGAACTGGACCAGTGTGCTGAGGAGAACACCACTTGGGCAAGGTCTCCTGAGAGCAGAAAGCTTGCCAATTGTTTTCAACTAATATTTCTTGCTCACTAGCTAAGTTGTTTCTGTATTGTTGAAAGACATCAAGTACTTCCTGAATCTTTTTAATTCCTGGACCATGGGGTGTAGACCTAGTCATCATGCCCTTGTTCCTGCTCACAGGTGAGCCTGATGACATATTCTACCACTGTATCACTCACGATTTTTGGCTCTCAGCTTCTGCTTTATGTCATTGTTTACTGAGCAAAGTCTTTTAGAAGGTCTTAGCCTCTGTCTGAGGGGATAAAGGGAGGAGTCTACTTCAAGGCCAGGAGAATGGAGAAATAACATTTTGATCCCAAGAAAAGTGGTGGCAATGACAAAAAGACAGGCAGGACCTCACCCTCAGCCACTGAACCTGGCTCCAAAGTCTCTTCACTGCCACTCTCTCCTTTTTCCCTTTCCATCTGGCTATTTCTCAGTGTGCTGAGCAGCCGAATGGGCAGTTCCCATAGTGATGAGAACTGACTCAGAACTTGTTTCCAGACTACTTCCATGACTTCACAGGCGTCCTAGATCCCACCCCCCCCCCCATTCTCTCTGGAATCACACACGTAGCCTTCAACCACTGGGTTTGGATTCCATAATCCTCAAGGATACATAGAACATGGGAACCCGATATCCCAGAGGGCTATAATCATAATTCTGAGTCTATGATCATGTTCCAAATTGCCATTCCTACATGAGCATCACAGGGAGGTTTCTATACTTTGTGTCTACTTAGAACTACTGTAGCTATTTCCATACTCACCAGCATCCATGGACTTTGGGCATCACTTTAATGTAGTAGTAGATAGCTAAAGGCTCCCTGAAACTCGCTTACTTATGCCAACTGATGCTGGGCAGGATCCCTAGTTCTTAGGCACTCATTCTAGTCAATTTAGGGAATTTAATATTTATCCACACTTTCTAGGATAGCAGAATCTCAAAGTTGAAAGGGAGCAATCTTAGGGGTCATCGATGAATGTATATATAAATTAATAAATAAATAAATTCAAAGGCATTGATTTTTAAGCTTTTACTCTGTGCCAATCTCTATAGCATGAGCATGGGTTACAAACACAAGAGCAGAGGATCCTCAATGAATTCACATTTTAACAGGGAGAGATAAACATAGGGGTATGGTAGCCAGGGAGGGCTATGGTGGTTTAGAAAGTTACAAGAATGATGAGTAGAGACTTAGGGTAGGAGCCTGTCTACAGCTTCCTCCCCCTTCCTTTTACGCAGGAAGGAGAAAGAATCAACTAAATATGTAAGGGGTGGAGAAGACTTGATTTCCATTTCAGCAAATTAGGAGGACCAACCCCTTTCATCCCTCCTTTCAATGAAATGTCCAGGGAAAACATGATTTTTGTGTTCATCAAGATGTAGCAGTTATGGATGTCTTTGCTAGGTTTATGATCAGTAAAGTAGAGAGATAAGATGAGGCAAAATGGGAAAGACAGTCAATAAGCAATTGCTGAGTAATGTCCAAGGTAAACCAAGCTAAGACCTTCATGGAGATGGGTTGAAGAAAAAGACAGATTTCTGATCAGACATGCCTCAGGATATTGATATGGAAAACGGGATCCTAGACCCGGATCACATACTATGCTGTGCACTAAAGACCAACCATAGAAAAAGACTGAGTCTATGCCTTCCTTTCTCAGAACCATGAATCTTGGAGGAACTAATTTTCTGAGCTACCTGGGAGGGCTGGAGGGGAGAGGGAGGAAGCAGAACAACATTTGACTCATTTGGGAATGTGACTTATTTTGTTGTTGTTGTAGCCTTATTATTCATTTCTGAGCTAATTAAATGTTTTACTTTTTCAACGACGTTCTTTGCCTGGATCTATTAGCTTAGTGAGTGACTTACTAGACCAAAATCAACTTACATATTTGCAATATTAGGTCTTGGGGGGGGGGTAATGAGCAAATCAGACAGGAAAATTACCTTCAAAGGTCTCCTTTATTTGAGCCCCTTTCTCTGAGAGACCCCGGGATTGTGGGAAGAATGACCCACATATCAGTTTTCTATAATTATTCCTTAGAGGGACCAGAAGTTGATCCCATTTTTCTGATATGAATTTCCTTGCATCTACATATATACTCCTATACATTGATAGCTGCTATGTTAGTAGAGAGTATGTGACTTCCTCAGACTCCCTGGAGTTTTCTTACCTATAGGCTGACTGACAACAGGCTGGACACAATTCTGAATCACTCCTACAGTAAATCTAGGGAAGATGATATTTACCCACACTTCATAGGACATAGGACAGCTAGGTGGTACAGTAGATAGAACGAGGGCCTGGAGTCAGGAACTTATCTTTATGAGTTCAAATCTGGCCTCAGATACTTACCAGCTATGTGACTCTGGGCAAGTCACTTAACCCAGTTTGCCTCCATTCCCTTAAATGTAAAATAAGCTGGAGAAGGAAATGGCAAACTATTCCAGTATCTTTGCCAAGAAAACCCCAAATGGTGTCAGGAAGAATCAGAAATGACTGAACAGCAACTTATGCATTTGTCTTTACTATTAGAATTTAAACTCCATGTGACTTGGAGTTGTTTCATTCTTTATATCTGTGTCCTCAAATTTTCAGCAACTGCTAAAATTCCTGATACATAGTAAATAATTAATAAATGCTTATTAATCAACTGATTTTATTTTTTGTTAAACAAGCCCAAGAGATATTCTCTATGTTCAGGACCAGACAAGCACATTAGTAGCAAAGCCACTCCATTCCCTTGGTAAGAGGTTTCATTTAAAAGTTGTCTTAATCAGAATTTGGTTTTGATTCGCCTCCCCAGGGTTATCTAAGCAGATAAATGTTTGAAGAAGCCAAGTCTCAGACACTGTCTGCTGTCACCAAAACCATCCTCTCTAAAGGCAGAGATATTCTCTGCTGGTAGGCTGGCCATTATGTGACTAAGTCCTTGGGCGTGAAATACTGTTCAATGAAGGAAAGAACACAATGACCTTCACTATTGCGTAACCCACTTTTATTTCTGTGAGGATGGTAGCAGAGTGGTAGAAAAGAGGAGAGAGGGTGAGAAGAGTCATAAACACCAGAATATCTGTTGATCTTGTAAACATGAGATTCTCTTCCAATAACAAATTAGTTGTCTTGCCACTGGAGGTGCCATATCATACCAAATCTGACATTCTCATTAAAAATGAAACCAGAATACAAGATGAAGTTGCAGTTGAATAAAAAGGTAATACCAAGTTCTTTTTGGATAAGCAAATTTAAGAACTGGCATACTCTGTGCCATTGTGTTCCCAAAGTGTCCAAAGGCTATGCAAAGACTACTGTAACACTTGGCCATGTTTTATTGCAAGGCTCAAAAAAAGACATTTGTAAAAGGACCACAATGAAGAAAAGCACACCTGGGTTTTTATTCTTGGAGATGTTGGAGAGGAAAAAGCATTCTATGAAGAAATAAAACCCTGCAAATAAAAACAACATATATTTTAATGTTAAAAGTTGTAGAATGGTGATGATCTACATTGGTAGAGAGAGTTCCTTCACCTGAAAAATTCTTCATATCAACAAAATCACATGACTAGTCCTTCATTCCCTATCCCTACTAATACTCTAATACTAATTCTAATAGTAATTCTCTAATACTTAGTCACATCAATGTAAATGTTGGCATAGGAAAGGGTAAAAATAGATAGGTTGGGAAATATAGCTAGGGAGTAAGAAATGAATGAACCAAAGGCTGATAGACTATATAGCATCACCATTTGTTGAGTGCCATTTCCAGAGCTTCATATCTTCATGTTATGAATACTTTCTTGGAGAAAAGATTCTGGAGTCTCTGGGCGTGGTGAGTAATAAATAGTACCTCACACTCACACACAAAAAGGAATTAATTATATCTTGATAGGAAACAGCTGGTTTCCAACATGGGAGTCATTTGTGAATCAGTTATCTGTGTACACTCAGGTAATCAACTTGTTAAAGCAAAACTCAAAATCAGAAGGAAAATTAGAAGGAAAAAAATGAAATATATGGCATACAATTAAACCACCTATAATTTAACATATTTTAAAAAGCTGTTGATGTCTCAGAATGTGAAATGGAGAACACAATTAGACAGACTATCAGCATTTCCTAAGGAAGTTAAACTGATATGAACCAATTGCCACAATAAAGAGGACAAAAGGGTTTAGCAACTATAACTGAAAACAAATGCTTAATTTCTTAGGCAAGGGGATAGAAATGATGGCTAACAGGAAGACCAGATTAGAATATAAAACTGACTAGTCAAATCTTAAAAAGGAAGATTAAGTAAGATCAAGAAGTGTTGCTTCATAAAATAATAAATAGTACAGAAATAGGTTTATAGAAAGCTAATTTAGAAAACCAGTTGGGACAATTGTCCCAAGAGTATTTAACAATGAGAATTGAAGGAAAATATATGAAAAAGAAAAAAAAATTGTGTGTGTGGTAGCCAAGGGTATTGTAACAATTTTCTCCATGAATGATAACAGCACCAGAGCATTTTATGACACTAATTTTAGCATCACCGCCCCAATGTGCTGTGCCAGAAAATGGAATCACAAAAATCATATAATTGAGTATTGAAAGAGCTTTAGATGGAGTCCAACCTACCTACTACAATATAGCTGACCCAATCTCTGTTGGAAGCTCTGTAATGGCAGAAAGCTCACTACTTCCTGTGGTAGCCTATTTCATTTATGGATAGCTTCAATTGTTAGGAAGTTTACCTCTTTTCAAACCTGGAGTAGCTATTCCTAGCTCTACCTTCTGGGTTCAGACAAAACAAGTCTATTCCCTTTCCCTCAGGTAAGTCTTTCAAGTTCTGGACAAAAGTAATCATGTCTAATCTGAGTCTTCTCAATGATAAACATCCCTATTTCTTTTGAATGATCTTCATATGTCATGGATTCAAGGATTTTTAACTCTCCTAAATGCTTTTTTCTGCACCTGCTTCAACTCATCAATGGTTTTCTGTTGATTGTGGCACCTAGAACTGAAAACTTATTGCTGAGTCATTTCAGTTGTATCCAACAATTTGTGACTGCATTTGGACTTTTCTTGGCAAAATACTGGAATGGTTTGCCCTTTCCTTCTCCAGCTCATTTTCCAGATAATGAAACTGAGGCAAAGTTAAGTAACTTGCCCGGGGTTACACAGCTAGTAACTATATGAGGTTGGATTTGAACTCAAGTCCTTCTGATTCCTTTATATACTGTGCCACCTAGCTGTCCAACTGAAAAATTAGTCAGCAGTAAAGCTTGTTTCCAAACCCAAGTCCTAAAGGTTCCAAATACAGCATTCTCCCCAATATACCAACTCCCTCAATAGCCAAAAAACAATTCCTAATTTAACTAATTGCACTATCATCCTGCCCACATAGCTGTACTTTTCTCTAAGAATATAAGAGATACTTCATGATAAGCTTTGCTAAAATTTTAGACTATGTTTGCATTGTTCCTCTGGTCCACCAGTTTTTATAACCTACCAAAAAAAGTTTAATGAGGCATGACGTATTTTAAGTGACCAATGTGTAGGATGGTAAGAGATAGACCCTTGGGATATCTTATAGAGAGGAATATGCCAAATTCTGGGGAAAAATATTAACATGAAAAGATAATTGAGAGAATATAAGAAATTAAACTTTCCCACATGCCTGCTACAAAATCTTTATAAGAACAATCTGCAAATGTATAAAGACCGACCTTGATGGTGATATGAGAAGGAAATAAACAAGCTGTTCTGAACAACATTCTGTAGTAGACTACATCTTTATAGACACACGGTTGCCTGAATTCAAGGTAAAAAGGAAATCATAGTTCTCTGAGTTTGGTGTTTCTTATCTATTAAAAAACACACATATTTGATTTCTTAAAGTAAACTGCTATTTTAGAGGTTCTCTTCTAACAGGGTGTCTCTTTTTCATGTACTAAAATCAGACAGGATTCTTTGGTAGATAAGCTTATGGAGATACATGTGTTTATTCATCTTCTCATGATTAATTTTATGTGAGGCATAAAAAAGGGAGATGCAGGTTCACCCAAGATATTTGCTATTATCTTGGAGGGAGTACAGTGCAGATCTCAAATGGAAGAGAGATTGATACCCTGTAGATGGAAAAGTCCCCAAGATGTTCCTATTCATAGATGAGCCAATTTGAAACTGACTGCCAACTCAGCTCTTATGGGTCCATTCTCCCAATGGTGATTTCTTCTCAGAGCCTCCATTTTAAAGAAGCCCTAGACCAGTCTCTCTCATTCTCCAGACTATACCACCAAGCTTGAGCTCTCTTCTGACTGTGCTTTGTCCCACTGGGGAATTCTTCTAGGAACCTCTCTTTTAAGGAAGGGCTCAGATCAGCCATTCCTCCTCATGCTCATGTTCAGGTACCTTGTTTATTCCTCAACTCCATCGTATACCTTTTTGGCTTCATTTTTATGGGTTATCTACTCCCATTAGAATGTAAACCCTTTGAAGGCAGGGACCGGCCGTCTTTCTTTTGGCTGATTTTTGTAACCTTACCACTTAGCATGTTGACTGCTACAAAATAAATCTTAATAAGTGATTAGTGTTAACTGACTGACATTATTATGATTACATTGAGGACTACAGAGTATCTTAAGAGAAAAGGTTAACCTTTCAGAATAATTTGGCCTAATTTATCTAAGCTGGAGAAAATAAATTAATGCAGAATGTCTATTGTCCAGACTACAGTATTCGGTTAAATGGACAGATTAGAAAGCTAGTCCATTAGTATCTCCATCTTAGATGGGCATTGGAGATGGATAGAAATAAATAAGAAGGGGTAGTATAGGTTATATTGCTTCTGGGAATTTATGTAGCACTTTCTTTTTAAATTTGTATTTAATTTTTCCCCCAATTATATGTTAAAACAACTTTTAACAGTTTTTAAAGTTTTAAATTCCTAATTCT
The DNA here is from genome assembly GCF_011100635.1 of Trichosurus vulpecula. Taxonomy (NCBI): domain Eukaryota; kingdom Metazoa; phylum Chordata; class Mammalia; order Diprotodontia; family Phalangeridae; genus Trichosurus; species Trichosurus vulpecula. Next base: position 88,852,551 of record NC_050573.1, on the reverse strand, counting down.
ATCCCTCCCTCCCCTCACCTACCCCCAAGATGGCAAGCAATCAGATATAGATTATACTTGTGCAATCATGCAAAACATTTCCTTATTACTCATTTTTGTGTAAGAAAACTCAAATAAAAGAAAAAAAGAATGAAAGAAAATGAAAAATAGCATGCTTCAATCTGTATTCAAACAATATCAATACTTTCTCTGGAGGCAGATAGTGTGCTTCATCATGAGTCCTTTGGGATTGTCTTGGATCACTGTATTGCTGAGAATAGCTAAGTCACTCACTGTGTTACTATGTACAATATTCTCCTGGTTCTGCTCACTTCACTTTGCATCAATTTACGTAAGTCTTTCCAGGTTTTTCTGAAATCATCCTGTTTGTCATTTCTTACAGCATGATAATATTCCATCACAGTCACATGACATTTGTTTAGCCTTTCACCAATTGATGGGCATCCCTTCAATTTCCAAGTCTTAGCCACCACAAAAAGAGCTGCTATACATATTTTTGTAAACATAGATTCTTTTCCCTTTTTTAATCTCATTGGGATCTAGACCTAGCAGTAGCATTGCTGGACCAAAGGGTATGCACAGTTTTACAGCTCTTTGGACATAGTTTGAAGTTATGTAGCACTTTCAATGATACTAAACTTCTCTCTGAAAAGAATGTCTTTTTTAACATCAATATTCTTCTGGTGATGATGTTATGTAGTTGAGAATCATGGGATAGAGAAATTTGTGAATAATCAAAATTGTAGGTCACCTAAAGAGCAATGGAGAGGTGCATTGTGGGTATGACTAGTCCATAACCTCTTTCCAATTGTATCTTACACAGAAGAAATGGCTTAAAAGAAGTGCAAAAATGATCTATCACTAGAAAAGTTAATGAGATATTATCTAGGCCTGGTCAATTTCAGGAATGGAATAAGTTGAGAGACTCATTGACTATGTAACATATAACAAAAGCAGTTTACTTAATATTAGCATGGGAAGGAATTCAGCAAATGTACAACATGGATTCACTTTGGCACTGTTCATCTTATTTCCACACCTACCATTCACCAGAAGTGTGTGTTATTGGCTTGAATGGAAGTCTTTAAGCTCGAAGAACTTTTTCAAGCACTGAGCTTTTTATGACTTAGGCAACTGGAAAGCTTTGTCAATTGTTTGAGTCTTGGTTCCTCAGACCAATCAAGTCTTGAGAGTGGTTTTATGTGGAAAAGATGTTACTCCAACCACAGCTAACGTTTGTTGTTGTTCATCCTTTGTTTCAAAGAGGACCATGCCATTTTGGAATGATGTCTTGACTTGGATTTAAGTGAGTCAGAGTCATGCAAAGTCATCAGTCTCACTCTCTTTTCCAGAGTCATCCAAGTCCAGTGGCAAGACAAAAGTCAACATGACTAGTAATGGCCCAGGATGCAGTAGATGACCTTGGCCTCTTTGATAACTTACAGAGCTCCAAGTGCTCCACGGTACCTGCTTTAGGCCATTGGATATGCTACCATTCCACATTTATGGGAAGACATACAAGAATCACACAAGACAAGAAAGCAGAGATAGGTTGAAGCCTCCACTCTGAGGTGGCAATACTTATGCCGGTGGATATATGGACATTTTAGTTTGAAATCTTTGTATATTTTGCATCTCTGCACTGATTTTCAAGCTTCTTGAGGGTAGGGAGCCATGATTTAGCTATTTTTATATCTCCATTATTTACTAAAATATATTTCATTGCATGGTACCTGTAATTATTCATTCAACTGAATTTCATTTCCAGAATTTTTAGTTTTATAGCATTGTGCAGTAACCAAGGGTTTTACTGAATTTTACTGAAAACAGCCCTGTGAGGTAGGCAGAGTAAATAATATTATACCCATTTAACATATAAAGAAACTGACACTTGGAGGTCATGTAGTTTGCCAAGAGTGGTAAATGGCAAAATGAAGACTGGAACTCAGGTCTTCTGATGCCAAGCCCAATCAATGAATAAATATTAAGTAGCTAATATGTACCAGAAGGACAACCAGGTGGCTAAGTGGATAGAATGCTAGGCCTGGAATCAGGATGACTCATTTTTCTCAGTTCAAATCTGGTCTCACACACTTAGTAGATGTATCATCTGGACAAGTCATTTACCCCTATTCGCCTCATTCCTCATCTGTAAAATGGGCTAAAGAAGGAAATGGCAAACCACTCCAGTACCTTTATCAAGAGAATCTCCAACGGAGTTATGTAGATTTGAACACAACTAAAACTTAACTGAACAACAGTGGCAACAACACATGCCAGGAATCATGCTAAGTGCTAAGGATACAAAAGAGGCAAAAGATAATCCCTGCCCTCAAGGAGCTCATGATTGAATGAGGGCAGGGACTATTTTTTTGACTCTTTCCAATTGCATCTGACTCTCCATGATCCCATTGTGTATTTCTTTGGCAAAGATACCAGAGCATTTTGTCATTTCCTTCTCCAGCCACACCCAACCCACATGTTTTCTGAAAGATCATAGACTCCCTTATTCTCTTTATATTCTATGTGACTGACCCTTGTGTTCACTCCCCAGTGTCTCTCCTCAGCATGTGGGACCAAAAGCTTCCTGTAGAACGGGATTGGGTTTGCTTGTTTGCTTCTTCTATTGCACCCTGAATGCCATCCCTCCACCTCCTCCCCATTGGAGGCCAACATTGGCCCAATCCTATAATCATGGCTCAGTAAATACTAGTTGAATTGAATCGTGCATGAAAATGGAGTGACAGATGGAAAGGCCATGGAGACAGACGTTGGAGACAAATTGAGCAGGATCACTGCTCACTGCCAACAGGGTAATGGGCTCAATTGACGCCTATTGCATTTGGCACTTTTTAATCACAACTTTCTTGGGCCAAAGAGGAAAGCCTCCTTGCCCAGTCATGTCTGGGCCAATGTGGTTATTTGACTGTCTAGTGTCATCTAATATTCAAGTTAGAAAGGCTCTTTCCTGCTTTGAACCTCAATTTTTGCCTCAGTAAAATAAGGCAGTGAGACGATGTTTTTGAAGTCCCTTCCAGTTCTGATGTTCTCTTTTCTAAGATCATTTCCAACTCTGACATAATTTGACCTAAGGCCCCCATCCAGCTATGATGTCTTTTGGCCTATGACCTCTTCCAAGGTCAGGAATACCTGACATCCAAAAGATCTTTCCTTTTTTCACAAAAGGAAATTGAAGATCAGGCTGATATAAGGACTTACCAAAGCTGCCTAGTGGATAAAGGGTACAGAGAGGAAATGTTTTGTACCTGTGTATCTAGGCAAGTGAATCCATCATTTATGGTAACCTTGCCATGGGGAGGGGGTCACATTTGTAACATGATGCACAAACATGATATTAATAATAAATATAACCCTCCAGTAAATTTCTTCTCTAATTTTTCATGCCTATTCCTATGGCATACAAGCTTTTGTAGGTAGACAGGCATTGAATAATATACTGGCAACAAATTAAGCACCAAATTTTCAAGCATTTTGCAGATATTATCTCATTTTAATCTCACAACAACCCTTAGAAGGATGTGATTATTATCCTCATTTTACAGATAAAGAAACTTGATAGCTGAAGACCAGCACAACCAAGTTCAGAGGGCTAACTTCTGAACTTGTCAGTCAGACGATAAACAATTATGAAGCACCACTGTGTTCCACACACTGTGCAAAGTACTGAGGATACAAAAAGAGGCAAAAGATAGTCCCTGCTTACAAAGAGCTCACTATCTAATGAGAAACAGCAACAAGAAACAAATATGTACACACAAGCTATATAAAGGATAAATAGGAAATAATTAAGAGAGGGAAGGCACTAGGTTTAAGAAAGATTGGGAAAATCTTACTGTAGAAGATGGGATTCTAGTTGGGACTTAAAGGAAACCAGGGAATTTAGTAGATAGAGAACATTTCAGGCATAAGGACACCCAGAGAAAATGCCCAAAGCTGAGAGATGGAGTGGCTTCTTCATAGAACAATCAGTAGGCCAGTGTCACTGGACTGGAGAGTAGGTGGCAGATAATATGCTCTAATAAGACTGGAAAGGTAGGAGGGAGCTAAGTTATGAAGAGCTTTGAACACCTAACAGAGGATTTTGTTATTTGATCCTGAATGCGATAAGGATGCACTGGAATTTATTCAGTAGAGCTGTGGGGTGACTTACATTTTAGGGAAATCACTTTGTTATCTGAATGGAAAATGGATGGAAGTGGGCAGAGACCTGAGGCAAGCAGACATTTGAAGGTCTTAGTTAGGAGTAGAAGGAGGCCAGTTGTTATTAGCCCTTGGACAAATCTTACCCTTTCCCATTTTACCCTTTTGCCTTGCTTACCTTTTCCCTGTTGGGGCATAATCTTGCTCCAAGAATATTCCAGCTAATCTCATTGAAGTAAGATAGTGGAGTGTGGTGCATGTAACATGGGACTTACAGTCAAAGATCACATGGTTGAATCTAAGGTCTGCTACCATTAACCACCTACTAATTTGGGTATGACTCTTATACTCTCTTCTTCTTAACCTCTTCATTTGTAAAATGAGAGAGTTGGACTAGATGATTCCTAAAGTATTAGGGATCTAAGTTCCTCTTCACCTCAAAGGCTCAAGGTACCTTCTTGCCTAAGTCAATGGGTACAGTTGAAGGAGTCCTGCCTCTGCAGTTGGAAGTTATTGTTTAGTCATGGTAGACCCTTTGTGAGCCCATTTAGTATTTTCTTAACAAAGATATTAAAGTGGTTTGTCATTTCCTTTTCCAGGTCATTTTACAAATGAGGAAATTGAGACAAACAGGGTTAAGTGATTTGTCTGAGTTCACAAAGCATCTGGGGTTGGATTTGAACTCAGGCCTTTCTGACTCCAGGCCCAGCACTCACTGTGCCACCTACCTGTAGCCAGAAGATTTATGTTCAAATCTTACCTCTGGTGTTTACTATTTATGGGACTTTGGTCAAGTGACTTAGGATCCCTGGGCTTATATATCCTTATTTATAAAGTGAGATGTTTGGACTAGATGGCCTTTGAGGTCCCTTCCAGCTTTAGAGGTATGATTGGCTGATTCCATTCAGTGAACATCACTTAAGTGACTTTCGTACTGAAGGCATTATGGATTAAGAACATGGTGATGAGAAACTTTATAATGCCTTCCCTCAGGGAGTTTAAAGTCTATTACAGGGGGCTCAGAAATAAGCAGGAAAGACTAGACAGTGAGGTCTTAGTGATTCAGAGAGGGAAGGGTAACTTCTAGCTGGGAAGATCAGGGAAGCTCTCCTGGAGAAAATCACAGTTGAATTAATTGATAAAAAGAAGAGAAATAGATTCTAGCCATGGGAGATTGCTTGGGCAATCTGGACAAAACTGTAGAATAGTTAAAAAGGAGACCAGTCTGTCCAGATCATAAAGTATGTGAAGAGGGATATGGTAAAATAAGACTGGAGGACTAGGTTTTAACCGGTTTGAAAGGCAGGCTAAGGAAATAGGGAGCCACTGAGAGTTTAGGAGAAGGAGAGTGAGATGGTCATACCTGGGCTTTAGGAAGATTATTTTGGCACCAATGTGCATGTGGGAATGTGATGGGGCTGATAGAGGATGGAAGGACTGGAGGCAGGATGGCCAGTTAGATGAGGGGTGATGAGGGGCTAGATTAGGATAGTGACCAAGGAAGCAGAAAGAAGATGAATATAACTGAGTTGGATAGGTGTTGGAGGGGTAAGGGGATAAAAGGAACAAATGAGTTTATATAGACAGAGGAATCTATAGTTATAAGCCTGGCTGGTACTATTTCAGTGCTCCAGTACCTCTATAATCTAAATGTGAAGGTAATTCACTTTCCACCTAAATGTATAGACAGCTTGGGATTACCGTTTTCTAGAACAAATTGAGGGGGCAGAGCCAAGGTGGCACAGAGAAGCCAGGAAGTTGCCTGAACTCTCCCCAGTTTTCCTCAGAAACAATATTAAATTAAGCCTCTAAAAAGATTCTAGAGTGACAGAACCTACAAAAAGATGGAGCGAAACAATTTTCTGGCTTGGGATAACACATGAGGACTTCAGGAAAGGTCTGTCTCACTCAGGTTAAAAAGGAGTATAGCCCAGCACAGATGGCATCTAAGCAAGCCAATGGGAGGCTCTTAGCCACAGCACAGATCAGCAGTCAAACTCCCTTGATCCTGGCTCAGCAGGCCAGTGCATGGCAGGCTAGCTGTGAGGCCTCCAGCCCCAGCACGGAAGGCAAACTGCTAGCTCCAGAACAATAGACACGATTATGCTGGGCTACCCCAGCACAATGGGCAAGCCATCAGCACTTGCGACCCCAGTGCAGACAGCCAGGCCCCTGGCTCCAGTGTTGCCCATGCCCCAGGAGTAGAGCTCAACTTTAACAATCATGAAATTGGCTAAAATGAGTAAAAGATAGAAAAAAAGCCCTGACAATAGAAAACTACTATGGCAAGATGTAAGATCAAAATACAAACTCAGGAGAGAGCAACAATGTCAAAATGTCTACGTGAGAGGCCTCAAAAGGGAATATGAATTGGTCTCAAGTCCAAAAACTACTTGGAACTCTTTAAGAGGTAGAATTGGCAACTCCTTAAAAAGTAAAATCAGCCAAATGGGAAAGAAGGAATAAAAATCAACTGAAGAAAATAGTTCCTTAAAAAGTAGAATTGAGCAAGTGAAAGCTAATGACTCTATGCGACTTCAAGAATCAGTCCAATAAAATCAAAAGAATGAAAAAAATAGAAGATGTAAAATACCTCATTTGAATAACTGACCTGGAAAATAAGACATAGGAGAGACAATTTAAGAATTATTGGACTACCCGAAAGCCACGATCAAAAAAAGAGCCTGGGAAGTATCTTTCAAGAAATTTTCAAGGAAAACCACCCTGATATCCTAGAACCAGAGGGCAAAGTAGTCATTGAAAGAATCTACTGATCATCTCCTAAATGAGATCCCAAAATGAAAAATCCAAGAAATATTGTAGTCAAATTCCAGAATTATCAGGTCAAGGAGAAAATAATGTAAGCAGCCAGAAAGAAACAATTCAAATATAAAGGAGCCACAGTTGGGATTACACAGGATTTAGTAGCTTCTACATTAAAGGATGGAAGGCTTGGAACATAATATTCCAGAAAGAAAAGCAGCTTGAATTACAGCAAATAATCAATTACCCAGCAAAACTGAGCATAATCTTTCAGGGGAAAAGATGGATATGCAATGAAAGAAGGGACTTTTCTGATGAAAAGACTAAATCTGAATAGAAAATTCAAATCCTCAAATACAAGACTCAAGAGAAGTATAAAAAAGTAAACAAGAAAGAAAAAACAAAACATGTCATTCAAAAAGGTTAAACTGTGATGATCATGGCTAATCATCTTACAATATTGCTGTTACTTTGCACACTGTACATTTCACTTTGCATCAGCCAATTCATGTCTTTTCAGGTATTTCTGAGAGCATTCTGCTCATCATTTCTTATAAATAATATACCTCAACTTGTTCACCCATTCTCTAAATTTAAAAAACTGTTTACACCCCTACACAGGAAGGTAACATTTGTAATTCTTGAGAACTGTATCTCTATTAGGGCAAGTAGAAGGAGTGTAAATAACCAGAGGGTATTAGTGTAAGTCGACTTTGATATGACAATATAAAAAGTAAGGGGTAAAAAAAGGATTGTACTGGGAGGAGAGAAAAGGGAGAGGCAGAATAGGGTAAATTACATTACATGAAAAAGTGCAAAAGACATATTATAGTAGAGGGAAAGAAGAGAGGGGGTGTGCATTGTTTGAACCTTACTCTTATCAGATTTGGCTCAAGGAGGAACTAACATACAAACTCATTTGGGAATAGAAATTGATCTTACCATATAGAGAAGTAGAAGGGGAAAGGGGAAAGAAAAGGGCATGGAGTGATAGAAAGGAGGGCAGAAGTAGTAAGGAAAAAGATAAATTTAAAAAAAGGTAAAGAAAGACGTAAAGAAAAAAGGGAGGACAGATTGAAAGAGGTGATGGTCAGAAGCAAAAAACTGGTGAAGAGGAACAGGGTGAAAGGAGAGAAAAAAGTATAAATCGGGTAATGGGGGAGAGAAATATACAGTTATTAATCATAACTGTGAACGTAAATGGGATGAATTCTCCCGTAAAAAAGAAGTGGAGAGCAGAGTGGATCAAAAATGAGAATCCTACAATATGCTGTTTACAAGAAACACACTTGAAGCAGAGAAACACACAGAGAGGAAAGATAAGAGACTGGAGCAGAATGTATTGTATTGCAGCTGATGTAAAAAAAAAAAAAGCAAGAGCAGGAGTCCTGCTCTCAGAGAAAGTCAAAGTAAAAATAGACCTAATCAAAACAGATAAGGAAGGAAACTACATCTTGCTAAAAGGTACCATAGATGGGGGGGGGAAGGTGTGGAACCAATATGGCAGCTGGAAAGCAGGGACCAGCGTGAGCTCCCTGCCGAGTGCCTCCAAAAACCTATAAAAATGGCTCTGAGCCAATTCTAGAACTGCAGAACCCACAAAACAGCAGAGGGAAGCAGGGCTCCAGCCCAGGATAGCCTGAATGGTCTCTGGGTGAGGTCTTTCCCACACGGAGCTGGGAGTTGGGAGCTGGGAGCTGAGAGGGGAACAGAGCAGAGCCCAGCATGAGCAGCACGGACCAACCAGACCAGGAGCCCAGCGGAGCAGGCCCTAGCGCCCTGAATCAGTGAGCTGCGGCAGTTACCAGACTTCTCAACCCACAAACACCAAAGACAGTGGAGAAGGTTAGTGGGAAAAGCTGCAGAAGTGGAAGGAGTTCGTGGTTCGGCTTCCAGCCCTGGGGGCAGCGGAGGTGGGGCAGCTACAGCTGCTGTTACTTCTAGCCCCAGGCCAACCTGGTGGGAGGAATTAAGGGGCAGATCAGAGCAGGAGTGCACAGCCTGCTGAAGATCTAAGCCCAGTCCAGGTTAGGGGTTCTTGGGGAAGGAGCAGTGCTGGTGTGACAGAGCTGGCACCTCCCCCCCAAATGTGGAACATAGAACTCTTTAGTCTACAAACAGTCATACCTCACTGAAAAACCCAAGGGTTGTTAGTTGGTTGGGAACATGGCCAGGCAGTGAAAATGCACCCAGATTCAGTCTCAGACTTTGCATTCTTTCTTTGGTGACAAAGAAGAACAAAACATACAGACAGAAGAAGTTAGCAAAGTCGAAGAGCCTACAACAGAAACCTCCAAGAAAAACATGAACTGGTCTCAGACCATGGAAGAGCTCAAAAAGGAGTTGGAAAAGCAAGTTAGAGAAGTAGAGGAAAAATTGGGAAGAGAAATGAGAAGGATGTGAGAAAACCATGAAAAACAAATCAATGACTTGCTAAAGGAGACCCAAAAAAATACTGAAAAATACACTAAAGAAAACAACACCTTAAAAAATAGACTAACTCAAATGGAAAGCCAATGAGGAGAAGAATGCCTTGAAAGGCAGAATTAGCCAAATGGAAAAGGAGGTCCAAAAGACCACTGAAGAAAATACTACTTTAAAAATTAGATTGGAGCAAGTGGAAGCTAGTGACTTGATGAGAAATCAAGATATTATACAACAGAACTAAAGGAATGAAAAAATGGAAGACAATGTGAAATATCTCATTGGAAAAACCACTGACCTGGAAAATAGATCCAGGAGAGATAATTTAAAAATTATTGGACTACCTGAAAGCCATGATCAAAAAAAGAGCCTAGATATCATCTTTCAAGAAATTATCAAGGAGAACTGCCCTGATATTATAGAGCCACAGGGCAAAATAGAAATTGAAAGAATCCATCGATCGCCTCCTCAAATAGATCCCAAAAAGAAATCTCCTAGGAATATTGTCACCAAATTCCAGGGCTCTCAGATCAAGGAAAAATACTGCAAGCAGCCAGAAAGAAACAATTTGAGTATTGTGGAAACACAATCAGAATAATCCAAGATCTGGCAGCTTCTACATTAAGAGATCAAAGGGCTTGGAATACAATATTCCGGAGGTCAATGGAGCTAGGTTTAAAACCAAGAATCACCTACCCAGCAAAACTGAGTATCATGCTCCAAGGCAAAATACAGATTTTTAATAAAACAGAGGACTTTCAAGCTTTCTCAGTGAAAAGACCAGAACTGAATAGAAAATTTGACTTTCAAATACAAGAATCAAGAGAAGCATGAAAAGGTAATCAAGAAAAAGAACAAGAAAAAGAAATTGCAAGGGACTTACTAAAGTTGAACCATTTTATTTACATTCCTACATGGAAAGATAACATGTATGATTCATGAGACCTCAGTATTAGGGTAGCTGAAGTGAATATGCATATATGTATATATGTTTATGTATATATATATATATATATATATATGTGAATGTGTATTTATGTATATATCTATGTGTATATATATATATATATATATATGTATGTAGAGAGAGAGAGAGAAAGAGAGAGAGAGAGAGAGAGAGAGAGAGAGAGAGAGAGAGAGAGAGAGAGCGCACACAGGGTGAGTTAAAGATGAAGGGAAGATATCTAAAAGAAATAAAATCAAATTAAGGGATGAGAGAGGAACATATTGAGAGAGGGAGATAAGGAGAGATAGAATGGGGTGGATTATCTCACATAAAGGTGGCAAGAGGAAGCAGTTCTGTGGGAGGAGGGGAGAGGGCAGGTGAGGGGGGAATGAGTGAATCTTGCTTTCATCAAATTTGGCCTGAGGAGGGAATACCATACATACCCAATTGGGTATCTTACCCCACAGGAAAGAAGAGGGAGGAAGATAAAAAAGGGGGGGATGATGGAGGGGTGGGCAGATGGGTGTGGAGGTAATCAAAAACAAACACTTTTAAAAGGGGTCAGGGTCAAGGAAGAAAATTCAGTAAAGTGGGATGGGTTGGGAAGGAGCAAAATATAATTAGTCTTTCACAACATGAGTATTGTGGAAGAGTTATACATAATGATACACGTGTGGCCTGTGTTGAATTGCTTGACTCCTTAGGGAGGGTAGGTGGGAAGGGAAGAGGGGAGAGAATTTGGAGCTCAAAGTTTTAAAAACAGATGTTCAAAAACAAATAAAAAAGTTTTTGCATGCAACTAGAAAATGAGATACACAGGCAATGGGGTGTAGAAATTTATCTTGCCCTACAAGAAAGGAAGGGAAAAGGGGATGGGAGGGGAGTGGGGTGATAGAGGGTAGGGCAGACTTGGGAACAGGGCAACCAGAATATATGCCGTCTTGGAGTGGGGAGGAGGGTAGAAATGGGGAGAAAATTTGTAATTCAAACTCTTGTTAAAACCAATGCTGAAAACTAAATATGTTAAATAAATAAATAAAATAAAAGGTACCATAGACAATGAAGCAGTATCAGTACTAAAACATATATGCACCAAGAGGTATTGCATCCAAATTCTTAAATAGAAGTTAAGTGAGTTACAGGAAGAAAAAGACAGCAAAACTATATTAGTGTAGGGAGGTAAATAGAATATTAGAAAAGTTAAATATGACAAACCTTTGGAGAAAACTGAATGGGAACAGAAAGGAATAAAACTTTTTCTTAGCAGCACATGGCACCTACACAAAAGCTGACCATGTAATAAGGCATAAAAACCTCAAAATCAAATGTAAAAAGGCAGTAATTATAAATATATTATTTTCAGTTAATAATGCAATAAAAATTACATTCAACAAAGGACAGTGGAAAGATAGATTAAAAATTAATTGGAAACTAAATAATTTAACCCTAAAGTATAAGTGGACCAGAGAACAAATCATAGAAACAATAATTTCACTAATGAGAATGACAACACTGAGACAACATACCAAAATTTATGGGATGTAGCCAAAGCAAGACTTAGGGGACAATTTATTTCTCTAAATTCTTAAATCAACAAAATGGAAAAAAAGGGACAGATCGATGAATTGAACATGCAACTAAACATACTAGAAAAAGAACAAATTAAAAATCCCTAATTTAGTACCACATTGGAAAACCTGAAATCAAAGGTGAGATTAATGATTAAACATTAAAAAAGAAATACTATTGAGCTAATACATAAATTTAGGAGCTGTTTTTACAGGGAGAAAACCCAATAAGATAGATGAGCCATTTTTAAATTTGATTTAAAGGAGAAGAAAAATACTTGGTTTATTTATCCAGTATCAAAAATGAAAAAAAGTGCAAAATCACCACCATGAAGAAGAAACTAAAGCGATCATTAGGAAATATTTTGCCCACCTTTATGCCAATAAATTCGACAATTTGAGTGAAATGGATGACTACTTACAAAAATATAAATTATCTAGATTAGCAGATGAAGAAATAGATTACCTGAATAACCACATCTTAGAAAAACAATTTGAACAAGACATTAATGAACTCCCTAGGAAAAAATCCCCAGGGCCAGATGGGTTTACAAGTGATTTTTATCAAGCTTTTTTTTGCTTTTATAATACCTTTGTTTTTAGTATTTGTTTGACTCCAGTTATACATTTAACATTTATTTATAAAACTTTGAGTTCCGAATTCTCTCCCTTGCTTTCCCTCCCAATTGATAAGGCAAGCTGTTCAATATAGGTTGTTCATGTGTAGTTATGCAAAACATATTCATAATACTATGTTGTGAAAGAAAACAAACAAAAAACTTTAAGAAAAACAAAGAAAAAAGTATGCTTCAGTCTGTTTTGAGGCACCATTTCTTTCTCTGGGGATGGATAGCATTTTTCATCATAAGTCTTTCAGAGTTATCTAGAAACATATTGCTGAGAACAGCTAAGTCATTCATGGCTGATCATCTTACAATATTGCTGTTACTTTGTACACAATACATTTCACTTTGCATCAGCCCATACAAGTCTTTGCAGATTTTTCTGAGAGCATTCTGCTCATCATTTTTTTATAAATCACATACCACAACCTGTTCAGTCATTTCCCAATTGACAGGCATCTCTTCAATTTCTAATTCTTTCCCCAGATATGAGCTGCTATGAAAAATAGTGGTATTGCAAAGTAAAATGGCATACATGGTTTTATAGTCCTTGGGACATAGTTTCAAAGTGGTCTACAGAATGGTTGAATCAGTTCACAACTGCACCAACAGTGCATTAATGTCTCATTTTTCCCACGTCCCCTCCAACATTTGTCATTTACCTTTTCTCTCCTATTAGCCATTCTAATAGGTATAAAGTAGTTCCTTGGAATTGCTTTAATTAGCATTTTTCCAATCAATAGTGAATTAGAGTATTTTTTTCCTTGTGGCTATAAACATATCACCTGAAAAATAATCATATCTTTTGATCATTTATCAGTTGGGGAATGGCTCTTATTTTTTATAAATTTGACTCAATTATCTATGTATTTTAGAAATGAGGCCTTTATCAGAGAAACTTACTTTAAGTTTTTCATGCTTATTATTGCTAACTGTATTTCCCTCCATCCTATTCCCCCTCCCACATTTATTCTATTCTCTCCTTTCACCTTCTCCTTCCTCAAAAGTGTTTAGCTTCTGACTGTCCCTTGCTCCAATCTGCCCTCCCTACCACCATGCCCCTTTTCTTATCTCCTTCCCCTCCTTCTTTCCTATAAGGTGAGATAGATTTCTATATCAATTGATTGTGTATGTTGTTCACCCTCTGAACCAAATTTGAGGAGAGAAGGTTCACTCACTCCCCTTTTCCTCCCTCCTTTTCTCCTCCAGTGTAAAAGCTTTTTCTTGACTCTTTCACATGAGCCAATTGATACCATTCTACCTCTCCTTTTCTCTTTCTCCCACTATATTCCTCTCTCACACCTTAATTTTACTTTTTTTAGGTATCATCCCTTCATATTCAATTCACACCTGTGCCCTCTGTCTATATATAGTTCTTCTAATTACCTTAATACAGAGAACGGTCTCATGATTTATAAATATCATCTTCCTATGTAGAAATGTAAACAATTTGACCTTATTAAGTGCCTTATGATTTCCCTCTCCTGTTTACCATCTTATGCTTCTCTTGAGTCTTGTATTTGAAAATCAAATTTTCTATTCAGCTCTGGTCTTTTCATCAAGAATGCTTGAAAATCCTCTATCTCATTGAATATCTATTTTTTCCCCTAAAGGATTATACTCAGTTATGCTGGGTACATGATTCTTGGTTATGATTCTAACTTCTTTGTCTTCTGGAATATATTTCAAGCCTTCTGGTCTTTCAATATAGAAACTGCTAAATCTTGTATTAACCTGACTGTGGTTCCACCATACTTGAGTTACTTCTTTCTGGCAATATTTTCTCCTTGACCTAGAAACACTAGAATTTGGCTATAATATTTCTGGCAGTTTTCATTTTGGGAACCCTTTCAAGAGGTGATTGGTGAATTCTTTCAGTTTATAGTTTAGCCTTTGGTTCTAGACTATTCGGAGAGTTTTCCTTGATAATTTTTTGAAAGATGATGTCTAGATCCTTTTTTTTTTATCGTGGTTTTCAGGTAGGCCAATAATTTTTAAATTATCTCTACTGAATCTATTTTCTAGGTCAGTTTTTTTTCCAATTTTCTTCAGTGAGCCTTTGGACCTCCTTTTCCATTTGGCCAATTCTGCTTTTTAAGGCATTCTTCTTCTCATTGGCTTTTTGAACCTCTTTTGCCTTTAGAGTTAGTCTGTTTTTAAGGTGTTATTTTCTACACTGCTGGATCATGCTCCTCTATCACCCAGGTCTGACAGATCTTTCCTATTGTCTAGGTTGTCTTTGGTATTTGTGGGTTGAGAATTCTGGAAACTACTGCAGCTGCCAATGATTCAGTTCCCTGGGCATGCTCTGGGTTCACTGGGCCTGGTCTGTGCTGGCACATTTTGGGCTGGGCTGTGTTCCTCTCTCAGACTGGTGCAATAGACCTTTCCTGTTGACCTTCCAGGTTGTCTTGTGCTGGAATATTGTTTCACTCCGTTTTTTTTGTGGGTTCTACTACTCTAGAATTTGTTTAGAGTCATTTTAAAGAGTATTTGAGGGGTTTTAGAGGAGAGCTCAGGCAAGTCTCAGCCTTTGCTCCACCATCTTGCTCTGCCTGCTCTACCAAACATTTATAAAACGATTAATTCCAATACTATATAAACTATTTGAAAAAATAGGCAAAGAATGAGTTCTACCAAATTCCTTTTATGACACAAATATGGTGTTGATACCTAAACCATGAAGGGGTAAAACAGAGAAAGAAAATTATAGACCAATTTCCCTCATGAATATCGATGCAAAAATTTTAAACAAATACCAGCAAGGCTATAACATCAAGCTATATCACAGTGATTATACGCTATGACTAGATGGGATTTATACCAGTAATGTGGGATGGGTGCAATATTAGGAAAACTATCAATATAATTGATCATATTAGTAACAAAACCAACGGTAATCATATGATTATCTCAATACATGCTGAAAAAGTTTTTTTCACAAAATACAGCACCCATTCCTATTAAAAACATTAGAGATGATAGGAATAAAGGGAGCATTCCTTAAAATGATAAGCAGTATCTATCTAAAAATCATTAGCAACATTATCTATAATGGTGACAAGCTAGAAACATTCCCAATATAATCAGGGGTAAAGTAAGGATGACCATTATTACTACTGTTATTCAACATAGCACTAGAAATATTAACTATACTAATAAGAGAAGAAAAAGAAATTGAAGGAATTAGAATAGGCAATGAGGAAACAAAACTATCACTCTTTGTAGAAGATATGATGGTATACTTAGAGAACCCTAGAGCATCAACAAAAAAATACCTGAAATAATTAACAACATTAGCAAAGTTGCAGGATATAAGATAAACCCACATAGATCATCAGCATTTCTTTTATGGCCAATAAATCCCCAGCAGCAAGAGCTAGAAAGAGAAAATCCATTTAAAATAACTATAAACAATATAAAACACTTAGGAGTTTATCTGCCAAGACAAACCCAGGGAATATATGTAAACACAGTTACAAAAAATTTTTATGCAAATAAAATCAGATCTAAACAATTGGAAGTATATCAATTGCTCATGGGTAAGCCTTTCACATTTTGGTTGCAGCCTAACTTTTGAAACTAAGTGCTGTTGTTGTTGTTCAGTTGTTTCAGTTGTGTTTGACTCTTTGTGATCCCATTTGGTTTTTTTTGTTGTTGTTGTTCTTTATTTGTTTGTTTGTTTTTGGTAGAGATACAAGAATTGTTGCCATTTTCTTCTCTAGCTCATTTTCCAGATGAGAAAACTGAGGCAAATAGGGTTAAGTGACTTACTCAGGGTCATGCAGCTATTAAGTGCTTTCCTTTACACACTCTATTTTTCAGATAAACTGGTTTATTTGCTTTTTCCTATTCATAGCATCTCATCTCCCACCTCCATGCTTTGTGCTAGCTATCACCCACACCAGCAATATACTTCCTTTACACTTCTGACTACCTGAAATGATCAGCTTAAATATCATCTCCAACACATGGCATATCCTGATCCCTCTATTTGCTTCTGCCTTTTTACCCCTAGTCTCACTAAATCACCAATTTTTTTTTAACCTTGGGGCATAGATTCCCACCCCCCCCCAACCTAATGCAGACTCTGTGAGGGCAAGGACAATTTCATTGTTTGTCTTCATTATGCCAGTTCCCAGCATAGTGATTGGCACTTGGTAGGTGCTTAATTAGTGCTTTTTGTATAAGTGAATTCACTTGACGGTTTATTATTTTACCATTGGTTTTCTAGGCTTACATCTGCCACTGATTATCTGTGGATTTTGAACAAATATTTTTCTCCTCACTTAGCCTCAGTTTCCCTCTCCATAAATATGAGAGAGTGAAGAAAAATTTCATCTCTGTATTTCCTTAAACTCTGAATGTCTATGATTCTAAGTATATCAATCTTCTGACATTCATGAATCATTGCATGAATCTTGGCTAAGATGACAGAAAAGGAAAATGATAAATGCTGGAGGAGATATGGGAAAATAGGTACACTAATATACAGTTGGTGGAGCTGTGAACTAGTATAACCATTCTGGAAAGCAATTTGGAATAGTGCTCAAAAAAGTTATTAAACTTTTCATACCCTTTCACCTAGGTCTGTTCCCAAAAGAATTTTTTTTTTAAAAGAAGAAGGACCCATGTGTACAAAAATATTTATAGCAGCTCTTTTTTGTGGTGGCAAAGATTACAAACTGAAGGGATATTCATTAACTGAAGAATTGCTGAGCAAGTTATAGTATATGAATGTGATGAAATACTATTGTGCTATAAAAAAATAACTTCAGGAGGGGCAGCTAGGTGATGCAGTGAGTAGACCAAATGGGCTCTTAGCACTCAGTTCAACCAAGTGCCCTTGAAGAGTTTTGCCTTTGTTTCCTTGATTAGATTTGGGAGTCCTTGGTGACTTCTTTGCTTCAGGGGAGGGCCTAGTTTACACATGAGTTTCGGTGACATGTTTGGGACACCAGGGACCACGTGGGTTTAAGTTGCCTCTTTGTGACAATTCTAGGTCATGTGGGTGAGTCCTTGACCCTTAAAAAGATATAAAACCAGGGGTTGGCTTTCTCTTTTTCGGAGCACTTGCCCACAGCCATTGTGGCTCGCATGACTCTGGGCCAGCCCTTGTCATGAGCTCCCGGGCTGAACCTAGATGTTGGTAAGTATGAATTGTATTTGGTCTGTCTGTTCATGTTTGTAATTTGTTTGTATTTGCTCCGAAGTTCAGGGTGCTGGCTTTTTCCTCTGAATTAAGTGAGCGATATTTGTATGCTGAATTACAGTAAGCTTGTAACCCCTTAATGTTGCTTTCCTTAGTAAAGCAGATCAAAAGAACCTGGGCTTTTGCAGCATGCTGGTAGCATTGTTGTTGTAGGGCTTGTTTTGGTATTTCACCCCCACAACAGCTGCTAGCCAGATTGTTGAAACAGTAGAGCACTGGCCCTGGAGTCAAGAGGACCTGAGTTCAAATCCTGCCTCAGACACTTGACACACTTACTAGCTGTGTGACCTTGGGCAAGTCATTTAACCCCAAGTGCCCTGCCCTCCTCCTCCAAAAAAATTATGTAGGGGAGGGGTAGAACCAAGATAGAGGAGTAAAAGCAGGGACTTTCTTGAGCTCTCCTGCAAATTCATCCAAACAGCTGTAAAAACGACTCTAAGCAAATTCTAAAGCTACAGAACCCATGAAATGACAGAGTGAAACAAGTCTGCAGCCCAAGATGGCCTTGATGGTCACTGGGAAGGGTCCATCGCATCACACTGGGATTGGAGCATGGCCTAGTGTGGGCCCATGCAGCATAGACCAGGCCTGAGAAGACCAGGCAGCGCAGGCCTCAGGGCAATAAATCATAGAGAGCTGACAGTTTCCAGACTTCTCAACCCACAAATACCAAAGGCAACTTAGCAGGTCAGTGGGAAAACTGTTGGACCTGGGAGAAAGAAGTGCACTCTCAGACCCCAGCCCTGGGATGGCAGAGGTGGCTGCAGTGGCAGCAGCAGCAGCAGTTGCTGCTGCTTCCACAGCTCCAGACCCACAGATGGTGGGAAAGAATTTGGAACTCAAAGTTCTAAAAACAAATGTTAAAAACTGTTTTTACATGCTACTGGGAAATAAGATATACAGGCAATGGGGTATAGAAATCTATCTTGCCATACAAGAAAGTAAGGGGAAAAGGGATGGGGGAGGGAGTGAGGTGACAGAAGGGAGGGCAGACTGGGGAAAGGGGCAACCAGAACACATGCCATCTGTGAGGGGTGCAAGACCCTTACTGATATGAAATAAAAATTCATAAAACAAAGAGGTGTCTCGAGGAGGAACAGAAAATAATTTATTCAATTCTCGTGAGAAAAGGGCATTGCCTCCACTAGGACGGACTAGTGGAAGGAGCACCAACATATATCCTATCGCAAAAGAACTTCCACCCACCACTATCCCTCCTCTCCATTGGCTGGAAGTGGGGCTTGTAATCTAGGTGTGAAAAGCTAGACAAAAAACCCAGGAAATAGGGTATAGCCAATCTGAAATATATGTCCTTATTTAGTGACTAGCTGCTGATGTGGCAATAATATGGCTAAGGCAAAGAGGAGGAATGAGGAAAGAGAGAGAGGGCTTTCTGAAGCAGGAATGAACAACCCGTATGCGGTCCTTTTAGTCCTTATTTGGTAACAACTCTGTGCTGGGATTGGGGGAGAGAGGGAGAGAAAGTGAGAGAGAGAGAGAGAGAGAGAGAGAGAGAGAGAGAGAGAGAGAGAGATTTATTGCCCCAGGCCCTGAATTCCTGAGAGTTGGGTAATCACATTCCACAAGGTTAAATCCCAAGGTCTATTCCATTCCATCCTCTCAATGCCCCGGCTTATTCCAGAAATAAAAAAAAAAAGTAATTCTTATATTTTCTCTCTCTGTGAAGTCTTCACAAGAATTATTTCCCACTCACATCTTTGGAGGGGGGAGAGAAGAGATGGGGAGAAAATCTATAAATCAAAATCCAGTGGAAATGAATGTTGAAAACAACAAAAAAATAATTAATTAAAAAACATTAAAAGAAAGAAAGATGTAAGGGATGGTTTCAAAGAAACTTAGGAAGGCTTGTATGAACTGAGGTAAAGTGAAATAAGCAGAACCTGTAGCATAATCTACTCAGGAGCAATATTTTAAGGATGATAAACTGTTGAAGGCCTAGTAACCTAATAATTCTGATCACACAATGACCCACCACATTTACAGAGGACTCATGATGAGGCATGCTATCCTCTCTTCCTTCCTCTTCTCTAATATTTGCATGGGGATCAATCATTTCCAAAGTGATTGGCAAGGTAGCCTCACTCAATGCCTACAGTCCCTTATTTGTAATTTGAGAACACAAGTTTAAATTCAGAACCAACTACTTGCTGGATTTGTGACCCTGAACAAGTCTCTTAACCTTTTTAAACCTTATTTTCCTCATATGTAAAATACAGATAGAGGCAGGACTTCTTGTTTTACTTGCATAAAGAACTGCCTGATGAGAAAATTTCTCCTACTAAGGCAGATCGGTACCTTCTGTGAAGGCCATTGTCTTAGACAGTTGCTTAGAGTATTGAGTTAAAGTGAGTTGCCCTGGGTTTTACAGATAGGAAGTGTCAGAAGGAATTTATGCCTTCTTGGGTCTTAGATGAGCTCTCCTGGCACAACACCAGGCTACACCTCATGTGCTGCCTTGGGATAATAATGCCTGTAGTACCTACATCCTAGAGTCATGGAGAACTTCAAATGAGATAATAGATGTAAAGCACTTTGCAATCCCTAAAACCCTGTGCAATGTACGTGTCTGATATCTTGAGTTTTTGCCTGATTCTGCCTCAAACCTCTATACTCTTAACTCTCTGCTTGCTCCTTGTCCCCTTCTAGCTCTCCTTCATGCTCTGTCTTTCTCATCTTTCTGCTAATGATACTCAGATCTAGCTATAACTTCTCTGCTGACCTCCATTTTCTCATCTCTAACTCAATATTTGGACATTTGAACTAGATGTTCCGTAAATGCCTTAAACTCACTATGTTCACAATGGAACTCATTATGTTTACCTTTAAACTAGCTATCCTGCCAAAGTTCCTTACTATGGAGGATGGTACTACCATCCTCCTAGTCCTCCAGGCTCACAACCTAGGTGTTATCCTGAACTCCATGCCCTTTCCATATCCTATTGATGAGGTATAGGCTGTGGGAAGCCCCTGGAGCTCTCCCTGAATCTTTCCACTTGATCTGGCTTTTCACGCCAAAATCTGATGTCTGCTACCTCCATTGAATGGTTACCTCCTGATTGCCTCAGGCCATTTCCCACCCTTGCTCCTATTAAAATATCTATACTCGAATCCGTTACCCTTAAACTTGCCTAGCCCTCCAATGTCTGTCATCTCCAGGTAGACTTCAGCTATTTCCCACCCTTCATCCCATTCTTGGAGTCTGATCTCACCCCTTTCACCCTAGTACTATCAAGATTCTCCCTAAACCCCTCTTCCCATCACCCCAGACTACTTGGATAACCCTAGATTTCTCCCATAATCTTTCTAAAATATAAATCCCATCTTGTCTGCATGAAGGTGCTCCGAATTCGATCTACCTCAGGTTCAATCTGGCCGGCTTGTCAGTACAAGCATCACCAAGGTTCAGATTCCTTAAGACTAGCCAATGTTCAGATTCCTTAAGAGTCTGCCTAATATGGCAAATTGTTAATAAACTTTATTTTTCTTTGGCTGAAAGAAGGCTTGATTCGAATTAATTTGGGCAGGACCCAGCCTGTCAGTATCTTGGGATCCCAAGCACCCCTAAACCCCTAAAACCTCAGTAGTATAAGCAATCTGTTACAGAGTTCTGCTGATTTTACATTTGCAACATTTCTCAAATATGCCCCCTTTTCTCCTCTGATACTGCTACCCTGCAGGCCCTCATCTCACACGTGGACTACTGCAGTAATCTGATGATGAGTCTTTCTGCCACAAGTCTCTCCGCAGTCCAATTCATCCTCCATTCATCCACTAAAGTAATTTTTCTAAATCTCAGTTGTGACCACATCACAGACCCCACCCCACTCTTTAAAAAACTCCAGTGGCTCCTAATTACCTGTAAGATAAAATATAAAATCCTTTGCTTGGCATTCAAAGCCATTTATCATTTAACCACTTCTTCCCCTTCTTCCCGTTTCCAGTTTTTTTGCACCCTACACCCTCCTCCCACCTCCATGTACCCTTCAATCCAGTGAGACTGGCCTCCTACCTGTTCCTCAAGCAAGACACTATTTCTCAGCTCCAAGCAGTTTCTCTGACTGTTCCCCATTCTTGTAATGCTCTCCCTCCTCATTTCTAGCTGTTAGAAACATACTTACATTGTCTAGGAATAAACAAGACTCATTGGGAAGCCAGGAACATCTTAATTATAATTTACATTTATTCCCCCTGAATAAATGGGTACCTCCCCTGAACAAAGTACAGGAGAAAGTACAAAGGACTTAGATGGACACCAATCCTATTAAAGACCCTCACCTTGAATGTCCTGCCAGATTATTTTTTTTCTTTTTTTAAAAAATTATTTATTTAACATATTTAGTTTTTGATTTTCACAAGAGTTTGAATTACACATTTTCTCCCCATTTCTACCCTCCCCCCCACTCCAAGATGACGTATTTTCTGGTTGCCCTGTTCCCCAGTCAGCCCTCCCTTCTGTCACCCCACTCCCCTCCCATTCCCTCTTCCCTTCCTTTCTTGTAGAGCAAGATAAATTTGTATGCCCCATTCCTGTGTGTCTTATTTCCTAGTTGCATTCAAAAACTTTTTTTTTTGTTTTTGAATATCTGTTTTTAAAACTTTGAGTTCCAAATTCTCTCCCCTCTTCCCTTCTCACCAACCCTCCCTAAGGAGTCAAGCAATTCAACATAAGCCACATGTGTATCATTATGTATAACCCTTCCACAATACTTATGTTGTGAAAGACTAACTATATTTTGCTCCTTTGCCAACCGATCCCACTTTATTGAATTTTCTCCCTTGACCCTGTCCCCTTTCCAAAGTGTTGGTTTTGGATTACCTCCACCCCCATCTGCCCTCCCCTCCATCAGCCCCCCTTTTATTTGTTTTTTATCTTCCCCCCTCTTTTTTCCTGTGGGATAAGATACCCAATTGAGTATGTATGGTATTCCCTCCTCAGGCCAAATTTGATGAGAGTAAGATTCACTCATTCCCCCCTCACCTACCCTCTCCCCTCCTCCCACAGAACTGCTTCCTCTTGCCACCTTTATGTGAGATAATCCACCCCATTCTATCTCTCCCTATCTCTCTCTCTCAATATATTCCTCTCTCATCCCTTAATTTGATTTTATTTCTTTTAGATATCTTCCCTTCATCTTCAACTCACCCTGTGTCCTCTTTCTCTCTCTCTCTCTCTCTCTCTCTCTCTCTCTCTCTCTCTCTCTTTCTCCATATATATATATATATATATATATATATATATATATATATATATATATATATAGACATTAACATATATATATATATGCATATTCCCTTCAACTACCCTAATACTGAGGTCTCATGAATCATACACATCATCTTTCCATATAGGAATGTAAACAAAATGGTTCAACTTTAGTAAGTCCCTTGCAGTTTCTTTTTCTTGTTCTTTTTCTTGATTACCTTTTCATGCTTCTCTTGATTCTTGTGTTTGAAAGTCAAATTTTCTATTCAGCTCTGGTCTTTTCACTGAGAAAGCTTGAAAGTCCTCTATTTCATTGAAAATCCATATTTTGCCTTGGAGCATGATACTCCGTTTTGCTGGGTAGATGATTCTTGGTTTTAATCCTAGCTCCATTGACCTCCGGAATATCGTATTCCAAGGCCTTCGATCTCTTAATGTAGAAGCTGCCAGATCTTGGGTTATTCTGATTATGTTTCCACAGTACTCAAATTGTTTCTTTCTGGCTGCTTGCAGTATTTTCTCCTTGATCTGGGAGCTCTGGAATTTGGCGACAATATTCCTAGGAGACTTCTTTTTGGGATCTATTTGAGGAGGCAATAGATGGATTCTTTCAATTTCTATTTTGCCCTGTGGATCTAGAATATCAGGGCAGTTCTCCTTGATAATTTCTTGAAAGATGATATCTAGGCTCTTTTTTTGATCATGGCTTTCAGGTAGTCCAATAATTTTTAAATTCTCTCTCCTGGATCTATTTTCCAGGTCAGTGGTTTTTCCAAGGAGATATTTCACATTGTCTTCCATTTTTTCATTCCTTTGGTTCTGTTTTATAATATCTTGATTTCTCATCAAGTCACTAGCTTCCACTTGCTCCAATCTAATTTTTAAGGTAGTGTTTTCTTCAGTGGTTCATGGGACCTCCTTTTCCATTTGGCTAATTCTGCCTTTTTGGGGAATTCTTCTCCTCATTGACTTTTTGGAGCTCCTTTGCCATTTGAGTTAGTCTATTTTTAAGGTGTTGTTTTCTTCAGTGTATTTTTCAGTATTTTTTTGGGTCTCCTTTAGCAAGTCATTAACTTGTTTTTCATGGTTTTCTTGCATCCTTCTCATTTATCTTCCCAATTTTTCCTCTACTTTTCTAACTTGCTTTTCCAACTCCTTTTTAAGCTCTTCCATGGCTTGGGACCAGTTCGTGTTTTTCTTGGAGGCTTTTGGTGTAGGCTTTTGCACTTTGTTGACTTCTTTAGACTGTATGTTTCGGTCTTCTTTGTCACCAAAGAAAGAATCCAAAGTCTGAGACTGAATCTGGGTGTGTTTTCATTGCCTGGCCATATTCCCAACCAACTAACTTGACCCTTGAGTTTTTCAGCGGGGTATGACTGCTTGTAGACTAAAGAGTTCTATGTTCCACGTTTGGGGGGGATACACCAGCTCTGCCACACCAGCACTCCTCCTTCCCCAAGAACTCCTAACCCGGACTGGGCCTAGATCTTCAGCAGGCTGTGCACTCCTGCTCTGATCCGCCACTTAATTCCTCCAACCAGGTGGGCCCGGGGCCGTAAGCAACTGCAGCTGTAGCTGCCCCACCTAAGTTGCCCCGGGGACGGTGGCCGAACCTCGAACTCCTTCCACTCCTGAAGCTTTTCCCACTAACCTTCTCTGTTGTCTTTGACGTTTGTGGGTTGAGAAGTCTGGTAACTACTGCAGCTCACTGATTCAGAGCACTAGGGCCAGTTCCGCCCGGCTCCTGGTCTGGTTGGTCCGCGCCGCTCATGCTGGTCTCTGCTCCGCTCTGCTCCCACCTCCCACCTCCCAGCTCCATGTGGGATAGACCTCACCCAGAGACCATCCAGGCTGTCCTGGGCAGGAGCCCTGCTTCCCTCTGCTGTTTTGTGGGTTCTGCAGTTCTAGAAGTGGTTCAGAGCCATTTTTTATAGGCTTTTGGAGGGACTCGGTGGGGAGCTCACGCTAGTCCCTGCTTTCCAGCTGCCATCTTGGCTCCGCCCCCACCATCCCTCCAGATTCTTGATTGGCCAGATACAATGCCCTGACTGCCCATATCATACCCTCCTGGAATGGCTCATTTAATCATGCCTACAAGCCTCTGACCTTTCACCTGACTGACCTGAGGCCTGGTTACTGCTAAAGCTGTGGTGAGGGAGGGGAAAAGGGACACCTTCAATTCTGTGGAAACAAAACCCCTCCCCCTGTTTCTTACACAGCTCTTCACTTTCCTAACTTCATTCCTAGCTAAAATGCCACCTTCTACAAGCAGCTGTTCCAAACCCTTCTTAATTCCAGTGCCTTCTCTCTGTTGATAATTTCCTGTTGGTCTTGTCTACACCTTGTTTGTGCAGAGTTGTTTACATGTTGCTTCTTCCATTAGACTGTGAACTCCTTAAGAGCTGTGACTCTCTTTAGATCCTTTTTTATCGCTAGTGCCTGGCACATAAAAGGTACTTAGTAAATGTTTATTGATTAAATGCCTCCCCCATTAGAATGTAAGCTTCTTTGAAGGCAGGAATTGTCTTGCTTTCATTTGTAACTGGACCTTTCTCACATGCCCAACACACAGTAAGCTCTTAATAAATATTCTTTCTGCCTCTGCCTCTGCCTCTCTATTTTTATAAAATATATCAATATTTGCACTATGTACGTCAGAGGGTCATTGTGAAAACAAACGTACATCATGAAAATGTGTGGATTTGAGGGCACTAGGTTTCTGAACCTGTGATTTAAATAGTATAGGGAATTTCATCCACTAAAACATATCAGTAACTCTTCTGTAACTTACAGTCAGAGTTGCTGGGGAGACTGAAAAGTTAAGTAATTTTACCAGGGCTATACAACTTATGTGAGATGTATGTGGGATTAAAGACCCTCACCAATTAAATTTATAATAAGGATCCATTTCAGTGTGGGAACAGAAATAAATTTTATTCAATTCTCAAGAATTGGACATCCCCCACTAGAACGAATGCAGCAAGGAAGGCACTTTACAAGGGGCAAGGCACCCATAATTGTACCTAACACAAGAGAATTCCCACCCACCTCTGACCCTTCTCACCATTGGCTGGGAGGTGGGCTTACAATCTGAGTGCAAAAGCTAGACAAAGAACCAGGAAATTGAGGCATAGAAACTCCAATTCCCATTCCCTAGTTAATGATTACAACTGAGGTGACATCTATAAATCTAAAGAAGGAGAATAGGCTAAGGGGAGGGGGAAACCCTCTCCATTCTCTTACAGTACTTTTACAGTAAAGGAAAGCAGGTCACAGTGACCCTATTCTTACTGAGCAAATCTTTAAACCAGAACCAGACGAAAGAACAAAAAGTTTCAGGGTAAACTTTCCCAGAGGCTGAGCCATCAGACTCTCACAGCCTCAGAATTTTTCTTTTTTTTTCACTTTCCTACTTCTTGATTTTTAAACATTTCTTAGTATATATATATATATATATATATATATATATATATATATATATATATATATATATATATACATATCTTCCCTGTGAAGTCTTCACATTTTACTTACCTCACGCAGATGGAAGACTTGAATCCAGGTCTTCCCCCCAACTCCTTTACTGGGCTTCTATTTATTATGTTTTTATGTATGATATCAGTGATTCTTAAAATTTTTGGTCTCAGGTCTCCTTTACACTCTTAAAAAAGTTTAGGTAGACTTTACCTTTCAATATTTACCATGTTAATGATTAAATAGTTTAACATTATTATAAAAATACTTTTGACCTCATAGGCACCTGAAAGGATTTCTGGATCACAGACCACAGAGGACCCCAGGCCACACCTTGAGAACACTAGAATTATGTAATTTGATCCTCTTGCCTCTCCCCTGCCCCCATAGAGTGTATTGTCCAATTTTAGGTGAGAGAAAACTTAAACCTAGAGAGGAACAATGTCTTGCTCAAGACAATATGGCAAGTAATTGACCTCTGGCAGAGACAGCTGAGTCAGAAATAGAACCCAGATCTCTATACAGACCTGGACCTCAGTCTTCTTTCTAACATACCATGGAAAGATATCTGACTCTAGGCAAGCTCAGCTGTTATCTTCCTGAAACATATTTCATGGAAAATTGTGGGTTTCTGCTTTGGGATTTCTCTCCAGAGAAGCTGTCAACTTAGATTATGCTCCAAGAGATGACCACGCAGCCAACAAATGTAAACTGTTTTTTTTTCTAAATGTGAATAATGGTGGGGATTTAAAAGTGAACAATAATGCCTGAAGAAGCCTAGGAGAGACATGGCATATCCCAGCTCAGAGCCAACAATCTTTAAGTTATATGGCCTTAAAGACTTTTTCAGTGGGGTCCTCAGAAGCCAGAAATCCTTGGCTATTCTTTTGATGCCTCTGTAGGTGTTTTAAGTCAAAACTCTTCTCCCGGATTAAAGATGGAGCCCTAAACTGAATCACTGACTGAGCCCTGATTGCAGCTGCAGACTAAGCCCTAACTTGAGTCATGGACTTAACCCAAAAATCTTTATTGGGTAACACCTGTAGCAGAACTTAATCAAATATTGAATAGCAGGTCTGACAACGATCTGGCACAGGAGTTCTTATTTTTGTTTTTTTGGTAGAGGGTCATTTGGTGGCCTCATGACTCCTAAGGACCTCTTTGGAATAATCTTTTGAAATTCATAAAGTTAAATGAATAAGATTACAAGGAAACCAATGATATTGACACAAATAGGCATTTTTCCCCCATCCAAGTTCAAAGACATCCTGAAATCTATTCAAAGGCCCTAGAGTAAGAAAAGTTGGTGTAGAGGGCATTACCCCTACATTATATGATGAACAAAGCTTTGATCCCCTCCTCCCACCTGTTTTGAACCATTTCTTGTTGGTTGGTTGTTCTATGGAAGAGAACCTAAATGGCATCTTTATGTTCCTGTTAAGGTACAGTGTGTCTGACTGGGGCTGATCAGACCAATATGAGTTTTGTTGGGCACAAATAGACCATATGGATAGTTGGAGTGGAGATGTTTCTAAATTTGTGCATCTTGTGTTTCTTTTGAGCTACTGCACTTCTGTCTCACTCATTGAGAATAGCAAGCTCTGTGATTCAAGCACACCATGCTGGGAGGCCCAGAGTTGCCCATGTCTCACAAATGATTTCAAAGTTTTTCAGAGAGACATTGAGAGTGTCCTTGTATTGCTTCTTCTGAACTTCATGTAAGCTTGCCTTATCTGAGCTCTCTGTGAAATAGCATTTTAGGCAAACATACCTTTGACATTCAAACAATATGGCCAGCCAATTGAAGTTGCACTTTCCTCAATAGAGTTTGAATGCTTAGCAGCTTAGCTTGAGAAAGGACCTCGATGTCTGGAACCTTATCATGCTAAGTGATCTTCAGAATCTTTCTAAGCTAATCATTTATTCAGCATTTATTATGTTCCAGGCAATATGATGACAACTCTACAAATCTTATTTTATGCTCACAATAACACTGGAAAGTAGATGCCATGTATATCTCCATTTTGAAGTTGAGGAAACTGAAGCAGGAAGAGGTGAAATAACTTGCCTAGGGTCATATAGCTATTAAATTTCTGAGACTGGATATGAGTCAGGTCTTCTGTAATAGTAATGTGAATTTGAAGATCTTTCCCACCCATTAATAGGCCCATGTGACTTGTTTATGTCATAGGAAGCCTAAGTCACCCATGGTGGGAGCAGCTTGCTGAATGAGAGGAAAGGGTGGAGTAGGAAATGCTCAAAGCAGTTAGAGCTGAGGGAGAGTGAGTGAGGAGGTGTGTTAGCTGGGCTGTAAGTGTGTTTGTGGGAAGGTTCCCAGGAGGGGGGAAGGTTGTGGGATGCCAAGGTTCCATGCTGTATTATTGTGTTTTAAGTTCCTTGCTGTTCTAATGAAGTGGGCTTACTGGTTTTGGGAATTGGTTGCTGCTTGGATAGATTAACCTATTGTTTATGGGATTTTGTTCTCTGGTTTCTGAATAAATGTTTTATTTTTTATACCCTCTATTTGAAGTGTCTCTCATATTTTGAGATACAGAATGACATAGGCATATTCACAATTATCATTGATGTGTTTATTGCCTTGCTAATACATCTTCTTAACTTCTGACCTAGCTCTCTATCCACTGAACTTGTAACAAGGGAAAAGACCTAGTTAATTCCAACCAAGAAAGCAATCATGTCTGACAGCACATTCTTCATCTAACCTTAGTCATCCATCTCTTGGCTGAGATGAGGGAAGTATGTTCTATCATATGTTATCTGTAACTAAAATTGGTCATTCCAAATAATCTAAATTCAAGCTGCCTTTTAATCTTTTTTTTAAATTTACATTATATATTTGTGGTTATCTTTTTCCTGGTTCTATAATCTTTTCTCTGCATCAGTTGAAGTCTTTCCCTGAAGTGTTTCTCTGAATTTCTCATATTCATTATTTCTTATACCATAATAAACATTCTACTAGTTAATATATCACAATTTGATCAGAAGGATACCTACTATGTGTACAGGTCCTTTTTTTCTAACCTCAAATTGTAGTTATAAATGTATGGGATCTTTTAGTATATAAGAACTTTCTGTTTTTGACCTCTTTGGTTGATATGTCCAACAGTAAGATCCCTCAATAAAAAAGTATCCATAATTCAGCAAATTTTCTCACATAATTCCAAATTGTTTTCTAGAATGGTTATTTCACAGCTCTGTCTTCCTAGAGCCCCCTTTAGATAGTTTATTTCTAACTTTTATCAACTTTGCCAGTTTTGGGGATGTAAAGTAAAACCTAAGAATTATTTGCTTTTCTATTACTATTATTATTATTATTTTATTATTTTACTTATTTTATTATTTTTATTAATTATTGTTATTATTATTCTCTTATTATTAAGAATTTGGAATTATAATATTATTAAGGACTTGGAGAATGTATGGGTATTCTGGGAAGACTAATACCTCTGGTGTGAGGGCTGCTGAGTCCTTTTTTAAGGCTGCTTTCCACCTTTGTTGTCCACCTGAAGTCTTACCTGTAGCTCCAAGAAGCTGTAGCATGAGCAGTGGCCACACCCTGCTAAACCCTTTGGGCAGACTAAACTAGTTTGAGGATAACCAAGGGACTTCAGACCCATTGCTGAGTGAGGAAGTTGTCTATCTCAAGCAGGTAAAGACTTCACAAGACGAATAGACAGATGTGAACAATTTGTTCCAAGGGGCCATGAAGACAATGCAAGCAGGCAATGTGTAGCACTTAGAACTTGGTTAGATATCCAAGACACCAAGGTCATTCACTGAATCCCAAGCCATCACCAGTTGTCTTTACTTTGATGATTCTAGAAGAGAGAGTGAGGTCAACACTTCATTGAACTTTGACTTATTTAAATCCAGTTTATGTGCTAGTCAAACAAATCACCCCTGCCATGTGAGAAAACTGAATTGCTTCCATTTGACTTGTCCTAGGAAGATTCTGAAAATCACATGGGTGCTGGACACTTTTCTTGAGCTGAACTATCAAGCATCCAAACTCTACTACAGAGAGTGCAACTCTAGTGGGCTGGCTATACTGTTGGAATGTATCTTTGCCTAAAAGACTATTTTATGGAGAACCCACACAAGGCAACCTCATGTAGAGGTCAGAAGAAGTGATAAAAAGACACTTACAAGGTCTCTCTGAAGAACTTTGGAATCAATTGTGAGACATGGGAAGCACTGTCAGGCATGGTGTGGCTGCATCAAAAAAGGCACTATTCTTTTTGAGCAAAGGTAAATTGGAATAACTCAAAAGAAACATGAGGTGTACAAATTTAGAAACATCTCCACTCCAGATGTTCATATGAACTATTCCTGGCTTGACCTGAGGTAAAACCTTCTGACCTCATATTGGTCTGATCAGCCACAGTCAGACACAGCGTACCTTCACCACAACATAGTGATGTCATTTCCATTCTCTTCAAGGATAAAGGATAACAACTAACCAACCAAGGATTTGGAAGATTTTTAATAGGTGTTGATATTTTATATTTTCTATTTTGTTCAAATTATTTAACCATTTATTCAATGAGAAATGACTCTTAGAAGATACATAACTGGGGTGGGGACACTGGGCCTTTGCTCAAGGGTAAGAAATGTATAAGGTGCTAATAACACCTTAGGGTGCATGACTCCCCTGCTCCAGATTCTCCTTTACCTATTCCCTCTCTTGGCAAGAGACTCATTCTGGGGCATACTTCCCCTCTCTGGAGTATGGGCTATTTAGGGGTTACAGATAGAACATTCTTGAGCTTTCTTTCCTATAGCTTCTCACCTGCTTCCTACAGATCCCTTCCCCCTCCCCCTCCTCTTCCCCACTCCCAAAGATGAGACTAGAAAGCCTATGATTGTTCCTGGTATTGTGTGCAGGGGAACCTCTCACTTCGGCTTCTCCCTTGCCAGGTCCAATCTTCTCTTCCCACACATCTGGTACAATAGTAGCCAGTCCTCTCCCCTCTCCCTCCCAAAGCAGCAAAAAACCCACAATCTTGAGAAATGCTTCATCCCTCCTGTCCAGATGACAATGGCATCACCATGTCACTTGTCCCAAATCAAAAATGCTTAATTAAGTCTCTGGCTCTTGACCATTATCATTTGGTGTCAGGTCCCTTTATATCCCAAGCATCAGTCATGTGAGATATCTGATGCAAAGATTTTTCAGAATCCACAATTTCTCTCTTTTTCTAGCTGCATTGATTTTGTTTCTTCAAAAATTTTAAATTATATATAATTAACATTGTCTGCTTTATCTTTTTAATAGTCCCTATCCCTTGCTTGTTGAAGAATTATCCTCTCAACCACACACCCAAAATGTATCTTTTTATCTTTTTTTCCCTCCCAAGCTGTGACCTTTTCTATTTAGGTCTGGGTCTCCCTTTTCCTCTTAGCTCTCTACCATGGGCTTGAGGGTGTTTAATATTCCTGGGGATGACAATTCTGATTCAATCAGGTACAGATAGATGTCCCTAGGATTGGAGCAATGGAAATTTTTATCTATTAATTGGTTTTCTGCAACTTCTGCCATGTAACAGAAAATACCCTCTCCTGCTAGAGCCTTTATCTCAAAGCAAAGTGAAGTTCAGCTTAATCACACCTCTAGTGCAACTGTGTGTTTTTTGCAACTCTGAGTAATTAATATCTAAAATTATGGGAGATATTGGCAGTTAATCGTGAAGGTATAACTCCATGCCTTGGCTGTTAGGCTTTGAAGGCAAATAACAATAGCACACATTTTGATAATGCTATGCAGTTTATAAAACACTTTCTTCATAAGTACTTTCTATAGTAAACCATAAAAGAATTATTCTTCCCATATGAGTGAAGTATAATTACCCAGAATTATAGAAGGATGTGTTTCCCTTAGTAAAATCTTACAAGTCACTAGGGACAGACTGATAGAGAAAAAGAGACTTTGAAAGCAGAACAAAACCTTAGAACAAATGGCATGGAAAATTTAGGCTAAAAGGGACCTTGGAATGTAGGATATAGAATCTCATAGGTAGAAATGTTATAACATGGAACGTTGAATGTTAGACTTGGAAGGCAGCCCTTCACATATTTGAAGGAATCCTCCTCCAACAGCTGGAAGGTAAAAAGCAAACATACAAACAAACAAGCAAAGCAAAAACAAAAGCAAAAGCAAAAACCAAAAAAAAAAAAAAAAACAAACCCAATATAAAAACATATAAACAAACATCCATGGGTATTATTTTAGAGAAGTAGTTGCCTGCTTGAAATTATCACTTGGATAGATACCAGCCTCCATTAGAGACCAGAGAGGATTTTATCATTTCAGAAGCCCTGACAATCTACTACCTCCAAGGAAATCTTATTAGCACAACCCTCATTATCACAGCAGGTCATAGGCATCCCACTGTTCCTCATTCCCCATCACCTTGTTAGCACCCCATTCATTCACTTCCCATCCTAGATACATTCATATTCTTTTAAATTCTTGAGAGAAAAATGGACTTGGAACTTGTTGCCAAAAGCCATTGATGGAGAGTACAATGGCAGAACAATGAGGAACCTTGAATTAGCTCAGAAATGGTACCACATGCCTCACTGCAGAGAGAAAGCCTTCACTTGACTTCAGTAAAACTACTGTCTCCCTGAAGCATAGTTAGTTAGTTCTGAGAGCTGAATTCCATATAGAGCCTCAGACGGATGCTGAACCCTGTCAGAAGACAAAAATGGTGCTTGGAGGCATGTAAGCCCAGGAGAGAAAGGATGTATTCGTTTCCAGTAGCCATGAGGAAGAAAAAAAAGGAAACACCTCAGGAGACTGCAGGGTAATTGAGGGCATTGCTTGCTGAAACACCAGGGGTAGCTGTTGCTGCAGGAAATTAGTTGCCACAAAAAAACCAGCAGCTTCCATTTCAAAAGAGTGGTGTCTTTTCCCAAAAAGACAAGGGGTGAAAGTGGGGTTATGGATATGTACTTCTGTAAAGGAAAAAGTATTGATTTTTTTAAATTATCATCACACTCATCCATATTACCATTCACACTATCAATGTAATTATTATCATCTTTGTCACAGTTATCTCCTCTACCCTTTTTTCTATCTATCCATCCTTCCATCCTTCCTTCTTTCCTTCCTTCCTTCCTTCATTTCTTCCTTCCTTCCTTCTTTTCTTCCTTCCTTCCTTCCTTCCTTCCTTCCTTCCTTCCTTCCTTCCTTCCTTCCTTATTTCTTTCTTTCCTTCCTTCCTCTCAAAAACATCTATGGAGCACTATCATACACCAAATGTGATGCTAGGCAATGGGGAGGGTTTAGAACATATAGAAAACTCTGTCCCTACTCTCAAGGATTTCATAGTATAGGTTGTGTGATAAGTGCTTTGGAGAGGTAATTAAAAAAAGTTCCATGTGTAGTTTGAGTGGAAAAATTTTTGTTGACTTGGAGGAGAGTGATAAAAGAAGTCTTCAAAGAGAAGGAAGTATCATGATTACTATCATCTGTTTTTATTATCATTGCCACCATCATCACTATATTCACTGCCATGACCACCTCTTTCACCAACACATCCTCCACCACCATGCCTTTCAACATATGAACAAATTGAGGCTCAGAGATACTGAATTACTTTTCCAAATCACAAGCCTAGTAAGTGCAGGAGGCAAGAGCAGAAAGAATGTGTGTATAGTGGTTCCACATATAGGTCTAGTGCCTTTCCACTACCCTATATCCTTTGTGTAGTTATCTAATTGTGTATGAGTTTTATTTCCTTAACTAGACTGTGAGACTGATGATGGTAAAGGATGGGGTTTCTTCCTTTTCTACTTTGCCTACCCCCTGTATAGTGGGGGATTGGGCTGCCCAAAGACTAAGTCATTAATTTGTACTTCTGACTCATGAAAGACTTATGGTTAACTAATCTAGTTAACTACTTCCATTTTTTTTTGGCTTCTCCATTTTTCAGAGACGTTGGCACCAATGTAACCAATTGGGTATGATAAGAAAAGAGAGGAGGATTTTAGGATCATAGACGTAGTGTTGGAAGGGAGTTCAGAGACCATCTATTCTACTCCCTCATTTTACACAAGAGGGACATTAAGCAGGGCAAGTAACTTACTCAAAGGCATATATGTCAGAAAACTCAGAGGCAAGATTTGAACCCAGACTAGTTCCAAAGCCATTGTTCTTTGCACTGCTCCACATTGTGGTTGTTGTTGATGATGGTGGTGGTGTTGTAATAAAGATTCACAGTGCTTACTAGCCGGTAAATACACTTCTAACTTCGGTTTCCTAATCTGCAAAATGGGCAAGCTATTTGTGCGTGTGTGTGCGCGCGCGTGTGTGTGTGTATGTGTGTGTGTGTGTGTTTGTGTCCCACCTACCAGAAAGAATTATTGTGTTGAAAATATGAGCTATGATGATGATTCTGCTTAGCATCATTCCTCCACATGCCTCACCCTGTATTAGGTGATATGCTCCTTGAGGGCATCATATTCATCTATGAGCCTCACCCTGTATTAGGAGATATGTTCCTTGAGGGCAGGGACTATGTTATTGTTTTTTTCACCCAAATCCAACTCTCTGAACACTGAATATTAGTAGTTTTGTAAATGTTTGTTGATTTGGATTATGGTGATTAAAACAAAAATAGTAATGATGATGGAGATAAAGGAGAATACTGTGAGAATTAGAATTCAACGTATTTTTACAGTGCCTTTTTCTTTGAAAAATATTTCCACAGCTGTTGTATCATTTGATCTATTAATGTTTCCACTCCCACAGTGGGTAAAATTCCCTCCCACAACCAGAGAAGAAAGGAAGAGAGGATGAACAAACAGCCATCAGCCATCCTGACTCCATTATTTTGCATTTGACATACTCTCTAAGCTGCTTTTGAAGTTGATTGGCCCCCTCAGCATCCCGACAAGCTTCTGTCAGCCTGTTTGCTGCTCAAACCACAACAAAGCCACTGCAGAGCTGACCTTGGGCACAAGTCCATGGCGTCGTGCTGTGGTTATAGCTTGTGAAACTTCGAGCTGTCACTGTGGCTGAGGGAGGGAGGCTCCAGGGAACCTCTGAAGCCGAATCCTCCTAATTGGGCATGATTCTGTGAGAACAACTCATCATTTCAATCTGAACATCAGAATGGCGGTTACTGAGACTGTGTGGGAGCAGAGAAAGTCAGAGAACCATAGAACTATGGAATTCCCCAACAGGGAGAGACCTTAGATCATAGAACATAGAAGCTCAGAGTAGAAAGGGACCTCAGAACATAAAACATAGAAGTTTGGAACTGGAGGAGACCTTAGGACATAGAACATCAACGCAGGAATGGATATTTGAGATCAGCTTCATCTTATTTAAGGAGAAACTGAGGTCCAAGGAAAGAAATTGCCCATGGCCATGCAACAAATTAGTCACAGATCCAAGACTAGAAGCCAGGTCTCTGGATCTCATGATTTTCTTTCTATATCTGAATGCTCCACTGTCAGATAGATAAATGATTTAATTTGGCATGTCTGTACTAGAGAATTACCGTATGATTGGCTCAGCTCTGTCTTAAGTGACAAACTCTAAAATTGCTTTGGGTTCCCTGCCCCCATTACACTGAATCCCTGTGCCACAGGTCTGGCTTTCCCAGATGACGCACATGCACTTCATTGTTCTAACCATACAATAAAGTGCCTGATTGGTTGTCAGTTAGTAAAGAAAATTGCATATACATGAGGAATATTAGTATTTGGTACATAATGGCACATTGAAAAATAGAAAGCCAAATTACAGGTGGTCAGAAAAAGCAAAGATATGAAGGTGTTCAGAGAAATATGGGAAAACTTCAATCAATTAATCAATAAGCATTAATTAAGTATCTGCTATGGTCTTAGCACTTTACTAAGAGCTGGGAGTATAAAAATCAAAATGAAAGTATCTACGCTTGAGAAGCATACAGTCTATTGGGGGAAACCATATATATCCATGTAAGTATGTGTAAGACAAATATAAACTAAGTGCAATGCAGGGTTGGGGCTGGGGGAGGGGAGAGTACTTATTATGTGTTTACTTTGTGCCAAGTATAGCTTTAAGTTCTCAGAATACAAAAAGTAAGACAGAACTTGTTCTTATGGAGGTCACATTTTAAAATGGGAAGACAGTTAGTGTGTGTATGTATGCATGTGTGCATACATGCATATGCATTAGATAGCATGTACTCACATGTGTGTTATACATGCACATGTGTATACATATATAAACACATGTGTGTATAGTTCCCCAATACTATACACACATACATGCACTGCCTCCCAATTATAAAATGTGACCTCCATTGGAACAGGTTTTTAAAACAGTATCTATCTCTTTATCTATTTATGTTCCTATATATCTATGTATCTATTCATCTATCTATAGCTATACATACACACAACCTATATACATATGTAGTGAATTTTATACATGTTATATCTATGCTGTATACATATGTACTCTATGCATATATATGTATATATATGCATATATATATGCATATATGTATGTATGTATGTATGTATGTATATATATATATATATATATATATATACAACAGATATATCTATTCTGCACCCTTATATGTATCATATGTCTTTATCCACATATGTGTAGGTGTATACATGAATCTATTTAGGCTGTACTGCAGATGGCAAGACCTTGGGTTCTAGAAAGCATAGCAGCAAGATGGAAAGGAATCACTCAAATATCTGGATGGTTTAGCAGCATTACTGATGACAGTACTTTTTTAATTAAATGAGCAAATGATGTGGGGTGTCAGCAAAGGAAAAAGGTAGAATACAGTGCATGAACTGAGCCTGGGAAGGAACTAAGGATTTGAAGAAGCAGAGAAGAGGAGGGAGGGCATTCCAGGAATGGCGGCATCTCACACAACAGTTCAAAGAGAGGAGATGGAGTGTCTTGTGTGAGGAACAGCAAGAAAGCCAGTTTGGTTTTGTGTAGAGTATGTGAAGGGGATTAATATTTAAATTGATGACTTATACGAACCGATAAAGAGGGAAAGAGGGATGAAAGTAGAGCTGCAAGAGTAATGTACATCATGAATACAATAATGTAAGTTAAAACTAAACTAAAAGGCAATGAAACTCTTATTAATTGTTATGACCAAACTCGGTCCTAGAGAACAGATGATGACATATATACTGCCTTCCTCTTGGTAGAGAGGTGGGGAAATATGTGGGTGGGATGTTGCATATGCTATTCGATTAGATCATATCCGTTGTTTTTGCTTAATAGGTTTCTTTGTTAAAAATGAGGGCTCAATGAGGAAGGAGTATATTAGGAACTGGCTGTAGGAGAAAAACACATTTAAAAATCAACACAGTTTTTATTTTTCAATGTGAAGGTATTTCATGTGAGGAAAACCCATAAAATGATAGGATTGCAAAATATCAGAACTGGAAGGGACCTCAGAAGCCATCAAGACCAACCTGTACAGGATTCCCCTTCGTAACATCCCTGGCAAGAGAATCCTCCACTGAGCCCTTTTGCACAGTTATGGTTATTATGGTGTTTTCTCCTGTACTGAAGATAAATCTACCCCCCTTCATCTTCCATCCATTGCCCCAGCTGAAGAACCTATGCCTTGGAGGGAAACACTGGAGAAACTAGGAAAGTCCTCCTTGGCAACACATCCAACTTCATTTCCTTCCTTCCTTCCTTCCTTCCTTCCTTCCTTCCTTCCTTCCTTCCTTCCTTCCTTCCTTCCTTCCTTTCTTCCTGCTTGTTGAGAGATTGAGTTTAGCTTTCATGTTCTCCCTAAGTCTTCTGTTTACCAGGCCAACCACTCTCAGTTCCCTAAACTAATCCTTGTATGGGGCAGGTTAATTACCCACAATTGGGCTGATCATCCACCTGTTACCTTCCTTAGTGTAACTATCTTTCTTTTTATTTTTTTAAATTTATTTTAGTTTTCAATATTTATTTCCACAAGATTTGAGTTATAAATTTTCTCCCCATCTCTATCCTCCCCCCACCCCAAGATGGTATGTATTCTGATTGCCCCTTTCCCCAGTCTGCCCTCCCTTCTACCACCCCACTCCTCCATCCTCTTAACCCCTTTCCCCTTACTTTCTTGTAGGGCCAAATAGATTTCTGTACCTCATTGTCTGTGTATCTTATTTCCCAGTTGCATGCAAAATCAATTTTTAAACATTTGTTTTTTGAACTTTGAGCTCTCCCTTCTTCCCTCCCCACCCATCCTCCTTGAGAAGGCAAGCACTTCAATATAGGTTATACAAGTATCATCATGCAAAACACTTCCATAATAGTTATTTTGTGAAAGACTAATTATATTTCCCTCCATAATATCCTGTCCCCTTTTATTCAGTTTTCTCCTTTGACCCTGTCCCTTTTCAAAAGTGTTTGCTTTTAACAACCCCAGTCTGCCTTCCCTTTTATCATCTCCCCTCATCCCCTTCCCCCCTACTTTCCTGTAGGGATAGATACCCAATTGAATGTGTATGTTATTCTCTCTTTAAGGCAAATTAAATTAGAGTAAGGTTCAATCATTCCCTTTCACCTACCCCCTCTTTCCTTCCATTATAACAACCTTTTCTTGCCATTTTTATGTGAGATAATTTACCCCATTCTATCTCTTCCCTTCTCCTTCTCCCAATATATTCCTCTCTCACCCCTTAATTTTACTTTTTAGACATCATCACTTCATATTCAACTCACCCTGTGCAATATATATATATATATATATATATATATATATATATATATATATATATATATATATATATATATATTCTCTTCAACTATCCTAATACTAAGAAAGGGCCCATGAGTTACGTATCATCTTTCCATGTAGGAATGTAAACAAAATGGTTCAAATTTAATAAGTCCCTTACGATTTCTCTTTTCTGTTTACCTTTTCATGCTTCTCTTGATTCTTGTGTTTGAAAGTCAAATTTTCTATTCAGCTCTGGCCCTTTCATCAACAATGTTTGAAAGTCTTCTATTTCATTGAAAATCCATTTTTTTTTGCCCTGAAGTATTATACTCAATTTTGCTAGGTAGGTGATTTTTGGTTTTAATTCCAGCTCCCTTGCCCTACCGAATATCATATTCCAAGCCCTTTGATCCCTTAGGGTAGAAGCTGCTAGATCTTGTGTTATCCTGATTGTGTTTCTTCAAAATACTCAAATTGCTTCTTTCTGACTACTTGCAATATTTTCTCCTTGACCTCGGAACTCTGGAATTTGGCCACAATATTCCTAGCAGTTTTCTTTTGGGGATCTTTTTTGAAGAGGTGATTGGTGGATTCATTCAATTTCTATTTTACCTTCTGGTCCTAGAATATCAGGGCAGTTTTCCCTCATAATTTCTTGAAAGATGATGTCTAGGCTCCTTTTTTGATCTTGTCTTTCAGCTAGTCCAATAATTCTTGAATTATCTCTCCTGGATCTATTCCCCAGGTCAGTGATTTTTCCAATGAGATATTTCACATAGTCTTCCATTTTTCTTTTTTTTTTTTTTGAGTGGGAAAAAAATGACATTTATTTCCTTTAATTTCTAACTGAAATTAAGCATTTCCTTCAATTATGAATTTAAAAAAAAACATTATTTTGAGAAAAGGTTCTTAAGCTTCACCAAATTGCCAGTGGGACCATGACATAAAAAAGGTTAACTCCTGATCTAAAGTTACCCTGATGATAGATTAGATAGATAGATAGATAGAAAGATAGATAGATCTGTATCTCCCTGTGGGTGCATGCGCTCCTGCGAGCACCCACACACACAGACACTGTTACTCTAGCTGGGCCTTAAGGACTATGTAGTTGTTTAACTAGAAAAGCACTAGCTACTGCCTCTTCTGGATCCAGGGGGAAAGTGATTATTCCCTCCCTGGAGAGAGGGAAGGGGGAAGAATGAAGCCCTTTTAACAATTTCTGAAGAGAACAATAAGGAAAGGAATTGCTCCAGGCCATTGCCTCCAGTAGAAGTGACTCCAGAGCTCTACTTCCAAACAAATCCTGCTGACTCATTTCAGGGTCAAAGATTCTTTTTAATCCCAATTAACTTAATCTAGTCTCTGCCTTGGGGGGGGGAGGGGTTAAATAATACATATCAATAAACTCTCTATGATTTCTCTTGATCCTACAGATAAGCTTAATCAATTAAAAAAATAATTTCCTTGTGTGTAACCCATCACAGCTTCTCTCTCAGCCAGCTTCCTATAAGCAAATGAAATATATAGAGACTATTAATGTATTGGGTTAGCAATAGTGTTAACTTAATGTTGGCTTCAGAGACTAAGTAAACAGTAGTGCAAAATAGACTATAAAGAAACAGATAGACTTTGGAATTGATGCATGCTTTCCCTAGACGGAGAGGGAAAAGGAGTATCACTACTGTAATTCAAGGCAAAGATGGCTACATGCGGTCTTCTGCAGTCCCAGGTGGCCCTGAATTGTTCAGCTTCAATCAGTCCTTGCTTGAATATCTCACCCCTTGTTGGAGGCAGTGGTAACCGCCATTCCAACAGTCACCCCTTATCTCTTCCTCTCAGTCATACCTCAGACAGACTTAACATCATGATCTTCAAAGTTGAAGTCACTTGGGCACAGGGGCAGTGACAAAGACTGGCTCCAATTTCCTTGCTTCTACACACTGTCACCTGTGATGGGTCATTCATTGTGGAAGTACACCAAGCTGGCCATGCTTAACCAGGGGGCTTCTGAGATTTCAGTTCTTCCCCTTCTGGTTATAGCAATCACTGGTCCTTGGATCGGAATATGTGGTAAGGCTACGGTCTCACAGCCTTGCAGGGTGCCAAGAAGTCTTGAGATAAGGAATGGGACATTTCAGGAATGAGGAACAGTCTATAAGTAGTTGGAATGTTACGTACACAGGTTGGCTGTAATGCAGAGCAGATGAAGTAAATGAAAGTGAAATCAATCGTTAAAGATAGAGCAGAGCCCAATTGTGACAGTATTTAAATGCCAGTAACGGGAGCCAATTGAAACTTCCTTAGCAGACAGGTGACTAAAGGAGTGAGAAAATCCCTGGATATATACGAGTGGGAATCGTATGCATAAAGACGACACTTTAAAAATAAACTGATAGTGTAGTAGGTAGAAAGGGAAAAGAGCAATTAGTTGTCGTACCAATTTCATCTATGAATTCTCTTGTGATGATATGGTTCATTATTGTTCTATCTGCTTTTTTTGTTGCTTTACCTGGCAATCAAGCTCATAGTCTTCTGCAATACATCTCGGTAAAATTTCACAAACGTGTATGTATACTAAAGAGTATAAGTATTGCCCTTGGCTGCAATCTCTTCTTGTCAAATCACTACCAGTCAAGAAGAAAACTAGATTGGGCAGTTTCTGGGTTCCTGTGACTTCTTCGTTGTGATGATCATTTCATGTCAGTTCTGTGGAATGTGTTGATAATCAAGATTTTTCTATTAGCCGAAGTCAGCTTTCTCTTCTTCCCTCTGGGGCTCTGGAACATCTCAGATTGCTTCCCCTAGAGGTTTTTTTTTCTTCCTGGATCCACAAAAGTCCGAATAGAGGGCAGGTCAGCGTCAGGGGATTGGTTAGTTCTCCTCCCTCTCGAGCTCCAGGGGCTCTGAAATGTTTGGAATGCCTCAGAGGCCGGCAGGCTTCCCCATGACAGGTTGTCTTGGGAGGTCCCACCCTTTGTGACACCTGTTTTCACAGGTGGGCCAGATTTAGTCTGGGCTGAGCCAGATTGAATCTGAGTGTCTTCCATTTTTCATTGTTTTGTTTCTTGATTTTTCATAATGTCATTAGCTTCCACTTGCTCCATTCTAATTTTTATGGCATTACTTTTTTCAGTGATTTTTTGGATATCCTTTTCCATTTGACTAATTCTGCCTTTTAGGGCACTCTTCTTCTTGTTGGATTTTTGGAGCTCTTTTGCCATTTGGGTTAGTCTATTTTTGAAGGTGTTATTTTCTTCAGTATTTTGAGGGTTCTCCTTTGGCATGCCATTGACTTGTTTTTCATGATTTTCTTGCATCACTCTCATTTTTCTTCCCAATTTTTCCTCTACTTCTCTTACTTGCTTTTCCAAATCCTTTTTGAGCTCTTCTGTGGCCTAAGACCAATTCATATCTTTCTTGGAGGCTTTGGATGTAGGCTCTTTGACTTTGTTGACTTCTTCTGGCTGTATGATTTGATCTTCTTTGTCGCCAAAGTAAGATTCTGTAGTCTGATGTTTTTACACTGTTTGCTCATTTCCCCAGCCAATTGCTTGACTTTTGAGCTCTTTGTCAAGGTAGAACTCTGCTTCCAGAGTGGAGAGTGCTCTTTCCCAATCTTCAGGGCTTTTGTACTGCTGTTTTCAGAGCTAATTCTAGGCACCTGCAAATTTTCAGTTCTTCTGAGCTGGTATGATCCAATGAGAGGTGTTTCCTCCTCTCCTGGCCTGTTGTCTGGTCTGTGAATGATCTCAAGCACTCCATTCTGCCATGTAACTACCGGGAGCACTCCCTCTCCACAACCACCACAAGCTCTGCCACACCCATTGCTCCTCCTACCCCAAGGACCACCAACCAGGACTGTGACTGAGATCCAAGCAGGGCAAAGCAAGAGAATCCTGCCTCAGCATAAGCAAAGAGATTCCTGCACTCCCACTCTGATCAGCCACTTGATTCCCCCCACCATCTAGGGGCCTGGAGCTCTGCAAGCAGCAGCTGCAGCTGCTGCTGCTGCTACTGCCACCACCTCCACTGCCCCTGGGCTGGGGCTGGACCTTCCCCTTCTCTCACCCAGGTCCAACAGTTTTCCCATTGACTTGCTACATTGTCTTTGGCATTTGTGGGTTGAGAAGTCTGGAAAATGCCACAGCTCAGTCATTCAGGACTCTGAGGCCTGCTCTGCCCTGTCTGTTCTTGGCCTGGTCTGTCCTGGTGTGGCCCATGCTAGGCTGTGCTCTGCTCCCAGCACAGTGTAATAAATCCTTCCCAGTGACCATTCAGGCCATCTTGGGCTAGAGACCTGTTTCACTCTGTCATTTTGTGGGTTCTATAGCTCTAGAATCTGTTTAGAGTCATTTTTACAGATGTTTAGAGGGATTTGGGGGAGAGCTCAAGAGAGTCCCTGTTTGTACTCTGCCACCTTGGATCCACCCCTGTAACTATCCTTCTTAAACCATAATGTGGAGAGTTGAACACAATTCTCCAGAACACAATATGCCAGTAGTGATTGGACCAGAACAAAGAATGACTAAACAGTGACCACTTTGTTTCTGGATCTTATGTCTTCTTTATAGAAACTCATATTTTTAGTAACTGGGAGTTACACAGTGGAACCACTATTTCTAACTCCTCTTAATCAAGGAAGTAGCTTATAAAGATTAATGGCTGGTGATCTGACCTGGCTGCTTGCTTCTAATTACTTATGTCTGGTAATTGGTAAGTGACATTTTGGATCTCCACTATCGGAATGCTCTTAGGCCTAGAAGAACTTGGAACTTCCTCACAATCCATGTGTTTCCCAGGAGAACAGTGTTCCTTAATAGGAAAACTATATATAGGGGTGGAGTTGAAGTCACTCTATTTAGCTTTGGAAGCTTGAGTAGATGAGAACACTTATTGACTGAATGAATGGACCTGAATGTGAAGAGAAGCTGTACAACTCCTTGAATTAATCAAAGCCATTGTGTGAGAGACTGAGTCACTGGGGTGGGGTGGGGTGGGTAGAAGAA
Organism: Trichosurus vulpecula; assembly: GCF_011100635.1. Classification (NCBI taxonomy): domain Eukaryota; kingdom Metazoa; phylum Chordata; class Mammalia; order Diprotodontia; family Phalangeridae; genus Trichosurus; species Trichosurus vulpecula. Next base: position 88,808,434 of record NC_050573.1, on the reverse strand, counting down.
AGTGTTCAGAGATTTTGAGTATCTGGATTCAAGAGGTTGGAATTTTTAGTTTGGTATTTTTAGAACACCTTTGAGGAGCAAAAGGAGTACCATTACAGACAAGAGAGATAACAAGGAGGCTTATTTTTTTTTCAATGCATCTCTGGGAGAAGGACCCAGGCTAAGGAAAATCTCAAGAAAAACTCAGCTCTTTCCTTACTTCCCATCTCAGTGCCTGTCTATCCACAGACACTATAATATAATCTGCTGCTTCATTACCCAAATGTTTCCAGTAAAATGAATTTTGCCTCAGCCACAAAGAGACCAGGGGTTAACTAGGAATAGATATAAATGTAAGGTTAGGCAGAGTGCCCAAACTCTATATTAGCATTGGGAATTTTCCTGATTAGGGGCTCAGAGTGATTTTGACTGAACTCAGAACTTTTTAGCTAAAATAAACTCCCTAAAGGCAAAAGGGGGGAAACAACTAGACTTTAGAGGGCATTTTATTGCCTCCAGGTTTATATGAAGCTAATCATTGTAATAAGATGTTACCTATATTTACATGTATGTATATACACATTTATATAATATGCATATGTATATGAGTGTAACTATGGCACCACTGTCTGATGGTCAATTCTATGACATTTTCACCCCTCTCCCCTATTGTAGGGTTCTGTAATACCCTTAGCTGGTCCAGCAGATTTTATTCTCTCTGCCATTTGCTCTATCCTTTGCTTATTGTGTTTTCTCCATTTTAGGGGTCCAGTGACTAGCACACCAATTCCATTTAAGGACTTGACATCAGATTAGCTTTTAACAAATTATATTTACTATATGTATGTATACATATACCAAACATGAACATTTTCCCCAACACCTTAGGAGTATATAGTCGCCCCTATAATACCTGTATCTCTGGGGAATGGAGTAGAATTAGGCTAGTGGCTTAACCTGGTTTCTGTATACCAGCCACAGTAAAATCAAGTCTGAAGCTCCTCTGGGCTATTGTCTAAGGCTTTTACTCCTAAGGGATAGGGAGCAGGACTGGTTGCAGCACCTAGCCTAGACTCCTGGGCTACTGGATCCCTATGGCTCAAGCTCCGAGACTGGAGACTCCACTTCTTCCACCTAAAATGGACGAACAAAAGACAAACAAAATACATCCAAACCATAGGCCTACTTCTAGGGGGCCCTGTGAACTAAGCAGGGAGGAGGTGGCCTTCATCCTCTTTCCCTTTGGCACATGGTGTGCGCTGTGACTCATTTCCCCCCTTAGATGTGAAAGTCAGAACAAAAAGTCAAACTGTGCTTAGTCAGATATAATTTTAAGGGTGCATCCAGTTCTCATTATACAGTCAACAGAAAAAAGCTTCCCTTGACCACACGATATGTCCATGAGGAACATACATACATACTCCAGTTCTCCTACCTCCTAGAAATAGGACCTTCAGTTTTTACCATGTGGATGCATGGATGATGCCATCTTAGGTAATATGGGCATATGCCAAATCTCTAGTACATATATACAATACAAACATATGCATGTATATACATGCATACCTGTGAACATATGTATAGATATATATGAGAGAGTAGTTGAAGGATGTATTTATGTTAAATATATATCAGAAAGATATATACATTCCTAAACACATACCTGTGCATATCTATAGTGGGTACATATAAACACACATACATATATGCATATATACATATACAAATATAGTGAGGGACTTGAAAAGCCCATTACTGTCTAGACAATAAAAATTCATTTCAATCTTAACACTGCATTAGTTATCTTTTCCAGCTTTATGTCTTCTGAAAATTTGATGAACCTGTCATCAATGTTTTTTATTCAAGTCATGAATAAAGATGTTGAACAGCACAGGACCGAGCATAGATCTCCAGGGTACTCCACTGGAGACTCCCTGCCATTTTAAAACTAAACTATTAATAGCTACTTTTTGAACTATTGTTTATTTTCAATTAATAACTATTTATTTTCCTCCCATCCATATCCCTTCACACCATGAAAAGAAAAGAAAAGCAAAGCCTTGTAAAAATATGTAGTCAAGCCAAACTTATTCCATGTCCAAGGATATAGGTTTCATTGTGCATGTTGAGTCTATCATCTCTATCAGGAATTAAGTAGCATTCTTCCTACTCAGTAGCATGAAATCATGGCTGACCATTACAGGGATCAGAGTTCTTAAGTCTTTCAAAGCTGTAAGTTTTAACAATGTTATTATTTTATGAACTATTCTTGTTGTATCTACTCAGCTTCATTTTGCACCAGTTCATACATGTCTTTGCAAGTTACTCTGAAAGCATCACATTTGCGGTTTCTTTTTGTATGATAATATTCCATTGATTAATATCTATGCCGCTTATTCTAAATCTGTCTTCTTGTAGTGCTGTTTAATCCAGGGTTCAGCAAAGCACACAAATCTGTCTTGCTGCCTGTCTTTATAGAGTCAGCAAGCTAGGTACGATTTTTACATTGTCTAATATGTTAAAACTTTTTTAAAATATGAAAACATTTTAGCTCAATATTTACTACATCAATATTTATTCAATATCAGGATCATATTTGTCCCATAGGCTACAGTTTGCTGACCCCAGTCTAATTTTTAGACGCTCATCCTCTTCACAAAAAGAGTACAGGGACTTTATCAAAAGTTAATCTAATATTTAGGTGTACTACATGTGCATCATTGCTGTCATCTACTAGTTCAGTAAGCCTGTCCAAATAAAGGAAATTGTGTTAGTTTGGCGTGACTTGTTCTCAATGAACAATGTTCTCAATAAACAAAGAGTCATGCCCATGCTTTGAAATCATTGATACCTTTTCTAGATATTTACCAACTCTCTCTTTAAAAATCAGTTCTAGAATATTCCCTGGCAATGACGGCACCTATAGTTTGCAGAATGTCTTCTCTGTAAAGCCAGATCTCCTGACTTCCAATCAATTGTTCTTTCTACTAGTCTCAAGTGGTTGTATGTTTTTATCTTCCTTACTGGTTGAGGTCTCAGCATGTCACTGGAACCATAGGTCTGAATAATCTTTGCATGCCCATGATGGTGATTTGCCCTGTCTGCCTTGGATACAAACATCATTTTGTTAGACAGGCAAATATTTCTGGTATAGTCTAGTGTGTCTTAATCTTGCCTCCCAAAACAGAGGTCCTTGTGGGCAGGGTCGATGACAGCTTCTTGAGATGTAGCATCAAGTGGCAGAAATAATTTTGTTGGACATGAAGTCAGAAGATTTTGGTTCTAGTCCCTTCTTTGTCACTTTACAAACTGTGTGACCTTTGACAAATTAACTCAGCTCTCTGAGTCTCAGTTTTGTGGTTGTTCCTCTGTGAGAATGATGAACAGCAACAGCAAGTGTGATGGGTGAAAGATAAAATGACTGAGGAAACAAAAGTTCAAGCTTCTGAACTATTGATTTTTCTCATTTGTAAAGTGATGGACATTGGGTGAATTACCTCTAACATCCTCTCTAGCTCTGGCCTTCTATATTCTATATGCTATATTCTAAGGTCCCTTCTAGCTCTGACATTAGATTTTCTATGTCCTAAAACAGTTGTTCTTAAAATGTGGTTTGGGGACCTTTGGAGGTTTCCATAGACACTTTTAAGGGGGTCTATGAGGTCAAAACTATTTTCCTAATAATAGTAAGAAATTTTAAGGTCTAATATAATAGATATTGAAAGATTTAACCCACATGATTTGAGAGGTTTTCAAAAACTTTTAGAAGTGTGGGCCCTAAGACCAAAAAGTTTGAGAAGCACTGTTCTAATTTCCAGCTCTGACATTCCATACTCTAAGGTCCTCTCCAGATCAGATATTTGATGACTCTACGGTGCTGTCATCTCTGCTCCCTATACCTGATACCTGCAAATTAGGCACCTGCATTGTTATGTGTGCAAAATAACTGCAGATGTGTCCAGCTGTGCAACTTGGTCAACTGTGGAACTGCCATCAATGATAATGAAAAACAGCTGCTCATTAAACAAGAGGAAATTGCGCCAAGTGCTTTGGGATAGCAAGAGTCTTTTCAGCTGAAGGCCCCTTAGCCGTTAGAAGCTCATTACAGGAGTATAAAGTCATCTTAGATAGTATCCTGGGGTGCAGAGTTTTTTTCAAATGAACTGTGATTCATTATGTTGTCATTCTTTGCCTCTGGAGGGGAAGCTACCGAGAATAGATCCCAGGGCACCAGTGTGGCTGAACCAATCCATCAATTAATTAATCAGTCAACAATTATACACAAAGCTCCATCATAGTGATAATGTGAATTCCTCACATATGTTTGGCATTTTGGAAAGAGTGCTGGACTTGGAGTTTAGAGAAATGAGTTCAAATCCTGACTGACTCTTACTAGTTTTATAACATTGAGCAAAGCATATAAGATCTCTGAGTTTCAATCCTATCTTCTGCAAAATGTGGGTATTAATTCGTTTTTAAAATTTTTAATACTGAATTAAATGAACACTAAAAAATAATACTTCTTTATAAAAATAGTACATAAAAGAGGATTATATGTGAAACTGTGAGTCTATTACATACAGCTTGATTTTAAAAAGTTTTTAATAAATTCAACATGTTACTTTCAAAGCCATGCCGCTTGTCTGTATTTCCTTCTGAAATTCCTTCTGTTCTCTTCTGTGTATTAAAAATGCTTTGATGACCCAATTTTCTTTCATTGCTTCTATTTTTTGGCAACACTACAGTTAGCTGCCACCCCCAAATCACTTCATAAAAAAGAGAAGAAAACACAATTCATGTACATAAAAAAGCACAGTCAAAGAGGACATATCCATACTTTTCCCCTGCTCCAAAATGTATTTCTCCTTCTTCCCCTTGAGACTATTTCCTTTCTGTCAACAGATAGGTGACTTGTTTCACATCAGTCTTTTGGATTCTGGGTTGGCCATCATACTGCTTAGGGTTCTAAAGTATTTCAAATTTGTTTTTCTATATAGTGTTGCTGTTACTATATAAATTGTTCTCTTGGATCATCTTACTTCACTCTTCATCAGTTCATACAAGTCTTCCCAGGTGTCTCAGAAATTGTCCCCTTTTTGTGGAACAATAATGTTCCATTGCATTCACATAACATAATTAGTTGAGCCATTCCCCAAATGATGGGAACCCTTTGTTTTCACTCCTTTACTACAACCAAAAGGGCTGCTATAAATACTTTTGTACGTGTGAATATTTTTATTCTTTCATTGATCTCTTTGGCATGTAGACCTAGAAGTGATATTTCTGCATGTCTGTTATGATATACTTCCAAACTGCTTTCCAGAATGGCTAGACAAATTCACAGATCAATCAATACTTCATTCATATGCCTTGCTCCTCACAGCCCTTCCAACAACTGTCATTTTTCTGTTTTGTCATCTTTAGCAGATAAAATTCTTTTACTACCCACATTAAAGAGTTGTTGTGAGGAAAGATGCTTTGAAAATCCTAAAGAGCCATAGAAATGGGAGAAAGGATCATAATAACCCTTGACAGATACAAAGTCCCTTTCCATCCATTCTCTTATAGAATGTATCTTATTATCTCAAGCTCCTTCATGCCTGGAAAACACTGAAGCTGCTAAGGCACTACTTATACCCCTTAAGACCCCAATCAACAGTGACCCAATCACTATCCTTCCTTCCCCAGAAAATGACACTTATTCCTCAATACAACTGAAAATCTAAATGCTGAATCCCAGGATCATGGAATTTCAGAGCTAGAAAGGATTTCAAATATCAGATAGCCTAACCTATACCCAAGCAGCATCCTTGAGAAGTGTTATATGGACTCTGCTTAAATTAGTCCAGTGACAGGGGGAATCACTTCATCACAATGAGCATTGTACCTATTACGTCCCAGGCATTACACTAAGTTCTGGAGATATAAAGAAATGGAAAAGAAATTCCAGGTCTTGGAAGCTCATATTCTCATGGAGAAGACAAGGTATGCAAATTATGTACATACAAGATAGATAGTGGATAAATTAGAGATAATCAACGGAGGGGAAATAGTAGCGTTAAGGCAGTTTGGGAAAGGCTTCTTGTAGAAGGTGGGATTTAAATTAGGACTTGAAGGAAGCCAGGGGAGCCAGGCAGTAGAGACGAAGAAGGCAAGAATTACAGGCATGGGGGACATGCTGTGGAAGCTCATTTTCCCTGTGTAACAACTTTGATCATTAGGAAGTGCTTCAATATGTTGGGCTTAAATTTGCATCTTTTTTATTTAGACACAATCTCAGAGCAGTAAGGGACCCTATGAAGCACATAATTCAAACTGGACCTGAACATGAATTCCATCTAAACATGCTGACTCTTATTGTATGGCAAAAAGAGCACTGACTTGAGTCATGGGATCTGGGTTCAAATCCTGCTTCTGAAGTTTGCTACCCAGGTGACCTTGCAAAAATCCCTTGAATTCCCTGGTCTTTAAAAATAATAGATTACTTGGCTCATGACCTCCCTTTCAATTCTATTTCTGTAATCCTGTGAATACTAGAAATCAATTACACAGCTTTCAGTTAAAGGTCTCCAGAGATAGGGAACTCACTACCTCTTGAGGCAACCTATTACACTTTTGGTCACCTCTCATTGTCAGGAAGTTCCTTATTATATCATGTTGAAATCTGTGGCCTTCACCACCAATTTGTGGTTTGTAGTTGTCCCCTTTGACATCAAGCAGACCAAGTCAATTCCTTCTTCTATGTGATAACTCTTAAAATACCTGAAGACAGCTAAGTTTCACCTAAGTCTTTTCTCATCCAAACTAGACATCCTTAGCTCTTTCAACTGGTCCTCATGTGAAATTCCCAACTCTTCTTGCTGTATTGCTTTAGGTATTTTCCAGCTTGCTGCTATGTAATGCAAATCCAATAAATATTTATTAAGCATCTGCTGTGTACCAGGAACCATGTTAAGTGAAGGGAACACAACGATAAAATGAAAGACAGCCATGACCTCAAGGAGCTTACATTCTACACAGGGGGGGTAGAACCTGCACAAAGATCGGTGTATAAATGATGATCTGAGGATAGATTCAATAGGCTTTGAATTTAGTACTTATTGATATCAGAGACAAATTCCCCTAGTGTTTCTATTTTCCTACTGAGCCAGGAACAAAGAGCTCAATAAAAATATGTGGAGTACAAGTTCATGGCAACCCTGTCATCTTTGGGGTCATGGCCTTGCCTCTGCAGGGCTATAAATAAAACTGTGACCCCACTCAGAGCTGCCAGCTAGAAAAAAGCCAGCTCTGTGGAATAGCTTCTGGGTGAGTTCCATATGCCCCAGGACACATTTTACATTTCAAAAGAGAAGGGCATTCCAAGAAAGTCCTTGAAAGAAATCTCTGTCTCTCCGGGAAAGTGGAGATGCTGTGATGTTCTCCCCACCTTCTGCTCCAGTTTCCCTCAGCCTGACTGCCCACCAAGGTACTTTAGAAAGCAATCAATGTCTTATTATCTAGAGTTCCCCAGCAGCTGCCATCCTATTGGCCATGTTTATGTAAGAAATTAAAAAGATAGGTCATGACAGGGACAGCTTGTATAATCCTCCAAGTGCTGCCTTGGCATACTGGCTGTTTCTATGCCTGGCATTCAAGGCTTTCAACATGGCACCACCTCTGTCTTTTCAGTCTCATCTAATAATATCTCTCTTCCTGCTTTCTGCATTCCTGCCAAAGTAATCTGTCTCCTGTGCATACCCTCTGTTATCCTGCCTCAAGACTTTTCCTTGATCTGTTCCTTATTCTTAGAACATCGTCCCTTCTTCACCTGGCAGTTTCCAATCAGTCTTTTAAATTGAAACCCAACTAAGAAGTCTTCCACAACTCTTCCCCAGCCCCTCTCCCTATGTCTAATGTCATAGACCTGTCTTATTTGAGCTCTGCAATTCCCCTGGTGATGAGCATGGGACTCTGTACAGAGTAGGCTTAATTTTGTACCATGCTGCAGGGTTGAGTTTTATTGTATTAAACAGTATCACACCATACTACACTGCACTGTACTGTACAGCACTGAACTGTCTTATGTTGTATTATGTTGAGTTGTGTGGTTATGTTGTGTTATATTATTTTGTATTGTCTGTGTTGTATTGTGCACTGTTGTGTTGTGTTGTGTTGGGTTAGATGCAATGGGATGGGATTGGGTTGAATTTCACTGGATAACATAGCATAGCACTGCACTCCATCATGGCCCTGGCTGATTGCTTTGCAGAATGACAGGACTGAGGTAGAACTGCCAATGAGTTCTAATGATCCAGGTGTATAGGATTTGCCTCCTATGAAGCTGTAAGTGAATGAATTCTGTACTGTGATCCCCTGCTTGGAAAACTTGCCTTAGAATCCCCAGAGGGGAATGCCCTTCATGGTATCATAGGCTCTAGAGCTGAAAGGGGACTTAGCTCTACCTCCTCAAGTGACAGAGGGGGAAATTGAGGCCTAGAGAGGTGAAGGTGTTTAAGGTCTCACACACAGTAAGTAGCAGAACTAAGATTCATTGGAACATACATTTAGACCTCAGAAAGATGGTTGAATCATCTCATCCACCTCACTCAACTTATAGAAGAAGCTCATGTTGAATGACTTGTCCAAGATGGGATAAGTGGCAGCATTTTCATAATACTCAGCTCGATGTCAATAAGGGCTCATCCAGGAAGCCTTCCCAAATTAACTACTCTGGTCTCCATACATTTCCTGAGGACATTTGCCATATGTATAGATAGGCCCATTAAAACTCAGGGGCTTGGCATTGCTGAATGAGTATCCCAAAACTTAGAAGATTTCATGATTTGTCCATTGCTGCTTACCTTTGCTTCTATTCCACAGAGCCCAAATCAATAATTCTGGTTCCCAGAGTGTGAAACGCTCCCTTAAATCGAATTTATTTGAGGGTAGGGTCAGGCCTTAAGTTGAGACCTTGAATCAGGGGACATGAGGCCTCATTGCTTAGAAACAGATCCTACAGGACAACTAACCTCCATGAGTAGAGACCTCCAGAAAGTGGCAAAGCCTTTGATCAGAGATTGAACTGGTCTAGGCCAAGCCAGCGAGGAACTCATTTGAGTTGAGGAGAAAGGGAGCCATTTTGTTGCTTCTCATTTTAATTAATTATACTTGCCTCGTGTTATACTCAGTTAATTCCACTTTAAGAAGGAACACAAGTGCAGACATGTACAAATGCCCCCTGAATTTTGGTGCTCTGGGTCAAAGTCCCTGTCCTAGATACTCTTCTGCTATTCCATCTCTAGATCTATCTTGAACTTGAATGGGTTTTAGAGGGAGGCAGAGATCAGCATGAACAAAACCTTTCCAATATTCAGAGCTAACCAAAGAGGGTAGGCTGCCCTAGGAGGCTGGTTGTTTCCCATAAATAGAGGTATTCACGGACAACCCTGATGGCCATTAGACAGGTATATGTTGTATTGTGTTGTATTGTGATATATTGTATTGCACTATACTGTATTGCGTTGTATTGTATCACATTGTATTATATTAGAAGAGATTTCCGAATTAGGTGGAAGGTTAGACTTCCAAGGCCTATTCTACATCTAATGATATAGAATATATCAGAATATAACAGAATGATTTTAAGATTCAAATGCTCTACAATGATGATGCTGAGATTCTAGTACTCTTATTACCCTACCGATCTCATTCTCTAACCCTAGTCCCAGGATTCCATGACTTTAATTCTAACATATGAATATTCTAATAATATAATTGTGACATTCTAATTATTGATGATTGTGGTTTGGGGATTCTTTGATTTTTGAGTATTCTCAGAATCGGAAATGTTTTAACACACGATGGCTATGATTCTCAATTTCTAACATTCTATGATTCTGTCATTCTAAAATTCTATGGCTAAGATTTTCTGGGGATTGCTAGGTATGGCTTAGGCAGGGAGTGAGCTACAATGCCACCTCTGATGGGATGCAGTTGTTAATCTTCCTTTTGAGCAGCTTTGACTAGCTCTGAAGGAAGGCTCAGAGTGCCTGAGCGCTACTGCTTCAATCAGAAGGGAATTTTGCTGAGCACCAGGGATTTAGAGCCTCCAGGGAGAAGCTAATAGCAGCTTTTGTCTGGAGGGAGATTGGGAATGTAAAACTTGGAGGAAGGTGTTAATGGAAGTAAGGTGAAAAAACCCACCAGCAGATCTATCCCCAGGGAATAAGAGGATGTGGACAAAATTCTCCTCTTTTCCTATCCTTTTCTATTTCTCTCTTCTAAGCCTTGCCCCACTCCATACAGCTCATCAGTAATGACTGGGCTACTTATGAGCCTTCCCCCTAGCCTGACAATGCATCCACCTCCCCTTCCTTCTCCCCAACCTGGTGTCACTTACCCAGATGGGTAGTGTATTGTAAGGCTGTGAGATAAGTGCAATTAGACTGTCGCACAGTCTGAATTAGTTATTCATTTTTAATCAAGCTTTCATTAAGTGCGTACTATGTGTCAGACATTGTGCTAAGCACTTTACAAATCTTCTTTGACCCTCACAATGACCCATAGAAAGTAGGTGTTACTATATGCATTTTACATTTGAAGAAACTGAGGCAGACAGATATTAAGTAACTTGCCCACGTTCACTTGGGGATATCTGTGACCAGATTTGAACTCAAATCTTCCTGACTCCAGGCCCAGAACTCTATCTACTATACCACCTAGCTGCCTCTAGATTGAGTCTGAATTTGGTCTATGTAGCCTTTCTAGCTGTTTGACCTTAGACAAGTCACTGGGCTTCACCTGTTATGAAAGGCTTAGGTTAGATAATCTCTAGGGTCTCTTCTATTTCTCAATTCTATGCTTCCAGCATTTAATGGACAAGCTCTGATCAGTACTAGGACCCCTCTATTTATGAAAGCTAAAAGAATCACTACATCAGTAGCTTGTGTCTAATGATGCTGATCTTGCCTTCACCTAGTGCTCCATTCTACTGTAAAGGTGGAAGTCCACCTAGACAATTACCCTACTCTTGTTAAAATAAGTGATAAGATGTCTTCAACAGATACATTCATCAGATGAGAACAAATACAGATTATTCCTTGGAATGAATAAGACTTGAACACTTCCTAGGGGTGATAGCTCTGTTTGGATTGGTTGAAGACTTGGCCATGCCCTCTGGGGCCTACATAAAACCTTAAAGTTCATTGGAATATGGAATATCTTGCAACAGAGAAAAGAGAACATCCCAGCTAAACTCCTTGAAAAGTAAATGATTGGAGGGAAAGACTAGAACCCTGGGCTTTATCTCAGCTTCAATCTCCTCCCCCATCCTGCTTCATTGGAGGTTGATTTTATGAGCTTCAAAAGGATCTGTAGGATTTAGGCCTTCCCATCTTCCCATTGCCTGAAAAGTAATCCATGGAATAGTTGATCCAAATGTTTCCTTCAAAAGCCAAGAACAGACAAGGAAGATTTAGGACTCTACAAAGACAACAACAGAAAAGCTACAACATACCTAAGGGAAATATGTTAACAACTCCAGCAAAAAGAATTTATAAGAACTTTGTTTTATTTGTTCTAAGCTTGAGCCCAGTTTCCCCTGGAGTCTGTTGGTATGTGCTGGTGAGAGTATGGGTCACAAACTTTTGGGGGTGTTTGCACAAGTGAACTAACATTTCCATTGTGTTAAATACCCCTTTCTAATGACACCTGTCTGGGATACACCTAGATTTTGAATGTATAAATAGCAGCCTTTCTCTAGGTAGCTAAGCTAGCAATCTTAGCTGTGGTTGGGAAAGTAATTCCAAAAAACAAGGGCACTGTCTTGACCTAACCAATCTTTTGGGGAGCTAGAGTCCTTTCAATAGACCTAATCCAAATACCATATCCTTCATGAAACATTTGCTCATTCCTTCAAGCTTAGTCCTTTAGTCCAAGTACCTCATCAAATCCTAATTTTTATACTTATTATAATTGATATCATAGTTACAGGTGCTATCTCCCCTGTTACCACTGTGCTTTCATTCATAGACAAAGACTATCAGAGTTAGAAAGGATGACAGAGGCCAATTTACTCAATGTAACCAAGAATCCTCTGTACCAAATTCCCCAACAGTGGTTATCCAATCTTTGGCAAAAACAAAATACAGCAAAACAAAACAACAACAACAACAACAAACTCAAATGTTTAATGATGGGGAACTCATTGCCTAGGGTCATCTATTTCATTTTGTCATAGCTCTAAATCTTAGGGAATTTTTTTATTTATATTTTATTTTATTTACATACCGAAACACCAAGCATAGGCCCTTTCACGTAGTAGGCAAATAATAGATATTTGTGAAATTGGAACAAATGAACTTTTTTTGAGGATACAGCAGGATACAATGGAAAAAGCCCCAAACCTTCAGAAGATCTGGGTTCATGTCCTGGTCCTGAAATCTACATAGTGTGAAACTGCAATAACTGTCTCCCCTCTTTGAGATCCATTGCCCTACCCATAAACAAAGCAGGTTGGACTAGATGATTTTAAAGATCAAGTCAACAGATCAGCAAATATTAATTAAGAATCTACTCTCTGACAGCTGAGCAGAGGGCTAAATGAAGAAATCCTTTATTGTCAACATTTTTAGTGCCCCTGAGTCCCAACTCATTCTCCCTTTAGGCTTTCAACTCCATTTTTCAAAGACTAACAACCACTTTGCTTGAGCAGCAATGTATTCCTCCCCTTGTGGCAGTCTAAGTAGGATATAACTCATATGCTACTATAGAATGAGCTCCAGAAAGTCTGAACCCCATTTCCAACTTCCAAAATAAAGGATCATGGGATATCAGACTGAAATGGCCCTTAGACAAGCTCTTGTTCAATTTGTCTCTTTCATTCATTCCTTCAAAATAAATGTTTTATTGATGCCTTTTGTCTTTTATATCATAATTATTTCTGGATTAAAAATAAAGGCACCACCTACCTTTCTTTGATTCAAATTAAACACGACTTTATAACAAAGAAAACAAACTTTGTCCACTACAATGAGTCCATTGGACAGTTTTCACAAACTTCTGCCCTAGTCCTCTCTACCTCTCTGCTGAGAGGAAAGAGACATGTTTTGATTTCTACTCACTCTATCCTTTATAGCTTTTCCCCCTTACTCAGGGTTCCAGTCCTTTCCCTTAATATAGGAAGAAAAGATCAGAAAGGTTATGTAACCTGGTTAGTCACACAGCAAGTTAGTGGTAGAGCTACACTCTATTTCAGCTCACCTAGCCTATATTCTGTCCCTTACATTTTTTAAAATTCTGTTTTATTTTCAATTCACAGAGATAAAAACAAGCATTTCCATAACACAGTGCAATAAAAAAGATGATTGTGCATGAAACAGCAAATCTACCATGTACCTTATACCCCTGCACTGACTGCCCCACATTCCTTCCTCACTTCCCAGTGTGCTTTAAAGCTCAGCTACCTCACCCATACGACCCATTATCATCTTCCCAAGCTACAGCAAGACTTTCTTCTTATGCCTAAGCAAAATTACTTTGATTTTACTGTGTCTGTATATTGTATAGTCAAGCCTCAACATTTGCCCTTTTAACTTTTGGGACTTCAAGTATTTCGATGATTTTATTAGTAACCTCATTTTCACTTTTGCATTGGCAACAGTGCACATTTGGGGCTATGTACAGTAGAGAAAAACAATGAGAATCCTGATGCATGCAAATCTGTGGAGCAGCTGGCATTCTACTAGGTACTTCAGTGGTTTTGTTCACCCTACCATTGTAGTATAAAGAGTTCCCTGTGCATTGGTTATATCCACACAAAGAAAGAAAGTATTAATAAAAGTGTTTGTGAATCCTTTCCTGAAAGTGCTAAAGTAACTTCTCAAGTGCAGGATGAGGGAATCAAAAAAAAGGGAAAGTGGCTAAGTTTGAGAATAAATGAGATGGTGGTCATTCCCACCATCTCGCAGATGCTTTCATGAGGAAATGAGCCTCCTACTTCCCCCATGCCCCTGCCTCTGGTATCTGTCCCTGCCATATCCAGACTTGGAGAGTTCTGAGATCTGACTGGGACTGGGGACTCATTCTAAGGCATATGCTTTTCATTGGAGAACAGTTCATCCACTGAGCTGAAAGGGAGTTTAGAAATGGCAGGTTGCCCCTTTTCCTTTTTTACCTCTGGGTTCTTCTGACATAATTGCCCCTGCCTCTTCCTGTCCCATCTGGCATCGCATCTTCTCTCAGCTGCATTTTATAGGTTATTTCATGGTTACTGTGTTAGGAAAAGTGCATATTATCAGAATTAATGTTTTGTTATAATTAATTGTGTGTAGAAAACTCTATTTTCAGCAATTTCTAGGGAAAGATTATGGTTTTTTTTTTTTATGGTGGTGGGAACCTAACCCCGTATTTCCCATAAGTTCAATGTATCAACATTCATTTTTTTAAACTTTCTCACCATTTTCTAGGAACATTAACCCCCTGAAAGCTGAGTATTGTATTTGTACAGAGTTGTTTGCATTAGACTATGAGCTTCTTGTGGGGAACAACTATCTTACCTTTGTTTGAACTGCCAACATTGATCACAGTGCTTGGCACATAGTAGGTGCTTGTAAATCCTTACTGTTTTTAAAACTTAAGCTTCCTAATTACATTAATTAATGCTCTTGCCACTATTCCATGTGCAAATTACTTGCACTCTGAGCCTTCATTTCTTCATCAGTAAAATGGGGTAGTTGTTTTACTGTATACTTCACAGGGTGACTTTGAAAGTGCTTTACTTTATAAACCATAAGGTGATACAAACATGTTTTATTATTGCTCTTGCTGCTATTTCTTTCTTCTCATCTCTGTTTGATGAAGCTCAGAAAAGTCCTGATATGTGTTACTATATTCTTTTATGTTTAATATTTGGTAAACTACTGCATTGGGAGAAAATGAAATGACTATTCCATGAAATAAGAGTGTTGTTATAGAGACTTTTCTTCAGTAACTTCACTAAAGACATCTTTGGGACATCTCCAGCAATAGACAGGACAACAGAGATGTTATTTAGTCCTTCCTGTTCCCACATGGTTTTGATTTTTTTTTTCTGCTAGCATTCTATTTTGAGAGATTTTCATTCAATGTAATTTAGAGGTTAGAAGTATTCAGTATGACAAATTTGTTAAAAAGCTTCTTAAATTTTTGTGGGTCAGGGTTACATCTGGGCAATTATACTCAATAGTTTTATCTATAATAATGTTCCAGGTCCAGTACAATGCATTTGTTGAATTCTCAAGGATATTTTTAGGTTTGTACTTGACTTGCAGGAGGGTGGTTTTTCATCTTAGTTTATGAAGAATAGTGAACCTCTGGTGTATAATTCTGGACACTTGACCAGAGCTTTCTAGGCATTTGAATGGCACTAAATTTTTGCAAACTGTGATGATATATTGTACTGTTTCTAACATTTTCTTGAAAAATCTGTATTGCTCAATAAGTCTGGGCTCTGTAAGAATGATCTTTTTGAAATTTCTGGTAGTAAATACCTGATCTTGCATGGTTATCACAAATCCTTCAATTTCTAGAAATAAATCTACTTAACCATTGCTTGAATATTTCCTTGTCCACAAATCTTTGGTTGGGTTTGTAGATGGCATCTTTCTCTTCCATTCTTGAATTGAGTCCATTTCATAGACTCCATTCATTGTAAGATTGATACTCCTTAGATTCACTGAATTCAATAGGATGTATGTATTTTCAGCCTTTACTATTACTCTGTGAAGTGATGTGCTTGTTGATTTTATGATTGATTTCATTGTTGTTTGTAGTAGTAGTGGTGGCAGCAACAGCAGCAGCAGCAGTAGTAGTTATAGTCATAGTCAAAGTGGTCATTGTAGTAGTTGTAGTACTTGTAGTTGTAGTAGTAATGAGGGCATTCTCCTTTGTCTCTCCTACACCAACCTGCCACCTTGAAATTCCATCATTGGACCTCCATTCTTTGAGCAATCCATTGCCATATGGTTTCCTCTTTCAGAATTCAAATAGCTTTTGAGGGGTAAGATTAAAAAGAAAGCAGTGCAAGTGATTGACACTTTGAGGTATCTTGACTTCTCAGATTACTTTTTCTCTAGCGGAGATAGGAGCACTACTAGAGTTTTAATTGTGATAGAATACTTTCAGGGTGTGGGACACAGAGAAGACCTAAGTGAGGAACTTCATGGAGTAGCAACAATGACAACAACAAAAACAAAAACAAAATAAACCCAGAATATCAAGAAGGAGGCAACAGAGTACTGCAGGAAATCTTGTCCAATTCCCCAACTTTTCTGAGGGCCAGCCATGATCCCTGTTTCTTACTTTAGAAGAATGTAGGCTGAGGGGAGCAGGCAATAATGTGGTTTGGTACAAAGAATATGGTGCTAAGATTCAAGATTCTTGTCTTGGCATTGCTGCTAGTTCATTGTGTGACCCTGCACTCTCTGGAATTCAGTTTCATCAATACAGTGAGGAATTAGGCATGATGAGTGTCTTGAAGTGTCTGAAAAGACAGAAGGAGCAGATCTGTTTTACATTCCTCTGGAAGGCAGACCTAAGACCAGATAGGAGAAATTAAAGAGACTCAAAATTCAATTTAATATGAGGAAGAATTTTCTAGTGATCAGAGGTGTTCCTCAATGGGATAGTTTAAAAAATAGTGAGTTCCCCATCCATGGAGGTACTCAATTAAAAACTGAATCACCACTGATTGTTAAGGATTTTGAAAAGAGGTTCATTCTCTGGTAGATACTGGATGAAAGAATCCTGGGAGTAACTTCAGGTTTTAATGTTTCATATGTCCGTATTTTTATGTCACTGTTGTGGAATGAATACTGTGCTTAGAATCAGGAAGACCTTGTTTCATACCTTTTCTCTAATGCTTACTAGCTTTGAACATTAGGTGGGTCCATTAACTCTTATGTACCTCCATAAGGCATATAACTCCTTAAGATTAATTTAAAATAAATAGTGTTTGAAGCAGAGGGAGTTCAATTTCACAATAATTTAATTCAACAAGTATTGATTAAGCACCTACTATTTATAAGATTTCATAAGTTGAGGAAGGTCAAGGAAAAACAGGCATTAAAAATATCAGGGAAATATATGCAAGGAAGAGATGATAAGCTGGTTATGCGGTAAGAGTAAAGGATGATATGATGGAGGGTCAGCCTGAGAACTACACTTGTCTCATTGTGATGCCAAGATAAAATGAAGAAGGCCTTCAGCTGCTAATAGGTGGATCATCCATGGTGAACATATGGAAGGGCACACATAAAAATCACACAGGATAGGTAGGTGTGGATGGGCTGTGATGTGCATATTATAGGGGAACAAGTAGATAGATGATATAACAGATCTAATAGAATAAATTGGAGTATATTACAGGTGTTGTGCTGGGTACTTAAAATAAAAAGTAAAAAAAAAAGTAGTTCCTTCCCTCTAGGGGTTTATAGTCTTTGAAAGTTTCCACACTAGGAGTTCACATTCTGTGCAGATCCCAGATCATTCATATCTTCATATACAGTACCATGAGTGTGGAGAAGACTTGGCTTACAAAACAGTTCTGGTAGAGTGAATCTCTAATTCTCCTTCAGAATTCCAAGTTCAGTTGGGATTGAAGGGCTACAGGTTTCACATTAAATGTCTATATTCAGCCCATCCCTCAAAGCAGTTGTCTGGAAGTCCCTTACAGCTCTGAGTTCTGACCTAATCCCACTTACCTTTCTCTTCTTGCTGCATCCTTATCTCATGTAATATCATGTAAAAATCTCTGATGACAGGACTAAAAGGTGCCAGCGAGGGCGGGCTGACTGGCTGAGGTCAGCTTCTGAGTTGGAATTAAGCCTTGGTTTGAAGGGTTGAGTATATCACAGGGAGAGCTGTTGAAATTGCCCATTCATATCTTCTGGTGATGAGGAATCATTAGGTCATGTTGGCTTTCAGTAGGCAGGTGCTTTGTCGCTATGTCTGGCCCAGGAAAAGGAGTCCTTTGTAGGAGATGGAGGTGTGAAGACATATATCTGGCTTAGTGCAGGATGCTAAAAACAGGGCTTATTTATGACACCCTTTTGGACCTGAATTCAGAAAGGCTTGGAAAGTTCTTCAGAAACTGACCTCTCCACATAGAGAGTTAGGTGTGTTTGTGGTAGAGTGGGAAGGGATTTCAAAAGGCAAAGGATTCTCTGTACTACATTTCCAATCACTGTGAGTTGGAAGCATGGATATTTAAACTTGGTTCATTTAAATAGTGGAGAATCAACAAGGTCACACTCATGGGAATGCAGGGGCAAGGAAATCACCATTCACCAACATAACAGCAAATATTTATTAAGCATCTGCTAAATACCGAGGTTTGTGCTAAGCAATGGACGAGGCGCATTCTACAAAGAGGACAAGAAATATGTCTTATGAATGTTATATGTCATGTCATGTGTCATAGAGTACTGGACTTGGAGCCAAGAAGCCCAGGGTTTGAATTCAGCCTCAGGTACTCACTAGCCTGTTTCACACACTTAACCTCTAAACCTTGATTTACTCATTTGTCAAACGAAAATAATAATTATGCTTACCTCATAAGATTGTTGTGAAGATGAAAGTATATAACATTTCAGAAATGCTTCGCAAAACAAATTTTATGTAAATGGGCGGTGATATCATATCATTCCGAACATTATTTTCAATAGGATTCAAATAGAAATGCTTCTGGGACAAGTCACCGTCTTGTTAATATCTTACATGTATAGTGTTACGTGGACAAGTATACACGTGGATAAAATAACTTTTTTTTTGTAATTGAATAGAAGTATTGGTATCTTTGGTAGGTTCATCGAAAGCATTTTTGGAACAACTCCAACAGTAGGCAGGGTGAGGGGGATGACATGAATCTTCTCCTTGAATGATTTAATTTTCTTCTCCTGGGTCTCTATATTTTGAAAGATTTTCTTTATATGTAGCTTGGAAATTTTGAGTATTTGGCATGATGACACCATTAAAACAAAATTTTTAAATGTTTGTGAATCAATGTTATTTTCAGGAGAATTTGAAAAATAGCTCTGACTGTGATAATAGCCTAGTTGCAGAATAAGTCATTTGTTGAATTTTCAAGGATATTTTGAGATATGTATTGGTTGTGGGGGGATTTGTCATCTATTAATGAAAGATAGTGAGCTTCTGATTTATTATTACTATTATTATTCTAATCTCATTTTTAATGTTCAGATAGAAATACTCCTTCAATAAGTCACTCTCATGCTATTGCTATGTTATATTTAATGTTCTACAGACTATTGCACAGGGGAATAGAACACCTTTTTTTGTAGTTAAGTAAAAGTATTAGGATGTAAGTTTATCTTTATACATAGACTCATTGAAAATATCCTTGATACAACTCCAGTAGTAGAAATGACAATAAGGATGATGGGTATAATACTTCTTTCTGTTCTTACATGATTTTCATTTTCTTTTCAAAGTATATATTTTTGAAAGTTTTTTGTTTTCTTAAATTTTTGTGGATCACATATTTATACAGTATCATCACCAGCATTGTCACTGACACCAGGGTTACTACCCCATTGCCATCAAGAAATCAAAGAATGGCAAACCTAGAAGGGACTTAAGATGTAAAGTAGTATAAACTATGCCTGAAGAAGAATCCTCTGCATAACCCAATGGACAAATGATCAACTGGCCTTTTTTTTTTTTTGAAAACCTTCAATGAAGTGGAAAAGATGGTGCATTTCTGTAATTGTAGGTACTAGCAAAGTAAAGGTTGGCATATCACTTTGCTTGAGGAGTTCTGAATTGTAGTGCATTAAGTCTATTGGGTGGCCCTCACTAAGTCCAGCATTAAAATGGTAAGCCTGTAATGGTTAGCAGGTGTTCTGAAGAAAAACCAGCTGGCTTAGGTCAGAAATAAAGAGATCAAAGCTCCCCTGATGACCACGGTGGGATTTGGCCAATTAGTGGCTCTTACACTTCACTTCCATTCAGGCTAAGATAGAGACACCCAGGCTTAAAAACAAACAAAATTTCCAATAAGTGGGATTAACATCACCATTTAAATTACCATCAGCATGACCACAAAAATTATAAAGTTTTAAGGTTAGAAGGGATATTAAAGGCCAACTGTTTGATGGTCAAATAGCACCTCAAGAACATCCCCCTCCCAAGCTCACACACACACACACACACACACTTATCAGGATTGATGCCCTAGTTTTAAAGTGTTCTGCAGTACTATAGTCATAAATCTATAAGTCAAGAGCCCCCACTGATAGCTTTACCGTTTGGTAGTCAGCCAGAAGACACAATCAACTCAAAACAAAGGCATTTGCTGAAATAGTATAGTAACAAATTACATTACCTTTGTAAGCCTGGGAAACGCTCTACCACAAATGCACCCAACATGACCAAGGTATTTAGACACATATAACAGTCAAGTAAAAATGCACATGAAAGGAGAATATATGTAAGTGACATATATCTGATCAAAGGGAATTCACACCTCCAGCGGTAAAGAGCTAAAGGGCTGGTGATGTCCTTGGACTGCTTTTTTTTTGCTCTTAGTCTTAGAACTTCTGATAGACATTGATTCACTTGTCACTGCTGGATATTGCTTGTCTTTAATCTCCATTTGCTTCTGGTTCTGGTTTAGGTAAGCTTCTCTGTGACTTTGTACTCCAAAAAAAATGCTGCACAGTAAACAGTGGTTCCTGCTAGATGAACTATCTGTCTGACAACTACACAAAAAACATGGCCTGCTCTATGCAGAGCACATTGTTCCCTTTCTTGCCCACATCTTTGTCTCCAGATGCTTTTGGTGCCACTAAAGTTTTTAGTGCCTTAACACTTATAGTGGGAGAGGCTAGCAGAACCATGTAGACTGTCTTTAATTCTTCCAGAGGAAAGACAAATGAGAAATCCTACTCTCTCTAGTGGTGGCATAGTGGATAGAGTGCCAGGTCTGGAGTCAGGAAGACTCATCTTCTTGAGTTCAAATCTAGACTTAGACACTTACTAGCTGTGTGGCCCTGGGCAAGTCACTTAACCTTGTTGGCCTTAGTTCTTCATCTGTAAAAGGAACTGGAGAAGGAAATGTCAAACAACTCCAGTATTTGTGTGAAGAACACCACAAATGGTGTCACAAAAGGTCAGATATTACTGAAATGGCTGAACAACATCAACTTTCTCTAGAAGATCCGTTGTCTGGAACTCTCAGTTTCAGGAATTTTTGGACATGAAATTACTCATGGAACAGTGCTCGATATTTGTGATGTCTTATAAATCTCTCTCTCTCTCTCTCTCTCTCTCTCTGTCTCTGTCTCTCTTTCTCTCTCCTCTCTCTGTCTCTCTTTCTCTCTCTTCTTCCCTCCATTTCTGTCTTTCTTTGTCCTTCTCTTCCTAATCTTCCTCCTTCTCTCTTTTGCTCTCTCTTTCTCATTCTCTCTATCTCCATCTCTGAAAACTAGATTCTGAGATTGTGTTGTCTAGGGAATGTAGGCTCCTCCCCTCTCTCTGAAGCAGGTTGGGCTTCATTAAACAATGGTCCTGAATTCCCCTTTTGAGCTCTGTTTAAGCACATGCCACCTATGTTTTTTTTCTATAAGATGTTATTTCCATGGTAGAAGAGGAAGGGGCAGAAAAGAGATAGCAATCCCTCCTTCTTGTTGCACTCTATGTGAGGTATAGGGAATAAAGCTGAAGAATAACTCCTCAAAGTTTCCCCAAGTGCAATCTTTTCTCTAGAGCTCATTACTGGAGTTGACTTTTTGCCCAAATTTAAATTTCTCTGAGTGGGGGTCAGCTGGCTTTTTAAAGGTTACCAAGGACATGGTGCGATGATCAGGCATCCTATTAGTTACCCAATCCTTCACCCAATAGCCAACATTTTTAAAAGTATTCAGGTTGTTTATACTCTTGTCAGGTTGTTTCTCTAACTCCCTTCCTACCCAGTTATTGAGTTATTTAGGAAATTACTTGGTATTCCATTATTGGGTTGTTTTGGAAAACTTACCAATTTGATCAGAGACTTCTCTTGATCAAACTCTTCCACTGATCCATATACAAATGGATAAACAGAAAACTAGAGATGGAGAATGAGTTAGAATCACAGGAGTCTTCAATGTCAAAATAATAATGATAGCTGACATTTATATTAAACTTTAATTTTACAAAGTGCTTTCTTGACAACAACACTGTGAGGTGGAAAGGGCAAATCAAATTATCCTTGTTTTACATATGAGAAAATAGAGGCTTGGTGAAGTGTCATGACTTGCCCATGGTCATGCAGCTAATGAGTATTAGAACTATTATTTCAACCCAGGTTTCCTGAATTCTGAATGGAGTCCCTTTTCCCATTATTCTACGCCACTTCTCCAATCCCTACTTGAGTTCAGATTTCTTGTCTCTTGCACCAGCACTCTTTTCAGTGTATATTTCCACCCCCAGCCCAATGCCACATGATCCCTGGGGATGTCGGCATAAGGATTATTACCACTATTATTCCCGGTCTCACTATTGGTCTATTGGAGGGTGGAGCAGTGGTTGCATGAGAGTGGTAGCTGGGAAAGGAGGGTTTATATTAAAGGTAAGAAGAGTCTCTCAAAGAAAGTTCGAGGGGGGCAGTGGAGACAAACTTGTCTTACCTCATAATTTTCTTGATTTCTCTGCCTGAATAGGCACATCTTCTAGTTTGATACCCTAACACAAAATTATCCAAGATGTAAAAATGGAGATGAACCCATTGGACTGAAAGACTCTTCCCTACCCAGATAAAAGTGTAACTGAAAATTCAGGGGGAACAGGAGATGGGAGAGAGTCCGGGGGGCTCTCTCCCAATGGTGCCTTCAGGAAATGTACCTTTCATTTTAGCAGTGGGAAAATGAATCAGACTATCCTGGGGTAAAAAAAGCAAGAGACAGGCATGAGCAAAAAAGCAGAGTTTTCTCTGAGATAAGTCAGCCAGCTCCCATGCAAATTCTTCAAGGAGAATGCAAAGGGGCCCATCAAAAGCTTCATTTAGCACCAAAGATGGCCAGAGCATATGCTGTGCTATTTCTGTATTTCAATAAAATAAAAATGCTTTTAGAAAAAAAACACAACGAAATGTCAGCAACCGTTGAGAGCAATTAGCATCATATTGTGGGCCAAATTGTGCATTAGTTGGAGTCACGTGATGGTAACAGGCTCTGTTTAGTGCAAACCAACACACATACAGATAAATTAATACATCCTCAGAAACTCAAACACACTCACACTTGAATATGTATCCATATACATAATATACACATACCAACATATATTTGCTGTACACACAAAACCATGATTTTTCTCCACCTCTTGCTCAAATTGATTTTATTTTTTGTATATATTTTGTATTTATGTATCTATATTTGTGTTGTATACCTCTATCTCCCCACTTCTACCACCCTGGGGATGTAAGCACTTTCAGGACATGAAGTGTTTTATTTGTATTTTTATATCTTTGCCACCTATTACATACATATTATATGTATCTTTGTATATACATATATGTGTATGTATATGTATATATATATATATATATATATATATATATGAGTGTCTTCAGTTTTTATTAACTTTCAATTATTTCAAGAAGTATTTCTTAAGCCCCTACTATGTGCCAGGCACACGCGATTGTATGTGAGTGATTGTGTGTGTGTGTAACTATAAGCATATATATACATATATGTATACATACTTATAGTTACACACACAGTTACTCATATACAATTGCCAAAGAATGTTTGTTAACTGACTATAGGCACAAACATATATATATATATATATATATATATATATATATATATATATATTCCCCAAACACAATAATACCAAATAAAATGAATATCTTGGAATTAATTAATAAAGATGAGATTTACTTCTACTCTCAGCAAAGTACAAATTTTGAATTATCCCCGATAGTGTAGGTAGGCTGTATTAAACGATCTGCTTTCATGTTATCATAGGATCAAAATTGAGATATAGAATCTGGTCCACAGAAGCCATCTTACCCAAGACTCATATTTGCAGAAAAGGAAATTGAGGTTTAGAGAGGTTAAGTGACATTTTCAAGGACAAACAAGGATAGATATAGGATTTGAACTGAAGATTTTCTGCTCTCTTTCCAACATACCATTGTAGCCTCTTGGGCATATGTCTGAGAGACAGTTCTGCACAGGGATAAACCAGTTAGTTAGCAAAAGTCAGGTTTAAACTCAGTCCTGGGTTAGAGTTCAGCTTATGAATTGTTAAGGAAGTCTATATTCACTAGAGACAACCTTGTATCCAGCAAACTTTATTCTATATTTTGAAGGTCCAAAGTCCTGTTGACTCAATTTCTATAAAACCCTATCTTTTCTTTCAAACGCATATAACTTCAGGCCCATTTAGCCTTTGATCTGTATGAAAAGAGCCTGCTGGGGAAAACAAGATGTTCAAATCTACAGAGCAGTTAAATGGAGAATTCACATAAGTATACAACTCCTTATTCACTCCAAGCAACAAGTAGCATTTAGTGGAAATTCGATTCTGGCAGAAGAAAAACTTTCTAATCATTAGAGTTATCCAAAAAAGAAGTCAACAGCCTCCAGAGGCAATGCATTTCCCCACACTGGTGGTCTTCAAGCAAAGGCTGGATGACCAGCTTTTGAATATCCTGTAGTGGGGATAATTTTGGGGGTATGGGCTGAACTAGATGGCTGCTAAGGTCCCTTTCAACTCTCAAAGTGGGAAGGAAACTTACCAAAGTCTCTTTCCACCTTATAATTCCTTTCATTTCAGGAGCTTTGCTATTACCACTCAAAAGCTTCCAGCAGGTCATTATACCTTACCTGCCATTAGAGAGAAAGGGTGGGTGTGTTTATATTTGGGGAAGAGGAGATGGAAAATCTGTTAACAATTAGTTGACTCTCCATCTTGGTTCTTGGCTAATTAGATGATTAGATGCCATTTGAAAGAAGAGTCTTGTTTATTTGAAGCTATTAATCTCCTGATGTGAATTTCCTCCTTTTGTGAGTGCCTGGGAATAAAGCATATCTGGGCTTTCCAAATGTATTGGATGCCCAAATCTGGCAGGGAACACATGCACATGTAATCATGTGCTGCTCCATCACTAATACCACTTAATAGCACTTCCTGAATGCCTGCTATGTGTGTATACATATATGTGTGTGTATGTATATATATATATAGTTAGATAGGTAGATAGATATAGATACAGATATAGATGTAGATATAGCTATATATGACCCAGCCAGAAGCAGTATAACATTTGAGATCCTGGAATGTTTGTACTAGTAGGAATGTTAGAGATTGGAAATGATCCTGGATTTGGATTGTAGAGGACTTTGGTTTTAGACTTGGATTGACCAATTATTAGATCTTAAACTTGGATGGAAGTGGGATTGGAATCACAAGACTGCTTCTAAGTCTTGACTTGGCCAATTACTAGATTCTGGACTTGAGGATCAGGAGATCTGGAATCAAAGAACTGGATTTGAAACTTGGCTTAAACAACTATTAGCTCAGTGCCCATGGACAAGTCATTTAAATTCTCTGGGCCACTGTTATCCATCTGTAAAATGAAATGGTTGAACTAGATGCCATATGAATCCTCTTCCAACTCTAAATAAATCTATGATCCTGTAAGCCAAAAGACCTTATCCAAAGGACCAGTCCTGCCTCTTACAGTAACTGGGTGATGTCGCATAAGTCAATTCATTTCCTAGGCCTCAGTTTCCTTGCCTATAAAATGGTCAGAGAGGTAATAAGATACGTATTACCTATCTCATAAAGGGATTAGTAAGAATTCATTATGTAAATGTAAAAATACTACATAAATATAAATTATTGTTGTAACATGGTTACTCTGGCCTTACTCTCTAAGATCCAGGCCTTTTACATTTCTCTATCAGGGTTCTCAGGTACCCTGAAGGAATTGAGGGTGCCTCTTTTCTCTGCCATCAGCTTTATCTCCCACCAATTGTGTTCCCTCCATTTTAGGAGTACAGTGACTAACATCCCAGTTCTATCAGACCACTTAACATGAGCTAGTTTTTACAAAGAGTATTCACAGATATAGAAAGAAAAAATGCACCAACAGTTCCTTCAGTGCCTTGGGAGCATAATTTACCATATAGGCTTATGATTTGACTTAGTTCCTGCACAGCATTACTGCTAGCAAGTTCACATCCAAATTCAGTATTAGCACAGGCTTCTGGCCTGGAATTTTGGCAGCTTGTTCCTTAGGGAATTGATGTTGGGCTAGCTATAACACTGACCAAGATCCCTGGAATTCTGAATCCTTGTGACCCAATGTACCAAAGTCAGAAACTCCATTCTTTCTATATGATGCCATGAGCTAAGTAGTCACCAAAACCTCCCAAGAGCAGAAGAGGCAGAGGGATTTATTTGAAGGTGGCAAACGTTTTGATCCATGCCTCAATAGTCAATTGAACCCACTATTCAACATTCGATTCAGCTACCTAGAGCCTGATATGTGTAGGATCCATCTTAGCAAGCTGATGTGGCTTGCTCATGCACCAACTATCATCATCATTATCAACATCATCATAATCATCATCATCATCATCAGCAGCAGCAGCAGCAGTAGCAGCAGCAGCAGCAGTAGCAGCAGCAGCAGTAGCAGCAGCTAATCTGACCTTTGTTAAAAGGCAGAATGGTTAAGCCCAGGGAGGAGAAAGTGATTTCCAAGTCACAGAGTAGTAGGCATAGAATTCTAGAACCTCATAAGGCTATACAACGGCATGTACCTTAGGTTCTATTTTCCTTTAGAAAGATTGTGATGTGGAAGGATAGTACTAACATCTGGCCCTATAAGGCAGAACTGGAAACAATGGGTAGATTGTAGGGAAGCAACTCTGGTCTCTATGCAGGGGAAAACATTAACCAACAAAGCAAAACAAATCTTCTTTCTAAGTAGAACTATCCAAAAAATTGAAAGAGCTTCTTTAGGAGCTTGTGAATTCCCTTTCCCTGGAAGTCTCAAATGAAAGGTAGATGCCCATTTGTTGGGAATCTTGTAACGCAATTTCCTGCTTAGGTCTTTTCCAGCTTTGCTATTCTAGAAGTCCATGGTTTTCTTTTCCTTTCACAAGATGGAAACTGAGATCTGAGGAAGAAAAACGACGGTCACAAAGTGAACAGAATAGCTTGTACTTATAGGAAGGTGTTATATTTTTGAGGAGATGGGAAACACTTTAATTGTCTTTTCTGCTTTACTCCTTTCAGATAAAAGGAGGGAATATGGGTAATTTGATATGTGATTATGTGAGGATCCTGCTAATGTTCTCAAACAAGCAAAAGGCTTTCTGATTGACTGAGAGTGAACGTGGAATTATAGCTTATGCCAGTGATTTTGGAGCCAGTGTTTCTATAGGCATATTCCAAATCACCATATGGATCCTATACGAAGGATTCATCATTCTCTCTTGGTGTCATGAGAGAACCAGTTATATCATGGCTAGAGAGAATAATGGACTGAGGTGAACTTTTAAAATACTTCTAGTTTTGCTATCATCTACTCTGAAAATGGGTAGTTTTGTCTGTTCTAAGATCTTATGATCTTCTCCAAGCATTTATTACTCTAATTGTATATTCTCTTCTTTCTTACTAACGCTTTAATATGTTAATCCAGGAAGTCACAGTCTTGTGTTCTAAGCATGGTGATGACATTCATTTATTCATTCATTTATACAGGTTATAGTAAGTGAGATAAATCACTATTTTACTATTATATTAATAGCCAATTGTTAAATTGTTTATTTGCTCCTCTTTTTCTTTACTATTGAGGCTCAGTTACTGTGGAAGATCACTCTCTAAAGGACATGACTGGCTGAGATTTCCCCTAACCCTCAGGGAACATGCTCTTTGATCTTTAGAGTGTAAACAGAATCCAATCTGGGTGAATTCTTACACCAAGGAAAAGCCCCTGTCCTTGTAACCCTCCATTAGATGTTAGGGTAACCCCCGTTCATGAAGGAGAAAACCAACTAGAGTCATTTGGATGGAGACAGACTCCCCTATCCAAATTGCTGGAGGTGGTTGAGTGTCATGATCAAGCCAAGTTCTTAGCAGGAGGAACTGAAGACTTCTAGCTCACCTCCTCATTAAATGACCACAAATCAGGGTTGATTTTCACTTGTCAGGAGCATTCATTTTTTTCAAAAGTATTTAAGACTTTCAGGATCTCCACGGTTTTGTCTTTGGTTGCCAAGAGAAACCACTGACCATTAGCTATCCGTAATTAAGAAATTGGTTATCAAGAAACCCTATCTCTTGGGGTTTTTTATTTGTCACAGAAGACAGTGGATAAAAGGGATTGGGTGCCTGACTTAAGTGTCCCCTTATAGCGGAAGAAGGCTTAGGACCCAAGAAGGTCGGGAGTTTTAGTTCTTAATGTGGGAATTCAGAGATTAAAGCAGATTTAGAAAATATGAAGAGGTAAAAGCTCTAGGACTGAGAAGAAAAGTCCTCTAGATTAATTCCTACAACTTTCCAGAATCTCCAGAAACTCTTCAGTCTCAACCAGTAGCGTCTTGGAGGTGGATATGTGGAAGATAACTCATATTAGGACATTGGTAACCTTGGACAAACTATTGCTTTTTTGGAGAGAAGTACCCCTGAAAATTTCTCTTTATGTCTAAATTTTCTAAATTGATTTAATATTTAAATGTTGGGTAGTTGAGCAAACTTTAAAGGAATCTTTGCATGAAAATATAATATTAGAGCTATGGACATGGAGTCAAGGAGACAAGTTGAAACCCTGCATTAGATATTAGCTATAAAACTCTAGGCAAATCACTTAATCATTGACTGCCTCAGTTTCCTCATATGTAAAATAGGGATAGTAATAGTATCTTGCTTGAATAGTTGTGAGGATAATATAACATAATATTTAAGATTTTTTTTCAAATCTTAAAGTGGAATATAAATTCTAGCTATTATTAGTGAATCTTTTCACAAATATTATTAAAATCTGACATGGGTATGGTACTTATTCTTTTTTATTTGTTCAAAGTTCTTTCACACCCTTTGCCTCATTTAATCCCTCATTAGTCCTAAGGGGTAAGTGGAACAGGTATTATTATATTCATTCATTATTATATTCATAAATTAGGAAGCTGAGGGCCCTAGAACTAAGGGGACTTGTGAATAGGCACACAAATGAGTTGATGATAGTACTTTAGTAGAATCTTTGGGACTCTATGGAATTACAAATAATAATCTCAAATATGTTATTAAAAAGGTGGCTTATGAATATTTAGAAAGGGAATCAGCGATTACCAAGAACTAGCACAGATTCAGTATAGTGTAACAGAACAATTTCACTTCCTTTTTTTTTTGGATTGGATTATCATATTGGTAAGTTGGGAAAATGTCATGAGCATAATATTCCTAGGTTTAACAAAATATTTATCAAAGGCTTTCATGCTATCTTTGCAGAAAAGAATGAGTGATTCTGGCCAGATGATAGTACAATTAATTGGAGTCAGGGTTGTTTAAATGATGAGGCCCAAAGAGAAGGTATTAAAGGATTGATCCCAAACTAGAAAGAGTCTAATTGAGAATTCTAGGGATCTATCTTTGGCCCTGTGCTGTTCAATATTCTGATCAATGTCTTAGTCAAAAGGCATAGATGACACATGAATCAGATTTGTTTTTGAGCTTTGCCATAACCCTTTGAGGCAGGTAATGTAACTATTATTATCTTTATTCAACATATGAAGAAACTCCTTCTAAAGGAGGTTAAGTTCCTTGTCTAAGGTCAACTGTTAAATTGTAGAGCTGAGGCTTGAACTTTGACCTTCTGCCTCTGGCTCTAGAACTCTTTTTACCAAGCAACACCTGTGCTACAGCCCTCAGCCACTCTGCCCAATTCCTCCTAGAAGAGAGTATGTAAAGAGAGAACTAAAAAGGGATAAGTAGAGAGCCTTGGAAAGTGCTAGTTTTTGGTGCTCAGAAGAAAGCAACTGAGCCAACAGGCAGCCAGTCAGTAAATAAACATTTATTAAGTGCCCACTATCTGCCAGGCACTGTGCTAAGTTCTGAGGATTCAAAAAGAGGCCAGAGATTGTCCCTGCCCTCAAGGAGCCTACAGTCTAATGGGGGAGGCAACAAGGAAACAAATATGCACAAACTAAATATTTGATAGATAGGAAATGTTTAAGAGAGGGAAAGGATTAGAATTAAGAGGGGCTGGGAAGACTTCCTGTAGAAAGGGAGATTTTAGTTGGGACTTAAAAGAACACAGGGAAGCTTGTAGATGGAGATGAGGAGGAAGAACATTCTAGATATTGGAGTCAGCCAGGAAAAATGCCCACAACTGAGAGATGGAGTGTTTTGTTCATGGAACAGCAAGGAGGCCATTGTCACAGGATTGAGGACTATATGTTAGGGAGCAAGATGTAAGAAGCCTTAGAAGGTAGGAGGGGGATAGGTTATGAAGAGCTCTGAATTCTAAATGGTAGAGTATTTGATCCTGGAAGTGATAGGAAACCACTGGAACTTATTGAGTAGGGAGGTGATGTGGTCTGACCAGCATTTTAGGAAAATCATATTAGTGGCTGAATGGAGGTTGGATCAGAATAAGGAGAGGCTTGAGGCAGGCAGACCCACCAGCAGGTTATTGGAATAATCCAGATATGAGGTGATAAAGCCCTGAGCCAGAATGATAGCGGTGTCAAAATAGAGAAGAAGGAATATTTGAGAGATGTTGCAAAGATGAAATCAACAGACCTTGGTGGCAGATTGGATATAGGAGATGAGATATAATGAGGAAGGTACTAGATCAGAAACCATCTAGTCTAACCCTTCATTTTACAGATGAGAAAATTGGGCCCCTTAGAAGTTTTGACTTGCCCAAGGTCACGCAGTGGTTGAGTTGGAATTAGAACTCAGTTCTTGTGACTCTGAGTTCAGTTCTCTTTTCAATAGACAGGGAGGAAAGGGAGACATTCTTGGCAGAGGAAACAATTTAAATGAAAGAAGTGGGGGTGGGGTGGGAATAACATTGGAGCACCTGGAGGATAATAAGCAGACCAGTCAGGCTAGAGCAGAGGAGACATATTGGGGGTGAAGAGAAGATTGGAATGGAGTCAGATTAAGAAAGGCCTTAAATGCCAGATTGAATAGTTTCAACTAGATGCATTTGGCAACAGGGATCCCTCGAGCTTCAGCATTCTTCACGCTCCTGGAGGGGTCATCAGTGAAGCATGTGTTTATTCTCCTACAGATGAAATTCAGCTGCAGCCAAGGAAGTTATGGGTAAGTGAGAAAGATGGAGCCAGAGCTGGAGAAATTGACCCAGCCGATGTAATACAAGTGCAGTTGGCAGGGTTTTCAGTGTCTCAGAAGCAAACAAGGGAAGGCGGGGGGGGGGGGGGGGGAAGGAGGGAGAGATCGCTTTTGTATATATCACTTTTGTGATATTAACTGGTAAATAATGCATGAGGCTGGACGGTGTTTGGCAGAGACTTCTTTCAGTGCAAAATGTAACAGCCAACAAAGTCTTATAAAAGGAGCAAGACAGCATCTTAGAGGAACAAAAGCCCAGCCTCTGCAGTATTTCTTTCCTTGCCCAATTGCTCCAGAAAGTTGGAAGAGGGAAAAAAAAAAAGAATAAAGAACAAGGATCATACAGCTAGAGCAGATCTGGCCATGGTACCTCTTTCAAAGACAGCTAGGTGGCACAGTGGAAAGAGTGCACACCCTGGAGTCAAGAAGACCTGAGTTCAGCAATGACCTCAGACATTTACCAGCTGTATGACCCTGAATAAGTCTCTTAATCATGTTTGTTGCACTTTCCTCATCTGTAAAATCAGCTGGAGAGGTAAATGGCAAACCTCTCAAGTATCTTTGCCAAGAAACACCAAATGGGGTCATGAAGAGTTGGACATGGCTGAACAACTCCTTTTTCAAAGTCTGTCATTTGCTCCCCATTACCTACTGGGGATAGTGGATCTCCCAACTGGCTCAGCAATGTTGAATGACTTTACAAGAGTCTCTTGCACTTTCACCTCTTTGCTTGGATTTTTCACTGTACCTTCATTTTTCCCCTTCCCATCTTTACCTATTCAATTTCCACCTAACCTTGAAAGCCCAATTCATACTTTATCCACTGCAGAGAGTTTTCTCTGATCTCCATAGAAGAAATGGCTTTGGATTTAGTTTCTCCTCTCCAAAGCATTTACCATGAATCATTGTATATTATTATTATTATTATCACTATCTTGACAACAGCAATCACAGCTACTACTACTACTACTACTACTACTACTACTACTACTACTGCAACATCATTGTCATGTTTGTTTGTCCTTGGTTTTCAAAGAGGACCATGACATCAGGGAAATGATGATATGACATGTAGTTGACTTTGATTTGAGAGAGGGAGGGCTTTGCACAGATCACCAGCCTCACTTTCTCCTTCAGAGCCATCTGGATCTAGTGACTGGATATTTGTTCAGGATGACTGCAATATCACAATATTCTAAATGAGTATGGGGTAGTCTGATCATCCAAGGACATGTCTACATAAATTACCATCATCATGGTCGTGGTGTAAGTCAATGGAAAAAGGACTAAGTAGGAAGTGCGATGAGTTGGATTCACACAGTGAATCTGACACTTAATAACATTGTGATATTTGGCAAGTCACTTCTCTCTGAGCTTCAGCTTCCTTATCTGTAAATCTGGTGTATTAGTGTTTGTTCTAGCCATCTTGCTGAAGCTCAAATGACATTGAAGTATGCATAGTTTTTAAGTTATAATGCAATATAGAAATTAGTGTTGCTATTCTAAGGATTTAATTACAGAGGTCTTTGATTTCACTCATGTATGCTTTCTTTCTACTGATATAGATCTCAACCCCTCCCCCCTTTGGAAGTTGGTATCCATGAGTTTCTATAGACAAAACTATCTCTTGTTGGCTAGCCCTTATGGAATTTGTGGTCTCTGACTTAGTGCAGGTACCAGCAAAACTCACTTGCTTTTTTGCCACTCCTCTCCCTGCCAAATTGCTAGTGCCTCCTCCTGAAATTATATGTATTTTATGTTTAATTTTCTCATGTGGTATTTTCTTAAATATACAATAAGCTCATTGAGAACTGAGACTATTTAATTTTTGTCTTTGTTTTTCTAGCATCAAGCAAACTCCTAGCACATAGTAGGTGTTTCATAAATGATTATTGAAGAAATGGACAGATGAAAGAATGAATGAATGACCTCTTCACATTCTTGGATGGTCTTTGGACAACATCTGTAGTCTAATTCTGGGTCTTTCTAGCTTAGTAGGAACTGTTAAAGTTCTTTGTCCTCAATCATATCCTTCAGGAGTCTAGTAACCCTTCCCTACCAAAATGAAATAGATGACATCCAATAATGAGGGCACAGAAATATCTAGGTGGCACAGTGTTGGAGTCAAAAAGACCTCAGTTCAAATCCTGCCACAGACCCTTACTAGCTGTGTGACTCTGGGCAAGTCACTCAACATCTATCTATCACAGGGTTCTCATCCATGAAATAGGGATAGTAACAACAGCTATCTCACAGGGTTGACATGAGGACCAAATATGATAACATATGTAAAGTGCTTTGCCAACCTTAAAGTGCTATATAAATGCCAGTGATTACTATAATCCTTAACATCCACACAGCATCAGTGTAATCATCTTGAAGGTTTTGGAGTTCTCATTTACACAGCAGTAAATAGTCATAGAATTCTAGAGTGGGGAAAAAGATCTTAAAGACTGACTGGTACAACCTCCTATCTCAGTGACATCCAGAGCAAATCCATAAATAGCTTTGGGGATAGGCCTTTTTAAAGTTGGAAAAATAAATAAATTCAGAGTCCCCTGGCTATGCAGTAAATGTGGAGCAATTTGGAGCTGATAGGCTTAAGCACTCACTATCTGAGCTTAAGTCCAGTGCTTAATATGATAAAGGCCTAAGGCTTAGACCACCAGCCTAGCCCCACACAAAGAGCAGGTTCAAGCAATGTTTACAGAGAGCTTGTAAAGGAATTTCCACACCAATCTCACCTCAATCATGGAAAGCCAATCAAGGCTGGAGTCTAAATATCTCCCTTTCTCTCCCCTCCCTTCCCCCTCTCTTCTTCCCCTCTCTTCTTCCCTTCTCTCTTCCCCCATCTTTGTTTGTTTGTTTCTTTTTCTTTCTTTCTCTCTCTCTCTCTCTCTCTCTCTCTCTCTCTCTCTCACACACACACACACACACACACACACACACACACACACACACACACACACCAGGAGAAGAAGATGGTCTTTCTGGGGGAGTGGCCATTTGAGGTAGATCTTGAAGGTAGAACTCTGATTGGGAAAAGTAATCGATTAATAAGCATGAGGAAAAGGCAATGTAGTGCAGTAGAAAGATCCTTGGATGTGATATGAGGGGGATTTTGATTCAAGCCTTAGCTTGGCTACCTAGAGACTCTGTAACCCTGGGCAAGTTACATTTCCTCTCTCATCAATAAAATGGAGTTTTTCCTACTTTTGTGACCCACCTCCCGAGGTTATAATGGGACAAGTATTTTGCTCACCTTCAAAAGCACCATGCTAATTTCATCTCTAATGATTATACGAGGGATAAAGGCAGGGAGACAGTAAAGAACATGACACGGTCAGAATAATTTTTATTGGAATTTAAGGCATGGAGGGGAGCAGGAGATAAAGATGGAGAGGTCGGCCAGGGCCAAATGCATGTAAGGCCTTGAATATCAGACCCAAGAGGACTCCAATGGGAAGACACCACCTACAGGAAGTTCTCCCAGATTGCCTCCTTGCTCTCTTCTTGGTGTTCCCGATTTTAGGAGTGCATTATGATAAAGGCAATAAAAGGGACCTCAGCAATGAGCTGTTTGTTGTTACTCCCCAGTTCTTCTCACCAGGCCTAGCCCGGACTGGTGTAACATTCCGAAAGGAGCTAAATTTGCCTTCTTTCCCACCCTACCTTTGTTTACTGCCTTCTCCACATTGAGAACCCTGTTCCACTTGAGCCATACTTATCTTCTCTCAATGTGTTAGTGATCACAGAGTGTCAAGAGTTGAAAGGGACCTCTGAACTTTGAATGGAATGTCAGAGCTAGAATAGAGCTTAGAATCCAGGAGAGATGGTAGAATATGGAGTAAAATAATGTTACCACAGAAGGTCCCTTAGGAAATAGGACATAGAATGTCACAGCTGAAAGGGCTTGAGAACACAAAACCCAGAACGTCACACCAGGAGTGATCAGTTAGTGGGTCTAGCTTATAGGGAGGCAATACAGCCTATTGGCAAGAGCATTGTGTTTGAAAGCAGATTTGACTTTATCCTCTGTTTCCACCATATCCTAGCTATGTGCCAGGCCATGTAACAAAGTATACATAATTCTGGGCTTGAAGGGAGAAACGCTATCATAGAACAATGATAACAATAATGATGACGATTTGCATTTATATAATTCTTTGTGGTTCATAAAGTGCTTTACAAATATTACCTTATTTCATACTTACAACAAGGCTAAACTATTTCTACAAACTGAAAATGAAAATCCACAAACGTTGTAAACTATATTAATTTCTCTTGTAGCTCCTGCGTCTGATGCAAATCAGAATGGACTACTACTCCCCCAAATTCAGATTGTTGACCCATTACCACATCTGTAACATTACTCCATTCAAACTCGCCTAGACTTGGCACTGGCCTGGGAAGTAAGTTTTCTTATGATCCTTGTTTTATAGATGGAGAAAGGGTAGAGGTAGAGATTTTAAGCCGCTTTCTCAGAGTCACACAGTATAGATTTTGAGGCTGGATTTGAACTTAGCTTGACTCCAAGTTTAGTGCTCTATTGAATGTGTCATCTAGCTGCCTAAGTAATTGAGTGACTCTGGGTCAGTCACTCTCTGTGACTCTGTAGCTTGGCAGTAACTTTCAGAGTTTGTGGTCCTCAATCATAGCCTTCAGAAGTCCAGGAACTTTTCCATGCTATAATGAGATGGCATGCCATAAGGAGAGCATAGTGGTGGCTAAATGGCACAGTGGGTGAATGTTGGACTTAAAATCAAGAAGACCTAAATTCAAATACTGCCATTGACATTTACTAGTTATATGACTCTGTAAAGGTCACTCAACCTCTCAACATTTGATCTCAGTTACTAACCTATAAAATGAAGAGGTTACCATTGTTGTATGTACTTCTACTAGCTCTAATTCTATGACCCTTTGATCTATGATTATGTGACCTTGGGTATGTCTCTTTACTTCTAGGAATCTCGGTTTCCTCACCTGAACATCAGTAAACCATCTTGCTTTCCCTTGAAGATGAAATGTTAGAACGAATGGAAAATCCTTTGTCACTGAAACACATCCCAGAAATGTAAAAGGTAAGCTCTTATTAATAGAGTCAGCTTCTGGAGATGAAAGTCCATCATCCTGCTGTTCCTGATGAAAGAGCTGATCAAGAAAATAGCTCATCATCTCTCTGTCTCAATGGGTCTGTTTTCCAGGGCTGAAATGAGGATCTTCCTCATTCCCTAGAGCTTGGCCCTTCTCCTTACAATACCTGTCACTCACTCCCCTATATCAATATTTATCAAATCCTCTGGGAATTAGAACATGCAGGAGGGATTAAATCAATTTACCCGAGATCTGAGCACTATTTTGCATTTTGAGCAGATTTAATATGTCCTCCCATGTTTGGGAGCTCACTCCCATTACCAATTCATGAAGTATCTGCTGGAATTAGTAAATCCCTTTCATTTACTTACTTAGGAGAAAATGTTTAATAGCTGCCACATGAAATTTGCAAATTGTGCTCCATCTGAGGTTGATTAATAAAGCACCATGTAAAATACATCAGTCATTTTTGGATTTAAATTAGTACTGCATTCTTCTCGAATCATCCCACTTTGCAAAATTGATAACAGCCCCACATCTTCTTCCCCACCCTTTACACTTATTTTTTTTTCTTTATTTTTTTCCCTCTTAGTCCTCCCCAATCATTCACTGCAATGTCTGAATTTCAGGAATGCTATATATGTTTAGATTGGGGGTTGCAAAAGGGCTCAAATATTTTGACTTTTACTATCAGGAACCTGTTACAGGCATATGGATAGGTTTCTTATCTCCCCTCCAAGACACATACTCCTTGAGAATCATACCCCCTATTCATCTCTGTAATCTTCAGAGTCCCAAACACAGTTTCTGTATGCAGTAATCAATAAATCCTTGTTGGTTGCATAGATGGAATCATGTGTTCACAAAATAATGAATCAGATAATATCAGATATGAACAGGATCTTGGAGATCATCAGCAAAAAAAATATAATTACTATCTCCATAGTGCACACACAAACACACACACAAATACATACACAAACACACATACACATACACATATATATACAAACAGATACACATATACATATACACACACAAACATACAAAGGAAACATGTAGGATTTAGAAATCACTTAGAAGCCATCTAGTCCAAGCCCCTTGTTTTGTAAATGCAGAAGGCTGAAGACAGCTGGCATTGTGCAGAAGAACAAACTTGATTTCAGCCTCATGAGAAGTGATTCAAAACCTGTCTCTGGTGTTTGCTACCTATGCATCCTTGGGGAAATGGCTTAGCTTTCCTGGTCCTTAGTTTACTTATCTGTAAAATAAGAGGTTAGCCTAGATAGACAGAAAGATCCTTTCATGCTCTTTATCTATTATCTTTGGTCTAGGACATTATAATCCTCCTGACTAAATGCTCTTCATGATGTCCAAAGCTAATGGAAGTAGGAAATAACTTATCAGAAGCATAACTTCAAAGTCCAGGGCACTTATCATTAGACCATCCTCAATACCATCATCGCCATCACCATTATGAGTCTTCTTAATATTATAACTCTTCTCATTGACATTATTAGCACAAGCACTAGTATCAATATCAACTCATATGTTTGAGAACTAGAAACTACTTTAGAGATCATCCACTCCAAATCCCTCTTCACAACGGTAGTTTATTTTACACATAATACCTCACACTCTTGTTCCAGAGATCAAGAAAAAATTGTTTTTAATTTGATTCCTATTAAGCGATGAGGAAATTAAGACTCATAAACAGGTAACAATTTGACCAAGTTCACGTAGATAGCTTGTGGCAAAAAAGGACAATAGAACTTGGTTCTCCCCATTCACAATACAAGATACTGTCTATATTTTTTTTTCATTTTTGTCTCAGGTGATGTTGAGGAGATAGACGTCAAATCTCTCTCCTCATGGATCTAAGAAGTATAGCTCACAGGGGCACCATAACACGTTATTTGAAAACTACTGGTCCAGCTGGCAACAGCATCCAAAACCTAATTGTTAACAGATTTTGCATTATCCCTTAAATCGCACACCCATTAGCAGCCAGCTCTCTTCATGATGAAGCCATTAAGGCATGACATTCCCAAAGTGATGGGGATTACAATTAGACCCTGGAGGTTGGTGGGAAGAAGGGTTTAATGAGCCAAAAGAGCTTAGAAGGGTTCATCCGGCCTCTCTCCTGCCTCTGTTCCCCTTGTGGCCTTTTGTAAATCTATTAAAAAAGAGGATGAATTAAGTATGATACTGGTTAGTGTATTCAAAATGATTGAGAGGTTCCAGGTATAGTGGATAGAGAGCCAGTCTCAAGCTAAGAACACCTGGGTTCAATCTGAGAGACATAGGTATGTAATCCTGGAGAAGTCACTTAACCTCTTGATGGTCTAGGAAACTCTCTAAAATTATAATTTTTAGAGAAGGTGAACTAGTAAAGCGAGTTTTCTCTTTTCCAATTTCTTTATACCAATGAAATAAACAGATACAGTCCCCATCCTTTTCAATAAGGGTATTATGGTAGATTGGGGGTGGGAAACCTGTGGCCTCCAGGTTACCTGTGGCCTTTTAGGTCCAAAAGACTGCACCCAAGGATGTGGAAGACCACCTGTGGCCTCAAGGCAACAGCTTCCCCACCCCTGTGCTAGATTCGTCAACAAACATTAACAATCATATATCTGGAAGTAGAATCTAGTTCCCATCTCCTATTACATGCACAAATCTCCTCATTAGCATCCTAAACTGGTGGCCATCTATCCTTTCTTCTAATACCTCTTTTGATAGGGAGCTCACTATTATCTGAGACATGCCTTTCCATTGTAGGGTTAGTTCCGATTAGTAGGAAATTCTCGCTGGTACTGATACAAAATTCTGGCTTTCAGTAACTTTTTCCTGCTGCTGTTAATTCTGTCTTATGAGTTAGAGAACAAGATCTCATTCCTTGCCCTATTGCAGCCCTTCTATTTTTTTTTAAAAAATTGAATTTAATAGTTTATATTTACAAGTATTGATCATGTTCTTTTCCTATCCCTAACCCCAAGCCAGTTAATGAGGTAATTCTTTCAATTCCTACATGGGATTTCACATACTGAGTCTATACCAACTATATACTGATTATTCACCTTGACCCCAAGCTTGGCCTAGTCCCTGGACCCACATGCAATTGTGTTCTTTGTTTCATGCTGTGCTCTGACCCTGATTCCAATTTGAGCCTAATCTCCAGTGAAAATCTGATCCCCAGCCTAAATTAGAGGTCTCTTCTAATTAATACCCCACTTTTCTTGGGTTTCAATATCCTATTAGTCATTTTTATTCTATTTTCCACCTCTATTTTCTCTCCATTGTCACATTCCTTTTCACACTAAATATGAAACTCACCCCTTCTTTGTTAATTCTGTTTTACTCAATATGACTTAAAATAATTTTTTTTTGTATGTGAAGAAAGTGACTAAAATGTTCATACCTTTTGATTCGGAGATGCCACTGCTAGGTCTATAACCCAAGGAGGTCAAAAGGCAGGAAGAGAGCCCCCACACATATCCAAGTATCTATAGTGAAACATTTTTGTAGTCACAAAGAACTAGGAACAAGATGCTTGCAGACTGGGGAATGGCCAAACAAACAGTACATTAATACAGTGTATTAATCTTACTGCACTGTGGGAAACTATGAATGTGAAAAATACAAAGAAGTATGGTTAGACTCGTATGTACTGATGCCAAAGAAGTAAGCCAAATCAAGACAGCAATATGTACAATGATTCAAACAATGTAAATGAAAAGAATTGGTGGAAAACACAAACAACTGGAGGCTATTTAATTATAATGATCAAGCTTGTACCTAAAGAAGGAATGAGAAAATGTATTTTCTTCCTTCTTTTCAGACATCAGGGTACTCTGGGTACAGAACATTTCACATTCTGTCACAGTTTTTTCTTTGTTAGTTTTTGCTAAACTTCTGCTTCTCCATCTTTTTTCCTTCCTTCCTACTTTCCTTCTTTCCTTTCTTCTTCCCTTCTTTCCACCTTTCCTTCCTTCCTACCACCCTTCTTTCCACCTTTCCTCCCTTCTTTCCTCTCTCTCCCACCTTTCCTTCCCTTTCTTCTTCTTCTTTCTTTCCTTCCTTCCTCCTTCTTTGCCTTCTTCTTTACTTCTTTCCTTCCTCTTTTTCTTTCTT
Source organism: Trichosurus vulpecula (assembly GCF_011100635.1). Lineage (NCBI taxonomy): Eukaryota > Metazoa > Chordata > Mammalia > Diprotodontia > Phalangeridae > Trichosurus > Trichosurus vulpecula. Next base: position 88,767,892 of record NC_050573.1, on the reverse strand, counting down.
TCTTCCTGTCTTTCTTTTCTGTCTGTCTTCTCTAACTCTATTATCAAAAAAGGTTCTGGGTGAAGAAAAATAGTATTTTTAATAGATAAATGTTGAAAAATCAAAATATATTAATTAAAAATCTCTCAAGGTTATTAACACATTTTTTCCCCAGCAGCTTCAGTGCTCCTGACACTGTTCTTATCAGACATTGTCACACTTGCATTCTTTTTCCATTCTATACTTTTGCTTCCATCTTTGGTATATGACTTCTAAAATCTAAGTTGGTCAATGCCTCCCTTGTTAAGCATTTTAATCTCTTTAAGGGCACATGCACACACTCTTTCACTGTACAAGATATCTCTGCTTTTCTTCCTAAATACATTGTTTCTTCTATGTATTTACAATTTTATTCTTAACAATTTTCACTCTCCTGGATTGACTTCTTCTGTCAAATTTCATGCTAGGACATCTACTATTTCTATTTCTCTGAACCATTTGAAATCCATTTTTCCAAAATCTGTAAGGCATGTCATACTATGTTTGGCTTTCCTCTCCTCTATCACACTCGTTAAGATGGCAGGGTCTTATTCAGCAACCAATTCCCTTTGTTGGTCAAAATTAGATATAAGAGAGTAGTTTTCTTAATTGTTTCTTCCATTTTTTGAGGCATGAAAATGTCACTCATGCAAGCCAATGAACTATTAACTGCTCTGCTTAACAGTCTTGGAGATGCCCATGTCATTTAAATCCTCCATTACTATTATACTATGTCTCCATGTCAGGCTTGTGATCTCTTAGCTGAGTATCTTCTTCATTTCAGGTTTTGTTCAGGTGTGTGTTGTATAAAACTAGCTAAATTTTGCTTTTGTTTCTTTTTCCACTGATTGCCACTCAGTTGTTGTTTTTGTTTGTTGTTCAGTCATGTCTGACTTTTGATGACCCTGTGGACTATATCATGACAATACGGTCCATAGGCTTTCCTTGGCAAATATACTTCCTACAAATATATTTCCTTCTCCAGTGATTTAAGGCAAACAGAGGTTAATTGATTTATTCAGGGTCACACAACTAGTAAGAGTCTTAGGCCAGATTTGAACTCAAGTCTTCCCTACTCCAGGCCTAGCACTCTAGCCACTAAGTCATCTAACTGCCCTGATTACTTTCCTCTAAATATTCTTCATTGTTTCAATTCCTGGATTTCTTTGAATAAATGCATCTTCTAATATTTAATGCTGCTTGTGCCTTTTTATTTATTGTATTTCTATTAAATGAAATTCTAGAGCCACAATTCAGACACAAGTCCCATCCTATATAGCTTAGTGTTACCTATGCAATAGGATCTCTTCTCCATATCATTTATTAACCATAGTTTTTATATTTATTTGTCATCAAATAAATTCATGGGTTTTATTGCTGGCTTCTATTTCGAATTTTTAGCTACTGGAAATTTTGGGCATCACTACTGCTATACTTCTTCCTACAATTATCCATTCTTTATATCTACATTGTATATGTATAGAGTTTTCTCTCTTCCCTTTTTCTTTAATTTTAAAGGGCTTTTGATTAGATTCAAATGATTCTATATAAATTTCTTCTTTGTTACCCCTTGTTAGGTGTCCTCCATCGCTAGATGAGAGTCTGCAATGCTTAGATTTTAAGTTTTGGTTCGGAATTCCAATTCCATTCTCACACAGGTATCATCTTCTTAAGCAGCTGTCCATGACCCACATTTTCTTTTCAGAATCCCTTGTACTCAATTGTCAGCAGTGATGAAAACGCCTTATACCCACTACAGCCTTCATTTTCCTGCCCAAGATTTCTTAATATTACCTATTAAATTACTTTTGGCCAAACTATTTAGACCCACATGAATCACTAGAAGTGCATAGCTATGAACTGATTTTGCAAGATTTGTTAATCCTTTCATATCTTGAATACATGTTCTAGGAAAACAAGAGTCTATTATAGTCACCAGGTAAACAAACTGGTGTGCCAGTAGTTTGCAGCTGGACATAACAGCCAACACCACTTTTATCTTCTTTTTCTAACCTCTACTGGATGATTTCTCACCAGATGTTACCTGTGGATCCCCATTTGCATTCTTTGGAAGGCAAACAAATACTTTCTCCTCAGAGGGTGCAGCTCTCTAATCTCTAGGAAGAGGGAACAAGGCTTCAGGGGTCCTTCTTCCTTTTACAGTCTTCTACTTTCAAACCTAGTTGAAAAATAGTCAGGATTTCCCTTTATTTCTTGAGATCCTTTTTATCTTTTATTTTGAAGACAAAGCTAAGGGTTTGGCTTCAAGGATTCGAGCATGTTTTTCTCTGCTTACAATCTAATCTCTTCAGGCAATGCTTACTTCATCTTTTGGATTACCCTCTTCTTCATACCCACCTCCCAATAATATTAACCTGCAAAATATCTTCATATGAAACAATGATAACAACTGCTTTTATTTGTAATCCACTTTCCAATTTAAAAGTGACTTATATGCCCCCTTTCTCCAATTACAATAAAATTCCTGCAATGTAGGCAGAACAGTGATTATTAGCCCCATTTCACTATTGGGGAAAATAAAATCTAGAGGGGTTAAATAATTTATCCAGGGTCACATAACTGGCAAGCAAAGATATTTCAACTTAGGGATGCTCCCTCCCACTTCAGTGTTCTTCCCACTCACTCTATTAAACCTTGATGTCTCTGGGAAAAAAAAAAACAGGCTTCCAAGGACCTAGTTTCCTTTTCTTCCAGCCCTTTTTTATTCATTCAAAGTTTAAGAGACAGTGATGAGCTCTCAGTGCTGCAGTGCTCTCAGTCTAGGCTGTTGCACCTTCTGGTTTTAAGATAGAGATGACTTCTGCACAGGAAAAGTCTGATAACACCTAAAGAAGGCTCATTGTTATGCTAACAGGCAAGCAATCCATAGGGAGGCCGTTTAGTAGCACTGACTGTGAGGCCAGACTCCTGGGATCATATCCTAGCTTTATTATTGCCTTCCTTGGTGACCTTGAGCAATTCAGCTGAACTCTCTGGGCTGCTGCTTCCCCATCTGTGAAATGGGGCTAATTATACCATGCAGATGTTGTAAAGATTAAATGGCATAATGGTTATGAATGTGCTTCAGAAACTATAGATGCAAGAGATTGTTATTATCTCTTAAGCCCACAGCCCATCATTTTCCTTTGTAGAGTGTGCTTTTTTCCCTCAAGATAATTAGTTCATCATTCTTATAATAATTCTTCATGGTGCCTGAGAGTTTACAAATTGCTTTCTCATCCATTGTTGCTGTGAATGTCACAAAAGTATTGCTAAGGAAGCAAGGCAGGACTCATTATTTCAGTTTTCTTGGAGTAAAGCAAGACTAGGAAATGGGAAGTGACAGCTTCTTGTTGTTCAAATTTGGCCTCAGACACTCACTAGCTGTGTGACCTTGGACAAGTCACTTAACCCTGCTTACCTCAGTTTCCTCATTTGGAAAAATGAGCTGGAGAAGGAGCTGGAAAACCACTCTGATATCTTCGCCAATATAATCCCAAATGGGGTCATGAAAAATAAGACATTATTGAAATGACAAGAACAACATCTAGGCTTATAGTATAGACCTCTTTATATAAAAATTCAACTTATTTTGTTCTCCTCCACTCTGAAGGTGGGTGTAAGGCCCCCTTCATTATTTTTATAAATTCTATATTGATTCCCTCCATCTCTATGTCTTCCATAGTATCACATTTTATCCTTTGAGAATCCATGAGGGAAGAATCTGCTTTTAATCCTTTAAATGAGGGCTGTCAAAGAGCTGTCTATTTTCTACATAAGTATTTCCCCTCATATCAGTAGCTTTAACTTTCCCTCAGACCAGTGGCTCCTTGAGGTCATGAGCTTGGTCCCTCTGCTCAGATACTTTTTCTGAGGTTGGGACTGTGTCTTTTCAATTGGATGCATGGCTTTTGGAGATCAAGTGTCCTGTTTCCTCTTTATTTTCTTCTTCTTGAGCTCAGCATATGGACGAGGGGATAATGTGCTGTCCATGGTTCTGAGACACCACATATACACATACATACACACACACACACACACACACACACAGAGAGAGAGAGAGAGAGAGAGAGAGAGAGAGAGAGAGAGATGCAGCTTTTTTAATAGCCTTTACAAAGAAGCATAGATTCCAACTCTCAAGTGTATTCACAGAAGGCACTAGAGGCAGCTGTCTTTCTCAAAGCCCTTCTTCCCAATAGATTTACAACTCATAAATGCAATTGTCAGAGCCAAGCATATGAAGCAGAGGGCCAGGTGTACTTCAGTGTTAACCACAAGCAATGAGGCCTTCTAACAGCTGTTATCCTCCTTCCAATCCATTTATGAACTTGCCTTTTCCCAGTGAGTGAGTTATTCTTCCCTCTCTGCCTCCCTCACACACTATACCTCTGCTGCCCTGTGGACCAAAGTACAAAGCAGAAAGACTCTGGGGAATGGTAAATACAGAATCATGTAATTCTTGAGGTGGAAAGAATCTTAGAACACACAACATAGAAGGTCAGAAATGAAAGGAAATTTTAAGAACAAAGCACATAACATATCACAATGGGAAAGGGCATTAGAACATAGAATATAGACTGTTGGAAATAGAAGAATTCTTAGAAAACAGGACATCAAATGTCAGGGCTGGAGGGGATTGGGGAACATAAAGAGTATAGTGTTAAATAGGAAGACTCTGTTGGGAAATAGAACATAGACTTTCGGAGATAAGTCTGATATTAAAATATGAAATGTTAGTGCTAGAAGAGCTAGAACATAGAAAATAGTACTACAATAGCCTTTAGAATATAGAAGTTTTAAAATCAGGAAAAGTCCTCAGAAATTAAATTCTCAAATTTCATTGTCTTGGGTTGTTATGACCTTGCATGATTCTGCTTCTGTCATACAACATGTTAGCAATGCCCCACTGAACAAATGCTAGACTGGTGTTGTCTGTGAATGTGACAAGCATATATGGATCATCCATGGTATTGATAAATTCATTGAACTGCAGAGAGTCAAGGAAAGAGCCCTGGAGCATCCTATTAGAAATCATCCCTAAGGACACATTGGCAAAAATAAACCCATTAACTGTTATTATGAATATGGAAAGGGATCTGTGATTTCACTAGTGGAGGGAATACAAAGATGAGGAAACTTTTCCTCTCTTGGTCTTCACCTGTTGTGTATCTATAGTCTTAGTGAGTTGCTTTGGGTGGGGAGGGGTACAAGAGGGGTACTGGTCTGTAGATACAAAACTAGTATGGGTCACAAGCCAGAGATGGAACTTAAACCCAAACCTTTCTGTCTTTCAAATTAATTCTCTAGGCTCTATACAATTCTGCCTCTCAATCTGAATAGTAACAGGAAACATTTATACAGCTTAAGGTTTGTAAAGCACCTTATATGTGTTATTTCATTGGATCCTTATAACCTTGTTAATTGCCATTATAATCCCAATTTTATAGATGAAGAAACCGAGGAACAGAGAAGTTAAGTGACTTGCCAAAGTTAAATATAGTCAAGTATTGTCAAAGGTAGAATTTGAACTTTAAATCCCCCTGCCCCCCTGCCCCTTTAGCCACTGATCTACCTTATTGGCTTAGGTCTAATAAGGGGGCTTTAATTTCAGAGTGTGTGGGGTGGAGGTGGGGGTTGGATTCACAGATCTATAAAACTAGTGACCATGGTAGTAGTTACAGAGCAAGAAAATGAATAGCTATTGAGATGTCCAACAAAAATAGAAGAAAAAAATCAAAGTATGAATAAATGAAGCATTCATTAAGGTCTAAGAATACAGATTGAAAAAGTAAGGTAGTCTCTGTTCTCAATGATCTCACATTCAAATGGGGGAATATAGAAGGTTTCAACTGCAAGTCAGATAGAAAGGTCTCCTGGTCCTCAGAGTGTGGAGGCAAAGCAGATACCAGTTCTTCTTTCTGAATGTTATTTCCACTGATAGAATGATGTGAGTTTCCGGTGTTGAAGCATTTGACAATGCCAAGGACATTGATGGCAAGAACTATTTTATTTTTCTGGATCTTTAGTATCTGTGACTATAACCACTTCAGGAGAAATCACAGGTTAACTCTATGGCCAAGGAAGATGTGTATATGAAATGGGCTGAAAACTTATTCCCAAGATTTTTGAGCTTAGGGTCCTAGGCTGTCTCCACAGTGTCCAATAGGAGATGATAGACAAGGTGGCAGTGGTGGTTTGACTTTTATGGCACATGTTGTCTCCCTTGTGGTGCCTTGCTGCTTTAGCTAGGCAAGATTGCTTGCCTTGTGTATGGTAATTGGTCAACAGTTGGTCCACATGATTTGCCTCCCAAGTTATGGCTATGAAAGCAGAGCTAGAAGCAGGACCAGTGATTTAATGGGTGCTGCCACTCCTAGGGCTCCTGTGCCTATCTTGCTGGAAATAAGTAAGTAGCTGTTGCTGCTCATGGTGATAAAGTTGGGCCCCTTTTCCATGATTATTTCTCTACTCATTGATAGAAGTAGAGGCTGAAGTGAAAGTAAATCTCCTGGTTTTAGGGACACTGCTATTCCCAAGGCTCAGGATTCTGTTATGTCTTTATTGGGGTTTGAGGGTAGATGGTCAAAATGGCAGTGGTAACCTGACTTGTCAGGCACTAATGCCTCCTGTCTCCATCAGGGAACCTTACTGCTTCATCTAGTTGGCTTATGTGTCCTCTGTGTTGGCAGTTGATTGGCAGTTTATTGGCAATTGGGAGACTGGCTGGCCCCTTTTCCAGAAGAGTTGCCTCCAAAGATGATCAAGGGAGCAATTGTATCCCTAGATATAGTTGTCTATGCACCAATGCATGACATATCGGCAAGAAGAAAAATTAGACTTTCTAGTTATCACTGAGACTTGGCAGGATGAATTCCTTGACTGGAATATAACTTTTATTTATTCAGAATATATTAAAAGAAGTGAGCAGAGTAGCATTTTATTTTAAGAAGTTATGCACTTACGAGGTAATGTAGAACTCAGGAGAAGTGTAATGTGGAGAAGTGGTGTCAAACCCAAAAAGAAACGGATCCCTACTGTGTTCACATTGACTTAGAAAACCACAAATTAACATTACCTCTATTGTATCATATGTTTATTTATTTTGTTAAACATTTCCCAATTACATTTAATCTGCTTTGGGCTGCACTTGGTAGTTTTGTAGGATGCAATGACAAACAGAGAAACAAAATTTGTATCATCACCGTCACAAAATCTTAGGTTGAAAGGACCTCAAAGGCTATGTAAACCCTTTCAAATGACATATAAACATTCCAGAAGTGGACATTTTGGAACAGAGACACCTATAAGGATTTCTAAGATTGTTTGCGAGAGTTTGGATGAGAAACATGGGAAAGAGAAGGGGAAGGAAATAGGGTCTAAGTGTTTGGTGGGAATCCTCCATTTTAAGAACATGTGGGGGGATGCTGGCGCCAAGTTTTGTTCCCACTCTGTGCCCAAATCTCAGCTCTTTCATTTAGGGAGACTATGAGGAACAGCTGATCACCCCTACTGCGTGAATGGTGTGAGGGTGAGCACGAATATGCCCTGTGGTGCTAAGTGGACCTGGGCCATTGATAATGTGCTCTCAGAAACATTCTCTATTCCTCTGACCCCAAACCAAGGAAGAAGCCATAGTTCCCCAGTTCCCCTCTCCAGTGTCTAAGCAGGAAATCTGTATTTTTGCCATGCAGTCAAAGATACTAAGTTCTGGCTGTCATATTTCCACTGATTATGTTGATCAACCCTTTGGGCTTTCCTTTTCCCTAGCCCTTTCTTTTTGTGGAGTATTGTTTATTCTAATGCTACATTAAAATCAAACAATCATAAAACAATCTTAGCACATGAACCTTTCTGTAGTTTTATTTCGGTAGAGAAGTGCAAAAGGTGAGTATGGAGTAAGACTGACAGATGCATCTATTTTCCTTTGTTTTCTCCAACTGGAAGTATGAGAGTGGTGGCAGTGCCATGAATTTTCCCCAGGAATGCACACACCTGGTTATGCTAACTATGAAAGATTTCTAAGCAAATCTGAGCTACTGACTAGGAGTAATATAGCAAAGAATGAAATTTGTCATCAAAAGCATTAATTACCCAGATGAGAGTAGCCAGTAAGTTATTTGTGAGAAATAAAAGTGATTTTTGAAAGTCATGGTATGGTGAGCCAAAAGGCCAAGACAAAGATATAAGAGAAGGATCTTCCTGGGTTCATGACCCCTATCAAGCTCACTCTCCCAATTCTCACTTCCACAGCAGGTTGGGTCCCAGAAGACAAATGGTTATAGCTGTCCTCAGGGATTGGCACTAAGGGGTTCCCCATAAATCATGCATCTGGGAGTCAATTTTTTCCCTTTATGGAGTCCCCACAACCTTTGAATAGTGGTATGGGATCATGATAGCAGAATCACACACATTTCCTTGCTTTTCTGAGTTGGCTCATCTGAGTTGGCTCAGCTGAGATTGCAGCATCATAGCTGGAGTATAAATCCACTATTTTTCTTGGTAAAGCTGGTCACTCTGATGATATGTTTGCTCCTTACTGGATTAGATTGCAATTGCTACTGACCCTGGGGTGCTGATTATCAGTTAAACCACAGATGGCTTTGATGCATCTCCCAGTCTCACTAATCACCTTCTAAGCCCCATCAGAACACTCATTTACTTAACATTAGGAAAGATAAATCGCAATAGAATCAGGAGTGACAAGTATTCATTAACACACATGGATGGGTCGGAGATTAGGCCGACTACCACTCTTCCACCAGGTAGCTCATAGAAGTCTTCCTCACTGGAATGCTACCGGGAAAGATGTAAGATTATTTGCTCAAACTTTTTATAAGTATATTCAGCAGCCAAATGAAAAAAAATTGCCAGTAGGCCAACAGGAAGTGGTCAGAAGATACATATACATGTTTTGTGCTTGGGAACCAGTCCCTTCTGTTATGCAAGCCTAAATGCAGGCTCACCAAGCCTCCACATGTTGGATTCAACCTGGACACAAGGGCTAATTAAAAGGTGATCTACAGACTGGGTCTCACCCATTACAGATGTTTTTATTCCAGTCCATACCCAAAGAGTGACTTCTTTACAAAAAATCCAAGTACTCATGATTCAGTCATTCTTGAAGATACCCGAGAAAGGAAAACCTTCTGGGTCCTGAAGTGATCCATTCCTTTTATGTTAAGTCAGTTTGTAAAGAAACATTTTTGTATAATTTTAAGTTTGCCTCATTGCAACTTCTACCCATTGTTTCCAGTTCTTCCTTTTATGTCCACATTAAAAAAAAAACAGATAAGTCTTAAGTTTACTCTCCTGTAACAATTTTCCAAATGCTTCAAGAATGCTCCCTTCCTTTCTCTAAGTCTTCTCTTCCAGGTGAAAAATCTTGACAAACTTCAATCAAACCTCAAATGACAAGAATCCATGGTCCTTTATCATTCTCTTCACTTTCCTTTGGACATGCTTCATTTTAACAATCACCTTCATTTAAAATTAATTTATTTTTATTTTAACTTCTGATTCTCTTTTTCCCTCCAGTCCCTCTCACAGCCATTGAGAAGGCAAGAAATGTTATAGCCATTATACATACGAAGTAAGGCAAAACATATTTCCACATTAGCCATGTTGCTTAAAAAATAAAGCAAGAAAAGTCAAGAAAGTGAAAAAAAGAATCCTGAATCTGTACTCAGAGTTCACTAGTTCTCTCTCTGGAGGTAGGTAGCATTTTTCATGAGTCCTTTCTTTGAATTGATAACAGTATTTAAGTCTTTCAGAGTTGATTTTGTTATGATATTGCTTTTACTGTGTCTAATGTTCTCCTGGTTCTGCTCACTTCACTTTGAATTAGTTCATATGAGTCTTCTCAAGTTTTTCTGAAACTTTCTTTGTCATTTCTTACAGCACTATAGTAATCCATCACAATGGTATGTGATTTACCATAATGTAGATATACTACAACTTGTTCAGCCATTCTGTTCAGTTTTAAATTATTTGCCACTACAAAAAACTGATATAAATATTTTTGTACATATGGATCCTTTCCCTTTTTCTTTGATCTTTTTGGGATATAGACCTAGTAGTAGTATTGATGGGTCAAAGGTATGCACAGTTTTTATATCCTTTAGGCATATTTCCAAATTGTCCTCCAGAATCATTGGATCAGTTCACATCTCCACCAACAGTCCATTAATATTCCCATTTTTCTATTTTCACATTTATTTATTGATTTTTAATTTATGGAATAAAACATGCATTTCCATAACATAGTATACTAAGAAAATACGATTGCACATGAAACTGAAAATCTGTTATGCACAACCTGCTATTTCTTCTAAACATATAATAGCTATGTAAATTTCTTTTTTTCCCTTTCTTCTTCCCTCTTCCCTTCTGCACTCTAAAGATGGCTACCATTAGACACAAATAGGTATCTATCTATCTATCTGTCTGTCTGTCTATCTTCACACATATATGCATATATATGAGTATGTGTAAAATTATTCTATATATACTTCTATTCATCAGTTCTTTCTCTGGGTGTAGATAGCATCTTTCTTCATATGTCCTTTATAGTTAATTTTTATATATCATCTCTAACATTTGTAATTTTTTCTTTTCTGTCATCTAAGCCAGAGTGGTCTTCATTTTGAAAGAAAGGGAAGAAGGATGGAAAGAAGGAAGGAGGGAGGAAAGGAACAAAGGAAGGAAGAAAAAGTGGTGACTAATAATAATAACTAGCATTTATATAGTGCTATATGCCTGGAAGATAGGTAATATTATTATTCTAATTTTTACAGTTGAGGAAACTCAGGCAAACAGAGCCTAAATGATATCTTGCCCAGGGTCATACAGCAAGTGTCTGAAACTGTATTTGAACTCATACTTCCTAACACCAGGTCCCCACTCTATCCACTGTGCCACCTAGTTGCCTGCCTAGTATTGAATTGACAACATGCAAGAAAAAGGAAACACATAAGAAGGCCAGGGAGCATATCACAAATCTGACATTAAGGCTGAATATAGTAGTAATAGGAACTTCAGTTAGCCATACATATTCAAGAGCTTTCTCTCTGCCAAAAATAAAGCAGTTAATAATTTATTATTTTGAATTAAGGATAATTTCATTCTTCAAAATATGGAGGAAGTGATTAGGGGAATTGATATTTTGGACTTGGTTCCAAGTAACTTAAAGGAAGAGGGTGCTGATGTAGAAATGACATGAAATACAGGGATAAAGTAACCACTCTATTTCATGAAAGAATAGGAGAAGGCCAAGGCAGGCTTTGTACATACACTATATTTGGGGAGAACATAGTTCAAAAGATTCAGAGGCTGAATAAGTAGGATCCAATCACTTAAAATTCCATAGAGAAAGTGATCCAGGAAAAGGAAGGTCTCCAAATGAAATTCTGAAAATGCAAAGAATAAAAATAAAAAAGTAAAACAAGTCTGATGAGCAGAAAAAGGAGTAACTGTTTAAAAAGAATTATGTAGATGCATAAGGAACTAATCAAACAACGTAAATTTTTAAAAGGCACATTAGAATATAGAAACAAGGTCAGACAGCAGAAGATGAATTTAAGTGTGGCCAGATTCTATAAAAATAGTTTTGCAAGTGATAAAGTTCAGAATGAACTGGGCTGGAGAGGAATTCTAAGGACAATGTAAAAGGCTTTAAACATTTACTTGGGGAAAAAAGGGGATGATCAAAGAATGGGTGAGGCCATAGCCAAGAGTGATTAAAACAATTATAAAGCATGGTTGAGAGAGGGCAGACCTACTGAATTCATTTTACATCTGCTTTTTCTACCAAAGAGAATAATACTTCAACTGATGAGTGCAGGGCAAAAATGTGTGATAGGGAGTGGAAAACCAAGAAAGGAAAGGAGATAGAAAAAAAATTACCTTGATGTCCTCAAAGAATTCAAGTTACCAGGCCTTGATCAGTTATATCCAGGGTGTTGGGAAAAACCTACCAGATGAGATTGCTAAGACACTATCAGCAATATTTGAAATGTTGGTGACAACTGGAGGAATACTGAAGGACTGGAAAAGTGAGAAGCAAAAAAGTTGTAACTTATTATTTTTATTTTTTAAGAGAAGTGATTATAGACCAGGGGTCTTGAGTTTAATTCCTGGAAAAAAATATAGAATGTATGAGTAATGAGATGATAAGTGAACATCCAGAAATAGAAGCAGAGATCACAGAGACAGCATGGCTGTATCAAGAACAATTTGTGCCAGACTAGCTTCATCTCTCTCTCTCTCTCTCTCTCTCTCTCTCTCTCTCTCTCTCTCCCCGCCCCCCTTATTCTCTCTCTCTCACAGACACATATTATCTATTGATTGATAGATATTCCAATAACAAAGTATTTGGTAAAATCTCTCAAAATATATTTCTATATTTGCTGGAGAAATGTATGCTAGATGTGGATTCATATCTAGTTAATGGCCAAATCCCAAGTGTCATTAATGGCTTAATGTCAACTAGAAAAATCAGTTAGGTCAAAATTGTACTTAGATAAGGGAATAAATGTCATGTCTATGATATGAGCAGATGACATGATGCTGAGGGAGGATGCTATTATGTTGCATGACAGAGTCAGGATCCAAAATATCTAACTATTTAGGAATAATTGTCTAATCAGAGGCTAAGAAAATATGATCCAACAGAAATGAATGTAATTTTATACTTGGGTATAAAAAAAAAATCACTTTTTTCAAGTTCAAGTTCAAGATGGAAGATACATAGAAATTTACATGAAAAGGATGTTGTGGTTTTTGTGTAGTACAAATTCAATGAGTTTTAGTGTGACATAGTCATACATAAGATATTGTGTTTCAAAGGGGAAAGATGACAATCTGATTGTCCTCTGCCGTACTCAGACTCTACCTAGAGTGTTGTGTTCAGTTTGGGATGCTGCAATTTAGTTATGATATCAATAAGCTAGGTAATCTTCAGAGGAAGGGGACCAGGACCATAGTAAGACTGGGAAACATTCAATTCAAATATTAGTTGAAGGAACTATGTATGATAAGCTCACAAAAGAGAAAACTTAGTAGGCACACAATAGCTATCTTCTGGTATTTTGAATACTTTATTATAGAAAAGGTATTAGACTTGTTTTGTTTAGCTCCTGAGTACAGAAGTAAGCCATCTCCTTTTGCCCCTGTTGCTCCCCCTCCAAGCTTGACCATCAGAGGCCATTCATGGGAGGTGCTAAAGCACCAGGCTTCACACTCCTTATGGCCATGTGTGCTGACCTTCACACCAACCTTCTGTTCTGTCCCTGCTTTCCCCCTCTTTTTGCTCTCTGAGAATCACAATCAAATCACCACACTTCTTCCTCTGAAAAGGGGGTAGCAATGCATCATCTGAATTTTCCACTCATCTTTGTGATCCTTTATGCATTGTCTCTTGCATTAGAATGTACGCTCTTTGAGGTCAAGAACTATTTTGCTTTCGTATTTATATTAGTAAATGTTTTTCATCCCTTCAGATTGCATAGAACGTGTCTTAAGTTTGACATTATACAGATATATATTAGCTATAATGTCATCCTTGTGATAACAAGGGAAATCAAGGAAGGTCACTGCATTATAGGTTGGACACAATATATCATTCTTTTGGGGAATATGGACAAGAGCTCCACAGGATGGGCAAGTATAGATGGGCTGTGATCTGCTTCTTCAGACATTCCCTCATTTCTCACTCAGTTTCACTTATTTTAGTCTTCTTTGACTTCTCCAGCTACTCACATTTTGTATTTCTTTGACTTCTCTACCATATCTCTCTACCATGTATCATCCCTCCCCACCCTGTACCTAATTTTTCATCTTTTTGTATGTTGTCTGCCCCTAATAGATTGTCAGCTTCTGGAGGGCAGGGACTGTCTTCCTTTTTAATATATAAATCCCCAGTATTTAGAAAAGTGCCTGGCACATAATAGGCAATTAATAAATGCTTATTGATGATTTCGCCATTGGAGATAATATCCACATAGAATAGATTGTGGATCCATTGAGTTAATGATATGGAGGAGATAGTGAGTTCCCTCTCAAAAAGATGTCTAAGTGGGCATCTTTTATCATTTTTCAGGAATGTGCTAAAGTGGGTTATTCTACAGTTATGAACTGGATTTGAGGATCACTGTATGTGTTCAGAAAGCCCAGGATTCTGTGATGTAGCCATTCCCTCTCGGACTTCCCATTACTTCTGATTCATCCTTCTTATAATTAGAATCAAAATCAGAAGAACATTTCTACCTCCACCTTTGAAAAGATCAGCAAGGATGTCATGAGTTTCTCAAATGCTATATTTTTGAGAAGAGTTGGGGAGATACAGACAGAAAGGAAGACAGGGAGGGAAAGGGAGGGAGGGAGAGAGAGAGGAGGAGAGGGAGAGAGAGAGAAAGAGAGAGAGGGAGAGAGAGAGAGAGAGAGAGGAGATCCATCAGATGTCTGAATTGTTTAGGGCTCCTATCATGTCTTCATATTAAGTATCTGATCTGCAGGAAGAATATCAATCTCCCCTTCCCCTCCAACTCCCAAGTTGCTTGCTTGGCTTCTGTGGTATACTTCAACTATGCTATGGCCTGTCTTTCCCTTCATTGAAAGAATTCTGAATTGGGAGTCAGGGAGACTTTAGTTCAGATGCTGCCTCTGTCCCTTACTACCTGGGTGTGCATGGACAATTAATGTAACTTATGCAAGCCTTAGTTTCCTCATCTGTAAGTTGAAAGGGTTGGGTTAAAGGACAGCTGAGTTCCTTTCTGGCTATGAATCTGATGCTATGATCTGTTTCTGAATACCTTCCACTATGCCTCCTCCATCTAGTATATGGATTTCCACAGAGGTGAATATCATTTCACTATATACTGTGACTTGGATTACCTATCATCTAATTTGCTGAGCAGAGAGTATCTTTCATTTTCTGCATCATGATCATGATTTCGCCACTCAAAGTTTTAGTGACCAACCCTGTGAAGCAAGAGCTACTTATGTGAAAATGGCAAGTTCCCTGGGTCTCCTACAAGTTGTGATTATGTTAGGTCTGGTTCCAATACTCTGATACCAGACAGTTATAGACCCTAGCCATGGTAGCACGGAAGTGTTCACACTCCACTAAATTATAGGAGGAAGAAAAAATATGTGAGAGACATTCAAAAATGATACATGGAAGCATAGGGTGTATTCATCAGGCAGACAGGCTATAGCCAAAATATATGAGTTCCCTTCTTATTACTAATGTGGAACAACTGAAAAGAAGCAAATCATACTTACCACTATCCCACAGGAAAAAATGGCTAAAATAATATTGAGTCATATTCCTATAGTTCTCTGGAGCAGTTAGGTGGTGCAGTGGATAGAACTCTAGGCCTGGAGTTAGGAAGACCTGAGTTCAAATACAGCCTCAGACACTTACTAGCTATGTGACCTCAGGCAAGTCACTTAAAGCTGTTTGCCTCAATTTCCTCATCTGTAAAGTGAACTGGAGAAGGAAATGGCAAACCACTTCAGTATCTTTGCCAAGAAAACCCCAAATGGGGTCAGGAAGAGTTGGACATGACAAAAATGACATGACAACAACAAACAAAAATAGTTCTTTAGAGTTACCAGTGAGCTTCCCTCATGACAAGACAATGAGAAAGGCATGCAAGTGTGATTATCACCATATTGTAGTTGAAAAACTGATCATCAGAGAGGGAGCATACCTCTAGATTTTCTTTATGATGTCGTAGCGTTGTGTTCACCCTAGAAATTCACTCAGTCAGTCAGTAACTCAAAAAGCATTTATTATGTGCCTGGAACACAAAAAAGAGGCAAGAGAGTCTTTGCCCTCAAGGCATTCAGAATCTAATGGGAGATACAACAGAAAAACAAATATTTATAAACAAACTGTATACAGTATAAATAGGAAATAATTAAGAAGGAAGGCACAAAAATTAAGAGGTGTTAGGAAGGACTTCCTGTAAAAGATGGAATTTTAATTGAGACTTGAAGGAATCCAAATGAGGCCTGGAAAGCATTCCAGGTATGGAGGGGACAGCAGAGAAAATTCTTGGAGTCAAGAGATGGAACTGAAAGGAGACCCCTTCTTCTGATTTCTCAGTTACTCCTAGACCCTAGATGTTAAGAAAAGTGCCCAAACCAGACATGTCTTTGTTCCTTTCTGGGCTCCACTCCTGTTTTTCCACCTTCTCCTCACTTTTCTTTTTTCCCCTTCCCTTTTGTTTATTGTCTTACCCCATTAGAATACATGTTCTTAATGGTAGTTACTATCTTTCTGCTAGTATCTGTGTTCTCTGCACTTTATGGGGAGTATGGCTCTTTAGAAATGCTCGTTGACCTGTTGACTTGACTTAGCAGATGAAGAAACTGAGAATCGAGGTGAAATGATTTATCTATAGCCATACAGCTAGAAAATATTGGCATTAGAATTTGCACTTGGAATTTCTGAACCCAGTACTTCACCCTTTATCTCTCACTGCCTCTCTAAAAGTGATTAAAGGTCATGTATTAATTGAAGGAGGGGAGTAAGATCATTTGGAAGGAGTTGTATGGGTATGTGCTAAAGGGAAAAGATCTTTATACAAATTATCATTAGCATTGAAGGAGTCCTTATATACAATCCAATTCACGAAATATTTATCATAATAGCTGGCATCCAAGTAGTGTTTCAAGGTTTACAAAGCACTTGGCATATACCACCTAATTTAGCCTCATGATGACCCTATGGGAGAGTTACAAGAGATATCATCCCTGTTCTGCAGATGGCTCATAGAGATCAAATGAGTTGTCCATGGTCATTCAGCATGTATCAGAGCAGCATGGTACTGTGTAAGAAGCATTGGCTCTGGAGTCAGTGGTGCTGGATTCAAGTCCTCCTTCTGAAACTACTTGTGTGACATTAAGTAAAACATTTAGTCCCCTCATACGTAGCTACTCTTATCTGTAAAATGAGATATATGACCTCTTATGTATCTTCCAGTTCCAGAATCTATGTTTCTGTAATTCTGTCTTACTGATGGATAATTCTATCTAACAGTGTGGCACAGTGGAAGGACTAGTGAATCTGGAGTCAAGGACCATGGATGTGAATCCTAGTTCTCACACTTACTATTTAGATGACCCTGGAGAAGTCACCAGACCTCATTTTTCTTCTCTGTAAAATGAAGTGAAATGTTCAGCCTCAAGAGCTGAAGATCAAAGGTAAACATAGAGGGGTTGACTTTGGAAAAGAGAAAGATAATCTCCTTATTTAGATGAATGGGAGAGGTAACCTGATGTAGTAAGAGAAAGATGAGATTTGAAACCATGAATCTTGTATCATAAATGGAGAGGGAATGGATTCAAAAGGTAGAATGGACATGGCCAATGTGTAAATGTGTTTTGACTTGACCATGAATATTTGTTACAAAGTCTTTCCCACCTACCCCTGATAGTGATGAGGGGAGTAGGGAGAGGAAGAGAAAATGTATTCTCATTACTTAAAAAAAATCTAGAAGTTAAAAAAAAACTATTCTGTTACTTATAATGTTTGGACTTTAAGCAAGTTATTCTATTTTCCCCACATTAGCTTTCACTCTGTGAAATAAGGAGGTTGAATTATGTAAGAAGGCAGTGTTGCTCAATGGAAAGGGCTCTGATGGACCTGAACTCAAACACCACCTCCGATGCTTATGTGATTTTTAACCAGGGATCTCCATTTTATCATCTGTAAAATGAGAGGATTGGACTAGATGACCTCTAAAATCCTGTCCAGCTCTAAATCTTTAATCTTGTGATCTCTCGGGTTAATTTCAGCACCAGATTCTAAGAACTATGGATGTAGAAGGCAAGACAGAAAGGGGAGGTGAAGGATGGTGATAATGGAAAAAGTTGAGATAGAAAAGGATCTTAAAATCAACAAAGTAAAATCAGACAAACAAACAACCAACAAGCACAAAAATCCTTTTGTTTCATATGACCAATACTGGTGGGTCATTAATAAACACTGGGCCTACTGAAGTAGGGCAGGGAAGACCTAGCTTCAGAGATTCAAGTCCTTCTCTTTGGCATGTCTGTCACCAGCTGGTCACTTCTCACACCTTTCCCCCGTCAAAATTATCATTATCATAAACTAGCAAAATGTTAAGAGTCACAAGGGATTGTAAACACCAATTTATTCAACCTCTCTATGTTACAGAGGAGAAAATTGAAACCCTGAGAAGGGAAGTAATTTCATCAAGGTCATATATTTAGTAAGGGGTATAGCTAAAATTTGAACCCAGACCTTTTACTACACCATCTTTTGATGAATATATGAAAAATACCACTGGTGCTGATAACATTCCTGGAACTTAAAGCATCTACAGATGCTCTCCAGATTTTATCTGACCATATTCACTTTCCTGTGTGTCAGTGTAAGTGGGTAGCATTGGTGGGTGTGTTTGATGGATCTTGGCAGTCGCAGCATCATATCTTGGATAGTATTTGTGCCTGAAAGACAGCTCACCTCATTCACAATTAGCCATGGTTGGTCTTTAGAGAAAGATTTTAAATCAAAGCTTTTAATTAGTAACTTGTACAATCCAAGTTTTATTGGATTATAAGATCTCAGAGACAGAAGTAACTTCAGAAAGAATCTAATGTCAGACTCACATCTAAAAAGAAATTTCTTATACAGTATTCCCAAGAAGTGGTCATCTTTGCTTGATGTAGAGGAATGGTCAACTCACATAAATAATCTGTTGTCAAATAATTTCAATTCTAACTTAATAATATCTCACCTACAAATCCCCTCCTCTCCACTTACATAGGCATAAGTATACTTCAGGCCCCTACCACCTCTCACTTGGTCTATCAAAATAGGTTTCTTTTTGGTGTCCCTGCCTAAACCTCTCTGTAATCTAATCCATCCACCATTCAGCTGCACAGGTTATTTTCCAAAAGCTTTTATCTTCCCACATCTCCTCCTCCCTCAATAATCTCTAATGGTTCCTTATCATCACTAGGACCAAATATGAAATCCATTGTTTGGCATTTAACATTCGTTTTCACTTGGCCCCATCCTACCTTTTCAGTCTTCTTTACACTCTACTGCTCTCCATATACTCTACAATCCAGAGGTATTGCACTACTTTCTAATCTTAGATGATATTTCATCTCCCATCTCAATGCCTTTTCATGAACTTTTCTTCATACTTGGAATGCTCTGCCCTCTAACCTCTTACACTTAGTTTCCCCAGCTTCCTTCAAGATATAACTCAAATATCATTTACTGTAGGATGTTTTTCTGCTCTCCCCATATGTTATTGTCTTCCCCTCTCAGATTATCTTTCCTCTACTCAGTATATACCTTTGGTGTACCTAGTTGTTCATATAGTTCTCCCTCATTAGACGATGAGCTATTTGAGAGCAGAGGCATGTGACATTTTTGTATACCCAGGGCATAGCACTATGCCTAGAACATAGTAAGAATATTTACTGATTGACTGACTATCCTAGAAAGTAACCTGTTCTATTTTTTGGCAGCTCTGGCTATAGAAATGTTGACTTAGGTTGGACAAAAGTCAGCTTCACTGTAGTTTTACTCATTACTCTTTAAGTTTGTCTTATGTGACTAAAAAGAGCAAATACCTCTTTCCTAGAATACCTCTTCAAGGCATTTGAAGTCATACATCATGCCCCCTTTACTTCCTTCTTTTCTTCATATTAATCATATCAAGTATCTATAATGTCTTTTCATATGACAAGATCTGCAGTCTTCTCACCATTCTACTCACCTTTTTATAAATATCCCTTTAAAATTTTTTGTTTTCATGATCAAACTTTTATTTTTCTTCTCCACCTACTGCAAAGGAAGAAAGGAAGGAAGGGAGGAAGGAAGGAAGGAAGTAAAGAAAGGAAGGAAGGAAGGAAGAAGGAAGGAAGGAAGGAAGAAAAGGAGGAAGTGAGGAAGATGAATTCTTGCATCATATAAGCATATTCAGCAAAAAAAATATTCCTATTCAACAATGAGTTTCTTATTCAACACATTAACCCACTATCTCTCTGTCATGAGGTGAGAAGTGTTTTTAATCAGTCCTTTGGCATCATTATTGATTATTTAGTTGAATAGAATTCTTAAGTCTTTCAGAATTTTTTTATAATATTGAAATTATAGTATAAATTGTTTTTGTGGTTTAACTAACGTCACCTGTCATCAGTTAATGAGTCTTCCCAGGTCTCTCTAAAACCATCTTTCTTAAATTTTCATGTCACAGTATTATTCCATTACATTCATACAACATAATTAGTCAAGCCATTCACCAATCAATGGACACTCAATTAATTTCCTTTTTGTCACTTCAAAAGAACTGCTATATTTTGTTGGGCAAAGGGCAAATATAGGCGTAAAAATGCTCCAAATCAATAATAATTAGAGAATTATAAATGAAATAAACTCTTTGAAGCTTCATTTCATACCAACCAGGATGACAAAGCTTGAAAAAAAGAGAAAAAATGATAAATGTTGGAAGGCCTGCAGGAAAACAGGCACATCGATGTACGTACTGTTGGTAGAATTGTTAAAGAGTCAAAGCATTCTAGAAAGTAATTATGAATTATACTCAAAATGTTTGTATATAGCACATGGCCTTTCACTTAGTGTTAACACCCTTAGTATGTGGTGGCCAGACCTGAAATTATGATACTCCAAATAAGATGTGATCAGGACAGTGTTAGAGAGGAGCTGTTACCTCACTCCAGACATGAAATTTCTATTCATGCATTTTCTTTTGGATACTTCATCATAACATTAACTAATATTGAGATTGGAGTCCCAGTCTGATATGAAGTGTTCTCTAGATTTACCTCTCCTATCCTGAACTGATGCAGTTGAGTTTTTGAACCAAAATGTAGTACTTTATATTAATCCTTGTTAAATTTCATACCATTGAATTCAGCCTTAGAATGCAATAGTCATTTAATAAATAATTGTCAATTGAGATGGGGGGGGGGACATGAATCTTTCATCCTATGTGTTATCTATTATTCTCCAGCTTTGTGTCTTCTGTAAATCTAATAAGCATGTCTTCTATGCCTTCATTCAAGTTACTGGTAAAAATATTGAATTGCAAAGGACAGATAACTGGTCTCTGGTCTTTCTGCTCTAGAAATAAATTCTGATTGTTATCAATCACTCTTTGGATTGGTTCAGTCAATAAATTCAGAGCCCTACTATCTCTCTTCTCTACATCACAACTTCCAACTGATTCCCATCCTGTTGTTGATCCCTTTTGACTCTTGGTCTTTTCATCTTTCTTCTCTAATTGTTGCTTCCATTCTAAGAAGCCTGCATCTTATTCAATGAGATGGAGCACAAAAAGAAGTTTTTAAAAGCATTTCACTTCTTATAGCAAAGAGACTGTCTTTCAGTTAAGGAAGGGACAGGTGATAATAACCTTTCCCATTTTGATAGCACTTTATGGTTCATAAAGTATTATCCTCCCAAGAAGATGATATGGTTAGTTCATATATGATTTTCCTATTTTACAAATGTCTGGATATATTAAGACATACAAAAACACAAAGATAATAAAAGCCCAAGTCAAGAATCAAACACTGGCCCTCTGCCTCCAAATTTATCACTATTTTATCTGCAACACTTTGAATCTATTCAAAAAGAATGGTACCATGTTCAGAAAGTTTGTAAGAGAAAATCATTCTTAAATGGCACAGCAAAGAAGATTTCCCCAGGGACCTTAAAGCACAAGTGAAAGAAGTTATGCAAGAAAAGTTATCCAAGAACAAGACAACCCAGAATCCCACTACTCAGGAATGAAAACTTCACACCCCTCCTTTCAAGTCCTCTCTCTCCCATTCTTTTCTCTCACTCTTTGGCTTCTTCCTCTGAAAAATTTTTAAAATTCTTTTGAAGGACAGACCAAGATGATAGAAAAGGAAGAAGCAGTATAGCTCTATTACCCTGATTGCCACAGGACTCAAACAGTAAGAAAATAAGGCATAACTTTGTTGCTCTAATCTTAATCTTCAGAGGATAGGAGACTTGGATTCAGCCTTAGGGAGAAGAAAAGGGTCCTAATGTGGTTACTCTGATTCCTGTCCCTAGAAAAGAGGGGTGGAATATGAGATTCAATCCCCAGATGAACATGGCCTTAGTATGATTGCTATGGACACTGGCCTCCTTGTTCCTCTTTCAGAAGATTTCATTTCATGTTTCAAAGCATTTTTTCCCTTGCTATATCCCATACCTACAACTCTCTCATTGCTCATCTCCACTTAGTTTCCTTGACTTGTTCACATCTCAGCTAAAGTTCTGGTCAACACAATGACTGAACGCAATTCTAGAGGATTCAAGATGAAATATGCTACTCTCAGTGATGAACTCAGAGTAAAGCAAGAAATTTTTTGGATATTACCAATGTGAGAATTTGTATTGTTTGACTATACATGTTTGTAACACAATTTTCTCTACTCCCACTTGCTTTCTAAATTGATGGAAGAGAGATAATGCAGATTTGAAAATTAAATAAAATTTAATTTAAAAGTTGGGGGGGGGTGGGGAACAAGCCAGGATGGTAGAGTAAAAGAAGGGACTTGCCTGACCTCTCCCTCAAACCCCTCCAAATACTTGTGAAAAATGACTCTAAACAAATTCTGGAGCTACAGAACAAACAAAATGACAGAATAAAACAAATCTCCAGCCCAAGACAAGTTGGAAGGTTGACAGGAAGGTTCTATCACACCAGGTTGGGAGCAGAGCATACCCCAGCATAGGCCACATCTGCACAGATCAGGGTAGAGCAGGCCACAGGGGATTGAATCAATGATAGCTGTGGCAGTTTCCAGACTTCTCAACCCACAGACTCCAAAGACAAAGTAGAAAGTCAGTGGGGAGACTCTGTTGAACCTGGGTGAGAGAATAGTGCTGTCTGGGCCTAGCCTCAGGGGAGCAGAGGTAGCAAAGGTGGCAGTGGTGGCAGCGGCAGCAGCAGCAGCAGCAGCAGCTTCCAGAGCTCCAGGCCCACAGACAATGGGAGGATCAAACAGCTGATCGAAGGGAGATTGCAGGGATCTCTTTGATGGCACTGAGGCAGGATTCAGGATTCTCTTGCTGTGCCATGCTTGGATCTGGATTGCAGTCCTGGGTGGTGGTGCTGCGGTGAGGATGAGCACTGGCATGGCAGAGCTTGTGGCAGCTGTGCAGAGGGAATCCTCCTCACAGTTCCAAGGGACAAGAGCTTGCTTCATGTCACTCACAGACTAGAGCATGGGCCAGGA
This sequence comes from Trichosurus vulpecula, assembly GCF_011100635.1. Lineage (NCBI taxonomy): Eukaryota > Metazoa > Chordata > Mammalia > Diprotodontia > Phalangeridae > Trichosurus > Trichosurus vulpecula. The sequence continues at coordinate 88,744,612 of NC_050573.1, read as the reverse complement.
GAGGAGTAAATACCTCTCCTTTGATCATACCACCTTAGAAGAACTGAAAATTTATAGGTGCCTAGAAGTATCTATGACAATAGCTGTGCAAAACCCCTCAAACTTGGGACAGAGCACTCTCCACTCTGGAAGCAGAGTCCTATCCTGACAGAAAGCTCAAAGTCAAGTAATTGGCTGGGGAAATGAGCAAAGAGCTTTAAAAAATAAGAGTATAGAATCTTACTTGGTGACAAAGAAGGTCAAAACATACAACCAGAAGAAGACAACAAAGTGAAAGCTCTTACATTCAAAGCCTCCAAGAAAAATATGAATTGGTCTCAGACCATGGAAGGGCTCAAAAAAAGTTTGAAAATCAAGTAAGAGAAGTAGAAGAAAAATTGGGAAGAGAAATAAAGTGATTCAAGAAAATCATGAAAAATGAGTCAACAGCTTGCTAAAGGAGAAAACACCTTAAAAAACAGACTAACCCAAATGGTGAAAGAGCTCCAAAAAGCCATTGAGGAAAAGACTGCCTTAAAAAACAGAATTGGAAAATTGGAAAAGGAGGTCCAAAAGCTCAATGAAGAAAATTATTCCTTAAAAATTAGAATGGAGCAAATGAAAGCTAATGACTTTATGAGAGATCAAGAAATTATAAAACAAAACATAGCTAAAAGAATGAAAAAAAGAAGACAATGTGAAATATCTCATTGGAAAAAAAACACTGACATGGAAAACAGATCCAGGAGAGATAATTTAAAAATTATTAGACTACCTGAAAGACATGGTGACAAAAAGAGCCTAGACATCATCTTTCAAGAAATTATCATGAAAACTGCACTAATATTCTAGAACCAGAGGGTAAAATAAAAAGAATCTACTGATTGCCTCTTGAAAAAGATCGCAAAAGAAAAACTCCTAGGAATATTCTAGCCAAGTTCCAGAATTCCCAGGTCAAGGAGAAAATATTTCAAACAGCTAGAAAGAAATAATGTGAGATTTGTGGAAACACAATCAGGATAAAACAAGATCTAGCAGCTTCTAGATTAAGGTATCACAGGGCTTGGAATATAATATTCCAAAGGTCAAATGAGCTAGAATTAAAACCAAGAATCACCTACCCAGCAAAACTGACTATAATACTTCAGGGGAAAAAGTGGATATTCAATGAAATAGAGAACCTTCAAGCATTCTTGATGAAAAGACCAGAGCTGAACAGAAAATTTATACATCTGCATGTATATATGTATACACACACACAGACACAGACACACACATAGACACACACACACACACACACACACACACATATATATATATATATGTATGTCTCTGTGTGTACATATGTATGCATATATGTATAGAGAGAGGGCACAGAGTGAGTTGAATATGAAGGGATAATATCTAAAAAATAAAATTAAGGGGTGAGAGAGGGATATATTGGGAGAGGGAGAAAGGGAGAGAAAGAGTATGATAAATTATCTCACATAAAAGAGGCAAGAAAAAGCTGGTACAGTGGGGGAGAAGATGGGGGAGCTGAAAGGGAATGAGTCAATCTTACTGTCATTGGATTTGGTTTAAGGAGGGAATACGTACACACTCAACAGGGTATCTTACCTAACAGGAAATCAGGAGGGAAGGAATAAGAGGGGAGATCACAGAAGTGAGGTAAGATTGGGGAGGGGGTACTCAGAAGCAAATACTTTTGAAAAGGGATGGTGTCAAAGGAGAAAATAGAATAATTGGGGGTGGGATATGATGGAGGGAAATATAGTTAGTTTTTCACAATATGACCATTATGGAAATGTTTTGCATAACTACACATGTATAACCTATATTGAATTGCTTGCCATCTCAATGAGGGTAAGCAGGGAGAGAAGAAGGGAGAGAATGGGGAACTCAAAATTTTAAAAACAAATGTTAAAAATTGTTTTTAGATGCAACTAGGAAATAAGATATACAGGCAATGGGGTATAGAATCTAACTTGCCCTACAAGAAAATAAGGTGGAAGGGGATAGGTGTGGTGATAGAAGGGAGGACAGACTGGCGGAAGGGGTAATCAGAATGCATGCCATCTTGGGGGGGAGGGGATAGATGGGCAGAAAATTTGGAACTCAAAATCTTGTGGAAATGAATGCCAAAACCCAAAAATACAAAGTTAATTTAAAATATTCCATTTGATTAGTTCTCCATATCTATTTGTCTATCTAAGAATATTTTGCATCTTGCATATATATATATATATATATATATATTACATATATAAGAGAGAGAGACAGAGACAGAGAGAGAGAAAAAGAGAGAGAGAGAGAGAGAGAGAGAGAACGAGAGAGAGAACTATAACAAAAATATTTAATAAATTTAATAAATTTAATAAAATTGATTATAATCCTACCGGGGGAAAAATGAACCTCAGTGAAATAGAAGACTTCCAAGTATTTCTGTTGAAAAGACTAAAGCTGAGTAGAAACTTTGAAATGTAAACATTAGAGTCAATAGAAATATATATTAAAGAAGATGGTGGCTGGAAAACAGGGACTCAATCTCTCCTGCAAATCCCTCCAAATACCTGTAAAAATGTCTCTGAACAAATTCAGGAGCTACAGAACCCCTGAAATAACAGAGTTAAGCAGGTTTCCTGTCTAGGATAACCTGGATGGTCACTGGGAAGGGTCTATCACACCTTACTGGGAGTGGAACACAGCCCACTGTGGGCCATGCCAGGACAAACCAGGCCAGAGTAAATAGGGCAAAGCCGGCCTCAGGGCCATGGTTCAGTGAGCTGCGGCAATTATGAGACTTCTCAACCCAGAAACTCCAAAGACCATGGAGCAGCTCAGTGGGAAAAATGCTGGATCTGGGTGAGAGAAGTGCATAGTTGGAATCCAGCCCCTAGGGCCACAGGCTGGAATAGTATGAAGCTTTGGTGGCTGCTTCCAGAGATCCAACTTAAGTTGCTTCAAGAGTCCCTGCACCACACGATGGGAGGAATCAAGTGGCAGATCAGAGTGGGAATGGAGGGAGCACTTGGCTGGTGCAGAGGCAGGGTTCTCTTGCTTTGCCCTGCTTAGATCTGGGTTGTGGTCCTGGTTGGCAGTTCTTGGGGGAGGAGGATCACTGGTGTGGCAGAGCTTGCAGTGACTGTGGAGTAGAAGTCGCTCTGAAAACAGCAGTGCAAGGCCCCTGAAGCTTGGGACAAAACACTCTCCACTCTAAAAGCAGTCATACCCTGACAAAAAGCTCAAGGGTCAAGTAGTTTGCTGGGAACATGAGCACGCAGTGTAAAAGGACTCAGAATCAGACTATAGAATCTTCTTTTTGGTTACAAGGAGGTCAAAGCATACAGCCAGAAGAAGTCAACAAAGTCAAACATCTAAAGCCTCCAAGAAAAATATGAATTGGTCTCAGGCAATGGAAGAGCTCAAAAAGGATTTGGAAAATCAAGTAATAGAAGTAGAGGAAAAATTGGGAAGAGAAATGAGAGTGATGCAAGAAAAACATGAAAAACAAGTCAACAACTTGCTAAAGGAGACCCAAAAAATATTGAAGAAAATCACACCTTAAAAAACAGACTAACCCAAAAGGCAAAAGAACTCCAAAAAGCCAGCAAGGAAAAGAATACCTTAAAAGACAGAATTAGGCAAATGGAAAAGGAGGTTGAAAAGACCACTGAAGAAAATACTACCTTAAAAATTAGAATGGAGGAAGTTGAAGCTATTGACTTTATGAGAAATCAAGAAATTATAAAACAGAACCAAAAGGCTGAAAAAATGGAAGACAATATGAAATATCTCGTTGGAAAAGTCACTGACCTGGAGAATAGATCCAGGAGAGATAACTTAAAAATTATTGGACTACTTGAAAGCCATGATGACAGAAAAAGCCTAGACATCATCTTTCAAGAAATTATCAGGTAAAACTGCCCTGATATTCTAGAACCAGAAGGTAAAATGGAAATTGAAAGAATCCACCAATCACCCCTTGAAAAATATCCCAAAAAGAAAACTCCTAGGAATATTGTAGCCAAATTATAGAATTCCCAGGACAAGGAGAAAATATTGCAAGCAGCCAGAAAGAAACAATTTGAGTATTGTGGAAGTACAATCAGGATAACACAGGATGTAGCAGTTTCTACATTAAGGGATTGAAGAGCTTGGAATATGATATTCTGGAGGTCAAATGAGCTAGCATTAAAACCAAGAATCACTTACCCAGAAAAACTGAGTACATTAGTCCAGGGAACAATAGGGAATTTCAATAATATAGAGGACTTTCAAGCTTTCTCAATGAAAAAACCAGAGCTGAATAGAAAATTTGACTTTTAAATACAAGAATCAAGAAAAGAATGAAAAGGTAAATAGGAATATGAAATCATATGGGATTTGCTAAAGTTGAATTGTTTTGGTCACATTTCTATGTGGAAAGATGATATTTGTAACTCATGAGACCTTTCTCAGTATTAGGGTAGAAAAAGGGAATATACATACGCACAGAAAGACAGATAGATAAATACATAGATAGATACATAGACAGAGGGTACAGGGTGAGCTGAATATGAAGGGATGATATCTAAAAAAATAAAATTAAGGGGTGAGAGAAGAACATATTGGAAGAGATAGAATAGGAGAAATTATCTCACATAAAAGTAGCAAGAAAAAGCAGCTCTAATGGAAGGGAAGAGGGGGCAGGTGAAAGGGAGTGAGTGAATCTTGCTCTCATTGGATTTGACTTAAGGAGGGAATAACATACACACTTAATTGAGTATCCTACCCTATAAGAAAGTAGGGGGGAGGGGATAAGAAAGGGAGGTCAATAGAAGGGAGGGCAGATAGGAGGAGGAGGTAATCAAGAGCAAACACTTTTGAAAAGGGACAGGGTCAAGGGAGAAAATTGGATAGAGGAGGAAACCATAGGATGGAGGGAAATATAGTTAGTCTTTCACAACATGACTATTATGGAAGTGTTTTGCATAATGATACATGTGTGGCCTATATTGCATTGTTTGCCTTCTCAAGGAGAGTGGGTGGGGAGGGAAGAAGGGAGAGAATTTGGAAGTCAAAGTTCTAAAAAACAAATGCTCTAAAAAATTTGTTTTTAAGTGCAACTGGGAAATAAGATATACAGGCAATGGGGTATAGAAATCTATTTGGCCCAACAAGAAAGTAAGGGTAAAGGGGATAAGTGGTGAGGGAATGGTGTGACAGAAGGGAGGACAGACTGGGGAAAGGGGAAATCAGAATATATGCCATCTTGGGATGCAGGGAGGGTAGAAATAGGGAGAAAATTTGTAACTCAAAATCTTGTGGAAATCAGTGTTGAAAACTAAAAATATTAAATAAAAAATTAACAAACAAAAAGTATAAAATAAAAAGGAAAATAGAATTGAACACTAAGAAGAGGCTTAATAACAATGCACTGTTTATATTCTATTTTGGGGAGAGATGATATGTGGGATCCTTTGTAACTTTAATGTCATCCAGAGTGACAAAGATAGTCAAATAAGATAAGGCCTGTTGGTTTTTTTGTGTTTTGAAGAAACAGTGGGTTGGAGGGGGGGCAGGAAGGAAATAAAAATTTAAATGAAAATAAAATTTTAGTTGAAAACTATTGCAAGGTAAATACTATGTTTGCTATGAGGCTAAAATTCAATAATGTATGAGGAAAACTGTGTAGTGTAGTACTGTATTTGTAATCTGGGAACTGGGTGCACTTCTTTACTCTGTTATTTACTACTTTTATGACAATGGGTATGTTACATGGCCTTGCTGGGGCTTGGCTTCTTTGTGATAAGGGGGTATAGTGGCAAGTAAAGTGGGACTTTTTGTTGCCTTTTGTTTTGGAGTGCTTCTCAGCACTAAGGCTATCAAGTACCTTTGAGTCTTGCCTTTGATTGAATCAAGAATCTTTGATGACCTGCTTGAGTCACAAGAAACCTAAGTCACATGTGTTTGAGTCACATGGTTGTGCTGCTGTCTGACCCTGAAGAAGTGTATATATACTCTGAGGTTAACATTTTGCTTGGGGCTTACGCATTAGAAGAGTGTTCCTGTGATTTGGCCAGAGGAGATTTGAGGTAGCCATTAAGGAGGCCCCCGGCTTTGAAAACCCAGATGTTGGTGCTTCTCTCCCTGGTGACTATGTATGTATTTCTATGGACAGACAGCTAGAAGCCCTCTCTGCTGATTTGTGTTATTTGCTCTGTTTGTATAATTTCTGTTTGTGTTTTCTCTGAATTTCAGGGTGCTGACTTTTTTCCCCTGAACTAAGTGAATGATATACATATGTTAAATTAAAGTGAGATTGTAAACCCCTTAAAGTTGCTTTCCTTAGAAAAGCAGATGAAGGAACCTGTGTTAGCAGCCCTCCTATGTGCTGATATTATTGGCCTTACACAGCCACAGTAGCTGCAGGTAGCATTGTTATTCCTGGGAGTTGCACTGGGTGACTGCTGTGGTTCCTCCTGAGTTTCACTCTATGATTCTATGATCCTTTCCAGATTTAAGTCCATGATCCTTTGTAATGCGTTTCACCAACTTTAAATCAAACTCTATAAATGCCAACTACAATATTGTTATTAAACAAATACTTATACAAGGTATTCAAAAATACCTGGAGAAAGAAGGACAGTGATATCTAAAGACAGCAAACATCAACTATTTCTCCTCCATTATCTTGGGTTCCAAGAGCCTATAAATCGCTGATCACTTGTGCTTTTACCTTGCTGGGTTGAAGTCATTCACTTTGCTCAACAAAATAGAAACCACACATGATCCAGGTCATTCTTTCTTCATTTGCTATCATTCCATTCAAGCCAAGCTTCATTCCAGTAACTCTTCTGATCTTCCTTTCACCCCCACCATTGCTAAATAAAAAAAAAAGAAAAGAAAAGAAAAGCCATTATTCTGTTATGTTTGCTCTAAGCATTAATTGAAATGCTCAGCTTCTATCGATGTTTACTATACCTGGCACTATTCATACAAGCCCACATACCTCTTTCATATTCATCCTTGGTTACCCTCCCTCTATCTCATCTTTTGTACATATTGTTTTAGATCTGACTTCACTGTTGAGCTCTTTCAGCAGTCTTAGCACTCTCAAAATGAGCAGAAACATTTTCTTAACAAATAGAGCAGAAAAAAATGGAATGTACTACTTTAATTAGGGAGTAAGTGACCTACCTTTCACTAAGGGCATTCAAGCAGAGTTGGGTCATCTGTGAGGAACCCTATCAAGGGGACTCTGCCTGGAATAAGGTGTTAGGATAGAAGACCTCTGGGTTCCCATGTTCATAGTATTTAGAGAAAGGACCATAAAGAATATCTAATCTTGCCTCTCATTTTACAAATGAGATAAATGATGCCCAAATGGGGTAAGTGGCTTGTCCCAATCTGCCACTGGCAATAAGGAGTAGGACTAGGATTAAAACTTAGCTCTACTGTTTCAAAACCTTGAGTTCTCTCCAGTAGTCTATGCTGTACCTTAGATTGCAGATTCTCTGTGTCTATGGTTCTAATTGATCATCACCTCAAGTGAGATTTTTGCTTTGCAAAGCTTAAAACATAATATATAATAGCTAATAGTATTTCCTTGGTCAGGAAAACAAATATAATATACATCCCGTGGTCACTGCACCTGGTCCCTCCATAATTACAATCTGATACCTCTTTCTGACCTAACAGGCTGCCTTACTTCTTCCTAGAAATTCAACTTGGCAACTGCCCATATAATCAGACTGTTTTCCACTATTCTTGGTCCATTGGCTCTCTTTACATGTCTGTTTTGAGTTAGCTTCACCCCCACCTTTCCCTTTTAGCTACTGCTGAGATGACAACCCCTCCCTGCTACAACCTCACATAATGGCCAACAGAACACTTCCCACATCTTCCAGGTGCTGCTTCCATGCAGTAAAGAGATACATCAACAATGTTTCAGGAAGATGGGCCAGTCTGGTTGTGGGGTGGCAGAGCAGGCAGTGAAGCTGCAGTTGACGCCAGTAGTCCTGAGAATGTTTCCAACTGTGAGGTTTCCTGGAGAGAGCAGATAAAAACAGAGATTGCCTGTGTCTTAAGATTAATGTATGTTTTATGTTGGCCCTTTCTAATGCATCTTCACTACTAGGATCTTAACATTTTTGTTGTATTATGAACCCTATGGTCAGGCTGATGAAGCCTTTGGACTCCCTAAAATAATGTGTTTTTTAATGCATATAATAAAATACATAAGATTGCAAAGGAAAGCAATTATGTTAAAATATAGTTAGAATATAAATGTTAAAAGCTTATGACTCCTGAGTTTAGAATCCCTGAGAAGGAAGAGCAATGAGGAGAGAGGGGATTGGTAAGGAGAGGTGAGGGAGTTTTGTGTAACTGTTCATGGATGACTTTTGATAGTTGTCTGCATCTCCTTCCTCCTGTCCTCCATCAACCTTTTGCTTTGTGTTTCGCTGGGCAAATCTTGTCTGTACCTCCATGGTGCAAACTGCCTATGACTTCAGCTCACAGAATACTAGGTTGGACATTTCTCAGCTACTTCTAGGTTGGAAGGAAAGAGAGTCGACAGTATTTATTTTTTTCTCCTTTTTCCCACTAACTCTCCCATTTATCACGATTTCAAAGAAAAACAAAACTCTTGTAAAAATAAGGCAAAAAAATTATTTATTCTTAGAGGTATTTTTCCCCTTGCTTCTTCTAACCCTCCCATTGTCTGTAAGGTGCACTCAGGAACCATAAAGGAAAAGAGATATGGAGTGAATGAAATGAAATAGAGATTCATCCTCTCCAGTCTGAGGACCTCTGAGAATCAAGAAGAATGGTTCCCTATATGCTTCTCAGAGAAGACTTTCCTTACCACGTAGGTACCCATCTGTGGACCCGGCTGTTTTCCATCTAGGGGAAAGTTCTTCATCATTACTGCTACCTGGGCCAGGCTTAAGGAAGTTGTTTAATTTAACTTCTGGTCTCCCATAGAAGGTTAGGGATGGTGGCAGTCAGAACTGGTAGACCCAAGTAATTTTGTGATGAAATAAGTTACAACATTCTATTTAACAGCTCCTGAAGGTATCAATGTCTGTTTCTTGATCTTGCTGATACAGCTGCTTGCCTTTGCACAGAGAAGGAATCATCTTTCCTGTTTTAAAAATGAGATCTTGAGGTTCTGAAAGGTTAAGTTACTTGCCCACAGACACACAGAGCATGCTATCAGGAGCCCAAGTTTCCTGGTTCCTAAGCCAAAATTAATTCCCTAAAAGGTGAGGCACAGGGGGAGAAAGTGCTACCCAATGTGAGCCAAGCCAAACACCTCTCCTCCAAAGTAATTTCCTTGAAGATGCTTACTAGCCACTAGAGACTGAGAAAAAAAGGAAAAGTCTCCTCTTAAAGACAATCCTCATTTATTGCTTTACAGCTTTATAGCTATGGTGATGACTGAGGACTCAGATTCATAAAGTTTCCTTCCCTGGCTCCCCCGTGAAGGGACAGTCTTCTTAATCTACCATCATCGCAGCACCCCAGAAATGGTACTGACACTAGTTTATAAGTTCATTAACTTCTATTTCCTCATTAAAAGGACAGAAGAGAGTGCCCCTTGGAGCCAAGTGATTTACAAAAGAAAATCTGTTCAGTTATACACAGTTGAGCCCAGACCAGCATAAAAGTGGGTAGGTAACCTGGATGACAAGAGACAAGGGACAAGGGACTAAATGAATGTGTGTTAGGCCCCTAAGGGAGGACAGATGTCTAAAGTGGTGTTTATGCCTAGCATGTCTAAAATGGCTTTCCATTTCTTCTAACTTGCTCTAGAATCACAGACAGGCCAAAGAATGTTAGACCACACAGAGGCCTTAGTGGATAGAACACTGAAAGTCAGAACTGGAAGGGATGCCATCACCCTCATGAGAGACACAGCCTGCTGCAGTGCCATACATGTTGAATGTGAAGTCACAGAGCCTGGTTACTAACATGGCTCTGATACTTACTACTTGTATGAGCTCTTCATTTCACTGAGACTCAGTTTCCTCACTTGCAAAAAATTGTGGGCATGGGATTGGACGACCCTTAAGTCCTTTCCAACTCTTAAACTATGATGCTCTTTTTATTTATTATTATAAGTCATATTTGTTATAATGTGGTGACATTTACAAAGCACTTTCCTCACAACTAACTTTTGTGTGGGGATGGGGGTGGGGTATGCTATGCAAGTATGATGCTGCCTGTTATATACCTGGAGAATGAATACTCTGAGATCCTAAGTGACCCACCCATGGTTAAATACGGGCAGCTCTGTGGCACAGTGGGTTGAGTGCTGTGCCTGGCATCAGGAAGACTCATCTTCCTGAGTTCAAATATGGCCTTGGGCATTTATTAGCTATGTGAACCCTAGGTAAGTTGCTTAATCCTGTTTACCTCAGTTTCCTCATCTGTTAAATGTGCTGAAGAAGGAAATGGCAAACCACTGCAGTATCTTTGCCAAGAAAACCTTCAAATGGTGTCATGAAAAGGTGGACACAACTGCACAACATCAGTGTGGAGCTAGAAAGACCCCTAGAATATTAAACATAGAACATGAGAGATAGAACATACCTTCTCAATCAGTCAGTCAGTGAACAAACATTTATTAAGTTCTTGTAATGTGTCAGGCACTGGAGATACAAAGAAAGGCAAAAGTGGTCTCTGTCCTCAAAGACCTTATATTCTAATGGGGGAGATGTGGAGGAAGACATTTGGCGGAGCAGAAAGAATTTTGAATTTAGAGTGACAGAGCTAGGTTCCTCTAGCCCCACTATCTAAGGGTCAGATCTGCTACATTTTCCATCCACCCCAAAGTTTTCTAGTACTGTGAAAGTGTTGAGGGGATGGTTTCCACTTCTCTGCAAGTGGCTCAAGTCCTCACTAATTTTGTTACCCCTGTTTTAGAGGCCCAAACAATAGAAACCCCATCTTATTTAACCATGTAATATTATATTAAATTAATGACAGAATATTTGCTTCAAAGATAAAGCGATAACAAAAATGCAAACTTTTCCCCAACCATTGAAAGTATAATCCACACAATATCACATGTTTCCTGGGTAAGAAAGGGGATTACATTTACATTTTAACTCAGTTTCAATGTAACATCAGCCTCACCAAGTTCAAATCCAAGTATGCACCAGGCTAGTGTGTTGGTAAACAAAATGGGCTCTTAGCACTCAGTTCAGTTTGACCGTGAAAAAGATGTAAAACCAAGGGTTGTCTTTCTCTTTTTTTTCTTACCCACAGCAGTGGTGGCATGTGTGACTCTGGACCAGCCCTTGTTATGAGCTCCTGGGCTGAACTCAGATGTTGGTAACTATGAATTGTATTGGGTCTGTCTGTCGATGTTTGTAATTTGTTTGTAATTTGCTATGAAGTTCAGGGTGCTGGTTTCTTCCCCTGAACTAAGTGAATGATATTTGTATGATGGATTAAAGTAAACTCATCAACCCCTTAATGTTGCTTTCCTTAGTAAAGCAGATCAAAAGAACCTGGGCTTTGGCAGCATTCTTGTTGTTGGGCTTGTGTTTGTTGGTCTTTCACCCCCACGACAACTGCTAGCCGGATTGTTGAAACAGCTAGTGTTCCAGATCCTTCCTCTTCAGAAATTCCCTGTTGGATTGATTCCAATACTGAGCCTGGACTCTTGACTTTTGGATCCCTGTGGCTTGAGTTCCTCAGTAAAGGACTCTACTTCCTATACCTGGAACTGAACAAAAAAACAGAACAAAAGAAACAAGATAAAATCTCAGGCCTATTTTTCAGGGCCTAATTGGGAATGTAGATGGACCTCAGGCCCTCCCTCTTTACCTCATAGTGTCACCTCTTATAAATGAAGAAGCCCTTCGGCCTTAGAAATGAATGTAGCTTAAAAAGGACATACCATGCTCCATCAGTTTAATTTTAATTTATTATTTCTTTTTAACCTTCATTTTTTTGAGTTCCAAGCTCTCTTCTTCCCTCCCTCTCTCCCATATCCCCCCAACCCATTGAGAAGGCAAGAAATATGTTATAAACTATACATGTGAAATCATGCAAAACATTTTTATATTAGCCATGTTGCAATAAAGCAAGAAAAATAAAGAATCTGAAAAAAATATCCTTCAATCTGTACTCAGACTCCATCAGTTCTTTCTTCGGAAATGGGTAGCATCTTTCATCATAAGTCTTTCAGGATTGTCTTAGATCACTGCATTTATCAGAGTAGTTAAGTTATTCCCAGTTGCCATCATCATACTATACTGCTGTTAGTGTGTACAATGTTCTCCTTATTCTGCTCACTTTAGTTTGTATAAGTTCATATAAGTCTTCCCAGGTTTTTTCTGAAATCATCTTACTTGTTATTTCTTATAGCATAATCATATTCTATCATAATCATATACCACAACTTGTTCAGCTATTCCCCAGATGGGTATCTCCTCTATTTCCAATTCTTTGATCCCACAGAAAGAGCTGCTCCAAATATGTTTGTACATATAGGTATTTTTCTTTATTCTTTATCTCTTTGGGATACAGACATAGTAGTTTTGCTGAGTCAGAGGGTATGCATCATTTTATAGCACTTTGGGCATAGTTTCAAATTGCTCCCCAGAAAGGTTAGATCTCTTCGCAACTTCACCAACAGCACATTAGTGTCCCAATTTTTTCCACATCCTCTCCAACATTTGTCATTTTCCTTTTTCTGTCATGTTAGCCAGTCTAACAAGTATGAGGTAGTGCCTCAGAGTTGGTTTAATTTTCATTATTCTAATCAATAGTGCTTGAGTATTTTTTTCATATGACTATAGATAGCTTTGATTTCTTCCTCTGAAAACTGCCTGTTCATATCTTTTGGCCATTTATCATTTGGGGAATGCATTGTAGTCTTATAAATTTGACTCAATTATCCATTTATTTGAAAAAAATGAGCCTTTATCAGAGAACATTATTGTAATGGACCCCACTCCAGTTTTCTGCTTTCTTTCTAATATTGGCTGCATTGGTTTTGTTTGTGCAAAAGCATTTTAATGTAATCAAAATTATCCATTTACCCTCCCACAATCCTCTCTTTCTCGTTTGGTAATATGTTTTCCCTTATCCATAGATTTGGCAGGTAAAGTTTTCCATGTTCCTCCTTTATATATGAATATGTGCCCATTTTGACCTTGTCCCAAAGATAATAGAAAGGTGCGGAATGTTGGTCTATACCTATTTTCTGCCAAATTGCTTTCCAGCTTTCCCAGAAATGTTTATCATGTAGTGAGTTCTTATCTCAAAAGCTTGGATCTTTGGGTTTATTAGACAGTAGATTATTATGGTCATTTATTACTGTGTATTTTGTACCTCATCTATTCCACTGGTTCATTATCCTATTTCTTAGCAATATCAGATTGTTTTCATCATTACTTCTTTGTAATACAGTTTAAAATATGGTTGTGCTAGGCCACCTTACTTCACGCTTTTTTTGATTCCATTGATATTTCTCATATTTTGTCCTTCCATATGAATTTTATTATCATTCTTCTAGCTCTCCAATTTGTTGGTAGTTTGATTGGCATGACACTGAATAAGTAAATTAATTTGGGTAGAATTGTCATTTTTATTATATTGATTCAATCTACCCATAGACAATTAATATTTCTCCAAATGTTAAAGCTATCTTTATTTGTATGAAAAAGTGTTTTGTAATTGTGTCTGTTTTGGTAGGTAGACCTCTCAAGTATTTTGTACTGTCTACAGTTATGTCAAATGGAATTTCTGTTTCAATCTTTTCCTATTGTACTTTTTTGATTATATATATATATATATGTATAAGTGTGCATATATATATATATATATATATATATATATATATATATATATATATATATGTAAATGCTGATGTTTTATATGGATTTGTTTTATGTCCAGTAACTTTGTTATACTTATTGATTGTTTCAATTACATTTTTTTGTTGATTCTTCAGAGTTCTTACAGTACACCATCATATCATCTGCAGAGTGATAGTTTTGTTTTATCATTGCCTATTCTAATGCCTTAGACTTCTTTTTTCTTATCTTATTGTTATAGCTAACATTTCTAGTACAAGATTGAATAATAGTGTTGATAATCAGTATCCTTGCTTCACCCCTTATCTTATCAGAAAGGTTTCTAGTTATCCCCATTACAGATAATGCTTTCTGATGCTTTTAGATAAACAGTTCTTATCATTTTAAGGAAAGCTTCATATATTGTTATGCATTCTAGTGTTTTTAATAGGAATGAACACTGTATGTTATCAAAAGCTTCTTCTCCATCATTGAGATAATCATATGATTTTTTATGGTTTTAGTAATTGTTATGATCAATTATGATGACTTTATTCATAAGGTCAATTGTGCTGATCAGTTTCCTAATATTGAACCAGATCTGCATTCCTGGTATAAATGCCAACTGGCCATAGTCTGGTTATAATCATTGTGACACATTGCATAACTTGGAAAAATCTTTGTGAAATATTGCAATAATAACCTTGATAATATTTTATTTAATATTTTGCATCAATATTCATTAGAGAAATTGGTTTATATTTTTCTTTCCCTGTTTTTGCTCTTCCTATTTTAGGTATCAGCATCACATTTGTTTGATAAAAGGAATTTGGTAGGACTCCTTCTTTGCCTATTTTCCCAAATAGTTTATATAGCATTGGAATTAATTATTTTTTAAATGTTTGGTAGAATTCACTTATGAATCAATCTGGTCCCAGGAAATTTTTCTAGGCACCACATTTATGGCTTGTTCAATTTCTTTTTCTAAGATAGGATTGTTTAATTATCTTATTTTCTCTGCTAATCTGAGCAATTTACGGGTTTTTTTGGAGGGGGGAAGGCAGGGCAATTGGGGTTAAATGACTTGCCCAAGGTCACACAGCTAATAAGTGTGTCAAGTGTCTGAGGCCAGATTTGAACTCAGGTTCTCCTGACTCCCGGGCCGGTGCTCTACTCACTTTGCCACCTAGCTGCCCCATAATTTATTTTTTTAAAAAAATATATTCAAGTCTTTGCTTAAATTATTAGATGTATTGGAATATAATTTGGCAAAATAGCTGCTAATAATTCTTTTAATTTCATCTTTTTTGGTGGTACATCCAACCTTTTTTTTTTATACTGATAGTTTGGTTTTCTTCTCACTTTTTAAAAAAAATCGAATTAGCCAATGATTTATCTATTTTATTGTTTATTTTTTTCAAAAATAGTCCTAAGTAGTACTTATTAATTCATTTTTACTTTCAATTTTGTTAATTTCTCTTTTTCATTTTTGGGACTTTGAATTTGGTGTTTAATTGGAGATTTTTAATTTGTGTTTTCTTTTCTACTTTTTTTTTTAAATTGCTTACCCAATTCATTGATCTGCTTTTTCTCTATTGCACTGATGTAAGAATTTAGAGATATAAATTTTCCCCTAAGTACTGCTTTAGCTTCATTCCACAAATTTTAGTAGGCTATTTCATTGTTGTCATTCTCTTTAGTGAAATTATGGATTGTTTCTATGATTTGTTCTTTGACCCATTCATTCTTCAGGATTAGATTAGTTAGTTTCCAATTAGTTTTAATCTATATTTCCATGACCCTTTATTGTATGTGATTTTTATTGCATTATGATCTGAAAAGTTTGGGTTTAATATTTCTGCTTTTCTGTATTTTTGTGAAGTTTTTATGTTCTAATATATGGTCAGTTTTTGTGATGGTGCCATGTGTAACTGAGGAAAAAATGTGTACTTATCTCTATTTCCATTCAATTTTTTCGGAGGTCTATCATAGATAAATTTTATCAAATTCTCTTCACCTCCTTACTTCATTTCTTTTTTATTTTATAGTTAGATTTCTCTAGTTCTGAGAGGAAAAATTTGAGGCCCCCCCACTAGTATATTTTACTGTCTATTTCCTTCTATAACTCATTTACTTTTTCGATAAGAATTTGGATGTTATGTGATTTCTTGCATATATGTTTAGTATTGATATTATTTCATTGTCTATGGTACCTTTTAACAAAATGTAGTTTCCCTAATTATCTCTTTTAATTAGGTTTATTTTTGCTTTTGCTTTGTCTGAAATCTTGATTGCTACCCATGCCCTATTTTAACCTCACTTAAAGAATAATAGATTCTGTTCAAGCCCCTTATTTTTATCTCTGTGTGTGTCTCTGTTTCAAATGTGCTTCTTGTAAACCACATATCATTGGATTCTGGTTTCTAATCCATTCAGTGGTCTGCTTCTTTTTTTATGGGTGAGTTCATAACATTCCCATTCACAGTTATAATTACTGTGTATTTCCCCTCTATGCTATTTTACCCATTTCTTTTTCTCTCTCTTTCCTTTCTCTCACTCCTTAAAAGTCTGTTTTACTTATGACCACTGACTCTCTTATTCTGCCCTTATGTGTGTCATCCCCCTTTCCTTATATCCTTCCTCTCTTATTCTCCTGTTAAGATAGATTTCTTTACCCAAATAAGAATGCATGTTATTCTCACTTTGAACCAAAATGACAAGAGCGAAGTTCAAGCATTTCCTCCCACCCCACTCCCCATTTCTCCTCCATTGTAAAAGCTCTCCTTGTGTGCCACTTTTATATAAGATAGTTTTCCCCATTGCTCTTCTGCCTTTTCCTTATTCCAGCATATCCCTCTTCCTTCTTCATTTTTAAGACCATCCATTATAGTCAAATTGGACCCATGCCCTTTGTCTATGTATACTCCTTCTAACTGCCCTAATAATGATAAAGTTATTAGAAGTTACAAGTATCATCCATCCATATAGTCTCATGTAAAAATTTTAACTTTATTGAGTGCCTTATAATTCTCTTTCATTTTACCTTTTTATGCTTCTTTTGAGTCTTGTATATGAAAGCTAAATTTTCTATTCAGCTCTGGTCTTTTCATCAGGAATGCTTGAGAGTTCTCTATTTCACTAAATGTCCATTCCCCCTTTCTCAAAGATTATGCTGTTGTTGTTGTTGTTGTTGTTGTTTGGGTAGATTATTCATGGTTGTAATCCTAGCTCCTTTGTTTTATGGAATATCATATCCTAAGCCTTCTACTCTATTGATGTGGAAGCTGCTAAATCCTGTGTGATCCTGACTGTGGCTTCATGATATTTTAATTGTTCTTTTTCCTGGCTATTTGAAATATCTTTTCCTTTACCTAGAACTCTAGAATTTGACTATAATATTCCTGGACCTAATATGAAGATCTCTTTCTGGGATTGATCAGTGGATTCTTTCCATTTCTAATTTAACCTCTAGTTCTAGGATATCAGGGAAGTTTTCTTTGATAATTTCTTGAAATATCCTGTTTAGGATCTTATTTTTATCATGGCTTTCAGGTATTCTAATAATTCTTAAACTATCTCTCCTTGATCTAATTTCCAGGTCAGTTGTTTTGCCAATGAGATATTTCACATTTTCTTCTGTTTAAAAATTCTCTTGGTTTTGTTTTATTTTTTTCTTGATGTCTTATGGAATTATCAACTTCTTTTTGTCCAATTCTAATTTTTAAGAAGTTATTTTCTTCAGTGAGCATTTGCACTTTTCTGTTTGGTCAATCCTACTTTTTAAGGAGTTCTTCTCTTCAGTGTATTTCTGTGCCTCTTTTATCATTTGGCCAATTCTTTTTGTAAAAGCTTTTTTTTTTTTTTTTTTAGTATTTTTGTGCCTCTTTTGGCAAGCTGTTGAATCTCTTTTCAGAGATTTTTTTGCATCATTCTTGTTCCTTTTGAGAATTTTTCCTCTACCACCCTTATTTGATTTTTTGAAATCCCTTTTGAGTTCATCCAGGAATTCTTGTTGGGCTTGTGTCCAATTCACATTTTTTCTCAAGGCTTTTCTTATAGCTGCTTTCACATCAATTTATTCTTCTGAAACACCTTGATCTTCCCTGATACAATAAATTTTATGTTGCCACATTTTTATGGTCATTTTTTGGTTCATTTTTCCAGACAATTTCTTGACTTTTAAATTTATGTTAATGTGGGACTCTGTTCCTGGGATGGATAGGGCACTGTCTCAAGCTTCAGGGTTTTTGTGCTTATGTCTTCAGAGCTAGTTCTAGGCTTCTGTAGGTGTTCCATGCTTCCTAGGTGGTATGACCCAAGAAGAGGTATGGACACTTCTCTTCTGGTCTTTACCTAGGAAGAGATTTTGCTTCCCTGCAGTTGTAAGTGCTAGTACTCCTCTTGTCTCTGGAACTGCTCTCTTGAAGCCACAAGCACTACTGATCCTTTCTGGCTTGGAACTAAGACTAGCAACTTTGTTCCCTTGTGAGTGACTGCAAGCACTGTTCCATACCCCAGAGCTGTGACTAGGTCTCTTGCTCCCCCACAGCTAAAAGTACTAGTGCTCTTCTTGAACCTGGACTATCACTCAGAATTGAGTATAGGAAATGCAACAGGGCATTGCAAACAGTGCCAGTCAATTGTTGTCTGTAATCTCTTTCTGTCCAGCTGTGCAACCCCTACAATCCCTGGCCTGAGAGTTCCCAAAGCAGCTGCTGCCACTGTCACAAATACTTCCAACACTCAGTGCTGGTATTGCTAGACCCCAAGCTGTACTTCTGGCCAACTCCCACCTCTGTGCCACAGACCTTTCCAGTCCACCTCCTGAGTTGTCTTAGACTGGAAAATTTTCTCGACCTGACCTTTTATTGACTATACCACTCCAGAATTCAATTTTCAGTGTTATTTTAAAGTTCTTTGCAGGGCAATGTTAGGAGAGTTCAGCTGAGTTTCTATCTGTACTCTACCATCTTGACTCTGCCTGCCAAATGAGTTAATTTTAAAGCCACAAACAATACCAGCTACATAGCCGATGAAACGAGAAACTAAAGGAAGAAGAGCCATAGTAGACCAATGTGAAATATCCACCTGTTTGCTAGTTTTCCTTTTTCTCAGAAGCAGGTCCTCCAGTGTCTTCCATATGGGTGATATCATTTTAAATGGTTTAGTCATGTGCCTAACATGCATTACTTTATATTTGTGACCTGAGACAAGTTGCTCCAAGTAGTCAGTCAATGTCATTGTTAAACATTTATAATTAGTAGCATAAAAAGTTATAGAGATATAAAGTAAAAAAAATAGGCCTCAAAGAGCTTACATTCTAATGAGACAGAATAGATGGAACACAATCTCTGAGGGAAGACACTAGCAATGTGGGTGGAGGAGGGAAGACAAGTTTCGTGCAGAGGGTGAGGTATGAACTGAGTCCTAATGGAAACCAAGGAAACTAAGAGATAGAGGTAACATAGAGATAATCAAAAACAAGACCTGAAAGAGACCTCAGGAAACTCTGCACTATCATTACGAATCCTATTTCTACGGCCCTGTATAAAGCAAATCACTCCCAGCAACACTGTGGTTTAGGGAGTACAAGATTTTTTTTTTAATCTTCATTTGACCGGTGAAGGAACTGAGGCTTATAGAAGTTGAATTACCTGCTCATGGTTACAAACAATTAGGAAATGTCAGAACAACGTTATTACAGCCAAAAGGGACCTTTAAAATACAGAACACAGAATGACAGAAATGGAAGATCATCTGGTCTCATTTGATTTTGCACTTAGGCAAAAATGAGTTAGGGGGTGGGGATTAAGTGACTTTCTCAGGGTCATACAGTAAGTAGTAGCAGAGTCACAACTAGGAATTCTCCTCTTTGGGCAGAAGAATTCCCTCAGTTGGGGGTGTAATGGGATATAACCATGGGAATATTGAGGCTAGTTTGGTGTTGGATGATGAAAAGCCGGTCACTGCTAATTAATTGGTAGTTTCTAATTATTAACTAAATGTTATTGCTAACTAAGTGCTAATTCAGCTGTGTGCGGCTGATTAGGGCTTTCAGGATAGTGGGTGGGGTCTGAGGATAGAGTTGACTCACATCTTCATCTATTTATATTTTCCTTTATTCAACATTTTTGTTATTGTTTAGTCATTTCAAACATGTCCAACTCTTTATGACCCCATTTTGGGGTTTGCTCGGTAAAGATACTAGATTGGTTTGACATTTCCTTCTCCAGCTCATTTTACAGATGAGAAAACTGAGATAAATAGGATTAAGTGACTTGCCACGGTTATATGGCTACTAAGTGTCTGAGGCTGGATTTGAACTCATCTTCCTGACTCCAGTACCTATGGTCTATCCACCGTGCCACCTAGTTGCCTAGAATGCAGATGTGATCCCCAGACAATTGTCTCTCCCTTTTCAAACTAATAAGGGAATAAAGTTTGGCTCCAGGAAGGGGAAGCAAAGGACTATACCATCTTGAGTCTTGAGTCTTTATTGAGAACTTAGGGCATTTGTGTACTTTAAGGTATTTTAGGTGTCCCCTTCCACTCAATCTTGTGGTGGTCAGGCACTGAGGTATTTCTATTCATAGAGTCCTTCAGTTGGGGTTCTCACTCCCATTTGTGCCATTCTTCCACTACACCTGAGAAAGTCCTCAGAGGGAATGGGTACAGAACAATGGGTGTCCTGGTATAGAGGTTTACAGATGAAGGGCTGACTTACTTTCGGATTAGGGGCTCACTTTCATGCCTTTTTCCCGGCCTTGATGTGGGTAAAAGGCCCTCAGAATATTGGGATTGTGATAGATATGATGCAACTAGGCAGCACAGTTGAGTAAGGAAGATGTCAGTTCAAATCACGTGTCAGATACTTAATGGTTATGTGACCCTAGGCAAGTCATTTAACTTTATGTGCCTCAGTTTTCTCATCTGTAAAATGGAAGTCATAATAGCACTTGTTTCCTAGGGTTGTTGTGAGGATAAAATGAGATAGCATTTGTAAGCACCTTGTAAATCTCAAGACAGCATATAAATGGTAGCTACTATAATATAATATACCTAGAGTCAAGCTCCCCAGTCCGTGATGGAAGAGAGACATTGCCCCTTGACAAGGGATGCTGGCACAGAATGTGGAAGATGTATATACGTATATGCTCAATCAATATTGGAGGTCTTATTTCTCTCTATCTCCCTCCCAGTTATGTACCTATAGGTATTTCCTACCTCACATTCCTTTCAGGGGATTAGGCTTTTGTCATGAATGCTCTAAATTAAGTAGTGCCTGGGCCAACATCCCTGTTGCTCCACCTCAATTACATTTCTGGGTGGTAGAATCAGGCCAAGAACCAAAATTTTCCGAATCCTAACCCAGGGTTCTTTCAATGGTACTCACAATGATTGCCATGGTTCTGTTCTCCTTCCTTCCTCCCTTCTTCACAGGCCTAACAGTCCTAAGAAGAATATTTATTATCAATAACTCACACTTATTTCATTGGGCATCTTGAACTTAAAGCAATAGGGAGGAGAATTGGAAGGAGGCAGCTTTAGGGGGAGAGGTTGGCTGAATATATGAAAGAATGTTCTCCTCAGAGCTGCCCTACAATGAACTGAGGTGCTCTCAGTAGGTAGTAAGCTTTTCATCCTTGAGGGTTTTCAAAAACGAATCTTCAGAACCCTTTGTCAATGAGATAGGTTTTCGGCAGAACAAAAACAAGCTAACAGACAGGTATTAAGTACTTACTATATGCCAGGCACTCTATTTAGTGCTGACTATACAAAGAAAGAGAAAAACGGGATCCCTGCCTTCAAGGAGTTCACATACTAATGGGGAAGACAACACGCAAATATATCTATACCTATATCTATATCTGTATCTGTATCTGTATCCGTATCCGTATCCGTATCCGTATCTGTATCTATATCTATATCTATATCTGTATCTGTATCTGTATCTGTATCTGTAACTGTACCTGTATCTATATCTTTCTATTTATCTTTCTATCTAAATATCTATCTAAATAGACATAGATGTATGTATGTATGTATGTATGTCTGTATGTGCGTACATATGTGTTTATGTATATATGTATACACAGTGGAAGACAGAAGATATATACAATGGAAATGAAAGATAATCTCAGAGGGAAGTCATTAACAGAGGGAGGAACTAAAAAAGGCCTCAAGCAGAAGAAGGTATCTGAGCTGAGCTTATTGATTGGAGTAGGGATAATATGGTCAGATCTGTGCTTTTGGAAGATTGCTTGAGCCAATGAGTCAAGGACAGACTGGAATTGGAAGAGACTTGAAGCAAGGGGACCAATTAGAAGCCTATTGCAATAGTTCAGGTAAGAGATGATAACAGCCCACACGAAGATGGTGGATATGTGAATACAGAGAAGGGAATATATAGGAGAGTTATTGGGAAGGTAGAAACAATGAGACTTTGCAATGGATTTGATATGTGCAGTGAGAGTTAAGAGTCAAAGATGATACTATGGACGTGAGTCTAGGTGACTAGGAGGATAGGGAAATACTTGACGATAATAGAGAAATTTAAAAGAGGGGAAGGTTTTGGTGGGGGAAGCTCAAGGATGTGTTAGTAAATGTTTAATAATTAGATCTCTGAAGAAAATACAAGTGACACCTTTATGTTTAATCTGCATCATTAACATTTTGTCGATCACTTTCTTAAATCTTGACAATCAACAACAAAAAAAAAAGATAAATCAAGTCTTATGATCAGATAAAGAAATGTTGTTCTTGAACATGGAAGTTGAATACTTGAAGGTGGTGGCAAGGATGAAAGTGATGGCAAGGACAGGGGTATGACCATTTTTCTGCTGTGTAGATGAAGTGGAGTGGAGGACTAGGGCTTGGGAGATGAGCAAGTTGAAAAACGAGGAAGATAAGGTGTTTAAGGAATTATCAATATGTATGGGTGAGATCAGATTTGGGATACTAGAAGAAATATCTACATGAGGTGAGTAGCTGGACTAAACTATTGTAAATTTCCATCTGACTTAGAAATTCTGAAATGTTATAGCATTGCACAAGGGCAAGAGCATGATCTTTAGAAAGGCCCTATAAAATACAGATCTGTTCCTGGGACAGGTAGGAGACACCCACAAGGATTTTTCCTACTCCATTCCATACACACACAGACAGGTTTTAGATCTTGAAACCATCATCATCACCATCACCATCATCATTGTCGTCATCGTCATCATCATCATCCGCTTTAAGATTTATAAAGCAATTTCTATCTACTCTCTCATTTGACTCTCACAACAACTTTGTGAGGTAGGTACTATAACTCTCATTTTATAATCAAGGAAATAGATGCTAACAGGTGAAGGTATCTGCCTAGGGTCACACAGCTAGTATCTGAAGCAAGAATCAAACTCAGTTCTTCCTAAAACTAAGTCTATGTGCTCTATCTACATTGCCACCTATTTGCTTCCAATCATAGGATTATAAGGTTTAGAAGCAGAAGGAGGCAATAGAGACCATCAAGTCCAACTTTCTTATTTTATAGAAGAGGAAACTGAGGTACAGTAGGGTGGAAGGAATGGGCCTAGATCAAGTTTATATGAGTCAATGCTTAAATTTAAAAACCAGTCTTCTCATTCTGTAACACATAGTTGCCTCTATATAGAGTCGGATCCCCATATAATGGTGTTTTTTTCCTACTGTGTTGTGAAGGAGACTTTGTGAGAGAAGGTAGTTTCACCTGCGTGGGATGAGGGCACAGCCAGACAACCATCTATAAATGGAACATGCTGTGTGGGTGACTCATTCTCAAGAGTGGCATATGGTCATCAACTCAGTCTAAAACTCATTTGAGGGCCCTTATGCTCCTCTACCTGGAATGGAGATGGAGAATTCTCCAGATGATGATCCCCAGATAATAACTTGTCAGCAGCAAGAAGGAGTCTATTTTGCCCAAGGGGAACTGGCAGCGTTGATGAGAAACTCTTCACCCTTGGATGAGAGCTTTTGGAGGGAACCACTTTGGGCTGGCCTGGAAAGGCCACCCAATTACTCGATAGGAGTCAGTCTCCCTGATAAGTGGCCATCCAGATACTGAAGATTTCCAAGGATCGAAAGCACACTCCTTCCAGAGAAAGACCATTACATTTTGAATGAAAAAGTGTTGAATGAAAATGCATTTCTTTATCATCTGCTATGTGCCAAGCTATCCAAAGTGTTAGAGGTACAAATAGAAAAGTGAAATAATTCCTGCTCTCAAGGAGTTTATACTCTGGTTGGAAGAGATAACCAATATCAAAAAGTTAAGTTTCAGAGTGCATAAAAAAGACTTAGCAGTTGTATAAGTTCTATAGTAAGGTAGATGGCATGAGAGGTTAGTGCAGGTAATGTGCATGAACTCCAACTTCAGAGGGGAAGAGGAGAGTGTATTTTTAATTCCCTAGGATTTATGATGATGGAACTCGATCTTCTAGACAAAGAAGGCAGATTTCCTTGAGAGTTTTGCTTTGGGAGCTTTTCATGTGTAACCCCAAGTTCAAGTCTTG